>NC_086218.1:5806505-6406505 GCF_035770615.1 Melospiza melodia melodia | reverse complement strand
AAAATAAGGAAGAAAACAGAAATAAAGAAAGAAAAATTCAAGGGCAGGGGAGGGCACAGAAGCAGAGCTACCCAGGACCCCCATGTGATACCTGCACAGGAAACGAGCATGCCAAGGGGGCAGCACCTGGCCTCGGGTCACCCCAAAATCTGAGGCACCCAGGGAAGGAGCTGTGACCCCCATGCTCCCCCAGCCACTGCCCACCCTGACACCCCCATTCCTCTGGGACCCCAATCATGGGAATCTGATTTCCTTTTGTCCTTCCTTCCCTAAGACCCCTTCCCTGGACTGCAGTTCCTCACGATCTCCTACCCCAAAGAACTCCATCCTGGTAATTCCAGTCCCTGGGAGCCTCATTCCCTTGGGGACATTGATTCCACCAGGGCCCCCATTCTCACAGGTTTATCCTTTCCCCTGGCACCCCCATTCCTCGGTCCCCATCCCATGATCACAAATCCCTGGAGGCCACATTGTTCTGGCACCCTCATTCCCAAGTTTGAGTCCATCCATGCACTGGGAACCCCATTCCCATGGGACCCCATACCTGGGCACCCCATTCCTCTGGAGACCTATTTCTGGCTCCCTACACCACCTCAGGCTCCAAATTCTGGCCCCACCATGTCCCACCATCACCCCCATGTCCCACAAGGGCCCCACCCTGCCCCCATCCTGTCCCCAGCCTGCCCCCCACCGCCAAGGGCCACCTACATGTGGGTACGGACGTGACCTCGCTTCCTTCCCCTTCATCCAAAGAGCCGCCAGCCAGGGGAGCGGTGGCCACAGCAGCGAGTGACAGCCAGTGCACATGGCTGGGGACACCGGGATGGCCGGGAAGGTGGCGCTGCTCCTGTGGGGTGAGTGCCCTGGACACAGGCCTGACACCCTGGGGATGGGCCCTGGTGAGGCAGAGACTAGTGGGGAGGGGGCATAGGGGGGCTGCAGGGTCCCCTGAGGTCCCAAAAGGCCACAGAGCCAGAGCATGAGGTGACCAGGGCTGTGGAGACAGGAGAGGGGGGACAATATTGGGGGGACAGGGATCTGGGGAACTATCATGGGGCTGGTGGTGGTGACCACTGCAACCACTGCTGAGTCTCCATTTCTGGGTGTCCAATGTGTCCCCATATCCTAACTGAGCAAGGGCTAGCCGGTGTGTCTCTGTCCCCAAGGGGTACTTGCCACACTATGACAATTTATGGACAGCCCCCACACCCAGTCCCTCACTTCCAATGTCCCTGTAGTGCCACCGTCACCCAGCCCTGTCCCTTCTCCCTTCCAGCCCAGACCCTCGGCCTCACTGGTGAGTCGTCGGGGGATGCCATGGCCCTTCCTGCTGTTCCCAGCCCCACACTGGCCCTGGCAGGCTGGTGTCCCCTGTCACCCACAGGTGCCCAGACCACCCAGCTCCTGGTGGAGCCCCCCTGGAGGCCGGCGGTGCTGTGGGACCGGGTGACACTGACCTGCCAGGGCTCGGGGACTGCCCAGGCCACCACCTGGTACAAGGACGGGCGACGCTGGGGGCAGCAGGGACCAGACCACTTCACTGTCACCGAGAGTGGCACCTACACATGTGACAGAGCCGGCACTGGGCTCAGCTCCCCCATGACAGTCTCAAATGGTGAGAGGGGTTTGGTTGTCTCCAGCCTGGCACCTGCAGGGACCTCAAGGTCTCTGGGAGTGCTCTGCTCCATGGGTCACCTCCTGGTGTGACCAGAGCCCATCCCTTGTACACGGGGAGATCCCAGAGCATCTCAGAGTGGAGGGACCCCAGTTCTGGATTCAGGGAACCCTGCTTCACTGGATGTGTTCCAGTTCGAGGGTCCTTGAGAAAACTGAATGCCACAGGTGTCCTAAGACTCCCATGTTCCACAGCCCGACTGGTGCTGCAGGTGCCGGCGCAGGAGCTGCTGGAGGGGGACACGGTGAAATTGCGCTGCCGGCGCTGGGAGAATATGTCGGTCACTGGGGTGCAATTCTACCATGGGGACAAGGAGGTGGAGAGGTCCCTCAATGGGACCGAGCTGTCCCTGTCCCCTCTGCAGCTGAACCACAGTGGCCGCTACAGCTGCAGGGGCCAGGTGGACTCCAAGGTGGCACCGTGGGCACACTCGGCTTCAGTGACAGTGACAGTGCACGGTGAGCATCCCACAGCCACCACCCTGACACCCTCACAGCCCCTCCCTAGGGACTCAGGCTCACAAATCTCCCTCCCCTCTCCTTCCCAGAGCTCTTCTCAGTGCCGGTGCTGGAGGGTCCCCCTTATCTTACTGTGGGATCCCCCCTCACTCTCAGCTGCCTCAGCACCCCCAGCCCCCTGCGGTCCAGAGCCCCCCTCATGCACGTGTTCTACCGGGATGGGCAGGTGGTGGGGGGCCCACAGGGGTCCCCGCAGCTGCTGGTGCCCGCCGTGGGTTTGTCGCACTCGGGGAATTACAGCTGCCAGGTGCAATCCAAGGGTGGGGCCGTGCAGAAGAGCAGCGCCCGGCTCCGCCTCATGGTGTGCAGTGAGTGTGGGGATGGGCACGGGGAGCCCCTACAGCCTGCTCAGGCACCCCTGCCCCGTCTGGGGATCCGCATAACTACCCGGGTCCCCTAACCTTTTCTGGGTACCTCACCAGACCCCCTAGCTCTATGTGGCAACCCCCATCTTTCTGGTAATCTTTTTCCACATCCCCTCATTCCTGCTTGGATCACCCTCTGTGTCCCCCCATTCCTCACTGGGATCCCTTCATCTGTCCCTGATTCAACCTCAGCCCTCTCTGATCTCCCTCCATGGTCATCAGGTCTCACCATTCCCTCCCTGGTTTTACATAGTCTTCCTGGTGTCTCCCCATCTTCCTCTCCAGGTTACTCATCCTTGAGGCCTCCATCATTCCTTGGGGTCCCGTTCCAAGCCCCCCTCCTATCTCTGTGCCTCCTTTTCCTCACTGGGGTCCCACTTCCCCTCTCCCATCCCTCCCCACCACGGGTCTCTCACTGTTCCCTGAGGTCCCCCCATCCAAGGGGTCCCACCCTTGGGGGTGTCCCTGTCAGTGCAGCCCCCAGGGGACAGGTGGCATGCAGGGACTGACTGGTCCTGAGCTACGTGGTGGCTGCGGGTCCCCTGTCCTTCTCCTGGCAGTGGGAGGGCTTGGGGGCGCTGCTGGGAACCGGCCCTTGCCTGGAGCTGTGCCATCCTGGGGACAATGACAGCGGCCAGTACCGGTGCCGGGTCAGCGACAGGGACAGCGTGGCCGAGAGTGACCCCCTGAATGTCACCATCCTGGGCAAGCAGGACCCTCGGACTGGGGGTGACCCCTCCTATGGCACCCCCATCCCACCTGCCCAGTGCCAGCCCTGTCTCTGTCCCCACAGTGCCCGTGGCCAATGCCACCATCACCCCTGGTGCCCTGTCACACCAGGTACATGCTGGTGACCCCATGACACTGTGCTGCTCAGTGCAGATGGGCTCAGCCCCTGTCACCTTCACCTGGCTGCACAACGGGCAGGAGGTGGCCCGGGGTCCCCTTCTGGAGCTTGGAGCTGTTGATGTTGGACATTCGGGCACCTACCAGTGCGTGGCCACCAACGAGCTGGGACAGGACGGGCACCACGTGTTCCGGGCACTCAGCCCAGAGCTGGTCCTGGCTGTGACAGCGTGGGGACACAGGGACACAGGTGGGGTCACACTTGGTCACACGGGGGGTGCAGGACCCCTGGGCTTCTGGGTGACACCAATGTGTCCCTCTCTGTCCCCAGCAGTGGCTGTAGGGCTCAGTGGGTCCCTGCTGTTCCTGCTCCTGCTCCTGGCTGTCATCGGGGGCTGCTACCAGTGGCACTGCTGTGGTGGGTCACAATGCGGGGGGATGAGGTTCCCAGGGATTGCGGTGAAGTCCCCCAGGGTATGGGCGCCATAGGGTGGCACCAACAGCTCCTGACGGGAGAAACTGATCCTGCAGAGACCTCAGCTTGGGGTCCTGGGAGCTGTTGGAGGGTCCTGCAGGGATGTTGGTGATTCTATCAGGGGTCCCCCTCTCTGCCAGGCTCGGGGTTCTCGGGGCTCAGGGTGTTGGTGCAAGTGGGGTGGTTCAGGGATATTAGTGGGGGCATCAGGGATACTGGGGTGCCTGGGGAGAATTGTGTGTCTGGTGGTGGTTTCGCATTCCCAAGGGGGGATGGGGGCCCCTGGGTCTCCAAAGTCACCCCTCCAGTTTTCCTTTGCAGATGCCAGGAAGCACCAGGAAAGGTGAGTGCAGTCTCCAGCCATGATACACCTTTTACCCAAACTCCCAGCACCTCCCATCCCCTTCCACACACCTCCTTATTCCCACAGGGCCCACCCAGAGCCCCTGGCACCCCCAGTGGAGGATCCTCAGTCAATGTACATGGAGCTGCAAAGGCAACCGTGGGAATGCAGCGACATCTATGACAATCTACACCAAAAGTTGTGATGCTCTGGGAAGCGGGAGGCACCTGGTGACACTGGGGGTGGTCCCTCCATGGCTCCTGTGGTTGCCCATCATTCCAAGGGAGGTGGTCATGGCCCAGGGGGAGGCTACACACAGGGAACCCTCTAATCCCCATTTCCTCTCTCAGTACCCCCAAGGGCTCCCCCATTCTTTTGCTCGTACCTGCAGGGGCTCCCCAGCCCCATCCAAGTGCCCAAGTACCCTCAGGGACTGCCCCATTCTCTCCCCACAGTGCTTGCAGTACACCCAGGGCTTCCCCATTCCCCCTCCCACTACCCCTGTCCCATCCCACTGTAAAAGGGGGAGTCGGGGAGGATTCTTGCTGAAAGGTTTCTCGGGTGAAAATGAAGCACAAACATGGCAATATTACATGAGAGAACTGTTTATTGAAAAAGGAGGGTAAATGTTCTTACCAAAGGGGGAGAGAAAGGAGTAGAAAGGGAAAAGGATAGAGACAGAAACAGAAGACAGGGACAGCTTTACCACAAGGAGCCCGGGAGCTCTGTGGGCATCAGCTGGGCAGATGGAGTGTGTGTGCTGCAAGCCAGGGCGAGCCCACATGGCTTTTGTGAGTGGCTGGGCGTGATTTCCAAGGACGGCACCTGCGTGTCTCTGGCATGGGCGAGCGATGGCTGCAGGCTGGCTGCTGCGGGCTGGCTGCGGGCTGGTGCTGCGGCACTGGTGGCTCTGGGCTGGCAGCCGCGGGCTGGGGCTGCGGTGGGCAGGTGCAGCAGGCTCGGGGCTATGGGCAGCATGGGAAACGCGGCAGATGCAGTGGGTGGGTGCAGGCAGCATCCGCTCCATCGGGGAAAGCAATGAAGGAATGTCCAGGAGGAGCAGGAATGAGCTGCCTCAGGGAAGTAGCAAAGCAGGGAAGAATGAGTGCGGACAGGGAAGAAGGACCACCGGAGGAAAACGCAAGGGAGGGGAGTGTCGATGATATTTTTACCGGATGTCCAGGAGGAATGATGCATCTGACTCTGTCTTATCAGAAGGCTTATTAAGTACTTTGTTATACTATATTATTCTATATTATATAACATTACATCTAAACTGAATCTGCCAAGCACTCAACTGAACTCCACTGCACACAATCTCATGACTTTCAGCCAACAGTCCCAACACACACACCTTGATTCAATTGGTCAGTGAATCAAAACTCTCATACCAGAATCCAATTACCAATTCCCTTCAGGTAAACAATCTTCCACAATGCATTCCATGTGTGAACAACACAGGAGTAGAAAATGAGATAAGAATTGTTTGGATCATTCTTTGTTGCAGACATTTTTCCACAGAAATCCTTTCTTTCAGATTTCTGTGTCTTCTGGAAGGCAGAGGCCTCAGAAGGGAAGACGGTTTCCTTTTGTCAGAAACAAATATCTATGAATTCTTTCGATGAGCAAAGCTTTTTGGGTTCTTTGCTGATGTCTTATATGCTTTAGATGTTTTTGTCTGGGAGTGCATGGACTCCATTATCCAGCACATCTACATTGAGGGACGCGTGTTGCCTTCTACCTACCCAGCATTTATAAAGCTTTTCCCAGTCCTGAAACGCAGAGCAGCTTGTTTTCAATGGATTTCTAACTGTTATGGCCAGGCTCCGTTTCCACCACCTTTGGCAGAAGACGCGGTGGGGGAGGACATTTTTCTTCCCAGCCCCCCCTGCTTCGCGGCGGGGGGAGGGGCGAAACTTTGCGGCGCGAAGAAGTTTTTTTTACTCTTGCTCCGGAGCATGCTCAGATGGAGTTTTCTCCTTCCCCCCCTTCTCTCTCTCTGGGGGGATGGGAGTGGCCGCTCAAGCCAGCGCCGGCCTCTCAGACTCCGCCTTCAGACATGGGGGCGGCACCGGTCTCTGAGGTTTCCTCCACGGCCCTGCCAGAGCCGTCACTCCAGGAGATCCCGTCTCCGCCTCTCCAGGCTGTCCCGCCCGCGGTTTCACCGGCCTCCCCGCCCCCGCCAGAGCCTGCGTCGGAGACTGAAGAAGCACTTCCGGTCCCTGAGCTGTTGCTAGGCAACGAGGATGCGTCTCCAGCTTCCGGCTCAGCGTCGGAGAAGGCAGAAGAGACAGCACTTCCAGCGATTGACCTGTTGCTAAGCAACAGCGACGCTCCGCCGTCTCTCCCGGCTCCGCTGCTGCCTGTTTGCGCTGCGACGGAGACTGCGACTGCGCCTCCACAGCAGATCCTGGAGTCAGCGGCAGAAAACGGCGTTGAGCCCGCGGGACCCTCGGAGCAGCCCGCGGCGGATCCCACTCTCAGCGTGGTTCCCTCCCCAGTTCCGGCTCCCTCCCCGCTGCTTCCACCGGATGTCCCAGCAGTCGCCCCGGCGGGGAGTCTCTCCTTCCGTGGAGCGGGGGCTGCCCGCCAGCTGACTGTTGTGGCAGTCCAGCTGCCTGTTTTTAAGATCGGCATTCTCGGCGGTTTGGGGGGTGGTTTTTCGGGGATTGTCCCATGGAGGCCGCCGCCTCTCTTGTGCCCTAGTGGCATGGGGGGGCAGGTGCATCCAGAGAGTTCTGCCTTTGATCCCCAGACCGGAGGGGGTGGGGATGATGCCACGGAGCGGATGAGAGACAAACCCGATGCATTGCAGAGGGAGAGGGCACAGTTGGAGGAGACCATAGCTGGTTTGCTGTGGGAAACAAACATCTCCAGACCCCGGATGGGATTGCTGGGGAAGGCTTCTATTTCCCTGCTGCTGGCATGCCTCAGTGGTTTAGGGGAAAGGAAGCGTCTCACTACCTGTGCTGCCATTGTGCTGGCAGCAGGGTTCAGGCCTGTGGATATGCAGAGCCTTCCTCATGGGTTTGGCCTGGGCCATTTGGCTCAGGAGGTTCCTGGGCCAGGGCCATCACTTGGCCTCCTGATGTTTTTGGGGATTCTGGTTTGTCCTACCGGTCCGGGCCCCCCTGTTGTGGGCCAGTTTTGGGGTTCCTGGTCCAGCATGGGCCAGGGCCCCCAGGGCTTTTCCTTCTCTGGCACTGCTCTGCCTGGCTGCTGCTCTTTTGCTTTTCGATTCAAAAAAAAAAAAAAAAAAAAAAAAAAAAAAAAAAAAAAAAAGATTGAAAATACTGGGCAGCAGCTCTGAAGCGCTGAAGCATTGAAGGGCCAGATTCCAAAATTGTTCAAGTTGTTTCAAATCGTTTCAAATTGTATTAAGACTGTCAATGGTTTTTGATAACTATTGATGGAACTCTTTTGCAGAAGTCTGTTTCAGGACCAAAAGGACTCTCAGATATTCCAAGGGAAACACCTTCGGCTCTTGGACTGTTCCTGAAATTCATCTGCATGGACTCAAATTCTCTTTACATTGTATTTTGCATTTTTCTTATATTATAGCATTGTTTTAGTGATTTGTTAGTTATTGTATATTCTATAGGTGAAGAAATTTCCTGTTCATTCCACATCAGCATTTTTCTTTTATTTTATACAATTTAGAAAGGTGAGATGTCGCAGACATTTCTCCACAGAAATCCTTTCTTTTGGATTTCTGCATCTTCGGGAGGCCAGAGGCCCCCGAAGAGAAGGTAAACAATTATTATCAGCTGCTGTGGAATGCAACAGGAACACCTTGATTGGTTCATTTCCTATGTTTATAATTAAGGGCCAATCACCAGTACAAGCTAGGGGACTGAGTCCCTGGACACAGTTTTGTTTGGGATTCTTTTCTATCTATTCTTAGCTTAGCTAGCAGCTCTGCAAACCTCTCTCTATATTCTATTTAGTATAGTCATAATGTATTATATATCATATCTTAATAAATCAAGCCTTCTGATCAAGATACAAGATTCACCGTCTCTCTATCACCAGCCGCGCCCACTCAGGTCGCTGTAATAGAACTGGGATGTGGGGACAGGAAGAGGGGGATAGAGATGTGGGGACAAGGATGTGGCAGAAGAAGCCTTGGGGCTTGGGGACTGTGGGGATAGGGACGGGGGAACAGGGATACTGGGACATGGAATGGGGCCATATAACAATGCAGATGTCACCTGGCCATGGGGAAAGGTGCCATTGGAATGGGATCATGGGCACAGGACCATAGGACTTGGCCGTGGGGACAGGTGCTGTAGGGCTGGTGGAGGTGGGCAGTGCAAACATAGGGTGTCCACAATGTCCCCATGACCCTCACCAGCCCTGTCCCTTCTCCCTTCCAGCCCAGACCCTCGGCCTTGCTGGTGAGTCCTCGGGGGATGCCATGGCCCCACCCCGCTGTCCTGAGCCCTGCACTGGCCCTGGCAGGCTGGTGTCCCCTGTCACCCACAGGTGCCCAGACCACCCAGCTGCTGGTGGATCCCCCCTGGAGGCCGGCGGTGCCGTGGGACCGGGTGACACTGACCTGCCAGGGCTCGGGGCCTGCTGGTGACACCACCTGGTACAAGGATGGGCAGCGCTGGGGGCAGGAGGGAGGCAACAACTTCACTGTCACTGAGAATGGCACCTATACGTGTGAGAGACCTGGAAGTGGGTGCAGCCCACCCGTGATTGTCTCAGAGGGTGAGGGTCACCCTCTGGTGTGACCAGAGCCTGTCCCCTATACAGGGGGACATCCCAGAGCATCCCACTATGTGGGGACCCTCGTGTTGAAATTTGGGAAACCTGGTGTGCTGGCTTTGACCCAATATGGGGGTCCTGATGATATCAGGACCCTCCAGACCCCTGTGATGTGACGGCACCCCTCTGCCCCACAGACCAGCTGGTGCTGCAGATGCCAGCGCGGGCACTGCTGGAGGGGGAAACGCTGACACTGCGTGGCTGGTACAGGCAGGAAAAGTCGGTCACTCCGGTGTTCTTCTACCACGAGGGGACCGAACTGAGAGTGCTCCACAATGGGACCGAGCTGTCCCTGTCCCCTCTGCAGCTGAAACACAGGAGCCGCTACCACTGCAAGGCCTGGGTGAACAACGGGGTATCATGGGAATGGGAGGAATCAGTGCCTGTGACAGTGACAGTTCATGGTGAGCACCTCACAGCCACCACACCGACAGCCCCATAGCGCCTCGCCAGGGATTCGGGGTCACTGTTTACAAAGCCCCCCATTTCCTGTCCTGAGCTTGTCTGGGGACCAGTGCTGGAGGGTCCCCCTGAGCCCACTCAAGGGTCTCCTCCCAGAATCTCAGCTGCCTCAGCACCCCCAGCCCCCTGCAGCCCTGAGCCCCCCTCCTGCACGTGTTCTACCAGCACGGGCAGGTGGTGGGGGGCCTGCAGGCGTCCCCGCAGCTGCTGGTGCCCGTTGTGGGGGTCTCCCACTCAGGGAATTACAGCTGCCAGGTGCGCTCCCAGGGGGGCCGTGCGGAAAAGCAGTGCCCAGCTCTGCGTCACGGTGCGCAGTGAGTGTGGGGATGGGCACGGGGAGCCCTCACAGCCTCCTCTAGTCTCCTTTCCTGGGCATCTCCATGTCCCTCGGACACCATGCTTGTGTCCTCCGCCTCTGCTCTGTGTCCCCTCACCCCTCTGTGGTGTGACCCCATCCACAACATCCCCCATCACACCCACCCCCCTTGTCCCTACCCATCCACACCAGCTGCCACCCCTTATGTGCTCTCAGCCCCATCTCCGTCCCCACAGTGCCCGTGGCCAATGCCACCATCACCCTTGGCACCCTCTCACACCAGGTGCTTGTAGGTGACACCGTGACCCTGCGCTGCTCGGTGCAGGTGGGCTCAGCCCCTGTCACCTTCACCTGGCTGCACAATGGGCAGGAGTTTACACAGGGTCCCCTCCTGGAGCTCAGGGCAGTCAATGTGGGACATTCGGGCACCTACCAGTGCATGGCCACCAACCCGCTGGGACGTGATGGGCACTGAGTGGTCCAGACACTCAGCCAAGAATTGGCCCTGTTGGTGACACCATGAGGACACAGGGACAAAGGTAAGGTCACACAGGGTCATTCGGGGTCGAAGGACCCTTGAGGTTCTGGGCGACCCTTATGTGTCCCCCTCTGTTTCTTACAGTGGCCGCAGGGGTCGGTTGGGCCCTTTTGTTCCTGCTCCTGCTCGTGGGTGTCATTGTGGCATGGCACCAGTGGCACCGTGTGGGTGGGTGACAATGAGGCATGGGGGTCATGGAGAGGGGTGTGAAGGCCCCCAGAGAAGGGGGGCCCATAGGGCGGCACCCACAGGCCCTGGCTTGGGAGGGCTCAGCCCCCAGTGACCCTGGCTCAGAGCTGTTGGAGGGTCCTGGAGGGATTTTGGGGGTTCTATCAGGGGTCCCCCTCCATGCCAGACTTGGGGATCTGGGGGCTCAGGGTGTTGGTGCGAGTGGGGTCTTCAGGGATAGTGGGGGGTGCCTGGGGAGAATTGTGTGTCTGGTGGTGGTTCAGCATTGTCAAGGGTGGATGGGGGCCCCTGGGTCTCCAAAGTCACCCCTCCAGTTTTCCTTTGCAGATGCCAGGAAGCACCAGGAAAGGTGAGTGCAGCCTCCAGCCATGATACACCTTTTACCCAAACCCCCAGGACCTCCCATCCCCTTCCACACACCCCCTTATTCCCACAGGGCACCCCCAGACCCACTTGCACTCACAGTGGAGGATCCTCAGGCGACGTACATGGAGCTGCAAAGGCAACCATGGGAACTCAGTGACATCTATGACAATCTACACCAAAAGTTGTGATGCTCTGGGAAGCAGGAGGCACTGGTTGACACTGGGAGTGCTCCCTCCATGGCTCCCGTGATTTCCCATCCTTTCAAGGGAGGTGGTCAGGGCTCAGGGGAAGGCTACAAAGGGCACCCTGTGCTCCCCATTTCCTCTCCCAGTATCCCCAAGCGCTCCCCCATCCCTTTGGTCGTACCTGCAGGGGCTTCCCAGCCCCATCCAAGTGCCCAAGTACCCTCAGGGACTGCCCCATTCTCTCCCCACAGTGCTTGCAGTACACCCAGGGCTTCCCCATTCGCCCTCCCACTACCCCTGTCCCATCCCACTGTAAAAGGGGGAGTCGGGGAGGATTGTTGCTGAAAGGTTTCTAAGGTGAAAATGAAGCACAAAAGTGGCAATATTATATCTGAGAAATCTTTATTGATAAAGGAGGGTAAGTGTTCTTACTGAATGTGGAGAGAAGGGAGTAGAAAGGGAAAAGGATAGAGAGAGAAACAGAAGACAGGGACAGCGTTATTGCCAGGAGCCCGGGCGCTCTGTGGGCATCAGCTGGGCAGATGGAGTGTGTGTGCTGCAAGCCAGGGCGAGCCCACATGGCTTTTGTGAGTGGCTGGGCGTGATTTCCAAGGATGGCACCTGTGTGTCTCTGGCATGGGCGAGTGATGGCTGCAGGCTGGCTGCTGCGGGCTGGCTGCGGGCTGGTGCTGCGGCACTGGTGGCTCTGGGCTGGCTGCCGCAGGCTTGGGCTGTGGTGGGCAGGTGCAGCAGGCTCGGTGCTGTGGGCAGCACGGGAAATGCGGCAGATGCAGCGGGTGGGTGCAGGCAGCATCTGCTCCATCAGGAAGCAATGAAGGAACGTCCAGGAGGAGCAGGAATGAGCTGCCTCATGGAAGCAGCACTACAGGAAAGAATGGATAGAGGCAGGGGAGAAGGACCACTGAAAGAAAAGGCAAGGGAGGGGATTGTCGATGGTATTTTTACCGGATGTCCAGGAGGAACGATGCATCCGACCCCATCTTATCAGAAGGCTTATTAAGTACTTTTTAATACTATATTATTCTATATTATATAATATTACATCTAAACTGAATCTGCCAAGCACTCAGCTGCTCTCCACTGAACACAATCTCATGACTGTCAGCCGACAGTCCCAACACACACACACCTGGATTCAAATGGTCAGTGAATCAAAACTCTCACATCAGAATCCAATCACCGATTCCCTTCAGGTAAACAATCTTCCACAATGCATTCCACATGTGATCAACACAGGAGCAGAAAATGAGATAAGAATTCTTTGGATCATTCTTTGCCTCTCCCACTACTTCTCTCAGGTTCAGAGAATGTAAATCCCACAGTGGAGGAGGGCCAAACTGACCCTCTGAGCGAGCCCCTGATCCCTGCAAGAAACCTAAAGCAAAACACTCGTGTTTTGTCACAGTTATCTGCTTTTATTTGCAAAGTCTCCTCCCACAGCCTGATTTCCCGGGTGTTTTTTCACAGATATTTTTCCTTGGGCATCTGTCCCACCAGCCAGTGGGGGTCACTCACAGCCTGATCACTGAAGCTTTCTCTCCCCTGATTCTCTGTTGTGTGAAGCCTCGCCAGGGACAGGGTTCCCAGCACATGTACAACCCACAGAGTCATTTTTCACATCATGTGTAGCATGTGTTGAGACATAAATCAAAATCAGATTTGATTCTCTTAAGCCCAGTGTGCTTAGTGGCTCTGCAGTCCCCATCCCAGTGCTCCCACTAAGGTGGCTTACTGGTGACCATCCCAGTTCCAAGGGGACACAGGACCTGGTTCCCTGCTCCTGGGACAAAAATGCAGCTCTTTGATTAAACTGGCAGAAATGGTGTTTCTTTGTTCATCTCTTTCAAACAAGCTGAACAAGGTGGGAACCTCCCTTGGAGTGGAATATACGATCCCCTTCTCTCTGAACTATTATAATTTTGAAATTACAGGGCTTTTAGGTGGGAATACGAGTAACAGTTCTTTACTGGTATATATTGACAGAAACAAGTTGATTGAAGTTGACTTTCACTGGATATTATATGAATTGATATTACATTATTGATTATACTGTTGATTAAATATTGCCATGTTGTTCAGATAGTGAAAAGTATTGTGGAGTGGCGGATGTGGTTGTGGTGGCCGGGAGTGCTCCCTGCAGCGCCCCCTGCTGGCCGCGGTTATAACTGCCACAAAAACCAACAGCGCTGAGCGGGAGGGAAAGTTCTGGGTTTGTGTTGTTTGTTCTGTTCTGGTTTATCATATTCCCAGCAAAGAGGTGTTATTCCTTTTCCTACACTTTCGCCTGGAAGCCAGATCATCTTTGAAATTAAAAAAACTTTTCTGAGATGGGTTTCTTTCCATTCCAGGAATTTTCCCCAGTTTCCTTGGCTGATATTTCTCATTTATATGAGTTGCCAACATCTGGGTTCCAGCGTGGAACAGACACCCCATGAGCAGATAGGGCCAGGGACTTGGCTACCTCATGCTCTGCCTTTTAAGCCAGTTGCGTCACCAAGGGCCCTCTCCCCAGCTGGAACTTCTGGTCACCTGGCTACTCAGGAGCTGACTTTGGCAAAGCGTCACACTGTCCCCAGTGTGCCATGGCTGACAGATGATGGACAGATGGGGCCCTGTCTCAGCAAAAGCCAGGTCTGGCCCACCCCTGCCACACACAGGTGTTCCAAAATGTCTCCAGACTTCAAATTTTTCCTGTCTTTGACACACCACCCTGTGCCATGGCCTGAACCCGACTGCCTGGGAAAGGGGAAGGCTCAGGATCCTCCTCAGTGCCTTTGTGAGATCATTGTGTGGGGAACATGGCAGAGGAGGTGTTTGGGACAGGGGACAAGAGAATCCAGAGCCTCCTGAAGGCCACTTTGGCCATCAGAGCAAGGAAGGTCCAGGACCCTGCCAGATTCCCCTGATGGAGGAAATGTGATGGGGGGAGGAAGTGTTCAGGGATTGTTCTTTGTTGGTGGCTTTCCCTGGGAATCGTTTCTTGTGTGACAATTTGGACTCTGAACCTTGTTGCTGTTTCTGTTGGTTTTGTTCTTTCATTGCTGATTCAGGAAATTTTCCTTCTCTCAGACTTTTGGGATCTTTGTGCCCCCATGGGGAGCAGTGGGGAAAGGGGCAGCAGCCCTTGGTTTTAGTGGCAGCCCAGAAGTGGAGAATCCCATTCCTAAAGCCCAACAAAGCTGAACAAACACCATCTCTGCCAGTTTAACCAAAAAGCTGCATTTTGGACTAAATAAGAAGGAAATGGGTCCTGTGTCCCCTGGCACTGGCAGGAGCCAGGGAAGCCATGGGTGTACGGGGAGCACTGGGACGGGGAAAGGGGAGCACTGGGTGCCCTGTGCAGCCCCCCTGACTTGTGGCCATCACCCCAGGCAGGATGGGCCACCACGGGAGCCATGGGATGAGGACTCCCATTGTACCCCATTGTCACAGGACGTTCCCATGGATGTCACTGGTGTCCTGCAGTCGCCCATGCTGTCCTGGCAGCTCTGCGTGGGTCACCTGGAGGTCCTTGGGGGGGACAGTAAGAGACACCTGGCTTGGGGTGACAGCCATGGGTGACATGTCCATATCCCCACCCATCCCCCATACTCACCCCCTGCCCCCTCATGTCCAGCCCCTCTCCCACCTCCAGGGGATAAGGGTGTTCCAGGGGCTCCTGTGGGGATAAGGGGGGGTCTGAGGAGTGTCTGGGGAGGGGGTCAGGCGGGGTCATGGCTGGAACTCCCCACTCTCCTGTCCTGGGATTTCCTGAGAGCTGCAAGAAAAAGAGGATGGGGTGATCATGGGGTCCCCTGGGCCCCAACCCCACCTGGGACATTTAAATGCCCACTGGAGCCCTGAGCCTCCACCAGACACTGATTTCTACTGGACTCCCAGGCCCCTGCACCCCAAAGCACCCCTGAGGAGCCCCAGAACACCTGAGGCACCCAGGTACTCCAGCCCCCTCCCCAGGAACCCTGAACCCCTGAGCACCCCTCAAGCCTCAAGGAACCCCAAAAATGGAATGCAGGGAAGACCCCAAACTGCTCCAGGATCCCTGAAGAGCTCTCAACATCCCTGCACAACTCTCCAATACCACCCTAAAAGCCCCTAGGAGATCCCAGTGTCACCCCAATATTCCTCAAGGCCCTTCCTGGCACAGCCCAGGACCCTCTGAAAGGCCCCCAAGCAAAGGTCACTGGGGGCTCAGCTTCCTCCAGCTCAGGGGCTTTGGGTGATGCCTCAATTGCCCCCCCAGTGTGTGGGGCTTTCCCCCGATTCTTGTAGGACCTTGTGCCACCCCTATTTTCACTCACCCCGGTGGTACCACCAGTGACAGCCCTCGATGACAGCCAGGAGCAGGAGCAGGAACAGGAGGGTCCTGCCGACATTCACAGCCATGGTTGGGGACAGAGGGGACACATTGGGGTCATCCTGAACTGCAGGAGTCCTGACCACCCGGATGACCCCATGTGACCCCACCTGTGACCCAGGGTGACCCACGTGTAACCTCCAGGGCCAGCTCAGGGCTGAGTGCCCGGAACACGCGGTGCCCGTCCTGTCCCAGCTGGTTGGTGGCCACGCACTGGTAGGTGCCCGAATGTCCCACATCGATGTCCCTGAGCTCCAGGAGGGGACCCTGGGCCACCTCCTGCCCATTGTGCAGCCAGGTGAAGGTGACAGGGGCTGAGCCCACCTGCACAGAGCAGCACAGGGTCACGTTGTCACCTGCATGCACCTGGTGTGCCAGGGGGCCGGGGGTGATGGTGGCATTGGCCACGGGCACTGTGGGGACAGAGACGGCGCTGGCACCGGGCCAGGTGGGATGGGGGTGCTGTGAGTGGGGTCACTCCCAGCCTGAGGGTCCCACTTTCCCAGGATGGTGACATTCAGGGGGTCACTCTCGGCCCCTGTTACTGTTTACTGACTGTTAACACTGTCCCCGTTACTGATCCGGCACCGGTACTGGCTGCTGTCATTGTCCCCAATGCGGCGCACCTCCAGGTGGGGGCCCGTTCCTGGCAGTGCCCCTCAGCCCTCCTGGTGCCAGGAGAAGGACAGAGGACCTGTCCTCGTGGCCACCGTGCAGCTCACCACCAGGCCGTCCCTGAGTGCCACCTGTCCTCCGGGGGGCTGTGCTGACAGGGACACCCCCGAGGGCGGGACACCTGCAGGAGCGGGGGGACAGCTGTGGACAGTGAGGGACCTGGGTGGTCGGGGAGGGGTAGGAGGATCCCAGTTAGGGAGAGGGGGGACAGAGATGGGGGGGGATTTGAAAAAGGGGGATGGGGGGTTCTGGGAAGGGAATCCTGAAGAGCAATGGGGGTGACACCAGGGAGGGTTTGGGGACACGGGGAGACCATGGTCGGACCTGGGGAATGTGTGGGGACCTCAGAGGGGGGTGGAGGGATGCAGGGAGGGGTCAGTGGATCCAGTGAGGGATGAGAGGACACAAGCCAAGAATGGAGGGACCTGAGGAGGGACCCAGGTCAGCAATGGCAGGACATGGAAAAGGTGCCAGGAAAGGATGGGGGTACCCATGTGGGGTCTGGGGAGGGACCAGAGAAAGGAACAGGGAAGCCAGGGAGGGATACGGGAAACTTAGGTGCCACAGGTCATGTGTCAGGAAGGACTGGGAGTCCCCAGGCAGGGCTGGGGGAGCCGTGGAGGCTGTGGGGGGCCCCCGTGCCCATCCCCGCACTCACTGCGCACGGTGATATAGAGCCGGGCGCTGCTCCTCCGCACGGCCCCACCCTCGGATTGCACCTCACAGCTGTAATTGCCCGAGTGGGAGACCCCCACGGCGGGCACCAGCAGCTGCGGGGACCCCTGTGGGTCCCCACCACCTGCTCATTCTGATAGAACACGTGCAGGAAGGGGGCTCGGGGCCGCAGGGGGCTGGGGGTGCTGAGGCAGCTGAGGGTCAGGGGGGACCCCTCGGTGAGCTTGGGGGGACCCTCCAGCACTGGGACCGAGAAGAGCTCTGGGAAGGAGAGGGGAGGGGGATTTGTGAGCCTGAATCCCTGGGGAGGGGCTGTGGGGGTGTCAGGGTGGGGGCTGTGGAGTGCTCACCATGCACTGTCACTGTCACCGGCACTGACTGCCATGACTTCTCTGAGGTCCCGAATTTCACCCGGCCCTTGCAGCTGTTGCTGCCACTGTGGTTCAGCTGCAGAGGGGGCAGGGACAGCTCGGTGCCATCAAGGAGCCTCCCCAGTTCCTTTCCCTCTTGGTAGAAGGACGCTGAGGTGACCGTTCTGTTCCACGAGATCCGGCAGCGCAGTGTCACCGTGTCCCTCTCCAGCAGCGCCTGCCCCGCACCTGCAGCACCAGCCAGGCTGGGGGACAGAGGGGACCTGTCACACCTGATGGCACCAGGACCCCCGCATTGTGTCACACTCAGCACACCAGGGGTCTGCAGTTACCACACGGTTTCCCCCACTGTGGGATTCTCTGGGATGTCCCCAGAGCAGGGGACAGGCTCTGGTCACACAGGAGGTGTTCCATGGAGCAGAGCCCACCCAGAGCCATCGGAGTCCAATTGGGTGCCAGCCTGGGGACACCCCAAACCCGCTTACATTGTAAGACTATCACGAGGGGGCTGCGCCTGGTGCCGGGTCTGTCACATGTGTAGGTGCCACTCTCGGTGACAGTGAAGCGTTCCTGTCTCTCCTGCCACAAGTGCTGCCCGTCCTTATACCTGGCGGCAGCACTGGCGGTCCCCGTGCCCTGGCAGGTCAGTGTCACCTGGTCCCACAGGACCGTTGGTATCCAGGGGGGCTCCACCAGGATCTGGGTGGTCTGGGCACCTGTGGGTGACAGGGGACACCAGCCTGCCTGGGCCACCAGGTAGCTGGGGACAGCGGGGTGGGGCCATGGCATCCCCTGAGGACTCACCAGCGAGGCCGAGGGTGTGGGCTGGAAGGGAGAAGGGACAGAGCTGGGTGAGGGTGACACTCCGGGTACAGCAGCACGGGGGCATGGAGTGTGGGGCAGTTCCCGAAAGGTCTCACTGGGGGCAATGGTGTGGCACAGATGTCTTGAAGTCAGGGACACAGCAGCCAACCCTTGCTCAGGCATGGAGACCTGTGCTGGGACAGGTCACCCCTGCCAGCCCCACAGCCACATCCCCATGGCCCTGTGCCCATGGTCCATTTCTGAGGGCACCTGTCCCCATGGCCCATCAACATGGTGTTTGTCCCCTTGTCCCTGTCCCTGCATTCCTGTGTTCCTGTCCTGGTCCCCACAGCTGCCCCAGCCCCAAGGTTCCTTCTGCCATATCCTTGTCGCACATCTTCATCTCCCTGTCCCCACATTCCTATCTCCTGTTTCTGTCCCCAAAGCTACCCCACAACTCTGGTCACACTGGGCTCCATGCCCGGCTGGCATTGGGGACCTCAGGGGACCCCACAGCCCCCTCTGCCCCCTCCCCTCCCCATCCCCAGGATGTCAGGCCCTTGCCCGGGGCACTCACCCCACAGGAGCAGCGCCACCTTCCCAGCCATCCCGGTGTCCCCAGCCATGTGCACTGGCTGTCACTCACTGCCAGGGGTGGCTGTCCCCTGGGTGGTGGCTCTATGGCCAAAGGGGAAGGAAGCGAGGTCAGGTCTCACCCTCATGCGTAGGTGGCACCTGGTGGGATTAGGGTTGCCACAAGCTGGGCACAGGCTGTGGGCAGGGTGGGGACAGGATGGGGACAAGGCTGGGTGGGACACAGTGGGACATGGGGTCTCCAAGAGTGGGGTCTCAGGGGGTTTGTGGATGTGGGGATGGGTGTCCAGGGGAATGGGGGGTCCCAGGGATGGGGTCCCTGGGAATGGGGGTGCTGAGGAGGTGGAGTCACTGGGAATGGGGGTCCCCACACCTGAGGGGTCACAGGGATGGGAGTGCCAGAGGAACATGAGTTCCAGGGATTTGGGGTGATGGGATGGGGATGCTGTGGGAATGGGGGATGCTGTGGGAATGGGGGTCCTGTGAAAATCAAGGTCCTGTGGGAAGAGAATTTTAGGGATGGGATGAACAGCAGAGGGTTTCTTGGGAATGAGGTGTCCTGGGCCATGAAGGTCCTGGGGAATGTGAGTACTGGGATATGGGTTCCAGAGAGGGGGAGACATAAGAAATGGGGTACTCATGATTTGATTTTCAGGGGTATGGAGGTGCCAGGGACGGGCAGTGGCTGGGTGGGCCTATGGGTCTCAGCTCTTTCCCTGGGAGCCTCAGATTTTTGGTGACCCAGGGCCCAGCACAGCCCCCACAAGGCGTCGGCAGCCTGCGGGTCACCAAAAACAGATTCTGAGGGGTTCTGGGTCTGTGAAGCTCCTGGAGCAGAGGTGAGAATTCTGTGTGGGGACAAAGGCCTACCAGTGGTTTGCCCAGCCCTGCAAGAAGCACAAACTCCAAAGGGAGCCCAAGCAGTGGCTCTGGGAGGGCCTTTGATGATTTTTAGAGCAGGGCTGGCTGGAAACCACCCCCTGGGAGGGGCAGCTGTGAGGGAACCAGCCTGGAAATGTGGCAATTGATCATTTGTTCCTCTTTGTAAGGGACTGAGAGAACCACAAAACTACTGCACAATCCACAACATTCTGCTCAACATCCTGACCTGGATCCTCCTTTTTGAACAAAACCTGCAGCCTTCTGGAACCTCATGGAAAGAATGTTTGGGTTCAGGATGTGTCTGCCAG
The DNA here is from genome assembly GCF_035770615.1 of Melospiza melodia melodia. Taxonomy (NCBI): domain Eukaryota; kingdom Metazoa; phylum Chordata; class Aves; order Passeriformes; family Passerellidae; genus Melospiza; species Melospiza melodia. The sequence continues at coordinate 6,386,770 of NC_086218.1, read as the reverse complement.
ATAAGAGGATGAAGTGTGGAAACACCAAGCAGGGGCCATGCCCACAGCTGTGTTGGACCTCTGTGGAGTGACCCTGTGTGGATTCAAGGTTTCCCCAAAGCTGCTCCATCCCTGGCCTCCTCACCTGAGTGAAAGGCTGAGGGTTGGCAGGAATTGTGGTGTAAAGCCACCAGAGGTGCTGCTGTGGACCTGAGACCTGCCTGGGGTCAGGTGCTGCCTTCCTTCCATTGGGGATCATGGAGAGCAGTCACGGGTGTTGCGCAGGGAGTGTGTGCCTGGCCCTGGGACACTGCTACGCTGCCAGTGGGCACTGGGATCCAACCTGCTGCCTTGGCGGCTTCTGTCCACTGCTGGTGGTGGTGCCGGGACCGATTGGTGCCCGTGAGTTTGCCCAAGGAGCGATTTCCCCTCCTCCCTCCCGTCCAAGGCCGCCATGGCCCCTGAGGGGATGGAGCTGGACCGCGGCGCCCCCTGCTGGCCGGGAGTGCTCCCTGCAGCCCCCCCTGCTGGCCGCGGTTATAACTGCCACAAAAACCAACAGCCCTGAGCGGGAGGGAAAGTTCTGTGTTTGTGTTGTTTGTTCTGTTGTGGTTTATAAATTTCCCAGTAAAAAGCTGTTATTCATTCTCCAACACTTTGGTATCCCCATAATCTTGGAAATTAAAAGAAATTTAGATATGGGTCTTCTTTCCATTCCAGGCACATTCTCACTTTCCTTGGCAGATATTTCTCATTTAAATGAGTTGCCAACTCCTGGGTTCCAGCTTGGATGTGACAGACACCCCAAGAAGGGACAGGATCAGGGACTTGGCTACCTCATGCTCTACCTTTTAAGCCAGTTGGGCCACCAAGGGCCCTCTCATCAGATGGCACTTCTGGTCACCTGGCCACTCCGGAGCTGGCTTTTGTAGAGCATCACACTGTCCCCAGAGTGCCACAGCTGACAGACTGTTGGAAAGATGTAGCCCTGTCTCACCAAATGCAAGGCCTGACCGACGCCTGCAACACATAGGTGTTCCAAAATGTCTTCAGACATGAAACTTTTCCTGTCTCTGACCCCCCACCATGTACCATGGCCTGAACCCGACTGCCCTGGCAAAAGGGGAGGCTCTGGAACCCCCACAGGGCCTTTGTGACATCCTCGTGTGGGGAACATGCAGAGGAGGGGTTTGGGACAAGGGAAAAGAGAATCCAGAGCCTCCTGAAGGCTGCTGTGGCCATCAGAGCAAGGAAGGTCCAGAGCCCTGCCAGGTTCCTCTGGTGGAGGAAACGTGCTTGGGGGAGTGTTTGGGGCTTGTCCCTTTTTGGGTGCTTTCCCTGGAAATCTTTCCTTGTGCGACCATTTGGAGTCTGAACCTTGTTTCTGTTGCTGTTGGTTTTATTCTCTATCGTTGCTATTTCAGGAAATTAATCTTTCAGCCCTTTGGGATCCTTGTGCCCCCACAGGGAGGCAGAGGGGCAGTTTTTAGTGGCAGCACACACACGAGTGGGTGCCCATGGATGGGGACCCCCAGTGCCCCCCAGTTCCCCCCAGTGTCACAGCACATTCCCGTAGATGTCACCGGGTTCCCGCGGTCGCCCCTGGTGTCCCCGCAGCTCTGCGTAGGTCACCTGGGGATCCTGGAGGGTGGTGGCATGGGGGGACACTGCGAGAGACACGGGCTGTGGGATCTGGGTGGGGTGACACTCGTGGGTGACATGTCCCTCTGCGTGTGTCCCCCCTGTACTCACCCCCTGCCCTCTTGGTGACCACGACGTGGGTGTACAGCATCTCCCCCTCCTCTGGGGGGGCCAGGGGATCCGGGGAGGTCCTGAGGGAATATAGGGGGGGGGGATGAGAGGTCTTGGGGGTTTGGTTAAAAGGGGAGAGTGTGGTTTGAGCCCCCCACTCACCTTTCCTGGTTCTTCCTGGTGGCTGCAATGGAAGCAGGGGAGGAGTGACTATGGGGTCCCAGGACCCTGACACCTCTCAGGATTCCTGGACCCCTTCAAGACCTCCCAGTATCCCTGAAGCCCCCCAGAATCCATGAGCCTCCCCAGTGTCCCCAAACAACTCACACTCAAGAACCCAAATCCCAGGAGGGACAGAGACTCCCCCCAGAAACTCCCAGGGCCTTAGAAAGAATCCCCAACATCCCTGCAGGACCATTCAGCACCTCCCCAAACCCTGCAAGACCTCTAGCCAAAGTCACAATTGTGGTGCTGTGGGTATTTCCCTATGGTTTCTCCAATTCTGTGGGCCTCTAAAGCTCCCTGGAACCCCCATGCCCCCATTGTCACCCACCCACACAGTGCCACCGGTGCCAGGTCACAATGACACCCACGAGCAGGAGCAGGAAGAAAAGGGCCCCACCGACCCCTGTGGCCACTGCAAGAAACAGAGGGGGACACATCAGGGTCACCCATCACCCCATTGGTCCTGCACTGCCTGGTGACCTCACTTGTGTCACCCCACCTGTGACCCAGGGTGAGCCAGGTGTCACCTCCAGGGCCAGCTCAGGGCTGAGTGCCCGGAACACGCGGTGCCCGTCCTGTCCCAGCTGGTTGGTGGCCACGCACTGGTAGGTGCCCGAATGTCCCACATCGATGTCCCTGAGCTCCAGGAGGGGACCCTGGGCCACCTCCTGCCCATTGTGCAGCCAGGTGAAGGTGACAGGGGCTGAGCCCACCTGCACCGAGCAGCGCAGGGTCATGTTGTCACCTGAACACACCTGGTGTGCCAGGGGACCGGGGGTGATGGTGGCATTGGCCACGGGCACTGCCGGGATAGAGACAGGTCTGGCACCTGGCGAGGTGGGATGGGGGTGCTGTGCGTGGGGTCATCCCCAGCCCGAAGGTCCCGCTCACCCAGGATGGTGACATTCAGGGGGTCACTCTCGGCCACGCTGTTACCATCACTGACCCGGCACCAGTACTGGCCGCTGTCATTGTCCCCAACGTGGCGCAGCTCCAGGTGGGGGCCAGTGCCCACCAGTGTTCCCGAGCCCTCCCGGTGCCAGGAGAAGGACAGGGAACCTGTCCCTATGGCCACCTCACAGCTCAGCACCAGGCTCTCTCCGAGTGCCACCTGTCCCCCAGGGGGCTGCGCTGACAGGGACACCCCCGAGGGCGGGACCGCTGCTGGAGAGTGGGACACCAGGGGACAGTGAGGGACCCGGGGGGGTATCAAGGAGGGGCAGGGGAATTCCAGTGAGGGAGAGGGGGTGCAGAGATTGGGGGAGGGGAGCTTAGAAAGGAACCCCGAGGGATGATAAGGGGGTCAGGGAGGGGACACCTGGAGAGGGAGGTGGGCAACACCAGGAAGGGTACGGGGACCATGGGAGGGCATGGTGAGACTTGAGCAATGTGCAGAGACCTCAGAGAGGGGTGGAGGGACCCAGGGATGGGGGAGGGGACTCAACGAAGGATGGAGGGAAACACAAGCCAGGAATGGGGGGAGCTTAGGAGAGGCCCGGGGCAGGGATGGCAGGACACAGAAAATGCACCAGGGAAGGATGGGGGTACCCGTGTACGGACTGGGGGTCCCGAGGAGAGACCCGAGAAAGGATGGGGGGGGCAGGGAGGGATCTGGAAAAGGTTGGGTGCCCCAGAGCAGGCGTCAGGGAGGGCTGGGAGATGCCAGGCAGTGTGGGGGACCCGAGGCATCTGTGGGGGCTCCCCATGCCCATTCCTGCACTCACTGCACACCGTGACAAGGAGCCGGTTGCTGCTCTTCTGCACGGACCCCCCCTCGGAGTGCACCTCACAGTCATAATGCCCCGAGTGGGAGACCCTCACAGCGGGCACCAGCAGCTGCGGGGACTCCTGTGGGCCCCCCACCACCTGCCCATCCCGGTGGAACACGTGCAGGAGGGGGGCTCGGGGCCGCAGGGGGCTGGGGGTGCTGAGGTAGCTGAGAGTCAGGGGGGACCCCTCAGTGAGCTCGCGGGGACCCTTCAGCACTGGGACCGAGAAGAGCTCTGGGAAGGAGAGGAGAGGTGAGGACTGTGAGTCTGAGTGCACTGGGAAGTGGCTTTGGGGGTGTCAAGATATTGGAGTTCCAGCCGTGTGGGTGCTCACCTTGCACTGTCACTGTCACTACTGACCATGACTGCCAGAACCCCACCACACCCTCACATCTGTAGCGGCCGCTGTGGTGCAGCTGCAGAGGTGAAAGGGACAGCTTGGTCCCCTTGAGGGACCCCCTGATTTCCTTCTCATCCCGGTAAAATCGCACCCTGGTGAGATGGTTTTCCTACCGGCATCGGCAGCGCAGTGCCAAGGTGTCCCCCTCCAGCAGTGCCTGCGCTGGCACCTGCAGCACTAGTGGGTCTGTGGGACAGGAAGGTCACATCTCACTGATGAGACTGGTCTGAGGTGGGTGCCCATAGCACCGGGGACATGTGGGTGCCCTGGGGTGCTCTGGGGAGCACTGGGATGTCCCTGTGTGCAGGGCACTGGCTCTTGTCACACGAGGGGTGTGAGGCCACCTAGGGAATGGAGCCCACCCTTAACGCTCTGGGGCCCCCATGATCATTAAAGGTCTCCCCTCACCATCTAAGACTGTCAAGGGGAGGCTGCGCCCAGTGCCGGGTCTGTCACATGTGTAGGTGCCACTCTCGGTGACACTGAGGCGGTCCTGTCCCTCCAGCCACCAACGCTGCCTGTCCTGGTACCAGGTGGTGGCACCGGCAGTCCCCGAGCCCTGGCAGGTCAGTGTCACCCGGTTCCACAGCACTGCTGGCCTCCAGGGAGGCTCCACCAGGATCTGGGTGGTCTTGGCACCTGTGGGTGACAGGGGACACCAGCCTCCCAGAGCCAGTGTGGGGCTGGGGACAGCGAGGTGGGGGCATGGCATCCCCTGAGGACTCACCAGCAAGGCCGAGGGTCTGGGCTGGAAGGGAGAAGGGACAGGGCTCAGTGGGGGTGTCACCATGGGGACAGAGGCACATGGGGTACGGGGTGTGGTGGCTGTCCCCAAAGTGTCCCCGTGGGGACAGATGCTCTTGTGGGAAAGTGTTTGGGTGGTCCCCAAAAGTCTGGACAGGCAGGGGGACATGTCTGTGTCACAGCCACCCGTGCACCACATCCATGTGGCACAGACACCCTGGGAACAGGGACGCCGAAGCCACCCCGGGCTGAGGCAGAACATGGGGACACTGAGAACACCCCGGACATGAGGACACCATGGACACAGCCCATGCTGGCCCAGGTCACCCCCACCAGCTCATGATCCCATCCCCGTGATCCCATCCCCATGGCCACATCCTCACCGTTCTCGTCCCGGCATCCCAGTTCCCTTGTCCCTATACCTGGAGCTGCCTGAGCCCAAAGGTGCCACTCCCCACATTCCTGTCCCCACATCCCCATCCCCAAATTCCTGCCCTGTCTTCCTGTCCCCAAAGCCACTCTACATCCCCAGTCACACCCAGTTGAACTGTGGGTAACATTGACTGGCTCTGCTGGCATTGGGGACCTCAGGGGACCCCACAGCCCCCCTGTGCCCCCTCCCCTCCCCATCCCCAGGGTGTCAGGCCTGTGCCCAGGGCACTCACCCCACAGGAGCAGCGCCACCTTCCCCGCCATCCCGGTGTCCCCAGCCATGTGCACTGGCTGTCACTCGCTGCTGTGGCCACCGCTCCCCTGGCTGGCTGCTCTTCGGATGAAGGAGAAGGAAGCGAGATCACATCTCGACCTCGTGCGTAGGTGGCCCTTGGTGGGGGCAGGGTGGGGACAGGCTGGGGACAGGCGGGGGACATGGGTGGGTGGGACAAAATGTGTCATGGGGTTCCCAGGAGTTGGGAATTTGGTGGTTTTGGGGAGGCAGGAAGGGGGTCACTGGTAAATGGGGTCCTGAGGAGGGGGGATATCCGGCAATGGGGGTGCCATTGGAATGAGCGTCTCCATACCTGGGGGGACTCAGGGATGGGAGTCCCAGGGGAATGTGGGCTCTAAGGATTTGAGTTCATGGGATGGGAGATTGGTGGGTCCTAGGAAGATTTCAGGGGATGGAATGAACGGGAAGGGGTTCCTTGGGAATGGGGTGCTGGGCCATGGAGATCCTAGGGAATGTCAGTGTTGGGATGGGGGCTGCAAAGAGAGTGGGACATAAGGAATGGAGGTCCCATGTTTCCATTCCTGGGGGAATGGGGGTGCCAGGGATAGGCAGTGGCTGCGTGAGCCCATGGGTTGCAGCTCCTTCCCTGGGTGCTTCAGATTTTGGGGTGATACAGGGCCAGCACCACCCCCACATGGTGCCGGTGTCCAGGGTGTCACCCCAGACAGATACTGAGCTGCTCTGGGTTTGTGCCCTCCCGCCTCCAGTGATTTTTCCCTCTCTTTATTCCATTTCCATCATTTTACCTCTCAATTTCACAACTCCCCAGTTCATGCCTTGATGGTCCTTGGGGGCACCTGGAGCAGGGAACAGGCTGTGGGAAGCAGGGGTGCGGGGTCTGCAGGGAGGGCTGGGGAGGCTGTGGGGAATGGGGAGTGCAGCTTTTACCCCCCCCAAACACTTTCACTTTCTGTCTCCTGCAGAAGAAGGAAAAGGCCATTTGACACCTTTCTCACATGGGGGGGAAGGGTTCTGTCCTTAGGGGGCACATCCAGGGGGCTCCTGTTCTGGGAGGATCCTGTCCCAGGGGGGACACATGCTGGGGAAGAGGGTCCTGTCCTGGAGCTTGGCAGCTTCGGAGAGGTCCAGACTTCTCCATTCTTGCTCGTCCCCTGCTGGATCTGAGCCAGCAAGAGCAGTTCGGGAGCTGCTCTTCCTGAGCAGGAAGGAGCTTTCGAACTCCTGCTCCTTGAAAGAGTGGCCATCCAAGGGTGGGGCCCAGCCATGGCCCAGCCCCACTGCACAGGGATAGCCATTGCCCACCTCTGCTCTAGCCAGCCCCAGGTGGCAGCCAGCAATTAAGGGTCCCCATTGCCCCCTTGGCTTTGATTCTGGCAGCTTTAGAGCTGCAGCAGAGGTGAGAATTCTGTGGGGGCAGAAAAGGCCTGCCTGTGTTTTCCTCAGCTCTGCAAGAAGCACACAACCAAAAGGGAGCTCAAGCAGTGTCTCTGTGAGAGCCTTTGATGGTTTTCAGAGCAGGACTGGCTGGAAAGGCCCCCTGCAGGGGCAGCTGTGGGGAAACCAGCCTGGAAATTCGGCAATTGATCATGTGTTGCTCTTGATAAGGGACTGAGAGAACATCAAAATTACTGAAAATCGCACAACAATATGCCAACAACCTTCCTGGGATCCTCCTTCTTGAACAAAATCTGCAGCCTTGAGGAACCTCATGGAAAGATTGCTTGGATTCCGACTTTGTCCACAAAAATAGAGAGAAAAGTGTGGAAGTATCAGTCAGTGGCTCTACCCGTGGCCGTTGTGGGGCTGTGGGGAGTGACCCTGTGTGGATTCCAGGTGTCCCCAAAGCTGCTCCATCCCTGCCCTCCTCACCTGAGGGAAAGCCTGAGGGTTTGCAGGAATTGTGGCGTAAAGCCACCAGAGGTTCTGCTGTGGACTCGAGACCTGCCTGGGGTCAGGCGCTGCCTTCCTTCCATTGGGGATCATGGGGAGCAGTCTCAGGTGTTGTGCAGGGCGTGTGCCTGGCCCCGGGACACTGCTACACTGCCAGTGGGCACTGGGATCCAACCTGCTGCCTTGGCGGCTTCTGCCCGCTGCCCGTGGTGGTGCCGGGACCGATTAGTGCCCATGAGTTTACAAAAGGTGCGATTTCCCCTCCTCCCTCCCGTCCGAGGCCGCCATGGCCCCTGAGGGGATGGAGCTGGACCGGGGCGCCCCCTGCTGGCCGGGAGTGCTCCCTGAAGCGCCCCCTGCTGGGCGGGAGTGCTCCCTGCAGCGCCCCCTCCTGGCCGCGGTTATAACTGCCACAAAAACCAACAGCGCTGAGCGGGAGGGAAACTTCTGTGTTTGTGTTGTTTGTTCTGTTCTGGTTTATAAATTTCCCAGAAAAGAGCTGTTATTCCTTTTCCTACAATTTGGCCTGGAAGCCAGAACATCTTTGAAATTAAAAAGTGTTTCTGAGATGGGTTTCTTTCCATTCCAGGAAGTTTTCCCAGTTTCCTTGGCAGATATTTCTCATTTAAATGAGTTGCCAACTACTGAGTTCCAGCGTGGAGGCGACAGTTACCCCATGAACAGATAGGGTCAGGGTCTTGGCTACCTCATGCTCTGCCTTTTAAGCCAGGTGTGTCACCAAGGGTCCTCTCCTCAGGTGGCACTTCTGGTCACCTGGCTACTCAGGAGCTTGCTTTTTCAAAGTGTCACGCTGTCCCCAGTGTGCCATGGCTGACAGATGATGGAAAGACGGGGCTCTGTCTCACTGAAAGCAAGGTCTGACCCACGCCTGCCACACACAGCTGTTCCAAAATGTCTCCAGACTTCAAACTTTTCCTGTCTTTGGCACCTCACCCTGTGCCATGGCCTGATCCCACATGCCCTGGGCAAATGGGAGGCTCAGAAACATCCTCAGGGCCTTTGTGACATCCTGGTGTGAGGAACATGGCAGAGGAGGTGTTTGGGACAGGGGACAAGAGAATCCAGAGCCTCCTGAAGGCCACTTTGGCCATCAGAGCAAGGAAGGTCCAGGGCTCTGCCAGATTCCTCTGGTGGAGGAAATGTGATGCGGGGGAAGTGTTCGGGGTTTGTTCTTTGTTGGTGGCTTTCCCTGGAAATCGTTCCTTGTGTGACAATTTGGACTCTGAACCTTGTTGCTGTTGCTGTTGGTTTTGTTCTTTCATTGCTGATTCAGGAACTGTAGACTTTTGGGATCTTTGTGCCTCCATGGGGAGCAGTGGGGAAAGGGGCAGCAGCCCCTGGTTTTTAGTGGCAACCCCGAGCTGGAGAATCCCATTCCTAAAGCCCCACAAAGCTGAACAAACACCATCTCTGCCAGTTTAACCAAAAAGCTGCATTTTGGACTAAATAAGAAGGAAATGGGTCCTGTGTCCCCTGGCACTGGGAGGAGCCAGGGAAGCCATGGGTGTACTGGGAGCACTGGGAGGGGGAAAGGGGAGCACTGGGTGCCCTGTGCAGCCCCCCTGACTTGTGGCCATCACCCCAGTCAGGATGGGCCACCACGGGAGCCATGGGACGGGGACTCCCAGTGTCCCATATTGTCACAGCACGTTCCCATGGATGTCACTGGTGTCCTGCAGTCGCCCGTGTGGTCCTGGCAGCTCTGTGTGGGTCACCTGGGGGTCCTTGGGGGGGACAGTAAGAAACACCTGGCTTGGGGTGACATCCATGGGTGACATGTTCGTGTCCCCACCCATCCCCCATAATCACCCCCTGCCCCCTCATGTCCAGCCCCTCCCTCACCTGCAGGGGATAAGGGGGTTCTGGGGGGCCCTGTGGGGATAGGGGGGGTCTGAGGGGTGTCTGGGCAGGGGGTCAGGCAGAGTCATGGCTGGAACTCCCCACTCACCTGTCCTGGGATTTCATGAGAGCTGCAAGAAAAAGAGGATGGGGTGATCATGGGGTCCCCTGGGCCCCAACTCCACCTGGGACCTTTAAATGCCCACTGGAGCCCTGAGCCTCCACCAGACACTGATTTCTACTGGACTCCCTGGCCCCTGCTCCCCAAAGCACTACTGAGGAGCCTGAGAACACCTGAGGCACCCAGGTACTCCAACCCCCTCCCCAGGAACCCTGAACCCCTGAGCACTCCTCAAGCCTCAAGGAACCCCAAGAATGGAATGCAGGGAAGCCTCCAAACTGCTTCAGAATCCCTGAGGAGCTCTTAACATCCCTGCACAACTCTGCAACACCTCCCTAAAAGCCCCCAGGAGATCCCAGTGTCACCCCAATATTCCTCAAGGCCCTTCCTGGGACAGACCAGGACCCTCCAAAAGACCCCCAAGCAAAGGTCACTGGGGGCTCAGTTTCCTCCAGCTCAGGGGCTCTGGGTGATGCCCCAACAGACCCCCAGTGCCTGGGGCTTTCCCCCAGTTCCTGTAGGACCTCGTCCCCCACCCATTGTCACCCACCCCGGTCGTGCCAGCAGTGACAGCCCCCGATGACGGCCAGGAGCAGGAGCAGGAACAGGAGGGTCCTCCCAACATTCACACCCACTGCTGGGGACAGAGAGGACACATTGGGGTCATCCTGAACTGCAGGAGTCCTGAACACCCTGGTGACCCTGTGTCACCCCACCTGTGACCCAGGGTGAGCCAGGTGTCACATCCAGGGCCAGTTCAATGCTGAGTGCCCGGAACACGCGGTGCCCGTCCTGTCCCAGCTGGTTGGTGGCCACGCACTGGTAGGTGCCTGAATGTCCCACATCGATGTCCCTGAGCTCCAGGAGGGGACCCCGGGCCACCTCCTGCCCATTGTGCAGCCAGGTGAAGGTGACAGGGGCTGAGTCCACCTGCACTGAGCAGCGCAGGGTCACGTTGTCACCTGCACGCACCTGGTGTGACAGGGGACTGAGGGTGATGGTGACATTGGCCACGGGCACTGTGGGGACACAGACAGGGCTGGCACCTGGCTAGGTGAGAAGGGGGTGCAATGGGTGTGGTCACCCCCAACCCGAGCGTCCTGCTCACCCAGGACGGTGACATTCAGGGGGTCACTCTCGGCCACGTTGTCCCCGTCGCTGACCCGGCACCAGTACTGGCCGCTGTCATTGTCCCCAACGTGGTGCAGCTCCAGGTGGCTGCTGGTGCCCAGCAGTGCCCCCGAGCCCTCCCGGTGCCAGGAGAAGGACACAGGACCTGTCCTCATGGCCACCTCACAGCTCAGCACCCGGCTGTCCACGAGTGCCACCTGTCCCCCGGGTGGCTGCACTGACAGGGACACCCCTGAGAGTGGGACCCCTGTGGATGGACACAGAAGGGATTGGGGACTAAGGAAGCATGGGAGACACAGGAGGGGAAAGAGGAGATTAGAAGGGCACAGACAGGATCCCAGTTAGCAGAAGGGGACCCTGGGAGGCAGGTTGGGACCTAGGGACAATGGTGAGTCCCCATGGAAAGGTGCAGAGACCCAGGCAGGAATGGGGAACCACAAGAGAGACTGAGGAGTCTCAAGGAATGATTTGGGGTTTATAGATAGGCTGGAGGACCCATGGAAGGAAGGGACAGTGACGGTGGAGCAGAGACCTTGGAAAGTGTGGGGAATCAAGGGAGGGATGGGAAGGACAAAGTGAGGGATGAGGGATCAGGAGGGGGAACCGGGCAGTCATGGGGGAAACCAAGAGGGACTTGGGAAATTTTGGGTGACTCAGGGAGGAGAAAAGGGAGGGATGAAGGATTCAGGCAGTGACAGGAAATCCTTGAAGGATGTCGGGCTTCCCTGTCCCCATCGTTGCACTCACTGTGTACTGTCACTGTAACCCTCTTTGACACGCTCCACTCTGACACCCCTTTGCTCACCCGGCCCTCAGAGTGGTAGTTGCCGCTGTGGTGCTGCTGCAGAGGGCACAGGGACAGCTCGGTGCCATCACGGAGTCCCTCCGGTTTCTTCCCCTCAGGGTAAAATGACACCGAGGTGACCGTGTTGTTCCGCCAGCTCCTGCCGGCAAGTGTCACTGTGTCCCCCTCCAGCAGTGTCCGTACTGGTACCTGCAGCACCAGCCCATCTTGGGGACAGCGGGGTCCTGTCATACCTGATGGCACCAGGATCCCCCCATTGGGTGCACCAGGAGTCCCCAATTCCAAAAAAGTGTTCCCCCAAAGTGGGATGTTCTGGGATGTCCCCACAGCAGAGGACAGGCTCTGGCCACACAGGAGGTGACCCATGGAACGGAGCCCACCCAGAGCCCTTGGGGTTCCTGCAGGTGCCAGCCTGGGGACACCTGAAGCCCCCTCACCATCTAAGACTCTCAGAGCAGGGCTACGCCCGGTGCCGGGTCTGTCACAGGTGTAGGTGCCACTCTCAGTGACAGTGAGGCGGTCAGGTCCCTGCTGCCTCAGCGCCATCCATCCTTATACCAGGTGGTGGCACTGGCGGGCTCTGAGCCCTGGCAGGACACTGTCACCCGGTCCCACAGCACCCTCGGACTCCAGGGGGTCTCCACCAGGAGCTGGATGGTCTGGGCACCTGCGGGTGACAGGGGACACCAGCCTGCCAGGGCCAGTGCGAGGACTCACCAGCGAGGCCGAGGGTCTGGGCTGGAAGGGAGAAGGGACAGGGCTCAGTGGGGGTGGAACTGCAGGAAAAACAGCACAGGGGCATGGGGTGTGGGGGCTGTCCTCAAACTGTCCCTCTGGGGACAGCAGTTCTTGTGGGAAAGTGTGTCTGCGTGGTCCCCAAAAGATTTGGAGAGGCAGGGGGACATGTCTGTGTCACGGCCACCCGTGCACCACATCCCTGTGCCACAGACACCTTGGGAACAGGGACACCAAGGCCACCCTTGGCTGAGGCAGAACATGGGGATACTGTGGATACCCCAGGAACGAGGACACCACAGACACAGCCCATACTGTCCCGGGTCACCCCCACCAGCTCATGATCCCATCCCCATGATCCCATCCCCATGGCCACATCCTCAGCGTTCTTGTCCCCTTCTGTCCCTGCATCCCAGTTCCCTTGTCCCTATCCCCAGAGCTGCCTGAGCCCAAAGGTGCCAGTCCCCACATTCCTGTCCCCACATCCCCATCCCCAAATTCCTGCCCCCTCTTCCTGTCCCCAAAGCCACCCTACATACCCAGTCACACCAGTCAGCTGGGGTTTACATGGACTGGCACTGCTGGCATTGGGGACCTCAGGGGACCCCACAGCCCCTCTGTGCCCCCTCCCCTCCCCATCCCAGGGGTGTCAGGCCCATGCCCAGGGCACTCACCCCACAGGAGCAGCGCCACCTTCCCGGCCATCCCGGTGTCCCCAGCCATGTGCACTGGCTGTCACTCGCTGCTGTGGCCAACGCTCCCCTGGCTGGTGGCTCTTCGGATGAAGGGGAAGGAAGCGAGGTCACATCCATCCCCATGGGTAGGTGGCCCTTGGTGGGGGCAGAGTGGCCACAAGCTGGGCACAGGCTGGGGACAAGGCTGCATAATCTGGGGACATGGTGGGGGATGGTGTTGCCAGGAGTAGGGGGCTCAGGCGATGTGGGGAAGCAAAGATGGGGTTCCAGGAGAATGGGGGTCCAGGAGAATGGGGGTCCAGGAGAAATGGGGTCTCCATGCCTGGGGGGATTCAGGGATGGGGGTGCTGTGAGAACATGGTCCCCAGAGATTTGGGGTCATGGCATGTGGGTGTCACGGTTGGGGTGTAGGGGGAAAAAGGGGACCCTCGGGAATAGGAGTTCTGGGGGAAGAAGCAGCCCATGGGATGGGATCAAGGCAATGGTGGTGCTGGGCAATGGCAGTCCTGGGATGGGGGTCCCCAGCGAGGAGAGACCAAGGCAATGGTGTCCCATGGTTGGATTGCCAGGTGAATGGGGGTTTCAGGGATGGGCAGTGGCTGGGTGGGCACAGGGGTCACAGCTCCTGCCCTGGGTGCCTCTGATTTTGGGGTGACCCACAGCCTAGCAAAGCCAACCTGGGGTGCTTGTTTCCTTTGCAGCCATCACATGGAGGGTCCCGGGTAGCTCTGCCTCTGTGCCCTCCCCTGCCCTTGAATTTTTCCTCTCTTTATTTCTCTTATTTCCTTATTTTCCTCACTTTTGTGGCAGAGGCCCTCATCGCCAGTTCCTGGCTCAGCAATCCCAGGGAGCACCTGAGCAGGGAGTGGGTTGGGGGGAGATAGGGGATGGGAAAAATTGGGTTTAGGGCGTGCCGGGAAGGGTGGGGAGGCTGTGAGTGATGGAGGTGTTGGGCTGTGCCCTCTCAACAGTTTCACTTTCTTCTCCTTGGAAAAGAGTGAAGCGGCCGTCTGTGCTGAGAGTCAGATGGGAAAGGGAGGGGTTTCTGTCCTGGTGGGGCACATCCAGGAGGGTCTTGTCCTAGAAGGATCCTGTCCCAGGGGGTGACACATCCTGGCATGGGAGTCCTGTCCCAGGTGGTGGCAGTCCCAGAAATGTCCCTGCTCATTCCTGGCTGGGTGCCTGTCCCAGGGGTGGCACATCCTGGGGACCCCTGTCAATGTAAGGGTGGGGCCCAGCCATGGCCCAGCCCCACTGCACAGGGATGGCCATTGCCCAGCCCTGCTCTGGCCAGCCCCAGGTGGCAGCCAGCACCTGAGGGTCCCCCCTGCCCCACTGGCTTTGATTCTGGCAGCTTTAGAGCTGCTGCAGAGGTGAGAATTCTGTGGGTAGAAACAGGCCTGCCTGTGGTTTGCTCAGCTCTGCAAGAAGAACAAAACCCAAAGGGAGCTCAAGCAGTGGCTCTGTGAGGCCCTTTGATGGTTTTCAGAGCAGGGATGGCCGGAACCCACCCCTGAAGCTATGAGGGAACCAGTCTGGAAATGCAGCTATTGATCATTTTGTCCCTGTCCCGAAGGGACTGAGAGAGCCCAAGAGCTACTGCAAATCCCACAGCAATCTGCTCAGCCACCTGACCTGGACCCTCCTCCTCCTCCCTGCCTTGCCGTGGATGGACAGTGGCCGCATGACCCGCACCCACCACAGCCGCTCTCTCACTGCCCTCCACACCTGGATGGGGAGAGAAAATTGAGCAAAGGGTTCCTGGGTTGAGACAACGACCAGGAGAGATCACTCATCAAATCCTGTCACGGGTAAAACTGCCTATGATTTAGAGATATGAATTGAATTTATTGCTGACAAAATCAGAGCAGGAGAAGGATAAGTCAAATAAACCCTTCAATACTCCTTCCCCCTCTTAAGAATAACTATGTAGTCATTGGCTTTCTCTATTTTATTGTTTTTTTTGTCAAAATATTTTGATACAATACAGTTTGTAATCACTTTTTAACTACTTTTGATACACCACAATTTGTCAGCCCTTTTACCCTAATCCCTATGTAGAACATATATTTTAGTGTGATAAATAATATAGTTTAGGCTCTCATAAAAGATCAAGATAGGGACAATGTGCTGTGTATTACAACATTAACTGTTGCAGAAGTAGCTAATGCCTTTATTTGTGTGACTAAGTGACAATGATAAGAATAACTCAGATAATTTTGTGAAATAGCTAATGTTGATTTAATGTACTGGTGAGGTATCTCATCTGTATGAGAAGAACACATTGAAAAGTAGCAGGTAAATAAACATCAAAAGAGAGAATGCAAAGAGGAATTTACCACTGACCATTCAGTTATCAAGAACTGTCAAACCACAGAACAGGGGGACCTTGTGAGGACATAAAATATGTAAGTTTAATCTGCGCTATGGCATGTACTTTATGAAAATGAATCAAGGGTCAAACCAAGCAAAAGGATTTCTGGAACATGCGTACTGGAAGGAATGTTTGAATATGTATAACCCTCCTGAGTATGTATTTCACCAATACAATGAAATGCTATGCAAGGAGAATTGTTGAGGTTAACCGGGTGCCTCTGGCAGTTGCCAAGCACCCAACATGCTGTTTACTGTCCCTTTTATCCCTTATTAAACATATACAAATTTGAAAGAGTGAGCCTTGTTTCTCACACAGTTTGACCAAAAAATTGAATTTGGGTACAATAAGAGGGAAAAACTTTGTGTGCTCCCCCAGCACTCGGAGGGGGAATGAGGAGCCCTGTGGGGTGCTGTGAAGAGGAAGAAGAGACCCCTGAGGGGAATCAATGCCCCCAGTGCTCCCAGTGCCCTCAGTGTCACAGCACATCATCGTAGTCACGGGGGTCCCAGTGTCCCTTGCGTGGTCCCAACAGCTGCATGTTAGTCACACGAGAATCCCGAGGTGGGGCAGGGCTGGGGGACACACGTGGGGACCCTGAGAGTGACACCGGTGGTGCAGACCTGGCACTGCCCCGGCAGCGCAGTGTCACCGTGTCCCCTCCAGCAGCTCCTGTGCCGGAACCTGCAGCACCAACCGAGCTGCGGGACACGGGAGTCTTAGGATACCTGGGGCATTCCATTTTCTCAAAGAACCCACGAACTGGACCATATCCATTGCACCAGGGGTCCCTGAATCAAGAACTGTGTTCTCTCTGCTCTGAGATGCCCCCGTGTGCCGGGGACAGGCTCTGGTCACACCAGGAGGTGACCCATGGAGCAGAGCCCACCCAGAGCCCTCGGGGTCCCCGCAGGTGCCAGGCTGGAGACACCCAAATCCCCCTCACCATTTGAGACTGTCACAGGGGGGCTGAACCCGGTGCCAGGTCTGTCACGTGTGTAGGTGCCACTCACAGTGACAGTGAACTGATCACGTCTCTCCTGCCTCCAGCGTCGCCCGTCCTTGTACCAGATGGTGGCTGTCCCAACGCCCTGGCAGGTCAGTGCTACCTGGTCCCACAGCGCCGCCGGCCTCCAGGGGGGCTCCACCAGGAGCTGGGTGGTCTGGGCACCTGTGGGTGACAGGGGACACCAGCCTGCCAGGGCCAGCATAGGGCTGGGGACAGCTGAGTGGGGCCATGGCATCCCCCGAGGACTCACCAGCAAGGCCAAGGGTCTGGGCTGGAAGGCAGAAGGGACCGGGATGGGTGAGGGTGGCATCACAGGGACATTGGCAGGGAGGGACTGGGTGTGGGAGCTGTCCATAAACTGTCATAATGTGGCAAGGACCCCTTGGGGACAGAGACACACTGACTAGCCCTTGCGCAGTTAGGACATTGGATACCCGGAAATGGAAACTCAGCAGTGGTTGCAGTGGTCACTCCACCAGCCCCATGATAGTTCCCCAGATCCCTGTTCCCCCACTATTGTCCGCCTCTCCTGTCCCCACATCCCTGGTCACCTCATGCTCTTCCTCTGCGGCCTTTCAGGACCTCAGGGGACCCTGCAGCCTCCCTGTGCCCCCTCCCCACCAGTCTCTGCCTCACCAGGGCCCATCCCCAGGGTGTCAGGCCCATGCCTGGAGCACTCACCCCACAGGAGCAGCGCCACCTTGCCGGCCATCCCGGTGTCCCCAGCCATGTGCACTGGCTGTCACTCGCTGCTGTGGCCACCGCTCCCCTGGCTGGCGGCTCTTCGGATGAAGGGGAAGGAAGCGAGGTCACGTCCGTCCCCACGTGTAGGTGGCCCTTGGTGGGGGCAGTGTGGGGACAGGATGGGGCAGGGTGGGGACCTTGTGGGACATGGGGGTGATGGTGAGACATGGTGAGGACATGGTGGGGACAGAATTTGGAGTCTGAGGTGGTGTAGGGAGCCAGGGATGGGTGTCCAGAGCAATGGGGTGTCCAGGGATGGGGTCCCATGGGAATGGGGGTCTCAGTGGATGGATGGACTCAGACTTGGGCATGAAGGTGTCAGAACAATGTGGCTGCCTAGGATTTGCGATCATGGGATGGGGGCCAAGGGATGGGGGTTGCAGGGGAAAGGGGAACCCTGTGAGAATGGGGGGTCCTGGGGGAATCAATGTCCTCAAGGGAATGGGGCTCCCAGGGACTGGAATTACCAGGATGGGGTTCTTTGGGGTTGAAGATTGTGAGGAATTGCAGTCCAGGGAAGGGGTCTTAGGGAAGGAGGGACAAAAGGAAATCAGATTCCCATGGTTGGGTTCCCAGAGAAATGTGGGTGTCAGGGATGGGCAGAGGCTGGGGGGGCATGGGGGTCACAGCTCCTTCTCTGGGTGTCACAGATTTTGGGGTGACCCGTGGCCAGGTGATGCCTCCTTGGCTTGCTCATTTCCTGTGCAGGTATCACATGGGGGTCCTGGGTAGCTCTGCTTCTGTGCCCTCCCCTGCCCTTGATTTTTTCTTTCTTTATTTCTGTTTTTTTCCTTATTTTCCTCACTTTTATGCCATGTCTCCTCAACCCCGGTCCCTGGCTCAGCAATCCCAGGAATCACCTGAGCAGGGAAGGGGTTGGAGGGTGCCAGGGGAGGGGGATAATGGGGAGCAAGGAGTGCAGTGAAGGGTGGGGAGGCTGTGGGAGATGGAGGTGTTGGGCTGCGCCCCCTCAACACTTTCACTTTCTTTTTCCTGGACAAAAAGGAAGAGGCTGTTTGTGCTGAGAGTCAGAGGGCAAAGGGAAGCAGTGTCTGTCCTAGGAGGGCACATCCAGGAGGATCCTGCCCTGTGAGATCCCTGTTGTGGGGATGACCTGGGGGAAACCAGTCCAGGTGGTTACAAATCCTGGCATGGGGTGTCCTGTTCCAGGGGTGGCAGTTCCAGAAATGTCCCTGCACATTCCTGGCTGGGTGCCTGTCCCAGGGGTGGCACATCCTGGGGACCCCTGTCAATGCAAGGCTGGGGCCCAGCCATTGCCCAGCCCCACTGCACAGGGATGGCCATTGCCCAGCCCTGCTCTGGCCAGCCCCAGGTTGCAGCCAGCACCTGAGGGTCCCCCCTGCCCCCTTGGCTTTGATTCTGGCAGCTTTAGAGCTGCTGCAGAGGTGAGAATTCTGTGGGGGAAAAGGCCTGCCTGTGGTTTGGTCAGCCCTGCAAGAAGCACAAAACTACAAAGGCAGTCCAAGCAGTGGGCTCTGCTATGGGAGGGCCTTTGATGGTTTTCAGAGCAGGGCTGGCTGGAAACACCCCCGGGAGGGGCAGCTGTGAGGGAACCAGCCCAGAAATGTAGCAATTGATCATTTGTTCCTCTTTATAAGGGACGGAGAGAACCACAAAACTACCGCACAATCCACAACATTCTGCTCAACATCCTGACTTGGACCGTCCTTCTTAAACAAAACCTGCAGCCTTCTGGAACCTCATGGAAAGAATGTTTGAGTTTGGCATGTGTCTGCCAGATAAGAGGGAAAAGTGTGGAAATACCAGCAGGGGGTCTGCCCACAGCTGTGCTGGGGCTGTGGTGAGTGACCCTGTCTGGATTCCCAGTGTCCCCAAAGCTGCTCCATCCCTGTCCTCCTCACCTGAGTGAAAGGCTGAGGCTTTGCAGGAATTGTGGTGTAAATTCAACAGAGGTGCTGCTGTGGACCCAAGACCTGCCTGGGGTCAGGTGCTGCCTTCCTTCCCTTCGGGATCATGGAGAGCAGTCGCGGGTGCTGCACAGCGCATGTGCCTGACCTCGGGACACTGCTACACTGCCAGTGGGCACTGGGATCCAACCTGCTGCCTTGGCAGCTTCTGCCCACTGCCGGTGGTGGTGCCAGGAGCGATTGGTGGCCGTGAGTTTGCAAAAGGAGCGATTTCCCCTCCTCCCTCTCCTCTGAGGCCGCCATGGCCCCTGAGGGGATGGAGCTGGGTCGGGGCGTCCCCTGCTGGCCGGGAGTGCTGCCTGCAGCGCCCCCTGCTGGCCGCAGTTATAACTGCCACAAAAACCAACAGCGCTGAGTGGGAGGGAAAGTTCTGGGTTTGTGTTGTTTGTTCTGTTGTGGTTTATCAATTTCCCAGTAAAGAGCTGTTATTCATTCTCCAACACTTTGGTATCCCCATAAACTTGGAAATTAAAAGAAGTTTAGAGATGGGTCGTCTTTCCATTCCAGGAACATTCTCACTTTCCTTGGCAAATATTTCTCATTTAAATGAGTTGCCAACTCCTGGGTTCCAGCGTGGATGCGACAGACACCCCAAGAAGGGACAGGATCGGGGATTTGGGCATCTCATGCTCTGCCTTTTAAGCCAGTTGGGGCACCAAGGGCCCTCTCCTCAGATGGCACTTCTGGTCACCCGACCACTCCGGAGCTGGCTTTGGCAGATCACACTGTCCCCAGTGTGCCACAGCTGACAGACTGATGGAAAGATGGAGCCCTGTCTCACCAAAAGCAAGGCCTGACCCATCCCTGCCACACACAGGTGTTCCAAAATGTCTTCAGACATGGAACTTTTCCTGTCTCTGACACCTCACCATGTACCATGGCCTGAACCCAACTGCCCTGGCAAAGGGGGAGGCTTTGGAACCCCCACAGGGCCTTTGTGACATCCTGGTGTGGGGAACACAGCAGAGGAGGGGTTTGGGACAGGGGACAAGAAAATCCAGAGCCTCTTGAAGGGTGCTGTGGCCATCAGAGCAAGGAAGGTCCAGAGCCCTGCCAGGTTCTTCTGGTGGAGAAAATGTGCTTGGGGGAGTGTTTGGGGTTTGTCCCTTTTTGGGTGCTTTCCCTGGAAATCTTTCCTTGTGTGATCATTTGGCGTCTGAACCTTGTTGCTGTTGCTGTTGGTTTTATTCTCTCTTGTTGCTATTTCAGGAAATTGTTCCTTCAACCCTTTGGGATCTTTGTGCCCCCACAGGGAGGCAGAGGGGCAGTTTTTACTGGCAGCACACACACGAGTGGGTGCCCATGGGTGGGTACCCCCAAGTTCCCCCCAGTGTCACAGCACATTCCCGTAGATGTCACCGTGTTCCCGCGGTCGCCCCTGGTGTCCCCGCAGCTCCGCGTAGGTCACCTGGGGATCCTGGAGGGTGGTGGCACGGGGGGACACTGCGAGAGACACGGGATGTGGGATCTGGGTGGGGTGACACTCGTGGGTGACGTGTCCCTCTGCGTGTGTCCCTCTGCACTCACCCCCTGCCCTCTTGGTGACCACGACGTGGGTGTACAGCACCTCCCCCTCGTCTAGGGGGGCCAGGGGATCCGGGGAGGTCCTGAGGGAATAAAAGGGATGTGGGGGAGGGGATGGGAGGTCATGGGGGTTAGGGTAAAACAGGAGAATG
The DNA here is from genome assembly GCF_035770615.1 of Melospiza melodia melodia. NCBI lineage: Eukaryota > Metazoa > Chordata > Aves > Passeriformes > Passerellidae > Melospiza > Melospiza melodia. The sequence goes on along the minus strand of NC_086218.1, from coordinate 6,366,224 downwards.
TGTTTTTATCCCCCCAATCACCTTTCCTGCTTCTTCCTGGTGGCTGCAATGGAAGCGGGGGAGGAGTGACTGTGGGGTCCCAGGACCCTGACCCCTCTCAGGATTCCTGGATCCCTTCAAGACCTCCCAGTATCCCTGAAGCCCCCCAGAATCCATGAGCCTCCCCAGTGTCCCCAAACAACTCATACTCAAGAACCCAAATCCCAGGAGGGACAGAGACTTCCCCAAAAACCCCCAGGGCCTAAAAAAGAATCTCCAGCATCCCTGCAGGACCATCCAGCACCTCCCCAAACCCTACAGGAACCCTAGCCAAAGTCACAATTGTGGTGCTGTGGGTATTTCCCTACGGTTTCTCCAATTCTGTGGGCCTCCACAGCTCCCTGGAACCCCCATCCCCCCATTGTCACCCACCCACACTGTGCCACCGGTGCCAGGTCACAATGACACCCACGACCAGGAGCAGGAAGAAAAGGGCCCCAACGACCCCTGCTGCCACTGCAAGAAACAGAGGGGGACACATCAGGGTCACCCATCACCCCATTGGTCCTGCACTGCCTGGTGGCCTCACCTGTGTTACCCCACCTGTGACCCAGGGTGAGCCAGGTGTCACCTCCATGGCCAGCTCAGGGCTGAGTGCCCGGAACACACGGTGCCCGTCCTGTCCCAGCTGGTTGGTGGCCACACACTGGTAGGTGCCCGAATGTTCCACATCGATGTCCCTGAGCTCCAGGAGGGGACCCTGGGCCACCTCCTGCCCATTGTGCAGCCAGGTGAAGGTGACAGGGGCTGAGCCCCCCTGCACTGAGCAGCGCAGGGTCACATTGTCACCTGCATGCACCTGGGGTGCTAGGGGGCCAGGGGTGATGGTGGCATTGGCCATGGGCACTGCAGGGACACAGACAGGGCTGGCACCTGGTGAGTTGGAATGGGGGTGCTGTGGGTGGGGTCACCCCCAGCCTGAGGGTCCTGCTCACCCAGAACGGTGACATTCAGGGGGTCGCTGTCCGCCACGCTGTTCCCGTCACTGACCCGGCAGCAGTACTTGCCGCTGTCATTGTCCCCAACGTGGCGCAGCTCCAGGCGGGGGCCAGTGCCCAGCAGTGCCCCTGAGCCCTCCCGATGCCAGGAGAAGGACAGGGAACCTGTCCCTATGGCCACCTCACAGCTCAGCACTACACTGTCTCCGAGTGCCACCTGTCCCCCAGGGGGCTGCACTGACAGTGACACCCCTGAGGGCGGGACCCCTGCGGGAGAGTGGGACACCAGGGGACAGTGAGGGACTCGGGGGGGTGTTAAGGAGGGGCAGGGGAATTCCAGTGAGGGAGAGGGGGTGCAGAGATTGGGGGAGGGAGGGTGCAAAGATTGGGGGAGGGGGGTTATAAATGAACACCGAGGGATGATAAGGGGGTCAGGGAGGGAACACCTGGAGAGGAAGGTGGGCAACTCCAGGAAGGGTACGGGGACCATGGGAGGGGATGGTGAGACTTGGGCAATGTGCAGAGACCTCAGAGAGGGGTGAAGGGACCCAGGGATGGGAGAGGGGACCCAACGAAGGATGGAGGGAAACACAAGCCAGGAATGGGGGGACCTTAGGAGCAACCAGGGCCAGGGATGGCAGGACACAGAAAATGCACCAGGGAAGGATGAGGGTACCCATGTACGGGCTGGGGTCCCGAGGAGAGACCCGAGAAAGGATGGGGGGGGCAGGGAGGGATCTGGAAAAGGTTGGGTGCCCCAGAGCAGGTGTCAGGGAGGGCTGGGGGGTGCCAGGCAGTGTGGGTGACCCGAGGCATCTGTGGGGGCACCCCGTGCCCATTCCTGCACTCACTGCACACCGTGACACGGAGCCGGTTGCTGCTCTTCTGCACTGACCCCTCCTGGGAGTGCACCTCACAGCCATAATTCCCTGAGTGGGAGACCCTCACAGCGGGCACCAGCTACTGCGGGGACCCCTGCGGGCCCCCCACCACCTGCCCATCCTGGTAGAACACGTGCATGAGGGGTGTTCGGGGCCACAGGGTGTTCGGGGTGCTGAGGCAGATGAGATTCAGGGGGGACCCCTCAGTGAGCTCACGGGGACCCTCCAGCTCTGGCACCAAGAAGAGGTCTGGGAAGGAGAGGAGAGGTGAGGACTGTGAGTCTGAGTGCACTGGAAGTGGCTTTGGGGTTGTCAAGATATTGGAGTTCCAGCCGTGTGGGTGCTCACCATGCACTGTCACTGTCACTGCTGCTGACCGTGACTGTCAGGACCCCACCAAGCCCTCACATCTGCAGCGGCCGCTGTGGTGCAGCTGCAGAGGTGAAAGGGACAGCTTGGTCCCCTTGAGGGACCCCCTGATTTCCTTCTCCTCCCGGTAAAATTGCACCCTGGTGAGATGGTAGCCCTGGCGGCACCGGCAGCACAGTGCCAAGGTGTCCCCCTCCAGCAGTGCCCGTGCTGGCACCTGCAGCACCAGTGGTTCTGTGGGACAGGAAGGTCACATCTCACTGATGAGACTGTTCTGAGGTGGGTGCCCATAGCACTGGGGACATCTGGGTGCTCTGGGGTGCTCGGGGATGCACAGGGATGTCCCTGTGTGCAGGGGACTGGCTCTTGTCACACGAGGGTGTGAGGCCATCCACGGAATGGAGCCCACCCTTACCCCTCTGGGGCCCCCATGATCATTAAAGAACCACCCTCACCATCTAAGACTGTCACGGGGGGGCTGCGCCCAGTGCCGGGTCTGTCACATGTGTAGGTGCCACTCTCAGAGACAGTGAGGCGGTCCTGTCCCTCCTGCCACCAACGCTGCCCGTCCTTGTACCTGGTGGTGGCACCGGCAGTCCCCGAGCCCTGGCAGGTCAGTGTCACCCGGTCCCACAGCAGCGCCGGCCTCCAGGAGGGGTCCACCAGGAGCTTGGTGGTCTGGGCACCTGTGGGTGACAGGGGACACCAGCCTGCCAGGGCCAGTGTGGGGCTGGGTACAGCAGGGTGGGGACATGGCATCCCCTGAGGACTCACCAGCAAGGCCGAGGGTCTGGGCTGGAAGGGAGAAGGGACAGGGCTTGGTGGAGGTGTCACCATGGGGACAGAGGCACATGGGGTACAGGGTGTGGTGGCTGTCCCCAAAGTGTCCCCGTGGGGACAGATGCTCTTGTGGGAAAGTGTGTGGTGGTCCCCAAAAGTCTGGACAGGCAGGGGGACATGTCTGTGTCACAGCCACCCGTGTACCACATCCATGTGGCACAGACACCTTGGGAACAGGGACGCCGAGGCCACCCAGGGCTGAGGCAGAACATGGGGACACTGTGGACACCCCAGGCACGAGGACACCACAGACACAGCCCATGCTGGCCCAGGTCACCCCCACCAGCTCATGATCCCATCCCCATGATCCCATCCCCATGGACACATCCTCACGGTTCTTGTCCCTGCATCCCAGTTCCCTTGTCCCTGTCCCCAGAGCTGCCTCAGCCCAAAGGTGCCAGTCCCCACATTCCTGTCCCCACATCCCCATCCCCAAATTCCTGCCCCTGTTCCTGTCCCCAAAGCCACCCTACATCCCCAGTCACACCCAGTTCCACTGTGGGTAACATGGACTGGCACTGCTGGACTTGGGGACCTCAGCGGATCCCACAGGCCCCCTGTGCCCCCTCCCCTCCCCATCCCAGGGGTGTCAGGCCCCTGCCTGGGGCACTCACCCCACAGGAGCAGCACCACCTTCCCGGCCATCCCGGTGTCCCCAGCCATGTGCACTGGCTGTCACTCGCTGCTGTGGCCACCGCTCCCCTGGCTGGCCGCTCTTCGGATGAAGGGCAAGGAAGCGAGGTCAGGTCTCGACCTCATGCGTAGGTGGCCCTTGGTGGGGGCAGGGTGGGGACAGGCTGGAGACAGGCTGGGGACACGGGTGCGTGGGACAAAATGGGTCATGGGGTTCCCAGGAGTTGGGAATTTGGTGGTTTTGGGGAGGCAGGAATGCGGTCACTGGTAAATGGGGTCCTGAGGAGGGGGAAAATACGGCAATGGGGGTGCCATAGGAATGAGCGTCTCCATACCTTGGGGGACTCAGGGATGGGAGTCCCAGGGGAATGTGGGCTCCAAGGATTTGAGTTCATGGGATGGGAGAATGGAGGGTCCTAGGAAGATTTCAGGGGATGGAATGAATGGGAAGGGGTTCCTTGGGAATGGGGTGCTGGGCCATGGAGATCCTAGGGAATGTCGGTGTTGGGATGGGGGCTGCAGAGAGAGTGGGACATAAGGAATGGAGGTCCCATGTTTCTGTTCCCAGTGGAGTGGGGGTGCCAGGGATGGGCAGTGGCTGGGTGAGCCCATGGGTTGCAGCTCCTTCCCTGGGTGCTTCAGATTTTGGGGTGACCCAGAGCCAGCATCACCCCCACATGGTGCCGGTGTCCAGGGTGTCACCCCAGACAGATTCTGAGCTGCTCTGGGTCTGTGTCCCCCAGCCTCCAGTGATTTTTCCCTCTCTTTATTCCATTTCCATCATTTTACCCCTCAATTTCACATCCCCCCCCATTTCGTGCCTTGATGGTCCTTGGGGGCACCTGGAGCAGGGAACAGGCTGGGGGAAGCCCAGGGTGGGGGAAGCAGGGGTGAGGGGTGCAGGAAGGGCTGGGGAGGCTGTGGGGGATGGGGGAGTGCAGCTTTTACCCCCCAACACTTTCACTTTCTGTCTCCCGCAGAAGAAGAAAAAGGCCATTTGACACCTTTCTCACATGGGGGGGAGGGTTCTGTCCTTAGGGGGCACATCCAGGGGGCTCCTGTCCCGGGGGGATCCGGTCCCAGGTGGAACACATGCTGGGGAAGAGGGTCCTGTCCTGGAGCTTGGCAGCTTTGGGGGGGGGTCCAGACTTCTCCATTCTTGCTCGTGCCCTGCTGGATCTGAGCCAGCAAGAGCAGCTGGGGAATGGAACCCTGAGCAGGAAGGAGCTCCCAAACTCCTGCTCCTTGAAGCCAGTGGCCATCCAAGGGTGGGGCCCAGCCATGGCCCAGCCCCACTGCACAGGGATGGCCATTGCCCAGCCCTGCTCTAGCCAGCCCCAGGTGGCAGCCAGCACCTGAGTGTCCCCATTGCCCCCTTGTCTTTGATTCTGGCAGCTTCAGAGCTGCAGCAGAGGTGAGAATTCTGTGGGGGCGGAAAAGGGCTGCCTGTGGTTTGGTCAGCTGTGCAAGAAGCACAAAACCCAAAGAGAGCTCAAGCAGTGGCTCTGTGAGGGCCTTTGATGGTTTTCAGAGCAGGGCTGGCTGGAAACCCCCCTGCAGGGGCAGCTGTGGGGGAACCAGCCTGGAAATGTAGCAATTTATCATTTGTTCCTCTTTGTAAGGGACAGAGAGAACCACAAAACTACTGCAAATCGCACAACAATATGCCAACAACCTTCCTGGGAACCTCCTTCTTGAACAAAATCTGCAGCCTTGAGGCACCTCATGGAAAGAATGCTTGGATTCTGACTTTGTCCACAAAAATAGAGAGAAAAGTGTGGATGTATCGGTCAGTGGCTCTACACGTGGCCGTGGTGGGGCTGTGGGGAGTGATCCTGTGTGGATTCCAGGTGGCCCCAAAGCTGCTCCATCCCTGCCCTCCTCACCTGACTGAAAGCCTGAGGGCTTGCAGGAATTGTGGTGTAAAGCCATCACAGGTGCTGCTGTGCACTCAAAACCTGCCTGGGGTCAGGTGCTGCCTTCCTTCCATTGGGGATCATGGAGAGCGGTCGCAGGTGTTGTGCAGGGCATGTGCCTGGCCCCGGGAAACTGCTACAGTGCCAGTGGGCACTGGGATCCAACCTGCTGCCTTGGCAGCTTCTGCTCGCTGCCGGTGGTGGTGCCGGGAGTGATTGGTGCCCGTGAGTTTAAAAAAGGAGCGATTTCCCCTCCTGCCTCCCGTCCGAGGCCGCCATGGCCCCTGAGGGGATGGAGCTGGACCGGGACGCCCCCTGCTGGGCGGGAGTGCTCCCTGAAGCGCCCCCTGCTGGCCGCGGTTATAACTGCCACAAAAACCAACAGTGCTGAGCGGGAGGGAAAGTTCTGGGTTTGTGTTGTTTGTTCTGATCTGCTTTGTAAATTTCCCACTACAGAGCTGGTATTCCTTTTCCTGCACTTTTGCCTGATATCCCCAAAATCTTGGAAATTAAACAGGAGGTTTAGAGATGGGTGTTCTTATTCCAGGAAGGTTCCTACTTTCCTTGGCAGATATTTCTCATTTAAATGAGGTGCCAACTCCTGGGTTCCAGCGTGGATGGGACAGACACCCGAAGAAGAGACACGGTCAGGCACTTGCCCACCTCATGCTCTGCCTTTTAAGCCAGCTGGGACACCAAGGGCCCTATTCTCAGGCGGCACGTCTGGTCACTCGGCCACTCAGGAGCTGGCTTTGGCAAAGCGTCACACTGTCCCCAGTGTGCCATGGCTGACAGACTGATGGACAGATGGAGCCCTGTCTCACCAAAAGCAAGGCCTGACCCATCCCTGCCACACACAGGTGTTCCAAAATGTCTTCAGACATGAAACTTTTCCTGTCTCTGACACCCCACCCTGTGCCCTGCCCTGATCCTGACTGTCCTGGAAAAGGGGGAGGCTTTGGAACCCCCTCAGGGCCTTTGTGTCATCCTGATGTGGGGAACACGGCAGAGGAGGGGTTTGGGACAGGGGAGAAGAAAATCTAGAGCCTCCTGAAGGCTGATTTGGCCATCAGAGCAATGCAGGTCCAGGACAATGCTGGGTTCCTCTGGTGGAGGATACGTGGTGGGGGAAATTTCTGGGAAATCCCAGTTCCTTATTGGTGGCTTTCCCTGGAAATCGTTCTTTGTGTGACCATTTGGACTCTGAACCTTGTTGTCTGTTTCAGTTGGTTTTATTCGCTCTCATTGCTGTTTTAGGAAATTGTTCTTCTCTGAGCACTTTGGGATCTTTTTGCCTCCACAGGGAGGCAGAGGGGCAGTTTTATTTGCAGCACACACACGAGTGGGTGCCCATGGGTGGGGACCCCCAGCACCCCCCAGTTCCCCCCAATGTCACAGCACATTCCTGTAGATGTCACCGGGTTCCCGTGGTCACTCCTGGGGTCTCCGCAGCTCCGTGTAGGTCACCTGGGGATCCTGGAGGGTGATGGCACGGGGGGACGCTGCGAGAGACACGGGCTGTGGGATCTGGGTGGGGTGACACTGGTGGGTGACGTGTCCCTCTGCGTGTGTCCCCCCCCGTACTCACCCCCTGCCCTCTTGGTGACCACGACGTGGTTGTACAGCACCTCCCCCTCCTCTGGGGGGCTCACGGGATCCGGGGGGCGCTGAGGGAATAAAGTGGTTTTGGGGGAGGGAATGGGAGGTCTTGGGGATTGGGGTAAAATGGGAGAGTTTGGTTTGAGCCCCCCACTCACCTTTCCTGCTGCTTCCTGGCAGCTGCAGAGGAAAGAGGGAAGAGGTGACTGTGGGGTCCCCAGGGCCCTGACCCCTCTCAGGATTCCTGAACCCCCACTGGACCCTCAATTCCCCTCAGGACCCCCAAGCATCCCTGAAGCCCCACAGAATAATTGAACATCCCCAGTGCCCTCGACCAACTCAGTCTCAAGAGCGCAAAGCCCAGCAGGGACAGAGACCCCCAGATACCCCCAGGACTCCTGAAAGAACCCTCAACATTCCTGTAGGGCCCTCCACGGTCTCCCCAGTTGCTTAAGGACCCTAAGGCCTGGTCACAGTTCTGGGGCTGTGGGTGCTGCCTTATCGCTCCTCACCTCTGGGGGCCTCTACAGCTCCCTGGGAGCCCTGTCCCCCCATTGTCACCCACCCACACGATGCCAGGGGTGCCAGGTCGCAATGACACCCACAAGGAGGAGCAGGAAGAAAAGGGCTCCACCAACACTTGCTGCCACTGCAAGAAACAGAGGGGGACACATCAAGGTCACCCATTAGCCCAGGAGACCAGCACTCCCTGGTGACCCCATGTGACCCCACCTGTGACCCAGGGTGAGCCAGGTGTCACCTCCAGGGCCAGCTCTGGGCTGAGTGCCTGGAACGTGCAGTGCCCATCCTGTCCCAGCGGGTTGGTGGCCACGCACTGGTAGGTGCCCGAATGACCCACGTCGATGTCCCTGAGCTCCAGGAGGGGACCCTGGGCCACCTCCTGCCCATTGTGCAGCCAGGTGAAGGTGACAGGGGCTGAGCCCACCTGCACTGAGCAGCGCAGGGTCACGTTGACACCTGCACACACCTGCTGTGCCCGGGGACCAGGGGAGATGGTGGCATTGGCCACGCGCACTGCAGGGACAGAGATAGGGTTGGCACCTGGTGAGGTGAGAAGGGGGTGCCGTGGGTAGGGTCACCCCCAACCCGAGGGTCCCGCTCACCCAGGATGGTGACATTCAGGGGGTCACTCTCGGCCACGCTATCCCCGTTGCCGACTCAGCACCAGTAGTGGCTGCTGTCATTGTCCCCAACATGTCCCAGCTCCAGGTGGGGGCTGGTGCCCAGCAGTGCCCCTGAGCTCTCCCAGTGCCAGGAGAAGGACAGGAGGCCTATCCTCATGGCCACCTCTCAGGTCAGCACCAGGCTGTCTCCCAGTGTCACCTGTCTCCCAGGGGGCTGCACTGACAGGGACACCCCCAAGAGTGGGACACTTGTGGATGGACACAGAAGGGATTGGGGGACCCAGGAAGGATGGGAGACAGAGAAGGGAATGGAAGGGATTGGAGGGAAGCAGAGAGGATCCCAGTGAGCAGAAGGGGACCCTGGGAGTCATGTTGGGACCTAGGGACAATGGTGAGACCGCCTGGGAAGGTGCAGAAACCAAGGCATGGGGAACCACAAGAGAGACTGAGGAGTCTCTGGGAATGATTTGGGGTTTATAGATAGGCCGGAGGACCCATGGAAGGAAGGGAGAGCTGAGGGTGGAGCAGAGACCTTGGAAAGGCTGGGGAATCCAGGGAGGGATGGGAAGGACAAAGTGAGGGATGAGGGATCAGGAGGGGGAACCGGGCAGTCATGGGGGAAACCAGGAGGGACTTGGGAAATTTTGGGTGACTCAGGGAGGAGAAAAGGGAGGGATGAAGGATTCAGGCAGTGATAGGAAATCCTTGGAGGTAGTTGGGCTTCCCTGTCCCCATCGTTGCACTCACTGTGTACTGTCACTGTAACCCTCTTCAACACACTCCACTTTGACACCACTTTGCTCACCCGGCCCTCACAGTGCTAGTTGCTGCTGTGGTGCAGCTGCAGAGGGCACAGGGACAGCTCAGTGCCATCACGGAGCCCCTCCAGTTTCTTCCCCTCAGGGTAAAATGACACCGAGATGACCGTGTTGTTCCGCCAGCCCTGTCAGCGCAGTGTCACCGTGTCCCCCTCCAGCAGCGTCCCTGCTGGCACCTGCAGCACCAGCCCGTCTAGGGGACAGCGGGGTCCTGTCATACCTGATGGCACTGGGTTGCCCCCATAGGGTGCACCAGGAGTCCCCAATTCCAACAAAGTGTTCCCCCACAGTGGGATGTTCTGGGATGTCCCCACAGCAGAGGACAGGCTCTGGCATCACAGGAGGAGACCCATGAAGCGGAGCCCACCCAGAGCCCTCGGGGTCCCTGCAGGTGCCAGCTAGGGACACCTGAAGCCCCCTCACCATCTAAGACTCTCAGAGCAGGGCTACGCCCGGTGCTGGGTCTGTCACAGGTGTAGGTGCCACTCTTTGTAACAGTGAGGCGGTCAGGTCCCTGCTGCCTCAGCGCCATCCATCCTTATACCAGGTGGTGGCACTGGCGGTCTCTGAGCCCTGGCAGGTCAGTGTCACCCGGTCCCACCACAGAGCCGGCCTCCAGGAGCTGGGTGGTCTGGGCACCTGCGGGTGACAGGGGACACCAGGATGCCAGGGCCAGTGTGGGGCTGGGCACAGCAGGGTGGGGCCATGGCATCCCCCGAGGACTCACCAGTGAAGTCGAGGGTCTGGGCTGGAAGAGAGAAGGGACAGGGCTCAGTGGGAGTGGAACTGCAGGGAGAAGAGCAGAGGGGCAAGGGGTGTGAGGGCTCTCCTCAAACTGTCCCTCTGGGGACAGCAGTTCTTGTGCGAAAGTGTGTCTGGGTGGTCCCCAAAAGATTTGGAGAGGTAGGGGGACATGTCTGTGTCGCAGCCACCCGTGCAACACATCCATGTGGCACAGATGCCTTGGGAACAGGGACACCAAGGCCACCCTGGGCTGAGGCAGAACATGGGGACACTATGGACACCCTGGGCATGAGGACACCATGGACACAGCCCATGCTGGCCCAGGTCACCCCCACCAGCTCATGATCCTATCCCCATGATCCCATTCCTATGGCCACATCCTCACCATTCTTGTCCCCTTCTGTCCGTGAATCCCAGTTCCGTTGTCCCTATGCCCAGAGCTGCCTGAGCCCAAAGGTGCCAGTCCCTACATTCCTGTCCCCACATCCCCATCCCCAAATTCCTGCCCCCTCTTCCTGTCCCCAAAGCCACCCTACATACCCAGTCACACCAAGGTCCACTGTGGGTAACATGGACTGGCACTGCTGGCATTGGGGACCTCAGGGGACCCCACAGGCCCCCTGTGCCCCCTCCCCTCCCCATCCCTGGGGTGTCAGGCCCCTGCCCGGGGCACTCACCCCACAGGAGCAGCGCCACCTTCCCAGCCATCCCGGTGTCCCCAGCCATGTGCACTGGCTGTCACTCGCTGCTGTGGCCACCGCTCCCCTGGCTGGCGGCTCTTTGGATGAAGGGGAAGGAAGCGAGGTCACGTCTGTCCCCATGCGTTGGTAGCCCTTGGTGGGAGCATGGTGGCCACAATCTGGGGACAGGCTGGGGACAAGGCTGCATAATATGGGGACATGGTGGGGATGATGTTGCCAGGAGTAAGGGGCTCAGGGGATGTGGGGAACCAAGGATGGGTGTCCAGGAGAATGGGGGTCCACAGGAATTGGGGTCTCCATGCCTGGGGGGATTCAGGGATGGGGGTGCTGTGGGAACATTGTCCCCCTGAGGGATTTGGGGTCATGGAATGTGGGTCCAGGGGTGGGGGGTGCAGGGGGAATAAAGGGGACCTTGGGAATAGGGGTTCTGGGGGAAGAAGCAGCCCATGGGATGGGATCAAGGCAATGGTGGTGCTGGGCAATGGCAGTCCTGGGATGGGGGTCCCCAAAGAGGGGAGACCAAGGCAGTGGGGGTCCCATGTTTGGGTTCCCATGGGAATGGGTGTGCCAGGGATGGGCAGTGGCTTGGTGGGCATGGGGGTCACAGCTCCTTCCCAGGGTGCCTCAGATTTTGGGGTGACTCAGAGCCCAGCAAAGCCCTATCCCTGAAGCACCCCAGGGCTGTCCTGAGAGTCTCTGTGTCCCTGCCACACACCCCTGGGTCAGGTCCCCCCATTTCCTGGCTCAGCAATCCCAGGCAATACTTGAAGACCAGTTGGTTCAGACCAAAGCCATAGAATAAAACCAAAAATCTTTCCCACACCATTATTTTCCCAATATGTAAAAACTCAGTGAAAATACAACTGGCAAGGTATAAATGCTCTGCTTTATAGAATGCATTGCTTTCCCAATAAGTCACTCACAAAAAAAACCACAAACAAATGATAATGACATGAGAGTTTTCAGTTCTCTTTAGGAGCCATTGGTACATACCACAGCAGCATTTGCTTGTGGATAACACAGAGTGGGGAATCTCCCTGAGTGTTCAACAGCTCCATGGGATTGTTCCCTGCCTGCTGGGTCGCAACCCAGCCCTGAAGGAAGCCTTTTCTTGGGCCATCTTCAGGAACTCTCCCCATTTTTCTCATTCCCACCCTGAAACTTGATTGACTTCCCGTGTAGGAAGGGGAAAAGCTCTGTCCATCCCTGGGACAGTGCACAGGAATCTGTGGAAATGCCCCTGTGTGCCTCAGGGTCCAAATGATCAATTGCTGCATTTCTGGACTGGTTCCCTTGCAGGTGCCCCTGCAAGGGTTTTTCCAGCCAGCCCTGCTCTGAAAACCATCAAAGGCCCTCACAGAGCCACTGCTTAGGCACTCTTTGGGGTTTTGTGCTTCTTGCAGGGCTGAGCAAACCACAGCTCAGCTCATCCTGTGGGGGGGCCTTTTTGCACCCACAGAATTCTCACCTCTGCAGCAGCTCTAGAGCTGCCAGAATCAAAGCCAAGGGGGCAGGGGGGACCCGCAGGTTCTGGCTGCCACCTGTGGCTGGTCAGAGCAGGGCTGGGCAATGGCCATCCCTGTGCAGTGGGGCTGGGCCATGGCTGGGCCCCACCCTTGCATTGACAGGGGTCCCCAGGATGTGCCACCCCTGGGACAGGCACCCAGCCAGGAATGTGCAGGGACATTTCTGGAACTGCCACCCCCCTGGAACAGGACCCCCCATGCCAGGATGTGTCACCCCTGGGACGGGATCCCCCAGCTGAACTCCAGAGGAGAGACCTTTGAGGACAGATGCCCCCTGTATGTGCCACCCTAGAAACAGAGAATGCCCCTTTTTCCCATCTGACTCTCAGCACAAACAGCCTCTTCCCTCTCCTCCAGGACAAAGAAAGTGAAAGTGTTGAGCATGCACAGCCCAGCAACTCCATCCCCCAAAGCCTCCTCACCCTTCCCTGCATCCCCTGCTCCCCATTTCCCCCCTCTCCTGGGTCCCCCAACCCATTCCCTGCTCAGGTGCACCCCAGGATTTCTGAGCCAGGAACCGGGGGTGAGGGGATATAGCAAAAAGAAAGAAACATAAGGAAGGAAGAGAAAGAGAGCAAAAGGTCAGGGGCAGGGGAGGACTACACAGGACCCCCATGCAATGCCTGGCCAGGAAACGAACACCTCAGGGGTGATTATGTGGGGCCTAGCCTCACCCCAAAATCTGAGGCACCCAGGGAAGGATCTGTGACCCCCATGTCCCCCCCCACATTACCCAACCCTGGCACCCCCATTCCTCTGGCACCCCAACCTTGGAACCCGATTTCCTTCTGCCACCCCTTCCCAGAGACCCCCATTCCTGGACTGCAATTCCCCAGGATCTCCAACCCCAAGGAACACCATCCCAGTAATTCCAGACCATGGGACACCACTGCCCTTGGGGACCTTGATTCTCCCAGGACCACCATTCTTACAGGGTCCCCCTTTTCCCTGGCACCCCCATTTCATGATCACAAATCCCAGGAGGCCACATTGTTCTGGGACCCTCATCCACAAGTCTGAGTCTAGCCAAACCTTGGGACACCCATTTACCTGGGACCCCATCCCTGGGTACCCCATTCTACTAGAAACAGCCCAGGCTCCCTACACAGCCTTAGACTCCAAATTCTGACAATACAATGTTCCCACCATGTCCCACCATCCTCCACCATGTCCCCAGACTATGCAGCCTGTCCCCAGCTTGTAGCCACCCTGCCCCCACCAAGGGCCACCTACACGTGGGGACAGACGTGACCTCGCTTCCTTCCCCTTCATCCGAAGAGCCGCCAGCCAGGGGAGCGTTGGCCACAGCAGCGAGTGACAGCCAGTGCACATGGCTGGGGACACTGGGATGGCCGGGAAGGTGGCACTGCTCCTGTGGGGTGAGTGCCCCGGGCACGGACCTGACACCCTGGGGATGGGCTGTGGTGAGGCAGAGAGCGGTGGGGAGGGGCCACAGGGGGGCTGTGAGGTCCCCTAAGGTCCCCAATGGCAGCAGAGGCAGAGCAGGGCATGGAGCTCAGTGTGAGCAGAGATTTAGGGTGGCTTTAGGGACAGAAATAGGGGAACTGGGATGTGGAGACAGGAAGAGGGGGATAGAGATGTGGGGACAAGTATGTGGCAGAAGAAGCCTTGGGGCTTGGGGGACTGTGGGGATAGGGACAGGGGAACAGGGATACTGGGACATGGAATGGGGCCATATAACAATGCAGATGTCACCTGGCCATGGGGAAAGGTGCCATTGGAATGGGATCATGGGCACAGGACCATAGGACTTGGCTGTGGGGACAGGTGCTGTAGGGCTGGTGGAGGTGGGCAGTGCAAACATAGGGTGTCCACAGTGTCCCCATGACCCTCACCCAGCCCTGTCCCTTTTCCCTTCCAGCCCAGACCCTCAGCCTTGCTGGTGAGTCCTCAGGGGATGCCAGGTCCCCACCCTGCTGTCCCGAACCCTGCAACAGCCCTGGCAGGCTGGTGTCCCCTGTCACTCACAGGTGCCCAGACCACCCAGCTGCTGGTGGATCCCCCCTGGAGGCCAGCGGTGCTGTGGGACAGGGTGACACTGACCTGCCAGGGCTCGGGGACTGCTGGTGACACCACCTGGTACAAGGATGGGCAGCGCTGGGGGCAGGAGGGAGGCAACAACTTCACTGTCACTGAGAATGGCACCTATACGTGTGAGAGACCTGGAAGTGGGTGCAGCCCACCCGTGAACGTCTCTGACGGTGAGGGTTGTTTGTGTCCTCAGCTTGGCACCCACGGGAACCCCGGGGATGCTGGATGAGCTCTATTCCATGGGTCACTCTCTGGTGTGACCAGAGCCTGTCCCCTATAGAGGGGGACATCCCAGAGCATCCCACTATGGGGGGACACTCGTGTTGAAATTGGGAAAACCTGGTGTGCTGGCTTTGATCCAATATGGGGGTCCTGATGATATCAGGACCCTCCAGACCCCTGTGATGCAACAACACCCCTCTGCCCCCCAGACCAGGTGGTGCTGCAGGTGCCAGCGCGGACACTGCTGGAGGGAGAAACGTTGACACTGCGTTGCCAGTACAAGCAGGAGAAGTCGGCCACTCCGGTGTTCTACCGCGAGGAGACGGAACTGAGAGTGCTCCACAATGGGACCGAGCTGTCCCTGTCCCCTCTGCAGTGGAACCACAGTGGCCGCTACCACTGCAAGGCCTGGGTGAACAATGGGGTATCACAGGGATGGCAGGAGTCAGTGCCTGTGACAGTGACAGTGCATGGTGAGCACCTCACAGCCGCCACCCCAACAGCCCCATAGCGCCTCGCCAGGGACTCGGGGTCACCGTTCCCAAAGCCCCCATTTCCTGCCCTGAGCTTGTCCGGGGACCAGTGCTGGAGGGTCCCCCCGAGCCCACCCAGGGGTCACCCCTCACTCTCAACTGCCTCAGCACCCCCAGCCCCCTGCGGCCCCGAGCCCCCCTCCTGCACGTGTTCTACTGGGATGGGCAGGTCATGGGGGGCCTGCAGGGGTCCCCGCAGCTGCTGGTGCCCGTTGTGGGGGTCTCCCACTCGGGGAATTACAGCTGCCAGTTGCTCTCCCAGGGGGGCCGTGCGGAAAAGCAGCGCCCAGATCCGCATCACGGTCCGCAGTGAGTGCGGGGATGGGCACGGGGAGCCCTCACAGCCTCCTCTAGTCTCCTTTCCTGGGCATCTCCATGTCCCTCAGACACCATGCTTGTGTCCTCCGCCTCTGCTCTGTGTCCCCTCACCCCTCTGTGGTGTGACCCCGTCCCCAACATCCCCCATCACACCCACCCCCCTTGTCCCTACCCACCCACATCAGCTGCCAGCCCCTCCCTGTGCTCTCAGCCCAGTCTCTGTCCCCACAGTGCCCGTGGCCAATGCCACCATCACCCTTGGCAGCCTATCACACCAGGTGTGTGCAGGTGACCCCGTGACCCTGCGCTGCTTGGTGCAGGTGGGCTCAGGCCCTGTCGCCTTCACCTGGCTGCACAATGGGCAGCAGGTGGCCCAGGGTCCCCTCCTGAAGCTCAGGGCAGTCGATGTGGGACATTCGGGCAGCTACCAGTGCATGGCCACCAACCAGCTGGGACAGGACGGGCACCGTGTGTTCCGGGCACTCAGCCCAGAGTTGGCCCTGTTGGTGACACCGTGGGGACATAGGGACAAAGGTAAGGTCACACAGGGTCATTCGGGGTCGAAGGATCCTTGAGGTTCTGGGTGACCCTGATGTGTCCCCCTCTGTTTCTTGCAGTGGCCGCAGGGGTCGGTTGGGCCCTTTTCTTCCTGCTGCTGCTCGTGGGTGTCATTTTGGCCTGGCACCGGTGGCACCATGTGGGTGGGTGACGGGTGACAATGGGGGGACAGGGGGTCCTAGGGAGCTGTAGAGGGCCCCAGAGTGTGGGCATGATAGGGCAGCACCCATAGCCCCAGAACTCACCTTGCCTGGGGGTCCTGTAGGGTTTGGGGAGGTGCTGGAGGGTCCTGCAAGAATGTTGGGGGTTCTTTCAGGGGCCCTGGCAGTGTTTGGAGCATGTCTGTCCCTGCTGGGCTTTGAATTCTTTAGGCTGAGTTGGCCCAGGGCACTGGGGAGGCTCATAAACTGGGGGGCTTTAGAAATGCTTGGGGGTCGTGAGAGGAATTGCGGGTCCTGTGGGGGTTCAGGAATCCTGAGAGGGGGCAGGGCCCTGGGACCCCACAGTCACCATTACCCTTTTTCCTTTGCAGCTGCCAGGAAGCAGCAGAAAAGGTGAGTGGGGTCTTCAACCATGAGTCCCCTTTTTCCCGCATGTCCCAAGTCTCCATCACCTCCCACACATTGTCTTTTTCCTCACAGCCCCCCCCCTGAACCCCTGGCCCTCCCAGAGGAGGGAGAGGTTGTGTACACCCACGTTGTGAGCACCAAACATGTGCAGTGTGAGTACTGTGGATTGGGGGGACAGTGACAGCGGTGACACCCTTTCCCCTTTGGCCCCCCAACCGTTCTGTCCTGCAGGGCCCTCAGGCATCACCGACCACCAGTAACCCTGAGTGGCCTATGTGGAGCTGCGGGGACCACAAGGGCGACCAAGAAATCCCAGTGACATCATTGAGGTTGTGCTGTGACACTGGGGGCAACTGGGGGGCACTGGGTGTCCCCACCCATGGGCACCCACTCATGCGTGTGCTGCCACTAAAAACTGCCCCTCCCTGTGGAGGCACAAAGATCCCAAAGGGCTGAGAGAAGAAAAATTTCCTGAAACAGCAAAGAGAGAGAATAAAACCAAAAGCTACAGCAACAATGTTAAGATTCCAAATTTTCACAAAAAGATCAATTTCCTTGGGAAGTCCCCAAAAGGAACAAACTGTGAAAACTCTCCCCTTCACAATTCCTCCACCAGAGGATCCTGCAACTTGCAACTTCCTTTCTCTGATGGCCAAAGTGGCCTTCAGGAGGCTCTGGATTCTCTTGTGCCCTGTCCCAAACTCCTCCTCTGCCTTGTTGCACCCACGAGGATGTCACAAAGCCCTGTGGGGGTTCCAGAGCCTCCCCCTTCTTCAGAGCAGGTCAGGATCTGGCCATGGCACAGGGTGGGATGTCAGAGACAAGAAAAGTTTGATGTCTGGAGACATTGTGGAACAGCTGTGTGTGGCAGGGATGGGTCAGACTTTGCTTTTAGTGAGATAGGGCCCCGTCTGTCCATCAGTCTGTCAGCCGTGACAAACTGGGGACAGTGTGAGGCTCTGCCAAAGCCAGCTCCTGAATGGCCGGGTGACCAGAAGTGCCACCTGGAGAGAGGGCCCTTGGTAGCTAAACTGGCTTACAACGCAGAGCATGAGGTTGCCAAATCCCAGACCCTGTCTTTCTTGGAATGTCTGTCTCATCCCCGGAGTTGACAACTCATTTAAATGAGAAATGTCTGCCAAAGAAAGTGGGAACTGTCCTGGAATAAAAAGAAGACCCATGCTAAAACTTTTATTGATTACAAAAATGATGGGGCTTCCAGGCCAAATTGTAGAAAAAGGAATAACAGCTCTTTACTGGGAAATTTATAAACCAGAACAGAACAAAAACCACAAACCCAGAACTTTCCCTCCCGTTCAGCGCTGTTGGTTTTTGTGGCAGTTATAACCGCGGCCAGCAGGGGCGCTGCAGGGAGCACTCCCGGCCAGCAGGGGGCGCCCCGGTCCAGCTCCATCCCCTCAGGGGCCATGGCGGCCTCGGACGGGAGGCAGGAGGGGAAATTGCTCCTTTTGCAAACTCACGGGCACCAATCGGTCCCGGCACCACCACCGGCAGCGGGTAGAAACCGCCAAGGCAGCAGGTTGGATCCCAGTGCCCACGGGCAGTGTAACAGTGTCCTGGGGCAGGCACACACCCTGCACAACACCCACAACCACTCTCTATGATCCTGAATGGAAGGAAGGCAGCACCTGACCCCAGGCAGGTCTCAGGTCCACAGCAGCACCTGTGGTGGCTTTACACCACAATTCCTGCAAACCCTCAGCCTTTCACTCAGGTGAGGAGGACATGGATGGAGCAGCTTTGGGACCACCTGGAATCCAGACAGGGTCACTCCCCACAGCCCCACCATTGCTGTGGGTGAGCCCCTGTTCGATATTTCCACACTGTTCCCTCATGTCTAGCAGCCATGGTCAGAACCCAAAAATTCTTCTCAGGCTGTTACAAAGGGCTGCAGGTTTGAGACAGGAAGGATAATAGACCTGATCAGGTTTTTGAACAGATTGTTGTTGCCTTTGAAGGGTATTTGGGGCTCTCTCAGAACCTTGGGCAAAGGGAGAAAATTATCAATTGCTGCATTTCTGGACTGGTTCTCCTGCAGGTGCCCCTGCAGGGGCAGTTTCCAGCCAGGCCTGCTCTGAAAACCATCAGAGGCCCTCGCAGAACTGCTGCTTGGGCTCCCTTTGGGTTTTGTGTTTCTTGCAGGGTTGAGCAAACCACAGGCAGGCCTTTTTCCCCCACAGAATTCTCACCTCTGCAGCAGCTCCACA
This sequence comes from Melospiza melodia melodia, assembly GCF_035770615.1. NCBI lineage: Eukaryota > Metazoa > Chordata > Aves > Passeriformes > Passerellidae > Melospiza > Melospiza melodia. The sequence continues at coordinate 6,347,595 of NC_086218.1, read as the reverse complement.
GATTCAGAGCCCCTTGGAATCTGTCTGTAGTGACGCCCTGACTGCCGGCACCTTGTGGAGGCTGTGCTGGGCCACGAGTCTCCCAAAAATCTGAGGCACCCAGGGAAGGACCCTGAGACCCATGGGTCCACCCAGCCACTGCCCATCCCTGGGACTTCCATTGCCTCGGAAATCAAATCATGGGTGTCCCATTCCTATATGTTCTGCATTGCATGGGACCTCTACCCCATTCCCCAGGATCTCTATGGCCCAGTATCCCATTCCAAAAGAACCCTCTCCTATTCATTTCATCCCCTGAAATCCTCCTTTCCCCAGGACCTTGATTCTCCAAGGACCCCAGTTCCTACGGGACCCCACATTCCCCCACCATCCCAATTGCATGAACCCCAAATCCCTGGAGCCCACATTGCCCTGGGACTCCCATCTCTGAGTCCTCCCAGCCCTGGGTACCCCCATTCCCATGGCACCCCCTGTCCCTGGTGATTCCCCCTCTTCAGGATCCCCATTCCCAGGGCCCCCATCCCTGGGACCCCCCATTCCCCTGGACACCCAGCCCTGGCTCCCAAAACTCTCTGAGCCCCCCACTCCTGAGAACCCCATGTCCCACTGTGTCACATCCAACCTTGTCCCCATCCTGTTCCCGCCCTGCCCACAGACTGTGCCCAGCTTGTGGCCACCCTGCCCCCAACACGGGCCACCTACACATGAGGATGAGACCTGACCTTGCTTCCTTCGCCTTTGGCCAAAGAGCCACCACCCAGGGGACAGCCACCCCCAGCAGCAAGTCACAGCCAGTGCACATGGCTGGGGACACAGGGATGGCCGGGAAGGTGGCACTGCTCCTCTGGGGTGAGTGCCCCAGGGTCTGACAGCCCAAGGATGGGGAGGAGAGGGGGCACAGGGAGGCTGTGGGGTCCCCTGAGGTCCCCAATACCAGCAGAGCCAGTTCATGGTACCCACAGTGGACCTTGGTGGGGCTGGGGATGTAGGGTGGCTTTGGGGACCAGAAGGAGGGGCAGGAATTTGGGGATGGGGATGTGCGGACAGGAATTTGGGGACTAGCACTTTTGGGCTTAGGGAGCTGTGGGCATAGGGACAAGGGAACTGGGATGCAGGGACAGAACGGGACAAGAACGGTGAAGATGTGGCCATAGAGATGGGATCATGAGCTGGTGGGGGTGACCTGGGCCAGCATGGGCTGTGTCTGTGGTGTCCTCGTGCCCGGGGTATCCACAATGTCCCCATGTTCTGCCTCAGCCCAGGGTGGCCTTGGTGTCCCTGTTCCCAAGGTGTCTGTGGCACAGGGATGTGGTGCACGGGTGGCTGTGACACAAACATGTCCCCCTGCCTCTCAAAATGTTTTGGGATCCACTCACACACATTTTCCCATAAGAACTGCTGTCCCCATGGGGACAGTTTGGGGACAGCCCCCATCCCCTGTGCCCCATGTGTCTCTATCCCCACGGAGGTACCCCCACTGATCACTGTCCCTTCTCCCTTCCAGCCCAGACCATCGGCCTCGCTGGTGAGTCCTCAGGGGATGCCATGTCCCCACCTCGCTGTCCCCAGCCCCACTCTGGTCCTGGTAGTCCCCAGCGTGGGGCTGGGGACAGCAAGGTGGGACATGGCAGTTTTCCCCTGTCACCAACAGGTTCCCAGATCACCCAGCTCCTGGTGGAGCCCCCCTGGAGGCCGGCGGTTCTGTGGGACCGGGTGACACTGACCTGCCAGTTCTCGGGGACCACCAGTGCCACCACCTGGTACAAGGACGGGCAGCACTGGGGGCAGGGACATGACAACGTCACTGTCACCGAGAGTGGCACGTACAAGTATGACAGACCTGGCACAGGGCACAGCTCCCCCGTGAGCATTTTATATGTTGAGAGGATGTTTGGGTGTCTCCAACCTGGAAACCGTGGGGACCCCGAGGGTTCTAGGTGGGGTCCTCTGCATGGGTCACCTCCTGTGTGACCAGAGCCCATCCACTGCTCTGGGGACAGCCCAGAGCATCCCAGTGGGGGGGGATCCCCTTGTTGGATTTGGGAATCCCTGGTGCTCTGGGTGTGACCCAATGGGGAGTCCTGGTGCCATCAGGTGTGTCATCCCTCTGTCCCCCAGACTCGCTGGTACTGCAGGTGCTGTTGGAGGTGCTGCTGGAGGGGGACATGGTGACACTGCACTGCCGGTGTTGGCAGAACCACACGGTCAAATTGATGTCTTTTACCACGAGGGGAAGAAACTGGAAGGGGCTCGGCGATGGGACCAAGCTGTCTCTGTCACGTTTGCAGCTGAACCACAATGGCCACTATCGCTGCAGGGGCTGGGTGAGGTCCTGGTTCTGGGAGGTTCAGTGCCGGTGACAGTGACAATGCAGGGTGAGCATCCCAGAGCATCTCAGTGTGGAGGACTCGTGTTGTAATTGGGGATCTCTGGTGTGCTGCATGTGACCCAATGCGGGGATCCCCATGAAAATGGGATCCCCAGTGTGACAGGACACCCATGTCCCAAAGTCTGGTTGGTGCTGCAGGTGTTGTCGTGGGAGGTGCTGGAGGGGGACACGGTGACACTGCGCTGCCAGCGCTGGCAGGACATGTTGGTCACTGGAATGCGATTCTACAGTGGGAACAAGGAGGTGGGGAGGTCCCTCAATGGGAGTGAGCTGTCACTATCCCACCTGCAGCTGCACCACAGTGGTGCTACAGCTTCAGGGGGCTTGGTGGACTCTGAAATGTCACCATGGGCACAGTCGGCACCAGTGAAAGTGACAGTGCATGGTGAGCACCCCCACGGCTGGAACTCCAATCTCCTGACAACCCCAAAAGCCACTTCCCAGCAGATTCAAAGTCAGAGTCCTCACCTCCCCTCTCCTTCCCAGAGCTCTTCTCAGTGCCGGTGCTGGAGGGTCCCTCTGAGCCCACCAATGGGTCCCCCCCGACTCTCAGCTGCCTCAGCAGCCCCAGCCAACTGTGGCCCCGAGTCCCCCTCCTGCACATGTTCCACCAGGACGGGCAGGTGTTAGGGGGCCCGCAGGGGTCCCCGCATCTGCTGGTGCCCGCCGTGGGGGTCTCCCACTCAGGGAATTACAGCTGCCAGGTGCCCTCTGAGGGAGGGGCCACGCGGAAGAGCAGCGCCCGGCTCTGTGTCACGGTGTGCAGTGAGAGCAGGGATGGGCACGGGGAGCTCCGACAAGCACGCTGGATCCCCTGCTTGGGCACCTCCATGTCCCCCTGACACTTTTTGGGGTCCCTCGACCTCTGCCCTGTGTCCCCTCACCCCATCCCCAACATCCCCCATCACACCCATCCCCCACACCGGCTGCCAGCCCCTTCCTGCGGCATCAGCCCCGTCTCTGTCCCCACAGTGCCCGTGGCCAATACCATCATCGCACCCATACCCCTGGCACACCAGGTGCATGCAGGTGACAACGTGACCCTGCACTGCTCAGTGCAGGTGGGCTCAGCCCGTGTCACCTTCACCTGGCTGCACAACGGGCAGGAGGTGGCCCAGGGTCCCCTCCTGAACCTCAGGGACATCAATGTGGGACATTTGGGCACTTACCAGTGCATAGCCACCAACCAGCTGGGACAGGATGGGCACCGCGTGTTCCGGGCACTCAGTGATGAGCAGGCCCTAGAGGTGACACGTGGGTCACCCTGGGTCACAGGTTGGGTCACACAAGGTTGCTAGGGTGTTCAGGGCCCCTGTAGTTCAGGGTGACCACAGTGTGTCCCCTCTGTCCCCAGCAGTGGCTGTGAATGTCAGCAGGACCCTCCTGTTCCTGCTCCTGCTCCTGGCTGTCATCGGGGGCTGTCACTGGTGGCACCACTAGGGTAGGTGATAATGGGGGTGATGGGGGCCCTGGAGTGATGGGGAGCTCCAAGAGTGGGGGCAGAAATCAGCAGCACCCAGGGCCCCTGAGCTGGGGGACACTGAGCCTGCAGTGACCTTGGCTGGGGGTCCTGGGGAATTTGGGGCATATTTGGAGAGTCTTGGTTGGGCTCCAGGGCCATCCCTGGCTGGGCTTTGAGGAAATTGTGGTGCACTGGGAGCTCCTGGAGGGTTTGAGAAGCTCCTGTAGGGCTGTGCAGGAAAGTTGGAGGATCTTTTGGGATCCTCGGGGAGTTTGGGGGTGCCCCTCCCTGCCAGGCTTGGGGTTCTGGGGACAAAGAGGGTTGGGTGCACCAGGGGGTTGGGGCCCTGTGGTGGTGCAGAAGTTCCGGGGGCTTCAGGACCGTGCTGTGACACTGGGGGCACTGGGGGGAACTGGAGGGTACTGGGGGTCATTGGGGGCATCGTTTCCCCTCAGGGGTCTCTTCTTCCTTTTCACTGCACCCCATGGAGCTCCTCATTCCCCCTCCCAGTTTTGAACGAGCACACAACATTTTTCCGTCTTATTGTACTCAAAATTTTTTGGTCAAACTGTGTGAGAAACAAGGCTCACTCTGTAAATTCCTTAAATGTTTAATAAGGGATAAAAGGGTCAGTAAACAGCATGCTGGGTGCTTGGCAGCTGCCAGAGGCACAGGGATAACTACAGCAATTCTTCTTACATACCTTTTCATTGTATTGGTGAAATACATACTCAGGAGTGTTATACATATTCAAACATACTTTCCAGTTCACATGTTCTGGGAATTCTTATGCTTGGTTTGATCTTTGATTCATTTTCATGAAGTACATGCCTAAGTGCAGATTAAATTTATATATTTCATGTTCTCACAAGGCCCTCCTGTTCTGTGGTTTGACAGTTCTTGATAGCCCAAGAGTCAGTGGTAAGTTCCTCTTTGCATTCTCTTTTTGGATGTTTATTTATTTGCTACTTTTCAATGTGTTCTTCTCATACAAATGAGATACTCCACCAGTACCTTAAATGAACAATATCTATTTCAAAAATTATCTGAGTTATTCTCACCGTTGTCACTTAGTTACACAAAAAAAGGCATTAACTACTTATGCAACAGTTAATGTTGCAATGCGCATTGTCTCTATCTTGATATTTTGGGAGAGCCTAAACTATAATGTATTTATCACACTAAAATATATGTTCTACACAGGGATTAGGGTAAACAGGCTGACAAATTGTCAAATCAAAAGCAGTGAAAAACTGATTACAATCTGTATTATATCAAAATAATTTGGAAAAACCAATAGAATAGGGAAAGCCAATGACTACATTGTTATTCACAACAGGCAGAAGGTGTATTGAAGGGTTTATCTGACTTCTCCTTATCCTGCTCTGATTTTGTCAGCAATAAATTCAATTCATATCTCTAATTCCGCGCAGTTTTACCCGTGACAGGATTTGATGAGTGATCTCTCCTGGTCGTTGTCTCAACCCAGGAACCCTTTGCTCAGTTTTCTCTCCCCATCCAGGTGTGGAGGGCAGTGAGAGAGCGGCTGTGGTGGGTGCAGGGCATCCGGCCACTGTCCATCGACAGCAAGGCAGGGAGGAGGAGGAGGGTCCAGGTCAAGATGTTGAGCAGATTGCTGTGGGATTTGCAGTTGTTTTGTGGTTCTCTTAGTCCCTTTTCAAGAGGAACAAATGATCAATTGCTGCATTTCCAGACTGGTTCCCTCACAGCTGCACCTGCAGGGGGGTGTTTTCAGCCAGCCTTGCTCTGAAAACCATCAAAGGCCCTCACAGAGCCACTGCTTGGGCTCCCTTTGGGTTTTGTGCTTCTTGCAGGGCTGAGGAAACCAGAGCCAGGCCTTTTTGCCCCACAGAATTCTCACCTCTGCAGCAGCTCCACACACCCAGACCCCCTAGGTATCTGTCTGGGGTGACCCCCAGGCAACGAGCACCTTGTGTGGGCTGTGCTGGGCCCTGGGTCACCCCAAAATCTAAGGCAGTCTGGGATGAAGCTCGGACCTATGGGCCCATCCAACCACTGCTCATCCCTGGCACCACCATTCTCCTTGAAATCAAATCATGAGTACTCCATTTCTTATGTCCCCACCCTCTCTTAAACCCATATCCCAGTAGAGATATTCCCCAGGAACTCCATGGCCCAGGAGCCCTCATTCCCAAGGAACCCTCTCCTACTCATTCCATCCCCTGAAATCCTCCTTTCCCCAGGACCTTGATTCTCTCTGGAACCTCCCATTCCCATGGGAACTCCCATTCCCCAAGCATCCCCATCCCATGACCCCAAATACCTGGAGCCCACGTCCCCCTGGGACTCCCATCCCTGAGTCCCCTCAGCCATGGCAACCCCATCCCCAGTGACTCCTCCTCCTCAGCTCCCCCATTTCCAAGGAACACAATTCCTTAGGGACCCCCCATTCCCCTGGACACCCATTTCTGGGACCCCAAACCCCCTGAGCCCCACCCTCCTGGGAACCCCATGTCCCACTGTGTCACCTCCAGCTTTGTCCCCTTCCTCTCCCCTCCCTGCCCACAGCCTGTGCTCAGCTTGTGACCACCCTGCCCCCACCAAGGGCCACCTATGCATGACATGACCTCGCTTCCTTCCCCTTTGGCCGAAGAGCCACCACCCAGGGGACAGCCACTCCTGGCAGTGTGTGACAGCCAGTCCACATGGCTGGGGACACCCGGATGGCTGGGAAGGTGGCACTACTCCTGTGAGGTGAGTGCCCCGGGCACAGACATGACACCCCAGGCATGGGGAGGAAAGGGGGCACAGAGTGGCTTAGCGGTCCCCTGAGGTCCCCAATGCCAGCAGTGCCAGTCCATGTTACCCACAGTGGACCTGAGTGGGAACAGGGATGGAGGGTGGCTTTGGAGACAGGAACAGGGAGGCAGGAATTTGGGGATGGGGATGTGGGGACAGGAATGTGGGGACTGGCACCTTTGGGCTCAGGTAGCTCGGCGGATAGGGAGAAGTGAATGGGAATGCAGGGACTTGAGGGGACAAAAACAGTGAGGATGTGGCCATGGGGATGGGATCACTGGGATGGGATCATGAGCTGGTGGGGGTGACCTGGGCCAGCATGGGCTGTGTCCGTGGTGTCCTCATGCCCAGGGTGTCCACAGTGTCCCCATGTTCTGTCTCAGCCCTGGGTGGCCTCAGTGTCCCTGCTCCCAAGGTGCCTGTACCAAATGGACATGCACGGGTGGCTGTGAAGCAGACATGTCCCCTTGCCTCACTACCTCTTTAGGAGAGCACCACCATGCACTTTCCAACAAGAACCTCTTTCTTCACGGGGACAGTTTGGGGACTGTCCTCACACCCTGTACCCCTGTGCTGCTGTCTCCCTGGTTCCACCCTCACCCAGCCCTGACCCTTCTCCCTTCCAGCCCAGACCCTCAGCCTCACTGGTGAGTTTTCGGGGAATGCCTGGCCCACCCCGCTGTCCCCAGCCCCACACTGGCCCTGGCAGATTGGTGTCGCCTGTTACCCACAGGCACCCAGACCACCCAGCTCCTGGTGGAGCCCCCCTGGATGCCAGCGGTGCTGTGGGACTGGGTGACACTGACCTGCCAGGGCTTGGGGAGCACTGGTGCCACCACCTGGTACAAGGTACAGGCAGCATTTATGGCAGGGACACAACACTGTCCGTGTCACCGAGAGTGTCAACTACAAGTTTGACAGACCCGGCAGTGGGCTCAGCCTCCCCGTGAGAGTCTCAAACAATGAGGGGATGTTTGGGTGTCCCCAGGCTGGCACACGCAAGGACCCCGAGGGCTCTGAGTGGGCTTCGCTCCATGGGTCACCTCATGTGTCACCAGATCCTGTCCCCTGGTCTGGGGACATCCCAGAGCATCCAAGTGTGGGTGGAACTCATTTTGGAATCGGGGAGCCTGGTTCACGGCGTGTGACCCAATGGGGGTGTTGTGGTGCTCTCCCCCAGACTGGCTGGTGCTGCAGGTGCCAGCACAGGCACTACTGGAAGGGGACACGGTGACAGTGTGCTGCCGGGGCTGGTGGGACAGCACGTTTTCCTCGGCGTCCTTCCACCGAGAGGAGATGGAACTGGGGGGGTCCTCTGCGGTGGGACCAAGCTGTCCCTGTTCCCTTTGCAGCTGCACCACAGTGGCCACTAAAGGTGCAGGGGCTGGGTGGGATCCTGGGGGTGGCAGGAGTCAGCGCCAGTGACAGTGACAGTGCTTGGAGAGCACCCTACAGCCCCCAACCCAACACCCCCACAGCCCCTCCTCAGACACTCGGGTTCTCAAATTCCCCTCTCCTCCCCTTCCCAGAGTTCTTCTCGGTCCCAGTGCTGGAGGGTCCCCCCGAGCCCACCGTCGAGTCCCCCCGACTCTCAGCTGCCTCAGCACCCCCAGCCCCCTGCGGCCCCGAGTCCACCTGCTGCACGTGTTCTACCGGGACGGGCAGGTAGTGGGCGGCCCGCAGGGGTCCCTGCAGCTGCTGGTGCCCGCTATGGGGGACCGCATCTCGAAGCCTGACAGCTCCGAGGGTGTGGCCATGCCGAACAGCAGCGCCCGGCTCTGCATCACGGTGCCCAGTGAGTGTGGGGATGGGCATGGGGAGCACCCAGAGACCCCCCAGGTCCCCTGGTTGGGAACCTCCATGTCACCCTGAAATATTTCTTTTGTCCCCCCACATCTGCCCTGGGTCCCCTCACCCCTCTGTGGTGTGACCTCATCTCCAACATCCACCCCCACACCCATCCCCCCCGTCCCTATCCCCTCACATTTACTGCAAGTCCCTCCCTGTGGCCTCAGCCCTGTCTGTGTCCCCGCAGTGCCCGTGGACAATGCCACCATCACCCCCAGTGTCCTGGAGGTGACACCGCCGGACACAGGGACACAGAGGGACACAGGTGGGGTCACTCAGCGTTACCAGGGAGTGCAGGACCCTTGGGGTGATGGCAGACCCTGATGTGTCCCCCTCTGTTTCTTGCAGTGGCCGCAGGGGTCAGTGGGGCCCTTTTGTTCCTACTCCTGCTTGTGGGTGTCATTGTGGCCTGCCACTGGAGGCACCGTGTGGGTGGGTGACAATGAGAGGATGGGGGTCAGGGAGAGAGGTGGGAAGGCTCCCAGAGAAGGGGGGCCATAGGGGGGCACCCACAGCCCCTGAATTGGGCAGGTCTCAGCCCCCAGTGACCCTGGCTCAGAGCCCTGGGAGCGGTTGGAGGCTCCTGCAGGGGTGTTGGGGGTTCTGTCAGGGGTCCACCTCCATGCCAGACTCGGGGATCTGGGGGCTCAGGGTGTTGGTGCAAGTGGGGTGGGTCAGGGATACTGGGGGGGCATCAGGGGTACTGGGGTGCCTGGGGAGAATTGTGTGTCTGGTGGTGGTTCAGCATTGCCAAGGGTGGATGGGAGCCCCTGGGTTTCCAAAGTCACCCCTCCAGTTTTCCTTAGCAGATGCCAGGAAGCACCAGGAAAGGTGAGTGCAGCCTCCAGCCATGATACACCTTTTACCCAAATCCCCAGCACCTCCCATCCCCTTCCACACACCCCCTTATTCCCACAGGGCCCCACAAGACCCCCTGACACCCTTGGTGGAGGATCCTCAGGCGACGTACATGGAGCTGCAAAGGCACCCATGGGAACCCAGTGACATCTATGACAATCTACACCAAAAGTTGTGATGCTCTGGGAAGCAGGAGGCACTGGATGACACTGGGGGTTCTCCCTCCATGGCTCCTGCGGTTGCCCATCCTTCCAAGGGAGGTGGTCATGGGTCAGGGGGAGGCTTCGCAGGGCACCCTGTGCTCCCCATTTCCTCTCCCAGTACCCCCAAGGGCTCCCCCATCCCTTTCCTTGTACCTGTAGGGGCTCCCCAGCCCCATCCAAGTGCCCAAGTACCCTCAGGGACTGCCCCATTCTCTCCCCACAGTGCTTGCAGTACACCCAGGGCTTCCTCATTCCCTCTCCCACTACCCCTGTCCCATCCCGCTGTAAATGGGGGAGTCGAGGAGGATTCTTGCTGAAAGGTTTCTAAGATGAAAATGAAGCACAAAAGTGGCAATATTATATCTGAGAACTCTTTATTGATAAAGGAGGGTAAGTGTGGTTACTGAATGTGGGGAGGAGGGAGTAGAAAGGGAAAAGGATAGAGAGAGAAACAGAAGACAGGGACAGCGTTACCACAAGGAGCCTGGGCGCTCTGTGGGCATCAGCTTGGCAGATGGAGTGTGTGTGCTGCAAGCCAGGGCGAGCCCACATGGCTTTTGTGAGTGGCTGGGCGTGATTTCCAAGGACGGCACCTGCGTGTCTCTGGCATGGGCAAGCGATGGCTGCAGGCTGGCTGCTGCGGGCTGGCTGCGGGCTGGTGCTGCGGCACTGGTGGCTCTGGGCTGGCTGCTGCGGGCTGGGGCTGCGGTGGGCAGGTGCAGCAAGCTCGGGGCTGTGGGCAGCATGGGAAACGCGGCAGAGGCAGTGGGTGGGTGCAGGCAGCATCTGCTCCATCGGGGAAGAAATGAGGGAATGTGCAGGATGAGCAGGAATGAGCTGCCTCATGGAAGCAGCACTACAGGAAAGAATGGATAGAGGCAGGGGAGAAGGACCACTGAAAGAAAAGGCAAGGGAGGGGATTGTCAATGGTATTTTTACCGGATGTCCAGGCGGAATGATGCATCTGACCCCATCTTATCAGAAGGCTTATTAAGTACTTTTTAATACTATATTATTCTATATTATATAACATTACATCTAAACTGAATCTGCCAAGCACTCAGCTGCACTCCACTGAACACAATCTCATGACTGTCAGCCGACAGTCCCAACACACACACACCTGGATTCAAATGGTCAGTGAATCAAAACTCTCACATCAGAATCCAATCACCGATTCCCTTCAGGTAAACAATCTTCCACAATGCATTCCGCATGTGATCAACACAGGAGCAGAAAATGAGATAAGAATTGTTTTGATCATTCTTTGCCTCTCCCACTACTTCTCTCAGGTTCAGATAATGTGAATCCCACAGAGGAGGAGAGCCAAACTGACCCTCTGAGCGAGCCCCTGATCCCTGCAAGAAACCTAAAGCAAAACACTTGTGTTTTGTCACAGTTATCTGCTTTTATTTGCAAGGTCTCCTCCCACTGCCTGATTTCCCGGGTGTTTTTTCACAGATATTTTTCCTCAGGCATCTGTCCCACCAGCCAGTGGGGGTCACTCACATCCCGATCACTGAAGCTTTCTATCCCCTGATTCTTGGTTGTGTGAAGCCTCGCCAGGGACAGGGTTCCCAGCACATGTACAACCCACAGAGTCATTTTTCACCTCATGTGTAGCATATGTTGAGACATAAATCAAAATCAGATTTGATCCTCTTAAGCCCAGTGTGCTTAGTTGCTCTGCAGTCCCCATCCCAGTGCTCCCACTAAGGTGGCTTCCTGGTGCCCATCCCAGTTCCAAGGAGGCACTGGACCTGGTTCCCTGCTCCTGGGACAAAAATGCAGCTCTTTGATTAAACTGGCAGAAATGGTGTTTCTTTGATCAACTCTGTCAAGGAAGCTGAACAAGGTGGGAACCTCCCTTGGAGTGGAATATAGGATCCCCTTCTCTCTGAACTATTATAACATTGAAATTACAGGGCTTTTAGGTGGGAATACGAGTAACAGTTCTTTACTGGTATATATTGACAGAAACAAGTTGATTGAAGTTGACTTTCACTGGATATTATATGAATTGATATTATATTATTGATTATACTGTTGAATAAATATTGCGATGTTGCTCAGATAGTGAAAAGTATTGTGGAGTGGCTGATGTTGTTGTGGCGGCCGGGAGTGCTCCCTGCAGCGCCCCCTGCTGGCCGCGGTTATAACTGCCACAAAAACCAACAGCGCTGAGCCGGAGGGAAAGTTCTGGGTTTGTGTTGTTTGTTCTGTTCTGGTTTATCATATTCCCAGCAAAGAGGTGTTATTCCTTTTCCTACACTTTCGCCTGGAAGCCAGATCATCTTTGAAATTAAAAAACTTTTCTGAGATGGGTTTCTTTCCATTCCAGGAATTTTCCCCAGTTTCCTTGGCTGATATTTCTCATTTATATGAGTTGCCAACTTCTGGGTTCCAGCGTGGAACAGACACCCCATGAGCAGACAGGGCCAGGGACTTGGCTACCTCATGCTCTGCCTTTTAAGCCAGTTGGGTCACCAAGGGCCCTCTCCCCAGCTGGAACTCCTGGTCACCAGGTTACTCAGGACCTGACTTTGGCAAAGCGTCACACTGTCCCCAGTGTGCCATGGCTGACAGATGATGGACAGACGGGGCTCTGTCTCAGAAAAAGCCAGGTCTGGCCCACCCCTGCCACACACAGCTGTTCCAAAATGTCTCCAGACTTCAAATTTTTCCTGTCTTTGACACCCCACCCTGTGCCATGGCCTGATTCTGACTGCCCGGGAAAGGGGGAGGCTCAGGAACATCCTCAGTGCCTTTGTGAGATCCTGGTGTGGGGAACATGGCAGAGGAGGGGTTTGGGACAGGGGACAAGAGAATCCAGAGCCTCCTGAAGGCCACTTTGGCCATCAGAGCAAGGAAGGTCCAGGACCCTGCCAGATTCCTCTGGTGGAGGAAACGTGATGGGGGGGGAAGTGTTCGGGGATTGTTCTTTGTCGGAGGCTTCCCCTGGGAAGCGTTTCTTGTGTGACAATTTGGACTCTGAACCTTGTTGCTGTTTCTGTTGGTTTTGTTCTTTCATTGCTGATTCAGGAAATTTTTCTTCTCTCAGACTTTTGGGATCTTTGTGCCTCCATGGGGAGCGGTAGGGAAAGGGCAGCAGCCCCTGGGTTTATAGTGGCAACCCAGAACTGGAGAATCCCATTCCTAAAACTCAACAAAGCTGAACAAACACCATCTCTGCCAATTTAACCAAGCAGCCTCATTTTGGACTAAATAAGAAGGAAATGGGTCCTGTGTCCTCTGGCACAGGGAGGAGCCAGGCGATCCATGGGTGTACTGGGAGCACTGGGACGTGGAAAGAGGAGCACTGGGGGCCCTGTGCAGCCCTCCTGACTTGTGGCCATCACCCCAGGCAGGATGGGCCACCACGGGAGCCATGGGACAGGGACTCCCAGTGTCCCACATTGTCACAGGACGTTCCCATGGATGTCACTGGTGTCCTGCAGTCGCCCATGTGGTCCTGGCAGCTCTGCGTGGGTCACCTGGGGGTCCTTGGGGGGGACAGTAAGAGACACATGGCTTGGGGTGACACCCATGGGTGACATGTCCGTGTCCCCACCCATCCCCCATACTCACCCCCTGCCCCCTCATGTCCAGCCCCTCCCTCACCTGCAGGGGATAAGGGGGTTTTCTGGGGGGCCCTGTGGGGATAAGGGGGGTCTGAGGGGTGTCTGGGCAGGGGGTCAGGCAGAGTCATGGCTGGAACTCCCCACTCTCCTGTCCTGGGATTTCCTGAGAGCTGCAAGAAAATGAGGATGGGGTGATCATAGGGTCCCCTGGGCCCCAACCCCACCCGGGACATTTAAATGCCCACTGGAGCCCTGAGCCTCCACCGGACACTGATTTCTACTGGACTGCCAGGCCCCTGCACCCAAAGAACCCCTGAGCAGCCCCGGAACACCTGAGGCACCCAGGTACTCCAACACCCTCCCCAGGAACCCTGAACCCCTGAGCACCCCTCAAGCCTCAAGGAACCCCAAGAATGGAATGCAGGAAAGCCTCCAAACTGCTCCAGAATCCCTGAGGAGCTCTCAACATCCCTGCACAACTCTCCAACATCTCCCTAAAAGCCCCCAGGAGATCCCAGTGTAACTCCAATATTCCTCAAGGCTCTTCCTGGGACAGCCCAGGATCCTCCAAAAGACCCCCAAGCAAAGGTCACTGGGGGCTCAGTTTCCTCCATATCTGAGGCTTTGGGTGATGCCCCAATGTACCCCCGGAGTGTGGGGCTTCCCCCCAGTTCCTGTCAGACCTTGTCCCCCCCCCATTGTCACCCACCCCAGCGGTGCCAGCAGTGACAGCCCCCGATGACAGCCAGGAGCAGGAGCAGGAACAGGAGGGTCCTGCCGACATTCACAGCCACTGCTGGGGACAGAGGGGACACATTGGGGTCATCCTGAACTGCAGGAGTCCTGAACACCCTGGTGACCCCCTGTGACCCCACCTGGGACCCAGGGTGAGCCAGGTGTCACCTCAAGGGCCAGCTCTTGGCTGAGTGCCCGGAACACGCGGTGCCCGTCCTGTCCCAGCTGGTTGGCGGCCATGCACTGGTAGGTGCCTGAATGTCCAACATCGATGTCCCTGAGCTCCAGGAGGGGACCCTGGGCCACCTCCTGCCCGTTGTGCAGGCAGGTGAAGGTGACGGGGGCTGAGCCCACCAGCACTGAGCAGTGCAGGGTCACGTTGTCACCTGCACACACCTGGTGTGCCAGGGAGCTGGGAGCGATGGTGGCATCCGCCACAGGCATTGTGGGGACAGAGACGGTGCTGGCACCTGGTGAGATAATAGGGGGGTGCCGTGGGTAGGGTCATCCCCAGCCAAAGGGTCCTGCACACCCAGGACGGTGACATTCAGGGGGTCACTCTCAGCCACACTGTTCCCGTCACTGACCCGGCACCGGTACTGGCCGCTGTCATTGTCCCCAACGTGGCACAGCTCCAGGCGGGGGCCAGTGCCCAGCAGTGCCCCCGAGCCCTCCCGGTGCCAGGAGAAGGTCAGGGGACCTGTCCCTACGGCCACCTCACAGCTCAGCACCAGGCTGTCCCCAAGTGCCACCTGTCCCCCACGGGGCTGCACTGACAGTGACACCCCTCAGGGCGGGACCCCTGCAGGAGAGTGGGACACCAGGGAACAGTGAGGGACCCGGGGGGCTGTCAAGGAGGGGCAGGGGAATTCCAGTGAGGGAGAGGGGGTGCAGAGATTGGGGGAGGGGTGCTTAGAAAGGAACCTCGAGAGATGATAAGGGGGTCAGGGAGGGAACACCTGGAGAGGGAGGTGGGCAACACCAGGAAGGGTACGGGAACCATGGGAGGGGATGGTGAGACTTGGGCAATGTGCAGAGACCTCAGAGAGGGGTGGAGGGACTCCGGGATGGGGGAGGGGACCCAACGAAGGATGGCGGGAAACACAAGCCAGGAATGGGGGGACCTTAGGACCAACCAGGGGCAGCGATGGCAGGACACAGAAAATGCACCAGGGAAGGATGAGTGTACCCATGTACAGGCTGGGGGTCCCGAAGAGAGACCCGAGAAAGGATTGGTGGGGGCAGGGAGGGATCTGGAAAAGGTTGGGTGCCCCAGAGCAGGCGTCAGGGAAGGCTGGGGGGTGCCAGGCAGTGTGGGGGTCCCGAGGCATCTGTGGGGGCTCACCGTGCCCATCCCCACACTCACTGCACACCGTGACGCGGAGCTGGTTGCTGCTCTTCTGCACGGACCCCCCCTCGGAGTGCACCTCACAGTCATAATGCCCCGAGTGGGAGACCCTCACAGCGGGCACCAGCAGCTGCGGGGACCCCTGTGGGCCCCCCATCACCTGCCCATGCTGGTAGAACACGTACAGGAGGGGGGCTTGGGGCCGCAGGGTGTTGGGGGTGCTGAGGCAGCTGAGATTCAGGGGGGACCCCTCAGTGAGCTCGCGGGGACCCTCCAGCACTGGGACCGAGAAGAGCTCTGGGAAGGAGAGGAGAGGGGAGGACTGTGAGTCTGAGTGCACTGGGAAGTGGCTTTGGGGGTGTCAAGATATTGAAGTTCCAGCTGTGTGGGTGCTCAGCATGCACTGTCACTGTCACTGCTGCTGACCGTGACTGCCAGGACCCCACCAAGCCCTCACATCTGTAGAGGCCACTGTGGTGCAGCTGCAGAGGTGAAAGGGACAGCTTGGTCCCCTTGAGGGACCCCCCGAGATCCTTCTCCTCCCGTTAAAATCGCACGGTTGTCCTGCCAGCACCGGCAGCGCAGTGTCAAGGTGTACCCCTCCACCAGTGCCTGCGCTGGCACCTGCAGCACCAGCTGGTCTGTGGGACAGGAAGATCACATCTCACTGATGAGACTGGTCTGAGGTGGGTGCCCATAGTACCGGGGACATGCAGGTGCTCTGGGGTGCTCTGGGGTGCACTGGGATGTCCCTGTGTGCAGGGGACTGGCTCTTGTCACACGAGGGGTGTGAGGCCATCCATGGAATGGAGCCCACCCTTACGGCTCTGGGGCCCCCATGATCATTAAAAGTCTCGCCTCACCATCTAAGACTGTCAAGGGGGAACTGCGCCCAGTGCCGGGTCTGTCACATGTGTAGGTGCCACTCTCGGTGACACTGAGGTGATCCTGTCCCTCCTGCCACCAACGCTGCCCATCCTTGTACCAGGTGGTGGCACCAGCAGTCCCCGAGCCCTGGCAGGTCAGTGTCACCCGGTCCCAAAGCACCGCTGGCCTCCAGGAGGGTTCCAACAGGAGCTGGGTGGTCTGGGCACCTGTGAGTGACAGGGGACACCAGCCTGCCAGGGCCAGTGTGGGGCTGGGTACAGCAGGGTGGGGACATGGCATCCCCTGAGGACTCACCAGCAAAGACCAGGGTCTGGGCTGGAAGTGAGAAGGGACAGGGCTCAGTGGGGGTGTAATCACGGGGACAGAGGCACATGGGGTACAGGGTGTGGTGGCTTTCCCTGAGGTGTCCCCGTGGGGACAGATGCTCTTGTGGGAAATTGTATGGGTGGTCCCCAAAAGTCTGGACAGGCAGGGGGACATGTCTGTGTCACAGCCACCCGTGCACCACATCCATGTGGCACAGACACCTTGGGAACACGGACCCTGAGGCCACCTTGGGCTGAGGCAGAACATGGGGACACTGTGGACACCGTGGGCATGAGGACACCACGGACACTGCCCATGATGGCCCAGGTCACCCCCACCAGCTCATGATCCCATCCCCATGATCCCATCCCCATGGACACATCCTCACTGTTCTTGTCCCCTTCTGTCCCCGCATCCCAGTTCCCTTGTCCCTATGCCTGGAGCTGCCTGAGCCCAAAGGTGCCACTCCCCACATTCCTGTCCCCACATCCCCATCCCCAAATTCCTGCCCCCTCTTCCTGTACCCAAAGCCACCCTACATCCCCAGACACACCCAGTTCCATTGTGGATAACATGGACTGGCACTGCTGGCACTGGGCACCTCAGGGGACCCCACAGCCCCCCTGTGCCCCCTCCCCTCCCCATCCCAGGGGTGTCAGGCCTGTGCCTGGGGCACTCACCCCACAGGAGCAGCGCCACCTTGCCGGCCATCCCGATGTCCCCAGCCATGTGCACTGGCTGTCACTCGCTGCTGTGGCCACCGCTCCCCTGGCTGGCCGCTCTTCAGATGAAGGGGAAGGAAGTGAGGTCACGTCCGTCCCCACTTGTAGGTGGCCCTTGGTAAGGGCAGGGTGGCGACAGGCTGGGGACATGGGTGGGTGGGACAAAATGTGTCATGGGGTTCCCAGGAGTTGCGAATTTGGTGGTTTTGGGGAGGCAGGAATGGGGTCACTGGTAAATGGGGTCCTGAGGAGAGGGAATATCCGGCAATGGGGGTGCCATTGGAATGAGCGTCTCCATACCTGGGGGGACTCAGGGATGGGAGTCCCAGGGGAATGTGGGCTCCAAGGATTTGACTTCATGGGATGGGAGAATTATGGGTCCTAGGAAGATTTCAGGGGATGGAATGAAAGGGAAGGGGTTCTTTGGGAATGGAGTGCTGGGCCATGGAGATCCTAGGGAATGTCAGTGTTGGGATGGGGGCTGCAGAGAGAGTGGGACATAAGGAATGGAGGTCCCATGTTTCTGTTCCCGGGGGAATGGGGGTGCCAGGGATGGGCAGTGGCTGGGTGAGCCCATGGGTTGCAGCTCCTTCCCTGGGTGCTTCAGATTTTGGGGTGACCCAGAGCCAGCACCAGCCCCACATGGTGCCGGTGTCCAGGGTGTCACCCCAGACAGATTCTGAGCTGCTCTGGGTCTGTGTCCCCCAGCCTCCAGTGATTTTTCCCTCTCTTTATTCCATTTCCATCATTTTACCCCTCAATTTCACAACCCCCCAGTTCGTGCCTTGAGGCTCCTGTGTAGCTCCTGAGCAGGGAATGTGTTTGGGGGAAGCCCAGGGTGGGGGAAGCCAAGGGTGGGGGAAGCAGGGGTGAGGGGTGCAGGAAGGGCTAGGGAGGCTGTAAGGGATGGGAGAGTGCAGCTTTTACCCCCCAACACTTTCACTTTCTGTCTCCTGCAGAAGAAGGAAAAGGCCATTTGACACCTTTCTCACATGGGGGGGAAGGGTTCTGTCCTTAGGGGGCACATCCAGGGGGCTCCTGTCCTGGGGGGATCCTGTCCCATGGGGGACACATGCTGGGGAAGAGGGTCCTGTCCGGGAGCTTGGCAGTTTTGGGGGGGTGCAGACTTCTCCATTCTTGCTCGTGCCCTGCAGGATCTGAGCCAGCAAGAGCAGCTGGGGAATGGAACCCTGAGCAGGAAGGAGGCCCCAAACTCCTGCTCCTTGAAGCCAGTGGCCATCCAACGGTGGGGCCCAGCCATGGCCCAGCCCCACTGCACAGGGATGGCCATTGCCCAGCCCTGCTCTGCCCAGCCCCAGGTTGCAGCCAGCACCTGAGGGTACCCATTGCCCCCTTGGCTTTGATTCTGGCAGCTCTGGAGCTGCAGCAGAGGTGAGAATTCTGTGGGGGAAAAACGCCTGCCTGTGGTTTGCTCAGCTCTGCAAGAAGCACACAAGCCAAAGGGAGCTCAAGCAGTGTCTCTGTGAGGGCCTTTGATGGTTTTCAGAGCAGGGCTGGCTGGAAACCCCCATGGCAGGGGCAGCTGTGGGGCGAACCAGCCCGGAAATGTAGCAATTGATCATTTGTTCCTCTTTGTAAGGGACAGAGAGAACCACAAAACTAGTGCAAATTGCACAACAATATGCCAACAACCTTCCTGGGAACCTCCTTCTTGAACAAAATCTGCAGCCTTGAGGAACCTCATGGAAAGAATGCTTGGATTCTGACTTTGTCCACAAAAATAGAGAGAAAAGTGTGGAAGTATCGGTCAGTGGCTCTACCCGTGGCCGTGGTGGGGCTGTGGGGAGTGACCCTGTGTGGATTCCAGGTGTCCCCAAAGCTGCTCCATCCCTGCCCTCCTCACCTGAGGGAAAGCCTGAGGGTTTGCAGGAATTGTGGCGTAAAGCCACCAGAGGTTCTGCTGTGGACTCGAGACCTGCCTGGGGTCAGGCGCTGCCTTCCTTCCATTGGGGATCATGGGGAGCAGTCTCAGGTGTTGTGCAGGGCGTGTGCCTGGCCCCGGGACACTGCTACACTGCCAGTGGGCACTGGGATCCAACCTGCTGCCTTGGCGGCTTCTGCCCGCTGCCGGTGGTGGTGCCGGGATCGATTAGTGCCCATGAGTTTACAAAAGGTGCGATTTCCCCTCCTCCCTCCCGTCCGAGGCCGCCATGGCCCCTGAGGGGATGGAGCTGGACCAGCGCGCCCCCTGCTGGCCGGGAGTGCTCCCTGCAGCGCCCCCTGCTGGCCGCGGTTATATCTGCCACAAAAACCAACAGCGCTGAGCGGGAGGGAAAGTTCTGGGTTTGTGTTGTTTTTCTATTCTGGTTTATAAATTTCACAGAAAAGAGCTGTTATTCCTTTTCCTACACTTTGGCCTGGAAGCCAGAACATCTTTGAAATCCAAAAGAGTTCCTGAGATGTGTTTCTTTCCATTCCAGGATGTTTTCCCAGTTTCCTTGGCAGATATTTCTCATTTAAATGAGTTGCCAACTACTGGGTTCCAGCGTGGAGGCGACAGTTACCCCATGAACAGATAGGGTCAGGGTCTTGGCTACCTCATTCTCTGCCTTTTAAGCCAGTTGTGTCACCAAGGGTTCTCTCCCTAGGTGGCACTTCTGGTCACCTGGCTACTCAGGAGCTGGCTTTGTCAAAGTGTCACGCTGTCCCCAGTGTGCCATGGCTGACAGATGATGGACAGACGGGGCTCTGTCTCACTGAAAGCAAGGTCTGACGCACCCCTGCCACACACAGCTGTTCCAAAATGTCTCCAGACTTCAAATTTTTCCTGTCTTTGGCACCTCACCCTCTGCCATGGCCTGATCCCAAATGCCCGGGGCAAATGGGAGGCACAGGAACATCTTCAGGGCCTTTGTGACATCCTGGTGTGGGGAACATGGCAGAGGAGGGGTTTGGGACAGGGGACAAGAGAATCCAGAGCCTCCTGAAGGCCACTTTGGCCATCAGAGCAAGGAAGGTCCAGGACCCTGCCAGATTCCTCTGGTGGAGGAAACGTGATGGGGGGGGAGGGGGGGAAGGGTTCGGGGAAGTGTTCGGGGATTGTTCTTTTTTGGTGGCTTCCCCTGGGAATCGTTCCTTGTGTGACAATTTGGACTCTGAACCTTGTTGCTGTTGCTGTTGGTTTTGTTCTTTCATTGCTGATTAAGGAAATTTTTCTTCTCTCAGACTTTTGGGATCTTTGTCCCTCCATGGGGAGCGGAAGGGAAAGGGCAGCAGCCCCTGGTTTTTAGTGGCAACCCAGAACTGGAGAATCCCATTTCTGAAGCCCAACAAAGCTGAACAAACACCATCGCTGCCAGTTTAACCAAAAAGTTGCATTTTGGACTAAATAAGAAGGAAATGGATCCAGTGTCCCCTAGCACTAGGACGAGGCTGGCAAGCCATGCGTGTACTGCGAGCACTGGGAGGGGAAAAGGGGAGCACTGGGTGCCCTGTGAAGCCCCCCTGACTTGTGGCCATCACCCCAGGCAGGATGGGCCACCACGGGAGCCATGGGATGGGGACTCCCAGTGTCCCATATTGTCACAGCACGTTCCCATGGATGTCACTGGTGTCCTGCAGTCGCCCGTGTGGTCCTGGCAGCTCTGCGTGGGTCACCTGGGGGTCCTTGGGAGGGACAGCAAGAGACACCTGGCTTGGGGTGACACCCATGGGTGACATGCCCAAGTCCCCACCCATCCCCCATACTCACCCCCTGCCCCCTCATGTCCAGCCCCTCCCTCACCTCCAGGGGTTAAGGGTGTTCTGGGGGGCCCTGTGGGGATAAGGGGGGGTCTGAGGGGTGTCTGGGCAGGGGGTCAGGCAGAGTCATGGCTGGAACTCCCCACTCACCTGTCCTGGGATTTCCTGAGAGCTGCAAGAAAAAGAGGATGAGGTAATCATGGGGTCCCCTGGGCCCCAACCCCACCTGGGACCTTTAAATGCCCACTGGAGCCCTGAGCCCCCACCAGACACTGATTTCTACATGACTCCCAGGCCCCTGCACCCCAAAGCACCCCTGAGGAGCCCCAGAACACCTGAGGCACCCAGGTACTCCAACCCCCTCCCCAGGAACCCTGAACCCCTGAGTACCTCTCAAGCCTCAAGGAACCCCAAGAATGGAATGCAGAGAAGCCTCCAAACTGCTTCAGAATCCCTGAGGAGCTCTTAACATCCCTGCACAACCTCCCTAAAAGCCCCCAGGAGATCCCAGTGTCACCCCAATATTCCTCAAGGCTCTTCTTGGGACAGCCCAGGATCCTCCAAAAGACCCCCAAGCAAAGGTCACTGGGAGCTCAGCTTCCTCCAGCTCAGGGGATTTGAGTGATGCCCCAATGGACCCCCAGTGTGTGGGGCTTCCCCCCAGTTCCTGTAGGACCTTGTCCCCCTCCATTGTCACCCACCCCAGCGGTGCCACCAGTGACAGCCCCCGATGACAGCCAGGAGCAGGAGCAGGAACAGGAGGGTCCTGCCGAAATTCACAGCCACTGCTGGGGACAGAGGGGACACATTGGGGTCATCCTGAACTGCAGGGGTCCTGAAAACCCTGGTGACCCCCTGTGACCCCACCTGTGACCCAGGGTGAGCCAGGTGTCACCTCCAGGGCCAGCTCAGGGCTGAGTGCCCGGAACACGCGGTGCCCGTCCTGTCCCAGCTGGTTGGTGGCCACGCACTGGTAGGTGCCTGAATGTCCCACATCGATGTCCCTGAGCTCCAGGAGGGGACCCTGGGCCACCTCCTGCCCGTTGTGCAGCCAGGTAAATGTGACAGGGGCTGAGCCCACCTGCACTGAGCAGCGCAGGGTCAAGTTGTCGCCTGCACTCACCTGGTGTGCCAGGGGATGATGGCTGATGGTGACATTGGCCACGGGCAATGCGGGGACAGAGACAGGGCTGGCACCTGGTGAGGTGGGATGGGGGTGCCGTGGGTGGGGTCATCCCCAGCCCGAGGGTCCTGCTGACCCAGGACGGTGACATTCAGGGGGTCACTCTCGGCCACGCTGTTCCCGTCACTGACCCAGCACCAGTACTGGCCGCTGTCATTGTCCCCAATGTGGCACAGCTCCAGGTGGGGGCCAGTGCCCAGCAGTACCCCTGAGCCCTCCCGGTGCCAGGAGAAAGACAGGGGACCTGTCCTTATGGCCACTGCACAGCTCAGCACCAGTCGGTCCCCGAGTGCCACCTGTCCCCCAGGGGGCTGTGCTGACAGGGACACCCCCGAGGGCGGGACCCCTGCGGGAGAGTGGGACACCAGGGGACAGTGAGGGACCCGGGGGGTGTCAGGGAGGGGCAGGGGATTTCCAGTGAGGGAGAGGGGGTGCCGAGATTGGGGGAGGGGGCTTAGAAATGAACCCTGAGAGATGATAAGGGGGTCAGGGACGGAACAACTGGAGAGGGAGGTGGGCAACACCTGGAAGGGTACGGGGACCATGGGAGGGGATGGTGAGACTTGAGCAATGTGCAGAGACCTCAGAGAGGGGTGAAGGGACCCAGGGATGGGAGAGGGGACCCAACGAAGGATGGAGGGAAACACAAGCCAAGGAATGGGGGGAGCTTAGGAGCGACCTGGGGCAGGGATGGCAGGACACAGAAAATGCACCAGGGAAGGATGATGGTACCCATGTACGGGCTGGGGGTTTTGGGGAGAGACTCGAGAGAGGATGGGGGGAGCCAGGGGAGGATCTGGAAAAGGTTGGGTGCCCCAGAGGCGGCGTCAGGGAGGGCTGGAGGGTGCCAGGCAGTATGAGGGACCCAAGGCATCTGTGGGGGCTCCCCGTGCCCATCCCCACACTCACTGCACACCGTGACGCGGAGCCGGTTGCTGCTCTTCTGCACGGACCCCCCCTCGGAGTGCACCTCACAGTCATAATGCCCCGAGTGGGAGACCGTCACAGTGGGCACCAGCAGCTGCGGGGACCCCTGTGGGCCCCCCATCACCTGCCCATCCTGGTAGAACACGTACAGGAGGGGGGCTCGGGGCAGCAGGGGGCTGGGGGTGCTGAGGCAGCTGAGAGTCAGGGGGGACCCCTCAGTGAGCTCGCGAGGACCCTCAAGCTCTGGGACCGAGAAGAGCTCTGGGAAGGGGAGGAGAGGTGAGGACTGTGAGTCTGAGGGCACTGGGAAGTGGCTTTGGGAGTGTCAAAATATTAAAGTTCCAGCCATGGGCGTGCTCACCATGCACTGTCACTGTCACTGCTGCTGAACGTGACTGCCAGGACCCCACCATGCCCTCACATCGCTAGCGGCTGCTGTGGTGCAGCTGCAGAGGTGAAAGGGACAGCTTGGTCCCTTTGAGGGACCCCCTGATTTCCTTCTCCTCCCGGTAAAATCGCACCCTGCTGAGATGGTTGTCCTGCCGGCACCGGCAGCGCAGTGCCAAGGTGTCCCCCTCCAGTAGTGCCCGCGCTGGCACCTGCAGCACCAGCTGGTCTGTGGGACAGGAAGGTCACATCTCACTGATGAGACTGGTCTGGGGTGGGTGCCCATAGTACCGGGGACATGCGGGTGCTCTGGGGTGCTCTGGGGTGCACTGGGATGTCCCTGTGTGCAGGGGACTGGCTCTTGCCACGCGAGTGGTGTGAGGCCATCCATGGAATGGAGACCATCCCGCCCGTTCTGGGGCCCCCATGATCATTAAAGGTCTCCCCTCACCATCTAAGACTGTCAAGGGGGGGGCTGCGCCCAGTGCCGGGTCTGTCACATGTGTAGGTGCTACTCTCGGTGACACTGAGGCGGTCCTGTCCCTTCTGCCACCAACGCTGCCGATCCTTGTACCAGGTGGTGGCACCAGCAGTCCCCGAGCCCTGGCAGGTCAGTGTCACCTAGTCCCAGAGCACCGCCGGCCTCCAGGGGGGCTCCACCAGGAGCTGGGTGGTCTGGGCACCTGTGGGTGACAGGGGACACCAGCCTGCCAGGGCCAGTGTGGGGCTGGGGACAGCAGGGTGGGGCCATGGTATCCCCTGAGGACTCACCAGTGAGGCCGAGGGCCTGGGCTGGAAGGGAGAAGGGACAGGGCTCAGTGGGGGTGTAATCACGGGGACAGAGGCACATGGGGTACAGGGTGTGGTGGCTTTCCCTGAGGTGTCCCCGTGGGGACAGATGCTCTTGTGGGAATGTGTGTGGTGGTCCCCAAAAGTCTGGACAGGCAGGGGGACATGTCTGTGTCACAGCCACCCGTGCACCACATCCATGTGGCACAGACACTTTGGGAAGAGGGACGCCGAGGCCACCCCGGGCTGTGGCAGAACATGGGGACACTGAGAACACCCCAGGCACGAGGACACCACGGACACAGCCCATGCTGGCCCAGGTCACCCCCACCAGCTCATGATCCCATCCCAATGATCCCATCCCCATGGACACATCCTCACCATTCTTGTCCCCTTCTGTCCCTGCATCCCAGTTCCCTTGTCCCTACCCCCGGAGCTGCCTGAGCCTAAAGGTGCCAGTCCCCACATTCCTGTCCCCACATCCCCATCCCCAAATTCCTGCCCCCTCTTCCTGTACCCAAAGCCACCCTACATCCCCAGTCACACCCAGGTCCACTGTGGGTAACATGGACTGGCTCTGCTGGCATTGGGGACCTCAGGGGACCCCACAGACCCCTGTGCCCCCTCCCCTCCCCATCCCAGGGGTGTCAGGCCTGTGCCCAGGGCACTCACCCCACAGGAGCAGCGCCACCTTCCCGGCCATCCCGGTGTCCCCAGCCATGTGCACTGGCTGTCACTCGCTGCTGTGGCCACCGCTCCCCTGGCTGGCTGCTCTTCGGATGAAGGGGAAGGAAGCGAGGTCAGGTCTTGGCCTCACGCGTAGGTGGCCCTTGGTGGGGGCAGGGTGGGAACAGGCTGGGGACACGGGTGGGTGGGACAAAATGGGTCATGGTGTTCCCAGGAGTTGGGAATTTGGTGGTTTTGGGGAGGCAGGAATGGGGTCACTGGTAAATGGGTAAATATCCTGAGGAGAGGGGATATCCAGCAATGGGGGTGCCATTGGAATGAGCGTCTCCATACCTGGGGGGACTCAGGGATGGGAGTCCCAGGGGAATGTGGGCTCCAAGGATTTGACTTCATGGGATGGTAGATTCGTGGGTCCTAGGAAGATTTCAGGGGATGGAATGAAAGGGAAGGGGTTCTTTGGGAATGGAGTGCTGGGCCATGGAGATCCTAGGGAATGTCAGTGTTGGGATGGGGGCTGCAGAGAGAGTGGGACATAAGGAATGGAGGTCCCATGTTTCTGTTCCCGGGGGAATGGGGGTGCCAGGCATGTGCAGTGGCTGGGTGAGCCCATGGGTTGCAGCTCCTTCCCTGGGTGCTTCAGATTTTGGGGTGACCCAGAGCCAGCACCAGCCCCACATGGTGCCGGTGTCCAGGGTGTCATCCCAGACAGATTCTGAGTTGCTCTGGGTCTGTGTCCGCCAGCCCCCAGTGATTTTTCCCTCTCTTTATTCCATTTCCATCATTTTACCCCTCAATTTCACAACCCCCCAGTTCGTGCCTTGATGGTCCTTGGGGGCATCTGGAGCAGGGAACAGGCTGGGGAAAGCCCAGGGTGGGGGAAGCCCAGGGGTGAGGGGTCTGCAGGGAGGGCTGGGGAGGCTGTGGGGGATGGGGGAGTGCAGCTTTTACCCCCCAACACTTTCACTTTCTGTCTCCTGCAGAAGAAGGAAAAGGCCATTTGACACCTTTCTCACATGGGGGGGAAGGGTTCTGTCCTTAGGGGGCACATCCAGGGGGCTCCTGTCCCGGGGGGATCCTGTCCCAGGGGGAACACATGCTGGGTAAGAAGGTCCTGTCCGGGAGCTTGGCAGCTTCAGAGGGGTCCAGACTTCTCCATTCTTGCTCATCCCCTGCAGGATCTGAGCCAGCAAGAGCAGCTGGGGAATGGAACCCTGAGCAGGAAGGAGGCCCCAAACTCCTGCTCCTTGAAGCCAGTGGCCATCCAACGGTGGGGCCCAGCCATGGCCCAGCACCACTGCACAGAGATGGCCATTGGCCAGCCCTGCTCTAGCCAGCCCCAGGTGGCAGCCAGGACCTGAGGGTCCCCATTGGCCCCTTGGCTTTTATTCTGGCAGCTTCAGAGCTGCTGCAGAGGTGAGAATTCTGTGTGGGGGGAAAGGGCCTTCCTGTGCTTTGCTCAGCTCTGTAAGAAGCACACAACCCAAAGGGAGCTCAAGCAGTGTCTCTGTGAGGGCCTTTGATGGTTTTCAGAGCAGGGCTGGCTGGAAACCCTCCCGGCAGGGGCAGCTGTGGGAGAACCAGCCTGGAAATGCAGCAATTGATCATTTGTTCCTCTTTGTAAGGGAGTGAGAGAACCACAAAACTACTGCAAATCGCACAACAATATGCAAACAACTTTCCTGGGAACCTCCTTCTTGAACAAAATCTGCAGCCTTGAGGAACCTCATGGAAAGAATGCTTGGATTCTGACTTTGTCCACAAAAATAGAGAGAAAAGTGTGGATGTATCGGTCAGTGGCTCTACCCGTGGCCGTGGTGGGGCTGTGGGGAGTGATCCTGTGTGGATTCCAGGTGTCCCCAAAGCTGCTCCATCCCTGCCCTCCTCACCTGACTGAAAGCCTGAGGGTTTGCAGGAATTGTGGTGTAAAGCCACCAGAGGTGCTGCTGTGCACTCAAAACCTGCCTGGGGTCAGCTGCTGCCTTCCTTGCATTCAGGATCATGGAGAGCAGACGTGGGTGTTGTGCAGGGCACGTGCCTGGCCCCGGGACACTGCTACGCTGCCGGTGGGCACTGGGATCCAACCTGCTGCCTTGGCGGCTTCTGCCCGCTGCCCGTGGTTGTGCCGGGACCAATTGGTGCCCGTGAGTTTGCAAAAGGAGCGATTTCCCCTCCTGCCTCCCGTCCGAGGCCGCCATGGCCCCTGAGGGGATGGAGCTGGACCGGGGCGCCCCCTGCTGGCTGTGAGTGCTCCCTGCAGCGCCCCCTGCTGGCCGCGGTTATAACTGCCACAAAAACCAACAGCGCTGAGTGGGAGGGAAAGTTCTGTGTTTGTGTTGTTTGTTCTGTTCTGTTTTAAAAATTTCCCACTAAAGAGCTGATATTCCTTTTCCTACACTTTTGTCTGGTATCCCCATAATCTTTCAAATTAGAAAAAGAGTTTTAGAGATTGGTCTTCTTATTCCAGGAATGTTCCTACTTTTCTTGGTAGATATTTCTCATTTAAATGAGGTGCCAACTCCTGGGTTCCAGCATGGATGGGACAGACACCCGAAGAGGAGACACGGTCAGGCACTTGCCCACCTCATGCTCTGCCTTTTAAGCCAGCTGGGACACCAAGGGCCCTATTCTCAGGCGGCACTTCTGGTCACCCGACCACTGCAGAGCTGGCTTTGGCAGAGCATCACACTGTCCCCAGTGTGCCACAGCTGACAGACTGTTGGACAGATGGAGCCCTGTCTCACCAAAAGCAAGGCCTGACCCACCCCTGCCACACATAGGTGTTCCAAAATGTCTTCAGACATGAAACTTTTCCTGTCTCTGACACCCCACCAAGTACCGTGGCTTGAACCCGACTGCCCTGGCAAAAGGGGAGGCTCTGGAACCCCCACAGGGCCTTTGTGACATCCTCGTGTGGGGAACACGGCAGAGGAGGGGTTTGGGACACGGGAGAAGAGAATTCAGAGCCTGCTGAAGGTTGCTGTGGCCATCAGAGCAGTGAAGTTCCAGGGCCCTG
This sequence comes from Melospiza melodia melodia, assembly GCF_035770615.1. Classification (NCBI taxonomy): domain Eukaryota; kingdom Metazoa; phylum Chordata; class Aves; order Passeriformes; family Passerellidae; genus Melospiza; species Melospiza melodia. The sequence goes on along the minus strand of NC_086218.1, from coordinate 6,319,786 downwards.
CCAGGTTCTTCTGCTGGAGGAAACGTTCTGGGGGAAGTGTTCAGGGTTTGTTCTTTTTTGGTGTGCTTTCCCTGGAAATCTTTCCTTGTGTGACCATTTGGACTCTGAACCTTGTTTCTGTTGCTGTTGGTTTTATTCTCTCTGGTTGCTGTTTAAGGAAATTGTTCTTCTCTCAGCCCTTTGGGATCCTTGTGCCCCCACAGGGAGGCAGAGAGGCAGTTTTTAGTGGCAAGACACACCCAAATGGGATCCAATGGGTGGGGACCCCCAGTTCCCCCCAGATCCCCCCATTGTCACAGCACATTCCTGTAGATGTCACAAGGTTCCCACGGTCGCCCCTGGTGTCCCCGCAGCTCTGCGTAGGTCACCTGGGGATCCTGGAGGGTGGTGGCACTGGGGGACACTGCGAGAGACATGGGCTGTGGGATCTGGGTGGGGTGACACTGGTGGGTGACGTGTCCCTCTGCGTGTGTCCCCCCCGTACTCACCCCCTGCCCTCTTGGTGACCACGACGTGGGTGTACAGCACCTCCCCCTCCTCTGGGGGGGGTCAGGGGATCCGGAGTGGCCCTGAGGGAATAAAGTTGATGTGGGGGAGGGAATGGGAGGTCTTGGGGGTTGGGGTAAAACTGGAGAGTGAGGTTTGAGCCTCCCACTCACCTTTCCTGCTTCTTCCTGGCAGCTGCAATAGAAGCAGGGGAGGAGTGACTGTGGGGTCCCAGGGCCCTGACCCCTCTTAGGATTCCTGAACCCCTTCAAGGCCTCCAAGTATCCCTGAAGCCCCCCAGAATCCATGAGCCTCCACAGTGTCCCCAAACAACTCACACTCAAGAACCCAAATCCCAGGAGGGACAGAGACTTCCCCCAAAACCCCCAGGGCCTTAGAAAGAATCCCCAGCATCCCTGCAGGACCATCCAGCACCTCCCCAAACCCTACAAGAACCCTAGCCAAAGTCACAATTGTGGTGCTGTGGGTATTTCTCTATGGTTTCTCCAATTCTGTGGACCTCTACAGCTCCCTGGGAGCCCTGTACCCCCATTGTTACCCACCCACACGGTGCCCCTGGTGCCAGGACACAATGGCACCCACAAGCAGGAGCAGGAACAAAAGGGTCCCACCGCCCCCTGCAGCCACTGCAAGAAACAGAGGGGGACACATCAGGATCACCCATCACCCCGGTGTCCTGCACTCCCTTGTGACCCCACCTGTGTCACCCCACCTGTGACCCAGGGTGAGCCAGGTGTCACCTGCAGGGCCAGCTCTGGGCTGTGTGCCCGGAACACACGGTGTCCGTCCTGTCCTAGCTGGTTGGTGGCCACGCACTGGTAGGTGCCCGAATGTCCCACATCGATGTCCCCGAGATCCAGGAGGGGACCCCGGGCCACCTCCTGCCTGTTGTGCAGCCAGGTAAAGGTGACAGGGGTTGAGCCCACCTGCACTGAGCAGCGCAGGGTCACGTTGTCACCTGCACACACCTGCTGTGCCCGGGGACCAGGGGAGATGGTGGCATTGGCCACAGGCACTGCGGGGACACAGACAGGGCTGAGGCCACAGGGAGGGGCTGGCAGCAAGTGTGGAGGGATATGGACTGGGGAATGGGTGTGAATCAGAAGGTTGGGGATGGGGTTACACTATGGATATATGAGGGGTCACAGGGGAGAAGTGAGGGGACACAAGGAAGGTGTCTGGGGGACATGGAGGTGCCCAACCAAAGGACCTGGGGGGGGGGGGGGTTGGGCACTCCTCGAGCCCATCCCCACACTTACTTTGCACTGTGATGTGGAGCCGGGTCCTGCTCTTCCTCTCAGAGCGCACCTCGCAGCTGTAATTCCACAAGTGGGAGACCCCCACAGCAGGCAGCAGCAGCTACGGGGAGCCCTGCAAGTCCCCCACCACCTGCCTGTCCCGGTAGAACATGTGCAGGATGGGGGCTGTGGGCTGCAGGGGGCTGGGGGTGCTGAGGCAGCTGAGAGTCAGTGGGGACTGCTGAGGAGGCTTGGGGGGACCCTCCAGCACCGGCACCGGGAAGAGCTCAGGGCAGGAGAGGGGAGGGGGATTTGTAGGCCTGAATCTCTGGGGAGGGGCTGTGAGGGTGTCAGGGTGGGGGCTGTGGGGTGCTCACCGTGCACTGCCACTGTCACTGGTGCTGACTTGTTCCACCCCCAGGATCCCACCTGGCCACGGCAGCTGTAGCTGCTGCTGTCGTTCAGCTGCCGAGGAGACAGGGACAGCTCTGTCCCATTGCAGATCCCCTGCAGTTCCTTCCCCTCGTGGTAGAAGGACACCAAGGTGCCCGTGTGGCTCTGCCTGCCCCGGCAGTGCAGTGTCATCGTGTCCCCTTTCAGCAGCGACTGCGCCGGCACCTGCAGCACCAGATAGTTTAGGGGACAGAAGGGTCCTGTCACACCTGATTGCACTGGGACTGCCCCATTGAGTCACACACAGCACACCAGGAGTCCCCAGTTCCAACACTGGCGTCTCCCACTCTCCTGACCCATGCACCGTAACACACCCAGAGCCCTTGGGGTCCCACGGGTGCCAGCATGGGGACACCCAAACCCCCCTCACCATTTAAGACCCTCACGGCAGAGCTGCACCCAGTGCCAGGTCTGTCACACATATAGGTGCCAATTGCAGTGACAATGATGTTGCTGCGTCCCTCCTGCCACCAGTGCTGCCTGTCCTTGTACCAGATGGTGGGAACGGTGGACCCCGAGCCCTGGCAGGTCAGTGTCACCCGGTCCCACTACACTGCTGGCCTCCAGGGGGACTTCACCAGGAGCTGGGTGGTCTGGGCAGCTGTGGGTGACAGGGGACACCAGCCTGCCAGGGCCAGTGTGGGGCTGGGGACAGCCGGGTGGGGCCATGGCATCCCCCGAGGACTCACCAGTGAAGTCGAGGGTCTGGGCTGGGTGGGGCTGGCCCTGGAGGGACAGCAGCACAGGGTGTGGGGGCTGTCCCCAAACTGTCCCTCTGGGGACAGCAGTTCTTGTGGGAAAGTGTGTCTGTCCTCAAAAGATTTGGAGAGGCACGAGGACATGTCTGTGTCACAGTCACCCGTGCACCACATCCCTGTGGCACAGGCACTTTGGGAACAGGGACACCGAGGCCACCCTGGGCTGAGGCAGAACATGGGGACACAGTGGACACCCCGGGAACAAGGACACCATGGACACAGCCCATACTGTCCCGGGTCACCCCCACCAGCTCACGATCCCATCCCCATGATCCCATCCCCATGGACACATCTGTCGGTTTCTTGTTTCCCTTTCCGGCTGTTTTAGGCTGATTTATTTCTGGGGATAGCTCAGGGATGCCACTTGCTCGGTTTCTCGGCTGTTTCAAAGACCTGGAAAGGCCCAGAGTGGCCTTGGACAGCCCGCGCTTCAAAGGACAAGGAGAGACTTCTGATCTTGTTTCGGTCTTGGTGTTTATTAATTGTTTATCTAAAAGATTTTCTTTCAGCCCGACAGAGGTCTGCACAGCAAGCCAGCCATGAGCACACTCCGCAACCCCTGGGGCGGTCACTTATCTTTATACCCAAAGTTACGTGTACAATATTTATAATTTTTCCCCAATGCCTTCTACCCTTATTAACCGGTGCACTTCTAGTAAAGACCAATCCCAAAGTGCCACCATCACCACAGAAGATGGAGGCCAAGAAGAAGAAGAAGAAGGACAGGACACGCCCCAATTCCTCCATCTTACTTCTCTAGACCCCCCTGTACAGAAATCCTAAACCCTGTGTTTTATACTCTAACTAACTTATCCCTTCACCATTCACCCAGTAAAATCCTCCCAGTGAAATCCTCCCAGTCCTCATACAGGTGTCATCTCCTGTGTAGGATCAAAGTCCTGCCACCAGACACTTCTGGCAACATTCCAGGACTCCCGAGCTCCCCAAGGGTGGTCTCGGTCACTCTGCACCTTCATCCTGAGGTGCTGAGATCCCACATCTCCCCCTTCTGTTTGCACCATGAAAACTTCTTTTGCCATCCGATTCATAGCGTGTTTTAAAGATGCAAATATGCATGGGATAACAAGTATGAGGACTAGGAGAACTATTAAAACATAGAATCCTACTCTTAAAATTCCTCTCCAAATGGGAGAGATGTCAAAGAATTCTACCCTTAAAATTTCTCTCCAAATGGGAGAGATGTCAAAGAATTCTACCACACATTTTGCTTTTGCTGACTAATAGGTATATTACCCCCATTGCTTACTGCAATGAATGAAAGAATGATGCAGATAAGCATCATAAAACTCATGGCTTCGCTTCTATGTGAAATCATTGTTTAGCTTTTCTTTCAGGACCTTAACAGAGAATTCCCCCAAAGTCCTTAGTTTCTTTTTATTTCTCTTCCGAGTCGTCTTGTGCAGTCTGAGTCTCGACTCCTGTCTGAGTACTCGTCTCTTTGTTACTTGAATCATTGTTTCTCGGATCCACGTTTTCATGTTCTCGCACTCGAAATGGTTTCACGTGTCGTGCCGACACCCACGTCAGACCTTGATCTGTGGAGATACAAGCGAAAGCCTTGCCCCACACTAGGTGGCGCTGTCACCGGCCTCCCCAGCTCAGATGACAGCATGAGCTCGACTGCCCCTCGTCCTGTCAACTGCCGTGTTCGTGATCTTGTTTTGAGACCGTGTCTGTTTGGCTTTTAATTCAGCTGGAAATGGAGCTTGAACACCAGAACGTCTTCCTTGAAGGGAAGGGACTGGTACTCCGAGGGTTTTTATCCAGAGGTACCAGGTCTGGAGAGGGTGTGGAGCCGCTGGGACATAGGATCCCGAGCATGGCCCCTCCTCGCCCGAGACGTCACAGGGGACCTGGCCCGCCCCCGCCTGCGCTCTACTCTCTGCGCATGCGTGCTCTACGAGCCGCCCCCCGTCTCTCCCGGGCTGACGTCACTCTCTCCCCCTTGTTCCACCTCCGAGGTCTCCTCCCTCGGTCTGTCCCTGACTCTGTCTCTGTGTCCATTCCTCCCGCCGGTGTGTACGGCCTGCCCCCCGCTGGCACCTGGGCCCGCCCCGCCCCGCAATTCGAGCCGAATTTGTCCGCGGGTTCTTGCGAGTTCTGCCCGCCGCGCGCGTCTCCGGGGCGGCCGCCACCCCCCGGCACCGCGCTGACAAAAGCCGCACCAGGACATGTGTCTCCCGGTATCTCTTCACCCACGCTCCCCGCCGGCTCCGCCGCTGGCGCGCCGTGCCCCCACGAGGAAGCGTCCCCCCCGATCCCTTCTCTGTCCCCCTTCACCCCCCCTTCCGATCCTGACTCCCCTGTACTCTCCGGAGTTTCAGGACGCTTTAGGAGTTTCCTGGGGTTTCTGGGTTTTGGGACCGGTGGCTTTAATATTTTTTCCTGCTCTCTTTTCTTGAGAGCCCTTTCCCCCTGGCTTCTTGAGGCCAGAGCTAATTTTTTTTTCTTTTTTTTCCTGGAGCCTTGCTCCCCACCCTTCTGTTGAGGGTGCCGCAACTTTTCGTTGCTCTTCCAGTCTTTTCGACTGAACCGATATGCCTTTTCTAACATTACTCTTGCCGGCGAGAGCAGCTTTGACGCTGTCTCGTCTTTTTTTGTCGCTAAGAAATATAAGTGCCTATTGATTTCCTGCCAAAACCCCACTTCGAAAAGCAGGCATGTTTCGGCAAGTGGGTAATTAAGCCTTGCCCACAACAATAGCTGTTTTAATTCTTTCTTTGGGATCTCTTCTGTGTGTGCTTGATCCACGCCTTGTAAGGCGGACAAAATTTCCCGTTGTTCTTGGGAGACTGTGCAATTATGTTCTTATATTTTGACCTTCTCACCGAATCTGTCGTCAGAGCTGTCCGAAGTCTCCCGTCTCTGTCCAGCAGGTCACAGGAGAAGAATCCGGATGCGCCTTCCGGTTCCGATCCGGGCTGCTCTGCTACGAACTGTCTTCGGTAGAAGATGAGAGATGTAATTCTCAGTGACTGCTGTTTTTTTGCAGACTCTTCTGGCCGTTTTTTTTTCTTCTTCTTTTTCTTTTTTCTTCAGGCTTCTCTCCTCAGGAGCTATCAGTGCTCTCCTGAGAACTCGTCCTAGATTGGAGCTGCCCTCTTTGCTCTTCAGCTTTTCAGCTTCAGCTCTTCAGGGCTGATCCCCCCCTGAAAGGGTTGGTGGGGAGTAGCCCACGCAGGGAATGCCAGTTGTAGATTTCCAGTGTTTCTCTTCCCGGCGCTGATTTATTTCTGGGGATAGCTCAGGGATGCCACTTGCTCGGTTTCTCGGCTGTTTCAAAGACCTGGAAAGGCCCAGAGTGGCCTCGGACAGCCCGGCGCTTCAAAGGATGAGGAGAGACTTCTGATCTGGTTTCGGTCTCGGTGTTTATTAATTGTTAATCTAAAAGATTTTCTTTCAGCCCGACAGAGGTCTGCACAGCAAGCCAGCCATGAGCACACTCCGCAACCCCTGGGGCGGTCACTTATCTTTATACCCAAAGTTACGTGTACAATATTTATAATTTTTTCCCCAATGCCTTCTACCCTTATTAACCGGTGCACTTCTAGTAAAGACCAATCCCAAAGTGCCACCATCACCCCACAGGAGCAGCGCCACCTTCCCGGCCATCCCGGTGTCCCCAGCCATGTGCACTGGGGTGAATTGGGGTCTCCATGCCTGGGGGGATTCAGGGATCCCCTGAACCTGGTCCCCAAGGATTTGGGGTCATGGCATGTGGGTGCCAGGGTTGGGGGTGCTGGGGGAAAAAGGGGACCCTCGGGAATAAGGGTTCTGGGGGAAGAAGCAGCCCATGGGATGGGATCAAGGCAATGGTGGTGCTGGGCAATGGCAGTTATGGGATGGATTCCCCAGGGAGGAGAGACCAAGGCCATGGGGGTCCCATGGTTGGGTTGCCAGGGGAATGGGGGATTCAGGGATGGGCAGTGGTGCAATGGACACAGGGATCTCAGCTCCTTCCCTGGGTACTTCAGATTTTGGGTGACTAAGAGCCTAGCAAAGCCAACCTGGGGTGCTCATTCCCTGGGCAGAAACACATGGGGGGCCTGGATAGCTCTACCTCTGTGCCCTCCCCCACCCTTGAATTTTTCCTCTCTTTATTTCTCTTTGTTGCTTATTTTCCTAATTTTTGTACCATGTCCCCTCACCCCCATTCCTGACTCAGCAATCTCAGGGAGCACCTGAGCAGGGAAGGCGTTGGAGGGACCAGGGGAGGCGTAAAATGGGGAGTGGTGGATGCAGGGATGGGTGGGGTGGCTGTGGGTGATAGAGGCGTTGGGCTGTGCCTCCTCAACACTTTCACTTTCCTTTTCCTTGCCAAGAAAGAAGAGGCCATTGGTGCTCAATTTCAGATGTGAAAGTGGGGGGAATAGAGAGAAAAGTGTGGATGTATTGGTCAGTGGCTCTACCCATGGCCATGGTGGGGCTCGGTGGAGTGATCCTGTGTGGATTCCAGGTGGCCCCAAAGCTGCTCCATCCTTGCCCTCCTCACCTGAGTGAAAGGCTGAGGGTTTGCAGGAATTGTGGTGTAAAGCCACCAGAGGTGCTGCTGTGCACTCAAAACCTGCCTGGGGCCAGGTGCTGCCTTCCTTCCATTGGGGATCATGGAGAGCGGTCACTGGTGTTGTGAAGGGCATGGGTCTGGCCCCGGGACTCTGCCAGTGGGCACTGGGATCCAACCTGCTGCCTTGGCGGCTTCTGCCCGCTGCCGGTGGTGGTGCTGGGACCGATTGGTGCCCGTGAGTTTGCAAAAGGAGCGATTTCCCTTCCTGCCTCCCGTCCGAGGCCGCCATGGCCCCTGAGGGGATGGAGCTGGACCGAGGCGCCCCCTGCTGGCCGGGAGTGCTCCCTGCAGCGCCCCCTGCTGGCCCTGCTTAGAACTGCCACAAAAACCAACAGTGCTGAGCAGGAGGGAAAGTTCTGGGTTTGTGTTGTTCATTCTGTTGTTCCTTCTGTTCTATTCTGCTTTATAAATTTCAGAGTAAGGAGCTGTTATTCCTTTCCTTGCACTATTGCCTTGAAACCCCATGATTTTTGAAATTTAAAAAATTTTAGAGATAGGTTTTCTTTCTATTCCAGGAATGCTTCCAATTTCCTTTGCAGCTATTTTTCATTTAAATTAGTTGTCAAATCCTTACTTCCAGACTGGATGGGACAGACACCTTTAGAGCAGGCATGGTCAGGGACTTGGCCACCTTTTAAGCCTGCTGGGCCACCAAGGGCCCTTTAACCAAATGGCACTTCTGGTCATGTGATTGCTCAGGAGATGGCTTTGTCAGAGGGCACACTGTCCCCAGTGTGCCATGGCTGACAGACTGGTGGACAGACAGGGCCCTCTCTCGCCAAAAGCAGGGCCTGACCCACCCCTGCCACACACAGGTGTTGCAAAATATCTCCAGATATTAAACTTTTCCTGTCTCTGACAACCCAACCTGTGCCATGGCCTGATGCCAACTGCCCTATGAAAGGCAGAGGCTCAGCAGCACCAACAGTGCCTTTGTGCCATCATCTTGTGGTAAACAGGGCAGAGGAGGTATTTGGGACAGGGGACAAGAGAATCCAGAGCCCCCTGAAGGCCACTTTGGCAATCAGAGCAAGGAAGGTCCTGGGCCTTGCCAGGTTCCTCTTGTGGAGGAAACATGCTGGGGACAGTGTCTGGGATTTGTTCCTTTTTAGTGGCTTTCCCTGAAAATCGTTCCTTGTGCGACAATTTATACTCTCAACAATGCAGCTGTTGCTGTTGGTTTTATTCTCTCTCATTGCTGTTGGGATCTTTGTGCCTCCACGGGGAGTGGGAGGGGCAGTTTATTCTGACAGCACACACATGAGTGTGTGCCCATGGGTGGGGGCCCCCAGTGCCCCCCAGATTCCCCCAGTGTCACAGCACATTCCCATAGACATCACCAGGTTCCTGCAGTCGCCCCTGGGGTTCCCGCAGCTCTGCGTAGGTCACCTGGGGATCCTGGAGGGTGGTGGCATGGGGGGACGCTGCGAGAGACACGGGCTGTGGGATCTGGGTGAGGTGACACTCGTGGGTGACGTGTCCCACTGCTTGTGTCCCCCCTGTACTCAACCCCTGCCCTCTTGGTGACTACGATGTGTGTGTACAGCACCTCCCCCTCCTCTGGGGGGGTCAGGGGATCTGGGGGGGCCCTGAGGGAACACAGGGGATGTGGGGAAGGGAATGGGAGGGTTTGGGAGATTGGGATATAAAAAAGTGAGTGTGGTTTGATCCCCCCACTCACCTTTCCTGCTGCTTCCTGGCAGCTGCAGAGGAAAGAGGGGAGGGGTGACTGTGGGGTCCCCAGGGCTCTAAATCCTCTCAGGATTCCCGAACTCCCATGGGACCCTCAATTTCTCACAGGACCACCAAGCTTCTCTGAAGCCCTCAAGAATTCATGAACCTCTCCAGTGCCCCCGACAAACTCAGCCTCGAGAACCCAAAGCCCGGATGGGACAGAGACCCCCAGACACGCCCAGGGCCCCTGAAAGAACCCCCAACATCCCTGCAGGACCCTCCAGTGTCCCCCCAAACCTTCCAGGACCCCCAGGCAAGGTCACATCTCTGGGGCTGTGGGTGCTGCCCTATCGTTCCCCAACTCTGGGGGCCTCTACAGCTCCCTAGGACCCCCTGTCCCCCCATTGTCATCCACCCACACGGTGTCACTGGTACCAGGCCACAATGACATCCTCAAGCAGGAGCAGGAAGAAGAGGGCCCCACCGACCCCTGTGGCCACTGCAAGAAACAGACTCTGATGTGTCCCCCTTTCCCCCATGGGTCCTGCATTCCTGGTGACCTTGTGTGATCCCACCTGTGTCCCTGTAACACTGTGTTTTCACCATCAATTCCAGCTCTGGGCTGAGTACCTGGAACACGCTGTGCCCGTCCTGTCCCAGCTGGTTGGTGGCCACGCACTGGTAGGTTCCCGAATGTCCCACATCAATGTCCCTGAGCTCCAGGAGGGGAGCCTGGGCCACCTCCTGCCCGTTGTGCAGCCAGGTGAAGGTGACAGGGGCTAAGCCCACCTGCACTGAGCAGCGCAGGGTCACGTTGTCACCTGGGTGCACCTGGTGTGACAGGTGACCAGGGGTGATGGTGGCATTGGCCACGGGCACTGTGGGAACACAGACAGGATTGAGGCCATAGGAAGGGGTTGGCAGCCAGTGAGGGGGGATAGGGACAATGGGGATGGGGGTGATGGGGAATGTTGGGGATGGGGTCACATCACGGATGGGTGAGGGGACTGAGGCAAAGGTGGGGGCACACAAGAAAGGGGAACATGGACGTCCCCAGCCATGGAACCCGAGGCATCTGTGGGGGCTCCCCATGCCCATCCCCGCACTCACTGTACACAGTGACGTGGAGCCGGGCGCTGATCTTCCACATGGCCCCACCCTTGGAGTGCACTTGGCAGCTGTAATTCCCCTAGTGGGAGACCCCCACGGTGGGCACCAGCAGCTGCAGGGACCCCTGCAGGCCCCCCACCACCTGCCCATCCCGATAGAACACATGCAGGAGGGGGGCTTGGGGCCGCAGGGGGCTGGGAGTGCTGAGGCAGCTGAGAGTCAGGGGGGACCCCTCAGTGGGCTGGGAGGCCCCCCCCCAGCACTGGGACCATGAAGAGCTCAGGGAAGGAGAGGGGAGGTGAGGACTGTGACTCTGAGTCCATTGGGAAGTGGCTTTGGGGGTTTCAGAAGATTGAAGTTGCAGCTGTGGGGGTGCTCACCACGCACTGTCACTGTCACTGGTGCCGACTGTGCCCACGGTGACACTTTGGAGTCCACCCAGCCCCTGCAACTGTGGGGGCCACTGTGGTGCAGCTGCAGGGGGGACAGTGACAGCTCGGTCCAATTGAGGGACCTCCTCACCTCCTTGTCTCAATTGTAGAATTGGACTCCAGTGACCGGCATGTCCCGCCAGCGCCGGCAGCGCAGTGTCACTGTACACCCCTTCAGCAGCTCCCACGACGACACCTGCAGAACCAAGCGGGCTGCCAGACACGGGGGTCCTGTCACACCGGGGGTCCCATTTTCATGGGGATCCCCCCATGGGATCACACTCAGAGCACCAGGGATCTCCAATTCCAACATGGGTTCCCCCACACTGGGATGCTCTGGGATGCTCACCATGCACTGTCCCTGTCACCGGTGTGGACTCCTCCCACTACAAATATCCCACCTGGCCCTTGCAGTGGTATCAGCCACTGTGGTTCAGCTGCAGAGGGGAGAGGGACAGCTCAGTCCTATTGTGGAGCCCTTCCAGTTCCTTCCCCTCATGGTAGAAGGACACCGAGGTGACCGGGTTGTTCCATCGACCTCGGCAGCGCAGTGTCACCATGTCCCCATGGCACTTGCAGCACCAGCCAGTGTGGGGGACAGAGAGGGCCTCTCAGACCTGATGGCACCGGGATCTCCCTATTGTGTCACAACCAGTGCATCAGGGGGTCCCAATTACTACATATTTTACCCAACTCTGGGATGGTCTGGGATGTCCCCAGAGCAGGGGACAGGCTCTGGTTACACAGGAGGTGACCAATGGAACAGAGCACACCCAGAGCCCTTGAGGTCTCTGTGGGTGCCAGGCTGGGGACACCCAAACCCCACACACTGTCTAAGAAGTTCACAGGTGGGCTGAGCCCAGTGCCGGGACTGTCACACCCGTAGGTGCCACTCTGGCTGACAGTGACGTGGTCCTGTCCCTGCTGCCCCCAGCGCCGCCCATCCTTGTACCAGGTGATGGCTTTGGCAGTCCCCAAGCCCTGGTAGGTCAGTGTCACCCTGTCCCATAGCACCGCTGGCATCCAGGGGGGCTCCACCAGGAGCTGGGTGGTCTGGGCACCTGTGGGTGACGGGACACCAGCCTGCCAAGCCCAATGTGGGGCTCGGGACAGCGGGGTCAGGCCATGGCATCCCCTGAGGACTCAACAGTGAGGCCCAGGGTCTGGGCTGGAAGGGAGAAGGGACAAGGCTCAGTGGGGATGGCACCATGGGGACAGCATTTCTTGCGGGAAAGTGTGTGTGGGTGGTTTCCAAACAATTTTGAGTGGAGGGGGACATGCATGTGTCACAACAACCCGTGCCCCACATCCCTGTGGCACAGACATCTTGGGAACAGGGACACTGAGGCCACCCTGGTCTGAGGCAGAACATGGGGACACTGTGGACACCCTGGGCATGAGGACTCCACAGACACAGCCCATACTGGCCCAGGTCACCCCCACCAGCTCATGATCCCATCCCCATGATCCCATCCCCATGGACACATCCTCACTGTTCTTGTCCCCTTCTGTCCCTGCATCCCAGTTCCCTTGTCTCTATCCCCAGAGCTCCCTGAGCCCAAAGGTGCCAGTCCCCACATTCCTGTCCCCACATCCCCATCCCCAAATTCCTTCCTCCCTGTTCCTGTCCCCAAAGGCACCCTATATCCCTAGTTCCACCCAGGTCTGTGTGTAACATGGACTGGCTCTGCTGGCTTTGGGGACTTCAAGGCAGCCCATAGGCCCCCTGTTCCCCTCCCCTCCCTATTCCTGGCGTGTCAGGCCTGTGCCCAGGGCACTCACCCCATAGGAGCAGCGCCTCCTTCCCGGCCATCCCGGTGTCCCCAGCCATGTGCACTGGCTGTCACTTGCTGCTGTGGCCACCGCTCCCCTGGCTGGCGGCTCTTTGGATGAAGGGGAAGGGAGAGAGGTCACATCTCAACCTTATGTGTAGGTGGCCCTTGGTGGGGGCAGAGTGGGGACAGGCTGGGGACACGGGGAGGACAAGGCTGCGTAGTCTGAGGACATTATGGGGGATGGTGTTGCCAGGAGTGGGGGGCTCAGGGGATGTGGGGAACCAAGGATGGGTGTCCAGGAGAATAGGGCGCCAGGGGAATTGGATCTCCATGCCTGGGTGTTTCCAGGGCTGGGGGTGGTGTGGAAACATGTTTCCCAGGGATTTGGGGTCATGGCATGTGGGTGCCAGGGTTTGGGGTTCAAAGGGAAAAGGAGATCCTCAGGAACAGGGGTTCTGGGAGAAGAAGTAGCCCATGGGATGGCATGAAGGCAATGGGGGTGCTGGGCAAATGCACTCCTTGGATGGGGGTCTTCAGGGACAAGAGACCAAGGCAATGGGGGTCCCATGGTTGGGTTCCCAGGAGAATGGGGGTGCCAGGGATGGGCAATGGCTGGGTGGGCACAGGGGTCAAAGCTGCTTCCGGGATTGCCTCAGATTTTGGGGTGACTCAGAACCCAGCACATTCCCCACAGTGCTCATGGCCAGGGGGGCAACCCAAGGTTGTCCTGGGAGGTTCTCAATCTCTGCCCCACACACTCCTGGGCTTTTTCCTGTAACTCCCATTTCCTGGCTCAGCGACCTCAGCAAACATGTGATGACCATTTGGCTGAGACAAAATTACACATCCATAGAATAAAGGCAAGAATCTTTTCCCACACCATTATTTTCCCAATACAAAATAAATCAAACTCACAAGGTATAAAATTAGCTGGTTTATAGAATACTTTGAATCATTGCTTTCCCAACAAGTCACTCACAATGAAAACACAAACAAATCACAAAGAAATTAGATTTTTTTTTCTCCCTGTAGGAGCCCCTTGCTGCATCCAACAGCAGCATTTGCTTGTGGATACCACAGAGTGCGTGGAATCTTCCTGAGTATCCAACAGCACCATGGGATTGTTCCCTGCCTGCTTGGCAGTAACCCAGCCCCTAAGGAAGCCTTTTGTTGAGCCATATTTAGGAATTCTCCCAATTTATCTCATTCCCACCCTGAAACTTAAATGACTTCCCATGGATTCAGCTGACAAAAGGGGAGAAGCTCTGTCCATCCATGGGACAGTGCATAGGAATCTGTGGAAATGCCCCTGTGTGTCTCAGGGTCTGATTCCCTGGTAAATCCACTCCAGCCTGCCCTGAATTCCCCTGCCTGGGCATTCCCTGCTCCTGCTGTGACACCCCTGTTCCCCAGCCCCTTGTGTGCAGCTCCTGCTCAATATTTCCACATTTCCCCTCTCTTCTGATGTGCACATCCAGAATGAAAACATTCTTTCTTGAAGGTCCCAAAGGTCTGCAGGTTTTGTTCAAGTAGGAGGGTCCAGGTCAGGTTGTTGAGCAGATTGTTGTTGTCTTTGCAGTAGCTCTGGGGCTCACTCAGTCCCTTGCCGAGAGGGAAAAAATGATCAATTGCTTCATTTCTGGACTGGTTCCCACACAGCTGCCTTTGCATGGGGAGTTTCCAGTCAGCCCTGCTCTTAAAACCACCAAAGGCCCTCACAGAGCCACTGCTTGGGCTTCCTTTGTGATTTTGTGCTTCTTGCAGGGCTGAGCAAACCTCAGGCAGGCCTTTTCCCCCCCACAGAATTCTCACCTCTGCAGCAGCTCTAAAGCTGCAGAATCAAAGCCAAGGGGCCAGGGGGGACCCTCAGGTGCTGGCTGCCACCTGGGGCTGGCCAGAGCAGGGCTGGGCAATGGTCATCCCTGTGCAGTGGGGCTGGGCCATGGCTGGGCCCCAGCCTTGCACGGACAGGGGTCCCCAGGATGTGCCACCCCTGGGACAGGCACCCGGCAAGGAATGTGCAGGGACATTTCTGAAACTGCCACCCATGGGGACAGGACACCCCATGCCAGGATGTGTCACCCCCGGGACTGGTTTCCCCCAGGTCATCCCCACAACAGGGATCTCACAGGGCAGGATCCTCCTGGATGTGCCCTCCCAGGGCAGACACTGCCTCCCTTTGCCCTCTGACTCTCAGCACAAACAGCCTCTTCCTTTTTGTCCAGGAAAAAGAAAATGAAAGTGTTGAGGGGGCGCAGCCCAGCAGCTCCAATCCCCACAGCCTCCCCACTCCTCCCTGCTCTCCTTACTCCCCATTATCCCCCTCCCCTGGCTGCCTCCAATGCATTCCCTGCTCAGGTGATTCCTGGGATTGCTGAGCCAGGGACTGGGGTTGAGGGGACATGGCATAAAAATGAGGAAAATAAGGAAGAAAACAGAAATAAAGAAAGAAAAATTCAAGGGCAGGGGAGGGCACAGAAGCAGAGCTACCCAGGACCCCCATGTGATACCTGCACAGGAAACGAGCATGCCATGGGGGCAGCACCTGGCCTCGGGTCACCCCAAAATCTGAGGCACCCAGGGAAGGAGCTGTGACCCCCATGCTCCCCCAGCCACTGCCCACCCTGACACCCCCATTCCTCTGGGACCCCAATCATGGGAATCTGATTTCCTTTTGTCCTTCCTTCCCTAAGACCCCTTCCCTGGACTGCAGTTCCTCACGATCTCCTACCCCAAAGAACCCCATCCTGGTAATTCCAGTCCCTGGGAGCCTCATTCCCTTGGGGACATTGATTCCACCAGGGCCCCCATTCTCACAGGGTTATCCTTTCCCCTGGCACCCCCATTCCTCGGTCCCCATCCCATGATCACAAATCCCTGGAGGCCACATTGTTCTGGCACCCTCATTCCCAAGTTTGAGTCCATCCATGCACTGGGAACCCCATTCCCATGGGACCCCATACCTGGGCACCCCATTCCTCTGGAGACCTATTTCTGGCTCCCTACACCACCTCAGGCTCCAAATTCTGGCCCCACCATGTCCCACCATCACCCCCATGTCCCACAAGGGCCCCACCCTGCCCCCATCCTGTCCCCAGCCTGCCCCCCACCGCCAAGGGCCACCTACATGTGGGTACGGACGTGACCTCGCTTCCTTCCCCTTCATCCAAAGAGCCGCCAGCCAGGGGAGCGGTGGCCACAGCAGCGAGTGACAGCCAGTGCACATGGCTGGGGACACCGGGATGGCCGGGAAGGTGGCGCTGCTCCTGTGGGGTGAGTGCCCTGGACACAGGCCTGACACCCTGGGGATGGGCCCTGGTGAGGCAGAGACTAGTGGGGAGGGGGCATAGGGGGGCTGCAGGGTCCCCTGAGGTCCCAAAAGGCCACAGAGCCAGAGCATGAGGTGACCAGGGCTGTGGAGACAGGAGAGGGGGGACAATATTGCGGGGACAGGGATCTGGGGAACTATCATGGGGCTGGTGGTGGTGACCACTGCAACCACTGCTGAGTCTCCATTTCTGGGTGTCCAATGTGTCCCCATATCCTAACTGAGCAAGGGCTAGCCGGTGTGTCTCTGTCCCCAAGGGGTACTTGCCACACTATGACAATTTATGGACAGCCCCCACACCCAGTCCCTCACTTCCAATGTCCCTGTAGTGCCACCGTCACCCAGCCCTGTCCCTTCTCCCTTCCAGCCCAGACCCTCGGCCTCACTGGTGAGTCGTCGGGGGATGCCATGGCCCTTCCTGCTGTTCCCAGCCCCACACTGGGCCTGGCAGGCTGATGTCCCCTGTCACCCACAGGTGCCCAGACCACCCAGCTCCTGGTGGAGCCCCCCTGGAGGCCAGCGGTGCTGTGGGACTGGGTGACACTGACCTGCCAGGGCTCGGGGACTGCCCAGGCCACCACCTGGTACAAGGACGGGCGATGCTGGGGGCAGCAGGGACCAGACCACTTCACTGTCACCGAGAGTGGCACCTACACATGTGACAGAGCCGGCACTGGGCTCAGCTCCCCCATGACAGTCTCAAATGGTGAGAGGGGTTTGGTTGTCTCCAGCCTGGCACCTGCAGGGACCTCAAGGTCTCTGGGAGTGCTCTGCTCCATGGGTCACCTCCTGGTGTGACCAGAGCCCATCCCTTGTACACGGGGAAATCCCAGAGCATCTCAGAGTGGAGGGACCCCAGTTCTGGATTCAGGGAACCCTGCTGCACTGGATGTGTTCCAGTTCGAGGGTCCTTGAGAAAACTGAATGCCACAGGTGTCCTAAGACTCCCATGTTCCACAGCCCGACTGGTGCTGCAGGTGCCGGTGCAGGAGCTGCTGGAGGGGGACACGGTGAAATTGCGCTGCCGGCGCTGGGAGAATATGTCGGTCACTGGGGTGCAATTCTACCATGGGGACAAGGAGGTGGAGAGGTCCCTCAATGGGACCGAGCTGTCCCTGTCCCCTCTGCAGCTGAACCACAGTGGCCGCTACAGCTGCAGGGGCCAGGTGGACTCCAAGGTGGCACCGTGGGCACACTCGGCTTCAGTGACAGTGACAGTGCACGGTGAGCATCCCACAGCCACCACCCTGACACCCTCACAGCCCCTCCCTAGGGACTCAGGCTCACAAATCTCCCTCCCCTCTCCTTCCCAGAGCTCTTCTCAGTGCCGGTGCTGGAGGGTCCCCCTTATCTTACTGTGGGATCCCCCCTCACTCTCAGCTGCCTCAGCACCCCCAGCCCCCTGCGGTCCAGAGCCCCCCTCCTGCACGTGTTCTACCGGGATGGGCAGGTGATGGGGGGCCCACAGGGGTCCCCGCAGCTGCTGGTGCCCGCCGTGGGGTTGTCGCACTCGGGGAATTACAGCTGCCAGGTGCAATCCAAGGGTGGGGCCGTGCAGAAGAGCAGCGCCCGGCTCCGCCTCATGGTGTGCAGTGAGTGTGGGGATGGGCACGGGGAGCCCCTACAGCCTGCTCAGGCACCCCTGCCCCGTCTGGGGATCCGCATAACTACCCAGGTCCCCTAACCTTTTCTGGGTACCCCACCAGATCCCCTAGCTCTATGTGGCAACCCCCATCTTTCTGGTAATCTTTTTCCACATCCCCTCATTCCTGCTTGGATCACCCTCTGTGTCCCCCCATTCCTCACTGGGATCCCTTCATCTGTCCCTGATTCAACCTCAGCCCTCTCTGATCTCCCTCCATGGTCATCAGGTCTCACCATTCCCTCCCTGGTTTTACATAGTCTTCCTGGTGTCTCCCCATCTTCCTCTCCAGGTTACTCATCCTTGAGGTCTCCATCATTCCTTGGGGTCCCGTTCCAAGCCCCCCTCCTATCTCTGTGCCTCCTTTTCCTCACTGGGGTCCCACTTCCCCTCTCCCATCCCTCCCCACCACGGGTCTCTCACTGTTCCCTGAGGTCCCCCCATCCAAGGGGTCCCACCCTTGGGGGTGTCCCTGTCAGTGCAGCCCCCAGGGGACAGGTGGCATGCAGGGACTGACTGGTCCTGAGCTACGTGGTGGCTGCGGGTCCCCTGTCCTTCTCCTGGCAGTGGGAGGGCTTGGGGGCGCTGCTGGGAACCGGCCCTTGCCTGGAGCTGTGCCATGCTGGGGACAATGACAGCGGCCAGTACCGGTGCCGGGTCAGCGACAGGGACAGCGTGGCCGAGAGTGACCCCCTGAATGTCACCATCCTGGGCAAGCAGGACCCTCGGACTGGGGGTGACCCCTCCTATGGCACCCCCATCCCACCTGCCCAGTGCCAGCCCTGTCTCTGTCCCCACAGTGCCCGTGGCCAATGCCACCATCACCCCTGGTGCCCTGTCACACCAGGTACATGCTGGTGACCCCATGACACTGTGCTGCTCAGTGCAGATGGGCTCAGCCCCTGTCACCTTCACCTGGCTGCACAACGGGCAGGAGGTGGCCCGGGGTCCCCTCCTGGAGCTTGGAGCTGTTGATGTGGGACATTCGGGCACCTACCAGTGCGTGGCCACCAACCAGCTGGGACAGGACGGGCACAGCGTGTTCCGGGCACTCAGCCCAGAGCTGGTCCTGGCTGTGACAGCGCGGGGACACAGGGACACAGGTGGGGTTACACTTGGTCACACGGGGGGTGCAGGACTCCTGGGCTTCTGGGTGACACCAATGTGTCCCTCTCTGTCCCCAGCAGTGGCTGTAGGGCTCAGTGGGTCCCTGCTGTTCCTGCTCCTGCTCCTGGCTGTCATCGGGGGCTGCTACCAGTGGCACTGCTGTGGTGGGTCACAATGCGGGGGGATGGGGTTCCCAGGGATTGGGGTGAAGACCCCCCAGGGTATGGGGGCCATAGAGTGTCACCAACAGCTCCTGACTCTGGAGAAACTGAGCCTGTAGAGACCTCAGCTTGGGGTCCTGGGTGATTTGGGGAGGTTGTGTGGGGTTGTGCAGGGAAGTTGGGGGTTCTGTCAGGGGTTTTGGGGGAGTTCTTGGGACTCTGAGGTCTCAGTGGTTTGAAAGGTTGGTTTAAGGTATTTTGGGACTTTCAAAGATGCTTGAGGTCCCAGGGACAGTCAGGGGTCCCGATGGTGTTCAGAAGCCCTGAGAACCCCAGAGTCACCCCTCATGCTTTTCTTTTGCAGCCCTCAGGAAACAGCAAGAAAGGTGAGTGAAGGACTCCAGGTTTGAACCTCCATTTTACCCCCACAACAAAACCCTCCCATGCCCACAGATGCCCACTTATCCCTGCAGGCCTCCCCCAGAGCCCGCGGCCCCCCCAGAGGTGGGGGAGGTGCTGTACAGTGATGTCGTGAGCACCAAGAAGGCAGGTGGTGAGTACAGATGGGACACGGCGGACATCACCCATGGGTGTCACCCACTATCCAGGTCCCACAACCGGCATCTCTCACAGGAGCCTCCCGGGCCACATCACCCCAGGTGACCTATGCAGAGCTGCCAGGACCCCACAGGAGGCAGCAGGACACCAGTGACATCTGCGAGAACGTGCTGTGACACTGAGGGCACAGGGGGCACTGGGGTCCCTGTCCAAGGGCATCCCCAGCTCCCATGGGTGCCCATCATGCCCAGGGAGTGGCCATGAGTGGGGGCTCCCATGTGGGGCTGCCAGGCTCCCTGTTCAAGTGCTCCCAGTGCTCCCAGTACCCCCAGGGGCTCCTCATTTCCTCCTCTGCTACCAGGAGGCACAGGACCCTTGTCCCTTTTACTGGACCCAAATATCAGCTTTTTGATTAAACCAGAAGAAACAGTTTTTGTTTGTTTAGCTCTGCCCTGTTTGGCTCAGGAAGGAGGAGGGTCCCGCCTGGTTGGTGAACCAATACTTCTCAGTTTTCAAGATTCAGAATTCAAAGGGTCACAAAAGGAACAATTTCCAGGGAAAGCACCCAACAAGGAACAAACCCCAGAGGTTGCCTCTGGCACGATTCCTCCACCAGGAGGAACCTGGCAGGTCCCAGAACTTCACTGCTCTGATGGCCAAAGTGGCATTTAGGAGCCTCTGGATTCTCTTGTGCCCTGTCCCAAACCCCTCCTCTGCTGTGTTTGCCCAACAATGATGTCAGAAAGGCCCTGTGGGGGTTCCAGAGCCTCCCCCTTTTCCAGGGCAGTCAGGATAAGGCCATGGCACAGGGTGGGGTGTCAGAGACAGGAAAAGTTTGATGTCTGGAGACATTTTGGAACACCTATGTCTGGCAGGGGTAGGCCAGACCTTGCTTTTACTGAGACAGGGCCCCATCTGTCCATCAGCCTGTCAGCCATGGCATACTGGGGACATTGTGACACTCTGCCAAAGCAAGCTTCTGAGTGGCCAGGAGACCACTGTGTCACCATGTGCCAGCTGGGGAGAGGGCGCTTGGTGGCCCAACTAGCTTAAAGGGCAGAGCATGAGGTTGCCTAGTTCCTGACCCTATCTTCAGTTGAGGTCTCTGTCCCATCCACACTGGAACCCAGGATTTGACCACTCGTTTAAATGAGAAATATTTGCCAAGGAACGTGGGAATCTTCCTGGAATGGAAAGAAGACCCATGCCTAAAACTTATATTAATTTCAAAAATGATGGGTCTTACAGGCCAAAGTGTTGGAGAATGAATAACAGCTCTTTACTGGGAAATTTATAAACCTGAAGAGAACCAACAACACAAACCCAGAACTTTCCCTCCTGCTCAGCACTGTTGGTTTTTGTGGCAGTTATAACCGCAGCCAGCAGGGGGCGCAGCAGGGAGCACTCCCGGCCAGCAGGGGGCGCCCCGGTCCAGCTCCATCCCCTCAGGGGCCATGGCGGCCTCGGACGGGAGGCAGGAGGGGAAATCGCTCCTTTTGCAAACTCACGGGCACCAATTGGTCCCGGCACCACCACCGGCAGCGGGCAGAAGCCGCCAAGGCAGCAGGTTGGATCCCAGTGCCCACTGGCAGTGTAGCAGTGTCCCGGGGTCAGGCACGTGCCCTGCACAACACCCGCAACCACTGTCTATGATCCCGGAGGGAAGGAAGGCAGTGCCTGACATGTCTCAGGTCCACAACATCACTTCTGATTGCTTTACAGCCTTTCATTCCCTTTTCCTCCTTCAGCCTGGGCACAGCAGCTCTGGGAATGTTGAATTTCCCTGGGATGCTGAGGAAAGCTCGTGCTCGGTGCTGACTCTGCCAGGGCTCCTCAGGCGGCTGCAGAGTGCATTTGGATTTCCTGCTCCTCCTGGGCCACTGCTGGTTCTGACACAGCCACTGCAGGACAGGAAGAGGAGAGCAGAGGCACAGCCCTGAGGGCTCTGCAGCTGCAGCTGGAGCACAGAGATAGCCAGGGCTGGGAGCTGTGCCTTGAGAGGGCAAAATGGGGCTAAATTGGAGCTGTTTGGGCCAATGCCCCTGTTCTGCTCCAGACGCTGCAGACCCTTCAGGAGATGTTGTAATTATTGTTGGGATTCCTGAAGGTCTGCTGTGTTTCTAAAGCATCCCAGTGCACAAACAGAGGGCTCCGCTGTGTCTCCCAGGGATTTTGGAATTCTGTGGCTGAGGCGGGAGCGGCTGGAGCAGGTGGCCCACAGGAGCAGCACCTGGCCATGCAGGTAGAGCAGGAGTTCCAGGAATTTTGCAGGGTGCTCAGGTGAGGCCCATGGGGGCTGGGCCATGGTGGGACACAACTTGCCATTCCTGCTCCCTCCAGATTTTGAGACAGAGCAGTGACACCCATAAGTCTCCGAAACCCCACAGGGTCTAGGTGCAGCCTCAAAGGAGTCCCAGCCCAGGCCTTGGGGATGATTTGGATACTCCCGGGCTCGTTCCTGACAAACGGCAGTGCTCCAGGAGCAATCAGCACATCCCGAAGGAGCAGCCCGGGGCTGCTGGAGCCGGAGTGCTGTAGGCAAGGATGGCGTGAGGGATCCGGGCCCCGCTCAGCTGGCGCTGCCCCAGGAATATCTCATCCAGCAGGAGCTCGGCAGCCTCTGCCGGTGTCGGCCCCGGGGCTGTCAGGGGGCGCGGCTGGAGGGGCCGGGGGGCAGCGGGTGGGAGGGGCTGGGATGGAGGGACCAGGACCCCACTGGGGAGCTCCAAGCGTGGAGGGAGGGAAACGGCGGAGGGGAGATCCCGGGACAGGGGGGAGCAGAGACCCTGCGGTGGGGTCTGTGGAAAGGAGGGACAGCAATGGTGGTCCTGGAGCAGCAGGAAGGGGTCCAGCTGCCATCGTGCTGCGAGTGCCGGGACGGTCACAGGGTGTCTGAATCGACTGTGGCAGCGTGTCCAAAGCCACTGTCGTGATGTGTCGGGACTGAGCGTTGCCAGGGTAAGGCCCCCACAGCTCCGGGAAGTGGAGGGGTACCCTGGAAGGTGTGCAGCAGGGGTGGGGCAGAGCCCTGTCTATTCTCTGGGCCCTGTGCGGGTGAGGAGGGCAGGAATGGAGCAGCTTTGGGAACACCTGGAATCTGGACAAGGTCCCTTCCCACCACGGCCGCGGGTTAAAACCCCTGCTCGACATTTCCATCCTTTTCTCTCTTGTCTAAAGACTGAGCCAGAACCCAAAAATACTTTTTGGGATGTTCTAAAGGGCTGCAGGTTTGAGACAGGAAGGAGGAGGAGGGTCCTGGTCAGACTGTTGAGCAGATGGTTGTTGTCTTTGCAGGATTTTCGGGTCTCTTCCAGTCCCTTGCCTAGAAGGACAAAGTGATCAATTGCTGCATTTCAGGACTGGTTCCCCCACAGCTGCCTTTGTAGGGGAGTTTCCAGTCAGTCCTGCTCTGAAAACCACCAAAGGCCGCCTCAGAGCCACTGCTTGGACTCCCTTTGAGGTTTGTGCTTCTTGCAGGGCTGAGCAAACCACAGGCAGGCCTTTTTCCCCCACAGAATTCTCATCTTTGCCATATGTGAAAAACATGTTCTCTGTCCCGTGAAAATTTTTGAAGTTTAAAAAAGGACAATAGGAGGCAAGGACCATAGAACAAAGAGTAAAGGTTGTTATGGGCGGGTGCATTTTGGCACTCAGCCAAGAGCACACTGTTCTCTTCAGTGATACCTCTTAGATACCTTTTCCCTTACATCAACCTGTTGCATATTCATCTACACTTTGTCATGGTTTTGGCCTGGCACAGAGCCAGTGCCCCCATGAGTATACCTTCTCCCTGGTGTCTGCTGTGAGAGTTGACCAGGAATAAGCAAAGCAGGCTCCAGCTTAAACATAAAGAAAACTTTATTACCTAAAGTACAAGAAAAGAAAAAAAAAACAAAACTATAAGATAAAAAATTGAAAACCTTACAAAAATCACTTTCCTCCTTCCCACCACCAAAATTTCCCAATCCAATACATTCCCCCAAATCACCAACTGCCCAGTCTGGCACCACCCTTTAGAATACTCAAACTTCAGTCCATGAAGAGGAGAGGAGTCTTGTTTGCACCATAGGCTTCCCCTCGAAACACGTTCAAACCTCGTGTGCTTCCATGTCACTCGGAACCCCCTGGAAAATCCTTTTGCCATTTGTGACATCTTCCTTCCATGCCCAGTGCTCTCACCACTGTGCATGGACCAGAGTCGCTTTTAGGGTTGTCTTTTAAGGATGCCTTGTCTCACTCCAAAAAGGCACAGTCTTTGCTTTGGGACATCTGTCCCCCCCATTTTTTTCCAACCACCTGGGGCCGAGGGGTCCCCACAATGAACCCTCCTGGCTCTGAGGCACTGCCTCCCCCTAAGTGCAGTCTCTGTGTCACAGAAATAAAACTGAGTCTATGGCTACACAAGAAAAGTCCAGCCAAAAGGCCACTCCAATCATCTCTCTCTCCACTCAGCCAGCCTTCTCCACGTCCTTCGGGCCAGGTCCTTGGTTATCTCATCTCTCATCTCTCTTCTTATCCAGCTCTGAGGAGGATCAGCATTTTTGCAAGGTCCCAGTCATGAAAGAAAGGGGTTAAAAATTCAGTCTCTGCCTGTCCCAGAGCTCCGGCACTCCCACACTCGCTGTTGCTCCGGCCGGGCACCTCCTCCCTTGCTGCATTCCCCCCCTTTCTCCTCCTGGGCTGGCTGCTATCACATTCGTCGTCGCCGGCTCTCCCTCTCTCTCTCTCCTGGGGGGGGGTACTGCCCGATGTCTCCTGAGGCTCCTCCACCCTTCCATCCTCAAGGGCCTCCTCACTCCCCATCTCTGTCCAGGCCCAGGCCTATCACATGGCTGCCCCTCCCCCGCCCAGCAGCAGCAGCTGGACGGGGGAGGGAGATCCGACCTCTTTGCCTCAAAGTCCCAAGAGAAACTCTCAGGAACGAAGCTCTGCTTTTAACCCCTGTGTGTTCTCGGAGGTGTGTCCAAACCCAACTGGCCACATCAGGTGCCAATATCAAAATCCGAGCACCCATTGGTTTGACCACAGCATCCCAGAATTCCCACTTCTTCCTGGTCAAACCACCACACACTTATGCATAGAAAACCTTTTCCCCAAACTAATTTACATTCTAAGAATTGTTTAGCATGGCTCATCCTTGGATCCGCCTTTTTAGAGCATTATTCCTTGGTTGTGCTTTTAGCCGTTTCTTATCATCATCTTCATTTGTGGGCCTGGGTCCACACTGTCTTCGGTCGGTGAGTGCTGATGGTTGGCATATCTGTAGCAGGTGTCCTCATCCTGTGCTCATCAGATGTTATCCCATCCAAGCAGGCATTTTAACACAAGCAATCCTTATATCAGCTATTTCACAAAGCTTAATTAACAACAGAAATAAATACTATATCTTTGTAACAAAGTTACTTTAACATTACAGATATAAATTCCATTTTAACATTTGTGAAAATCCAGTAATATATCTATGTATTTACAATACTTGGTGTGCTGGTTTGACCAGGAAGAAGTGGGAATTCTCGGATGCTGTGGTCAAACCAATGGGTGCTCAGATTTTGATATTAGCACCTGATGTGGCCAGTGGGGTTTGGACACACCTCCAAGAACACACAGGGGTTAAAAGCAGAGCTTCGTTCCTGAGAGTTTCTCTTGGGACTTTGAGGCAAAGAGGTCGGATCTCCCTCCCCCGTCCAGCTGCTGCTGCTGGGCAGGGGAGGGGCAGCCATGTGATAGGCCTGGGGCTGGACAGAGATGGGGGGGGTGAGGAGGCCCTTGAGGATGGAAGGGTGGAGGAGCACCAAGAGACATCGGGCAGCCAGCCCCCCCCCACCAGGAGAGAGAGAGGGAGAGCCGGCGACGGAATGTGATAGCAGCCGGCCCAGGAGGAGAAGGGGAGAGTGCGGTGAGAAGGTGCCTGGCAGGGCAGTGTGGGAGTGCTGGAGCTCTCCAAGAGAATGAAATTTTTAACCCTTTCCTTACATGATTGAGACCTTGCAAAAATGCTGATCCTCCTGGAGCTAAATAAGAAGAGAGATAAGAGATGAGGTAACAAAGACTAGGCCCGAGTGAAGTGGAAAAGACTGGCTGAGTGTAGGGAGAGATGACGGAGTGGCCTTTTGGCTAGACTTTTCTTGTGTAGCCATAGACTGAACCATTCTTATTCCTTTGACACAAAGACTGCATTTAGAGGGAGGCAGTGCCTCAGAACCAGGAGGATTCAGTGTGGGTACCCCTCGGCCCCAGGGGGTGAAAAAAATTGGTGGGGACAGATGTCCCAAAAGAGAGACGGTGCCTTTTTTTGGAGTAAGACAAGGCATACTTAAAAGACAACCCTAAAAGCAGCTCTAGTCCATGCACAGGGGTGAGAGCACTGGGCATGGAAAGAAGATGTCACCATGGCAAAAGGACTTTCCAGGCGGTGCTGAGTGACATGGAAGCACATGAGGTTTCAGCGTGTTTACAGGAGAAGCCTATGGTGCAAGAAGGACTACTCTCCTCTTCATGAACTGAAGATGCCGTACTGGGAGTTAGTGATTTTGGAGAATGTATTGCATTAGGAAATTTGGTGGGGGGGGAGGAGGAAAGTGCTTTTGTAAGGTTTACATTTTTTTTTTTCCGTTATAGTTTTTTCCCTCTTCTTTTGTTGTAGTTTAGTTAATAAAGTTTTCTTTATTCAAAGCTGGAGCTTGCTTTGCTTATTCCTTGTCACATCTCACAGCAGACACCAGAGAGAAGGTATTCTGGTAAGAACACTAGCTTTGTGCCAAGCCTAAACCATGACATTTGGTGAGAGGGACAAAGTGATCAATTGCTGCATTTCCGGACTGGTTGCATGACAGAGGCCCTGCACGGGGCCTTTCCAGCCAGCCCCACTCTTAAAACCATCAAAGGCCCTCACAGAGCCGTTGCTTGGGCTCCCTTTGGGGTTTGTGCTTCATGCAGGGCTGAACAAACCACAGGCAGGCCTTTTTCCCCCACAGAATTCTCACCTCTGCAGCAGCTCTGAAGCTGCCAGAATCAAAGCCAAGGGGGCAGGAAGGACCCTCTGGTCCTGGCTACTACCTGGGGCTGGCCAGAGCAGGGCAGGGCAATGGCCATACCTGTGCAGTGGGGCTGGGCCATGGCTGGGCCCCACTCTTGGATGGCCACTGGCTTCAAGGAGCAGGAGTTTGGGAGCTCCTTCCTGCCCGGGGCTCCATTCTCC
Source organism: Melospiza melodia melodia (assembly GCF_035770615.1). NCBI lineage: Eukaryota > Metazoa > Chordata > Aves > Passeriformes > Passerellidae > Melospiza > Melospiza melodia. Next base: position 6,293,261 of record NC_086218.1, on the reverse strand, counting down.
AGCTGCCCTTGCTGGCTCAGATCCTGCAGGGGACGAGCAAGAATGGAGAAGTCTGGAAACACCAGGAGCTGCCATCCCCCAGGACAGGAGCCCCTTGTCCAGCATGTGTCCCCCCTGGGACAGGATCCCCCCAGGACAGGAGCCCCCTGTATTTGCCCCCCGCCAGGGTAGAACCCTCCTCCCATGTGACACTCAGCACAAACGGCCTCTTCCTTCTGCTACAGGAGAGAGAAAGTGAAAGTGTAGGCAGGGGGAAAGCTGACTCCTCCATCCCCCACAGCCTCCCCAGCCCTCCCTGCAGACCCCAGACCCCTGCTTCCCCCACCCTGGCTTCCCCCAACTCATTCCCTGCTCAGGAGCTCCCCAGGATCATCAAGGCATGAACTGGGTGGTTGTGAAATTGAGGGATAAAAGGAAGGAAATGGAAATGAAGAACGGGAAATGCCCCTGGAGATTGTGCTGGCACAGACCCAGAGCACCTCTGAATCCCCTCTTGTTGCCCCCCCAAATCACGGGCAACCCAGCAGGCAGCTCTAGCCCCTGAGTCTTCCCAAAATCTGAGGCACCCAGGGAAGGAGCTGTGACCCACATGCACATCCTGTCACAGTCCATCCCTGGCAAACTCATTCCCCTGGGAAGCTGACCATGGGACCCCCATTCCTTCTCTCTCCCCTTCCCTGGGACCCCCATACTAGAGCTGTCATTGCCCAGGATCTCCATGGCCCAAGACCCCATTCCCAAGGAACCCTCTCCCATTTATTCCTTCTCCTGAAATCCCCCTTTCTACTGGGACTTAAATTCTCCCAGGTCCCCTGATTCCCCCTGCACCCCATCCCTGGAACAAAAATCCCCTGATGAAGGATTTATTACTAATAAATTTATTACAATTAAAATTTTTTCTATATACCCTTTTAAACTTTTTAATCACTTTACCTTTCTCCTAGTCTCATTTCAAAACAAATAAGAAATAAATACTTTCTGATAAATGCAGTAATAATTAACCAACACTAAACCCACAACATTAATTATTACATTAACTGAAATATCTCAAATTAGCAAACGAAAACCATGAAAACCAAATCCCTGAAGCCCATCTTCCACTGGGACTCCCATCCCTGAGTCCCCCCAGCCCTGGGGACCCCCATTCCCATGGCACCCCAACCCCCGTGACTCCCCCTCCTCATGACCTCAATTCCCCATAGACCCATTTCCTGGACCCCCATTCCCTGGACTCTCCATTCCCCTGGACACCCATCCCTGGCTCCCCAAACCCCCTGAGACCCCTGCTCCTGGGAAGCCCATGTCCCACCGACCCAGAGACAGCCTTGTCCCCAGCATGTCCCCACCCTGCCCAGAGCCTGTCACCAGCTTATGGCCACCCTGCCCCCACTAGGTGCCACCTACAAATGGGGACGAGATGTGACCTCGCTTCCTTCCCCTTCATCCGAAGAGCCGCCAGCCAGGGGAGCGGTGGCCACAGCAGCGAGTGACAGCCAGTGCACATGACTGGGGACACCGGGATGGCCGGGAAGGTGGCACTGCTCCTGTGGGGTGAGTGCCCTGGGCACAGTCTGCACTGGTAGTACCCCGGGGATGGGCGCTGGTGAGGCAGAGAGTGGTGGGGAGGGGGCACAGGGGAGCTGCAGGGTTCCCTGAGGTTCCCAATGCCAGAAGAGCCAGAGCATGAAGTGACCGGGGTCATGGGGTGGCCGTGGGGACAGGAGAGGGTGAACAGGGCTGGAGGGATAGGAATGTGGGCAGAGGCATCCTGGGGCTAGGGCAGCTGTGGGGACAGGGACACAGGGATGCAGGGATGCAGGGACAGGGAGAAGAAGACAAGCACAATGTGGATAGGCCATGGAGACAGAGGCCATGGGGCTGGCAGGGGAGACCTGTGCTAGCACAGTGTCTCCATCGGGACATCTGTGCCACACCAATTCTCTCAGGGGGACAGTTCAGGGGCAGCCCCTATGCCCATTCCACAGTGAGCGTGGCATAACTGTCCCCATGGTGCCACACTCACTGAGCCCTGTCCCTTCTCCCTTCCAGCCCAGACCCTTGGCCTCGCTGGTGAGTCCTCGGGGGATGCCATGGCCCAACCCCGCTGTCCCCAGCCCCACACTGGCCCTGGCAGACTGGTGACCTATGTCACCTGCAGGTGCCCAGACCACCCAGCTCCTGGTGGAGCCCCCCTGGAGGCCGGCGGTGCTGTGGGACCGGGTGACACTGACCTGCCAGGGCTCGGGGAACACTGGTGTCACCACCTGGTACAAGGACGGGCAGCGCTGGAGGCAGGAGAGACACAACCGCCTCACTGTCACTGAGAAAGGCAACCACATGTGTGAGAGACCCGGCACTGGGCTCAGCCCTCCTGTGACAGTCTCAGATGGTGAGGGGAGTTTGGGTGTCCCTATCCTGGCACCAACATTGACCCCGGCGCTCTGGGTGGGCTCTGCTCCATGGGTGACACACCTCCTATGTGACCAGAGCCTGTCCCCTACTCTGGGGGCATCCCAGAGCATCCCAGTGCTGGCAGACCCTGTTTGTGGATTTGGGGATCCCTGGTGTGCTGTGTGTGAGCCAATATGGGGGTTGCGATGGCATTGGGACCCGCCAGGTCCCCGCAGTGTTACAGGACCCCCGTGTCCCACAGCCCCATTGGTGCTGCAGGTGCCGGCACAGGCACTGCTGGAGGGGGACACGGTGACACTGCGCTGCCGGCGCTGGCGGGACAAACCGGTCAGCTCAGTGTCCTTCTACCATGAGGAGAAGAAACTTCAGGAGCTCCGCGATGGGACTGAGCTGTCCCTGTCCCCTCTGCAGCTGCAACACAGTGGCTGCTACAGCTGCAGGGGCTGGGTGAAATCCACGGTATCACGAGGATGGGAGAAGTCAGAATCAGTGACAGTGACAGTGCATGGTGAGCATTCCACAACTGTCACTCCAACCCCCCACAGCCCGTCCCTAGTGACTCGGGCTTGCAAATCTCCCTCCCCTCTCCTTTCCAGAGCTTTTTATGGCGCCGGTGGTGGAAGTTCACTCTGAGCCCACCAATGGTTCCCCCCTGACTCTCAGCTGCCTCATCACCCCCAGCCCCCTGCGGCCCCGAGTCCCCCTCCTGCACCTGTTCTACCGGGACGGGCAAGTACTGGGGGGCCCACAGAGGTCCCCACAGCGTCTGGTGCCCGCTGTGAGGGTCTCCCACTCAGGGAATTACAGCTGCGAGGTGCGCTTTGAGGGGGGGACCGTGCGGAAGAGCAGCACCCGGCTCCATGTCACGGTGCGCTGTGAGTGTGGGTATGGGCACGGGGAGCCCTCACTGCCTCCTCGGGTGCCCCGCCTGGGTACCTCCATTACTACCCCATTCCCCCCATCCCTCACTGCGTCCATTCACCCATCTCTGAGTCAACCCCACCCCTCTCTGCTGTTTCCCCGCAGTCCCCAAGTCCCACCATACCCTCTCTGGGTCTCCATACCCGCACTGGGGTCCTCCCATCTCCCGCTCCATGTGTCCCATCATTAAACCCCCCATCCTTCCTTTGGGTACCTATCCAAGCCCCTCCCCCCCCGCAGCTCTGCACCTCCTCTTGTCTCCCTCACCGGGATCTCGCTGCCCCTCCCTGACCTCCCCCCAAGTCCCTCAATGTCCCTGGTGTCACCCCCTCCCGCAGGGGTTCTGCGCTCGGGGGTGTCTCTGTCAGCACAGCCTTGTGCTGAGCTGCACGGTGGCCACAGGGACAGGTCACCTGTCCATTTCCTGGTACCCGGGAGGGCTCAGGGGCACCACTTGGCACGGGCCCCACCTGGAGCTGCACCACACTGGGGACAATGGCAGCGGCCACTGCCAGTGCGGGGACAGCATGGCTGAGAGTGTCCCCCTGAATGTCAGTGTCCTTTGTGAGCGGGACCCTCAGACTTGGGTGACCCCACCCATCGCACCCCCATCCACCTCACCAGGTGCCCTCAGCCCTGCCTGTGTCCCCACAGTGCCCGTGGCCAATGCCACCATCACCCTCAGTCCCCTGTCACACCTGGTGCACTCAGGAGACAACGTGACCCTGCGCTGCTTGATGCAGGTGGGCTCAGCCCCTGTCACCTTCACCTGGCTGCACAATGGGCAGGCGGTGGCCCAGGGTCCCCTCCTGGAGCTCAGGGACATCGATGTGGGACATTCGGGCACCTACCAGTGCATGGCCACCAACCAGCTGGTGGGACATGATGGGCTCCGTGTGTTCTGGGCACTCAGCCCTGAGCTGGCCCTGGAGGTGACAACTGGCTCACCCTGGATCACAGGTGAGGTTAGAGGTGGGGTTACCAGGGAGTGCAGGACCCCTGGGGTGATGTGTGATCCTGATATGTCCCCCTCTGTTTCTTGCAGTGGCCGCAGGGGTCGGTTGGGCCCTTTTGTTCCTGCCCCTGCTCGTGAATGTCATTGTGGCCTGGCACCAGTGGCACTGTGTGGGTGGGTGACAATGGGGGGATGAAGGTTGTGGAGAGAGGTGGGAACGCGCCCAAGAAGGGGGGCCAAAGGGCGGCACACAGAGCCTGTAAACTGGGAGAGGCTGAGCCCACAATGACCATGGCTCAGAGCCCTGGGAGCTGTTGGAGGGTCATGCAGGGATGTTGGTGATTCTATCAGGGGTCTCCCTCTCTGCCAGGCTCATGGTTCTCGGGGCTCAGGGTGTTGGTGCATGTGGGGTGGTTCAGGGATATTAGTGGGGGCATCAGGGATACTGGGGTGCCTGGGGAGAATTTTGTGTCTGGTGGTGGTTCAGCATTCCCAAGGGTGGATGGGGGCCCCTGGGTCTCCAAAGTCACCCCTCCAGTTTTCCTTTGCAGATGCCAGGAAGCACCAGCAAAGGTGAGTGCAGCCTCCAGCCATGATACACCTTTACCCAAACTCCCAGCACCTCCCATCCCCTTCCACACACCTCCTTATTCCCACAGGGCCCACCCAGACCCCCTGGCATGCACAGTGGAGGATCCTCAGGAGACGTACACGGAGCTGCAAAGGCAACTGTGGGAATGCAGTAACATCTATGACAATCTGCACCAAAAGTTGTGATGCTCTGGGAAGCGGGAGGCACTGGGTGACACTGGGGGTGCTCCCTCCATGGCTCCTGTGGTTGCCCATCCTTCCAAGGGAGGTGGTCATGGCCCAGGGGGAGGCTACACACAGGGAACCCTCTACTCCCCATTTCCTCTCCCAGTACCCCCAAGGGCTACCACATCCCTTTGCTCATACCTGCAGGGGCTCCCCAGCCCCATCCAAGTGCCCAAGTACCCTCAGGGACTGCCCCATTCTCTCCCCACAGTGCTTGCAGTACACCCAGGGCTTCCCCATTCCCCCTCCCACTACCCTTGTCCCATCCCGCTGTTAATGGGGAAGTCGGGGAGGATTCTTGCTGAAAGGTTTCTCGGGTGAAAATGAAGCACAAACATGGCAATATTATATCAGAGAACTGTTTATTGATAAAGGAGGGTAAGTGTTCTTACTGAATGTGGAGATAAGGGAGTAGAAAGGGACAAGGATAGAGGGAGAAACAGAAGACAGGGACAGCGTTACCACAAGGAGCCCGGGTGCTCTGTGGGCATCAGCTCGGCAGATTGAGTGTGTGTGCTGCAAGCCAGGGCGAGCCCACATGGCTTTTGTGAGTGGCTGGGCGTGATTTCCAAGGATGGCACCTGCGTGTCTCTGGCATGGGCGAGCGATGGCTGCAGGCTGGCTGCTGCGGGCTGGTGCTGCGGCACTGGTGGCTCTGGGCTGGCTGTCGCGGGCTGGGGCTGCGGTGGGCAGGTGCAGCAGGCTCGGTGCTGTGGGCAGCATGGGAAACGTGGCAGAGGCGGCGGGTGGGTGCAGGCAGCATCCGCTCCATTGGGGAGCAATGAAGGAATGTCCCGGACGAGCAGGAATGAGCTGCCTCATGGAAGCAGCACAGGAAAGAATGGATAGAGGCAGGGGAGAAGGACCACCGGAGGAAAACGCAAGGGAGGGGATTGTCGATGATATTTTTACCGGATGTCCAGGAGGAATGATGCATCTGACCCCACCTTCTCAGAAGGCTTATTAAGTACTTTATTATACTATATTATTCTATATTATATAACATTACATCTAAACTGAATCTGCCAAGCACTCAACTGCACTCCACTGAACACAATCTCATGACTGTCTGTCGACAGTCCCCACACACACACACCTGGATTCAAATGGTCAGTGAATCAAAACACTCACACCAGAATCCAATCACAAATTCCCTTCAGGTAAACAATCTTCCACAATGCATTCCGCATGTGAACAGCACAGGAGCAGAAAATGAGATGAGAATTGTTTGGATCATTCTTTGCTTCTCTCACTGCTTCTCCCAGGTTCAGAGAATGTGAATCCCACAGGGGAGGAAGGCCAAACTGACCCTCTGTGCAAGCCCCTGATCCCTGCAAGAAACCCAAAGCAAAACACTCCTGTTGTGTCACAGGTATCTGCTTTTATTTGCAAAGGCTCCTCCCACAGCCTGATTTCTGGGGCATTTTTTCATAGATATTTTTCCTCAGGCATCTGTCCCACCAGCCAGTGGGGGTCACTCACAGCCCGATCACTGCAGCTTTCTCTCCCCTGATTGTCTGTTGTGTGAAGCCTTGCCAGGGACAGGGTTCCTAGCACATGTACAATGACAGAGTCATTTTCACCTCAGGTATAGCATATGTTGAGACATAAATCAAAATCAGATTTGATCCTCTTAAGCCCAGTGTGCTTAGTGGCTCTGCAATCCCCATCCCAGTGCGCCACTAAGGTGGCTTACTGGTGCCCATCCCAGTTCCAAGGGGGCACAGGATCTGGTTCCCTGCTCCTGGCACAAAAATGCAGCTCTTTGGTTAAACTGGCAGAAATGGAGTTTCTTTGTTCAGCTCTGTCAAGGAAGCTGAACAAGGCGGGAACCTCCCTTGGAATGGAAAATACAATCCCCTTCTCTCTGAACTATTAACACTTTGAAATTACAGGGCTTTTAGGTAAAGATGTGGGAACAGGAATAACAGTTCTTTACTGGCATATATTCACAGAAACAAGTTAATGGAAGTTGACTTTTACTGGATATTATATGAATTGATATTACATTATTGATTATACTGTTGAATAAATATTGCGATGCTGTTCAGATAGTGAAAAGTATTGTGGAGTGGCTGATGTTGTTGTGGTGGCCATCCAAGGGTGGGGCCCAGCCATGGCCCAGCCCCACTGCACAGGGATGGCCATTGCCCAGCCCTGCTCTGGCCAGCCCCAGGTGGCAGCCAGGACTCGAAGGTCCCCCCTGCCCCCTTGGATTTGATTCTGGCAGCTTTAGAGCTGCAGCAGAGGTGAGAATTCTGTGGGGGCAGAAAAGGCCTGCCTGTGTTTTGCTCAGCTCTGCAAGAAGCACACAACCCAAAGGGAGCTCAAGCAGTGGCTCTGGGAGGGCCTTTGATGGTTTTCAGAGCAGGGCTGGCTGGAAATCCTGCCCTCCAGGGGAGGCTGTGGGAGATCCCGTCTAGAAATGCAGCAATTGATCATTTGTTCATCTTGGTAAGAGAGTGAGAGACCTCCAGCACTACTGCAATTCCCACAACAATCTGCTCCACAAGCTCACCTGGACCCTCCTTCTTGAACAAAACCTGCAGCCTTCTGGAACCTCATGGAAACAATGTTTGGGCTCAGGCTGTGGCCATCAAAAAAGAGGGAAATGTTTGGAAATGTCGCACAGGGGCTATTGCCCTGGCTGTGGCAGAGCTCTGGGGAGTGACCTTGTGTGGATTCCAGGTGTCCCCAAAGCTGCTCCTTCCCTGCCCGCCTCACCTAACTGAAAGCCTAAGGGTTTGCAGGAATTGTTGTGTAAAGCCACCAGAGGGGCTGTTGTGGACCCGAGACCTTCCTAGGATCAGGTGCTGCCTTCCTTCCATTCAGGATCATGGATAGCAGTCACAGGTGTTGCGCAGGGCATGTGCCTGACCCCGGGACACTGCTACGCTGCCAGTGGGCACTGGGATCCAACTTGCTGCCTTGGCAGCTTCTGTCCACTGCTGGTGGTGGTGCCGGGAGCGATTGGTGCCCGTGAGTTTGCAAAAGGAGCGATTTCCCCTCCTCCCTCCCGTCCGAGGCCGCCATGGTCCCTGAGGGGGTGGAGCTGGACCGGGGCGCCCCCTGCTGGTTGGGAGTGCTCCCTGCAGCGCCCCCTGCTGGCCGCGGTTATAACTGCCACAAAAATAAACAGTGCTGAGCGGGAGGGAAAGTTCTGGGTTTGTGTTGTTTGTTCTGTCGTGGTTTATAAACTTCCCAGAAAACAGCTGTTATTCCTTTTCCTACACTTTTGCCTGATATCCCCAAAATCTTGGAAATTAAAAAGGAGGTTTAGAGATGCGTCTTCTTATTCCAGGAAGGTTCCTACTTTCCTTGGTAGATATTTCTCATTTAAATGAGTTGCCTGCTCCTGGGTTCCAGTATGGATGGGACAGACACCCGAAGAGGAGACTCGGTCAGGCACTTGCCCACCTCATGCTCTGCTTTTTAAGCCAGCTGGGACACCAAGGGCCCTCTTCCCAGGCGGCACTTCTGGTCACCCGGCCACTCAGGAGCTGGCTTTGGCAGAGCGTCACACTGTCCCCAGTGTGCCACAGCTGACAGACTGATGGACAAATGGAGCCCTGTCTCACCAAAAGCAAGGCCTGACTCATCCCTGCCACACATAGGTGTTCGAAAATGCCTCCAGACATGAAATTTTTCCTGTGTCTGGCACCCCACCCTGTGCCATGGCCTGATCCTGGGTGTCCTGGAAAACGGGGAGGCTCTGGAACCCCCACAGGGACTTTGTGTTATCCTGATGTGGGGAACATGGAAGAGGACATGTTTGGGACAGGGGAGAAGAAAATCTAGAGCCTCTTGAAGCCCGATTTGGCCATCAGAGCAAGGAAGGTCCAGAGCCCTTCCAGGTTCATCTGGTGGAGGAAACATGCTGGGGGAAATGTCTGGGATTTGTTCCTTATTGGTGACTTTCCCTGGAAATCATTCTTTGTGTGGACTTGGACTCTGAGCCTTGTTTCTGTTGCTGTTGGTCTTATTCTCTCTGGTTGCTGTTTCAGGAAATTGTACTTCTCTCAGCCCTTTGGGACCTTTGTGCCGCCATGCGGAAGGAGAGGTGCAGTTTTTAGTTGCAGCACACACAAGTGTGAGTGCCCATGGGTGGGGACCTCCAGTGCCCCCCAGTTCCCCCCAGTGTCACAGCACATTCCCGTAGATGTCACCGGGTTCCAGTGGTCACCCCTGGGGTCACCGCGGCTCCGCGTAGGTCACCTGGGCATCCTGGAGGGTGGTGGCACGGGGGGACGCTGCGAGAGACATGGGCTGTGGGATCTGGGTGGGGTGACACTCATGGGTGAGGTGTCCCTCTGCGTGTCTCCCCCGTGTACTCACCCCCTGCCCTCTTGGGGACCACGACGTGGGTGTACAGCACCTCCCCCTCCTCTGGGGGGATCCGGGGATCCAGAGGGGCCCTGAGGGAATAAAGGGGATGTGAGGGAGGGGAATGGAAGGTCTTCGGGGTCAGGGTAAAATGAGAGAGTGTGGTTAGAGCCCCCCACTCACCGTTCCTGCTGCTTCCTGGCAGCTGCAGAGGAAAGAGGGGCGGGGTGACTGTGAGGTCCCAGAGCCCTGACCCCGCTCAGGATGTTTGAACTCCTATGGGACCCTCAATTCCCCTCAGGACCCCCAAACATCCCTGAAACCCTCCAGAATTCAGGAACATTCCCAGTGCCCTCGACCAACTCAGCCTTAAGAACCCAAAGCCTGGCAGGGACAGAGACATTGTGATACACCTGGGGCTCCTTAAAGATCTCCCAACATCTCTGCAGGACCCTCCAGTGTCTTCCCAAACCATTCAGGACCCCCAGACATGGTCACAATTCTGGGGCTGGGGGTGCTGCCCTATCGCTTCTCAACTCTGGGAGCCTCTACAGCTCCCTGGGATCCCCGTCCCCCCATTGTCACCAACCCACACGGTGCCACCGGTGCCAGGTCACAATGACACCCACAAGCCGGAGCAGGATGAAAAGGACCTCACCGACCCCTGTGGCCATTGCAAGAAACAGAGGGGGACACATCAGGATCACCCATTAGCCCAGGAGACCGGCACTCCCTGGTGACCCCATGGGACCCCACCTGTGACCCAGGGTGAGCCAGGTGTCACCTCCAGGGCCAGCTCAGGGCTGAGTGCCCAGAACACGCGGTGCCCGTCCTGTCCCAGCTGGTTGGTGGCCATGCACTGGTAGGTGCCCGAATGTCCAACATCGATGTCCCCGAGCTCCAGGAGGGGACCCCGGGCCACCTCCTGCCCGTTGTGCAGCCAGGTGAAGGTGACAGGGGCTGAGCCCATCTGCACCGAGCAGCGCAGGGTCACGTTGTCACCTGCACACACCTGGTGTTACAGGGGACCGGGAGTGATGGTGGCATTGGCCACGGGCACTGTGGGACAGAGTGGCACCTGGTGAGGTGAGAAGGGGGTGCCGTGGGTAGGGTCACCCCCAACCCGAGGGTCCCGCTCACTCAGGACGGTGACATTCAGGGGGTCACTCTCGGCCACGCTGTCCCCGTTGCCGACTCAGCACCAGTACTGGCTGCTGTCATTGTCCCCAACATGTCCCAGCTCCAGGTGGGGGCCGGTGGCCAGAAGTGCCCCTGAGCTCTCCCAGTGCCAGGAGAAGGACAGGAGGCCTATCCTCATGGCCACCTCTCAGGTCAGCACCAGGCTGTCTCCCAGTGTCACCTGTCTCCCGGGGGACTGCGCTGACAGGGACACCCCCAAGAGTGGGACACTTGTGGATGGACACAGAAGGGATTGGGGGACCCAGGAAGGATGGGAGACAGAGAAGGGAATGGAAGGGATTGGAGGGAAGCAGAGAGGATCCCAGTGAGCAGAAGGGGACCCTGGGAGTCATGTTGGGACCTAGGGACAATGGTGAGACCGCATGGGAAGGTGCAGAAACCAAGGGATGGGGAACCACAAGAGAGACTGAGGAGTCTCAGGGAATGATTTGGGGTTTATAGATAGGCCGGAGGACCCATGGAAGGAAGGGAGAGCTGAGGATGGAGCAGAGACCTTGGGAAGGGTGGGGAATCAAGGGAGGGATGGGAAGGACAAAGTGAGGGATGTGGGATCAGGAGGGGGAACCGGGCAGTCACGGGGGAAACCAAGAGGGACTTGGGAAATTTTGGGTGACTCAGGGAGGAGAAAAGGGAGGGATGAAGGATTCAGGCAGTGATAGGAAATCCTTGGAGGATGTTTGGCTTCCCTGTCCCCATCGTTGCACTCACTGTGTACTGTCACTGTAACCCTCTTTGACACACTCCACTTTGACACCACTTTGCTCACCCGGCCCTCACAGTGCTTGTTGCTGCTGTGGTGCAGCTGCAGAGGGGACAGGGACAGCTCGGTGCCATCACGGAGCCCCTGCAGTTTCTTCCCCTCAGGGTAAAATGACACTGAGATGACCGTGTTGTTCCGCCAGCTCCGGCAGCGCAGTGTCACCGTGTCCCCCTCCAGCAGCATCTCTGCTGGCACCTGCAGCACCAGCCCGTCTAGGGGACAGCGGGGTCCTGTCATACCTGATGGCACTGGGTTGCCCCCATAGGGTGCACCAGGAGTCCCCAGTTCCAACAAAGTGTTCCCCCACAGTGGGATGTTCTGGGATGTCCCCAGAGCAGAGGACAGGCTCTGGCCACACAGGAGGAGACCCATGGAACGGAGCCCACCCAGAGCCCTCGGGGTCCCTGCAGGTGCCAGCTAGGGACACCTGAAGCCCCCTCACCATCCAAGACTCTCACAGCAGGCCTACGCCCGGTGCTGGGTCTGTCACAGGTGTAGGTGCCACTCTTTGTAACAGTGAGGCGGTCAGGTCCCTGCTGCCTCAGCACCATCCATCCTTATACCAGGTGGTGGCACTGGCGGTCTCTGAGCCCTGGTAGGTCAGTGTCACCTGGTCCCACCACAGAGCCGGCCTGCAGGAGCTGGGTAGTCTGGGCACCTGCGGGTGACAGGGGACACCAGGATGCCAGGGCCAGTGTGGGGCTGGGCACAGCAGGGTGGGGCCATGGAATCCCCCGAGGACTCACCAGCAAGGCCGAGGGTCTGGGCTGGAAGAGAGAAGGGACAGGGCTCAGTGGGAGTGGAACTGCAGGGAGAAGAGCAGAGGGGCAAGGGGTGTGAGGGCTCTCCTCAAACTGTCCCTCTGGGGACAGCAGTTCTTGTGGGAAAGTGTGTCTGGGTGGTCCCCAAAAGATTTGGAGAGGCAGGGGGATATGTCTATGTCACAGCCACCCGTGCATCACATCCCTGTGGCAGAGACACCTTGGGAACAGGGACACTGAGGCCACCCTGGGCTGAGGCAGAACATGGGGACACTATGGACATCCTGGTCATGAGGACACCATGGACACAGCCCATGCTGGCCCAGGTCACCCCCACCAGCTCATGATCCCATCCCCATGATCCCATCCCCATGGCCACATCCTCACTGTTCTTGTCCCCTTCTGTCCGTGAATCCCAGTTCCGTTGTCCCTATGCCCAGAGCTCCCTGAGCCAAAGGTGCCAGTCCCGACATTCCTGTCCCCACATTCCCATCCCTAAATTCCTGCCCACTCTTCCTGTCCCCAAAGCCACCCTACATACCTAGTCCCACCAAGGTCCACTGTGGGTAACATGGACTGGCACTGCTGGCATTGGGGACCTCAGGGGACGCCACAGGCCCCCTGTGCCCCCTCCCCTCCCCATCCCCAGGGTGTCAGGCCTGTGCCTGGGGCACTCACCCTACAGGAGCAGCGCCACCTTCCCGGCCATCCTGGTGTCCCCAGCCATGTGCACTGGCTGTCACTCGCTGCTGTGGCCACCGCTCCCCTGGCTGGCGGCTCTTCGGATGAAGGGGAAGGAAGCGAGGTGACATGTTGTCCCTATGTGGGGATGGCCCTTGGTGGGGGCAGGGTGGGCCCAAGCTGGGCACAGGCTGGGGACAACGCTGCATAGTCTGGGGATGTGGTGGGGGATGTTGTTGCCAGGAGTGGGGGTTTCAGGGGATGTGCGGAACCAAGGATGGGTGTCCAGGAGAATGGGGGTCCAGGGGAATTGGGGTCTCCATGCCTGGGGACATTCAGGGATGGGGGTGCTGTGGGAACATGGTCCCCAGAGATTTGGGGTCATGGCATGTACGTGTCAGGGTTGGGGTGCAGGGGGAAAAAGGGGACCCTCGGGAATAGGGGTTCTGCAAGAAGAAGCAGCCCATGGGATGGGATCAAGGCAATGACAGTTATGGGATGGGGGTACCCAGGGAGGAGAGAAACCAGGGTAATGGGGTCCCATGGTTGAGTTCCCAGGGGAATGGGGGTTTCAGGCTGGGAAGTGGCTGGGTGGACACAGGAGTCACAGCTCCTGCCCTGGGTGCCTCAGATTTTGGGGTGACCCACAGTCTAACAAAGCCAACCTGGGGTGCTCCTTTCCTGTGCAGCCATCACATGGGGGGGGGCCTGGATAGCTCTGCCTCTGTGCCCCCCCCCCCCCCGCCCTTGAATTTTTCCTCTCTTTATTTCTCTTATTTCCTTATTTTCCTCACTTTTGTGGCAGGGGCCCTCATACCCAGTTCCTGGCTCAGCAATCCCAGGGAGCACCTGAGCAGGGAGTGGGTTGGGGGGAGATAGCGGAGGGGAAAAATTGGGTTTAGGGCATGCCAGGAAGGGTGGGGAGGCTGTGAGTGATGGAGGTGTTGGGCTGTGCACTCTCAACAGTTTCACTTTCTTTTCCTTGGAAAAGAGGGAAGCGGCCGTTTGTGCTGAGAGTCAGATGGGGAAGGGAGGGGGTTCTGTCCTGGTGGGGCACATCCAGGAGGGTCTTGTCCTAGAAGGATCCTGTCCCAGGGGGTGACACATCCTGGCATGGGAGTCCTGTCCCAGGTGGTGGCAGTCCCAGAAATGTTCCTGCTCATTCCTGGTCGGGTGCCTGTCCCAGGGGTGGCACATCCTGGGGACCCCTGTCAATGCAAGGCTGGGGCCCAGCCATGGCCCACCCCCACTGCACAGGGATGGCCATTGCCCAGCCCTGCTCTGGCCAGCCCCAGGTGGCAGCCAGCACCTCAGGGTCCTCCCTGCCCCCTTGGCTTTGATTCTGGCAGCTTTAGAGCTGCTGCAGAGGTGAGAATTCTGTGGGGGGAAAAAGGCCTGCCTGTGGTTTGCTCAGCCCTGCAAGAAGCACAAACCCCAAAGGGAGCTCAAGCAGTGGCTCTGTGAGGCCCTTTGATGGTTTTCAGAGCAGGGATGGCCGGATCCCACCCCTGAAGCTATGAAGGAACCAGCCTGGAAATGCAGCTATTGATCATTTTGTCCCTGTCCCGAAGGGACTAAGAGAGCCCAAGAGCTACTGCAAATCCCACAGCAATCTGCTCAGCCACCTGACCTGGACCCTCCTCCTCCTACCTGCCTTGCCATGGATGGACAGTGGCCGCATGCCCCGCACCCACCACAGCCGATCTCTCTCTGCCCTCCACACCTGGATGGGGAGAGAAAATTGAGCAAAGGGTTCCTGGGTTGAGACAACGACCAGGAGAGATCACTCATCAAATCCTGTCACGGGTAAAACTGCCTATGATTTAGAGATATGAATTGAATTTATTGCTGACAAAATCAGAGCAGGAGAAGGATAAGTCAAATAAACCCTTCAATACTCCTTCCCCCTCTTAAGAATAACTATGTAGTCATTGGCTTTCTCTATTTTATTGTTTTTTTGTCAAAATATTTTGATACAATACAGTTTGTAATCACTTTTTAACTGCTTTTGATACACCACAATTTGTCAGCCCTTTTACCCTAATCCCTTTGTCGAACATATATTTTAGTGTGATAAATAATATAGTTTAGGCTCTCACAAAAGATCAAGATAGAGACAATGTGCTGTGTGTTACAACATTAACTGTTGCATAAGTAGTTAATGCCTTTATTTGTGTGACTAAGTGACAATGATAAGAATAACTCAGATAATTTTGTGAAATAGCTAATGTTGATTTAATGTACTGGTGAGGTATCTCATCTGTGTGAGAAGAACACATTGAAAAGTAGCAGGTAAATAAACATCAAAAGAAAGAATGCAAAGAGGAATTTACCACTGACTCTTGGCCTATCAAGAACTGTCAAACCACAGAACAGGGGGGCCTTTTGAGGACATAAAATATGCAAATTTAATCTGCACTATGGCATGTACTTTATGAAAATGAATCAAGGGTCAAACCAAGCAAAAGGATTCCTGGAACATGTGAACTGGAAGGAATGTTTGAATATGTATAACCCTCCTAAGTATGTATTTCACCAATACAATGGAAAGGTATGTAGGAAGAATTGTTGTAGTTAACAGTGTACCTCTGACAGTTGCCAAGCACTCAGCAGGCTGTTTACTGTCCCTTTTATCCCTTATTAAAGATTTACAAATTTGAAAGAGTGAGCCTTGTTTCTCACACAGTTGACCAAAAAATTGAATTTTTGGTACAATAAGAGGGAAAAACGTTCTGTGCTCCTCCAGCACTGGGAGGGGGAATGAGGAGCCCCGTGGGGTGTTGTGAAGGGGAATAAGAGACCCCTGAGGGGAATCGATGACCCCAGTGCCCCCCAGTGCCTCCTGTGTCACAGCACATCATCGTAGTCACAGGGGTCCCGCTGTCCCTCCTGGGGTCCCGACCGCTCCATGTTTTTCACTTGAGGATCCCGATGTGGGGCAGGGCTGGGGGACACCCGTAGGGACCCTGAGAGTGACACCATCGGTGCAGACCTGGGTGGGGGTGACACTCGTGGGTGACATGTCCCTGTCCCCCCCCCACTCACCTTCTGCCCACTCGGTTCACAGCCCCCTCCTCTGGGGGAGTGGTCTAAGGGGGATGGGGAGTGGGAAAGGGGGAGTCCCAGCCCAAGCGCCCCACTCACCTGTCCTGGAGCTTCCTGGTGGCTGCAAGGGAAAGGGGAAGATGTGACCAGGGGGAGCCCAGGATCCCTAAACCTTCCTGGGACCTCAGCAGCTTCAACCACCCACGGGGCCCTCATATCCCCACTGCAGCCCCAATTCCCAACGGACCCCTGATTCCCCCTGAACACTCTGATCACCTCTGAATCTCGCAGAACTTCAGCATCACTGCAGTTCCCCCTGTCCCCCAAGGGAGCCCGTTGTCTTTGCAGTAGTTCTTGGGCTCTCTCAATCCCTTGTGCAAAGGGACAAAATGATCAATTGCTGCATTTCCAGACTGGTTTCCCCACAGCTGCCCCTGCCGGGGTGGTTTCCAGCCAGCCCTGCTCTGAAAACCATCAAAGGCCCTCACAGAGCCACTGCTTGGGCTCCATTTGGGGTTTGTGCTTCTTGCAGAGCTGAGCAAACCACAGGCAGGCCTTTTTCCCCCCACAGAATTCTCACCTCTGCAGCAGCTCTAAAGCTGCCAGAATCAAAGCCAAGGGGGCAGGGAGGACCCTGAGGTGCTGGCTGCCACCTGGGGCTGGCTAGAGCAGGGCTGGGCAATGGCGATCCCTGTGCAGTGGGGCTGGGCCATGGCTGGGCCCCAGCCTTGCACTGACAGGGGTCCCCAGGATGTGCCACCCCTGGGACAGGCACCTAGCCAGGAATGTGCAGGGACATTTCTGGGACTGCCACACCTGGGACAGGACACCCCCCATGCCAGGATGTGTCACCCCCTGGGACGGGATCCTCCCAGGACCCAACCCCGGATGTGCCCCCCAGGAGAGAACCACCCCCGTTTTCCCATCTGACTCTCAGCACAAACAGCCTCTTCCTTCTTGTCCAGGACAAAGAAAGTGAAAGTGTTAAGAGAGCACAGCCCTACTTCTTCATCCCCCACAGTCTCCCCACCCTTTCCTGCACCCACCATTCCCCATTTTCCCCCTCCCCTGGGTCCCCCCAACCCCTTCCCTGCTCAGATGCACTCCAGGATTGCTGAGTCAGGAACTGGGGGTGAGGTAATATGGCAAAAAGTAAGGAAAATAAGGAAAAAAGAGAAATAAAGAGAGGAAAATATCAAGGGCAGGGGAGGACACAGAGGCAAAGATACTCAGGATCCCCATGCAATGCCTGGCCAGGAAATGAGCACCCCGAAAGTGATTTTTTGGCATCCCATGTCACCCCAAAATCTGAGGCACTCAGGGAAGGAGCTGTGACCCCTCTGTCCCCTCAGCCACTGCCCATCCCTGACACCCCCATTACCCTGGGAACTTAAACCTTGGGACCCCATTTCCTTCCGTCCCACCTTCCCTGAGACCCCCATCCCTGGACTGCAATTCCCCAGGATCTCCAACCCCAAGGAACACCTTCCCAGTAATTCCAGACCATGGGACACCCCTTCCCTTGGGGGCCTTCATTCACCCAGGGCCCCCAATCTCACAGGGAGCCCTTTTTCCCCGGCACCTCCATGCCATGGCCCCTATCTCATGATTACAAATCCCAGGAGGCCACGTTGTTTTTGGACCCTCAGCCCCAAGTCTGAGTCCACCGAAACCCTGGTACCCCCATTTCCCTGGGACCACAAATACCTGGGCATCCCATTCCCCTGAACACCCATCCCTGTCTCCCTGCATGGCCTCAGACGCCAAATTCTGGCAACACAATGTCCCCACCATGTCCCACCATCCCCCCATGTCCCACAAGTTCCCCACCCTGCCCCCATCCTGTCCCGACCCTGCCCCCACCAAGGGCCACCTACACGTGGGGACAGATGTGACCTCGCTTCCTTCCCCTTCATCCGAAGAGCCGCCAGCCAGGGGAGCGGTGGCCACAGCAGCGAGTGACAGACCGTGCACATGGCTGGGGACACCAGGATGGCTGGGAAGGTGGCGCTGCTCCTGTGGGGTGAGTGCTCCAGGCACGGGCCCAGAGATGAGGAGGGGAGGGGTCACAGGGGGACTGCAGAGTCCCCTGAGGTCTCCAATGCCAGCAGAGCCAGAGCAGGGCATGGAGCCCAGTGTGACCAGAATTGTGGGGTGGCTTTAGGGACAGAAACGGGAACTCGTGATGGAGACAGGAACAGGGACATAGAGATGTTGGGGCAAGGATGTGGCAGAAGAGCCTTGGGGCTTGGGTAGCTGTGGGTACAGGGACAAGGGAACAGGGATGCAGGGACAGGGACAAGGGCCACGTAGCATGGAGATGGGCCGGGACGACAGATGCCATTGGAATGGGATCATGGGTCCAGGGCCATGGGGTTGTGGCCATGGGGACAGGTACTGTAGAGCTGGTGGAGGGGGCCAGTGCAAACAATAGGATGTCCACAGTGTCCCCATGAACCTCAACCAGCCCTGTCCCTTCTCTCTTCCAGCTCAGACCCTCGACCTCACTGGTGAGTCCTTGGGGGATGCCATGGCCCCACCCCACTCTCCCCAGTCCCACTCTGACCCTGACAGGCTCGTGTCCCCTGTCACCCGCAGGTGCCCAGACCACCCAGCTCCTGGTGGAGCCACCCTGGAGGCCGGCGGTGCTGTGGGACCGGGTGACACTGACCTGCCAGGGCTTGGTGACTGCCAGTGCCACCATCTGGTACAAGGATGGGCAGCATTGGGGGCAGGAGGGAAGCAACAACTTCACTGTCACTGAGAGTGGCACCTACATGTGTGAAAGACCCGGCACTGGGTTCAGCTGCCCCCTGAACGTCTCAGACGGTGAGGGTGGTTTGTCTCCTCAGCCTTGAACGCACAAGAACCCCGATGACTCTGGTGGGCTCCACTCCATGGGTCACCCTCTGGTGTGATCAGAGCCCATGTCCTACACACAGGGACATACCAGAGTATCCCAGTGCTGTGGGACCCTTGTGTTGAAACTGGGAAAACCTGGTGTGCTGGCTGTGACCCAGTATGGGGGTCCCAGTGACATCAGCACCCTCTAGACCCCTGTGATGTGACGGCACCCTCTGTCCCACAGACCAGGTGGTGCTGCAGGTGCCAGCGCGGGCACTGCTGGAGGGGGAAACGCTGACACTGCGCTGCCGGTACAGGCAGGAGAAGTCAGTTGATTCGGTGTTCTTCTACCGTGAGGAGACAGAACTGGGGGGCCTCTACGATGGGACCGAGCTGTCCCTGTCCCCTCTGCAGCTGAACCACAGAGGCCGCTACCGCTGCAAGGCCTGGGTATCACAGGGATGGGAGGAGTCAGCGCTGGTGACAGTGACAGTGCATGGTGAGCACCTCACATCTGCTAACTCGACAGCCCCACAGCCCCTCACCAGGGACTCGGGGTCACCATTCCCACAGTCCCCCATCTCCTCCCCTGAGCTTGTCTGGATACCAGTGCTGGAGGGTCCCCCCAAGCCCAGCCTGGGGTCCCCTGTGACTCTCCGCTGCCTCAGCACCCCCAGACCCTGCAGCCCCAAGCCCCGCTCCTGCACGTGTTCTACAAGGACGGGCAGGTGGTGAGAGGCCTGCAGGGGTCCCCGCAGCTGCTGGTGCCCACCGTGGGGGTCTCCCACTCAGGGAATTACAGCTGCCAGGTGTGCTCTGAGGGGATGGGCATGCGGAAGAGCAGCGCTCGGCTCCACATCACGGTGCGCAGTGAGTGCGGGGATGGGCACAGGGAGTCCCCACATCCTCCTCGGGTCTCCTGCCTGGGTACCTCCATGTCCCCAAGACACCTTTCTTGTGTCCCTCCGCCTCTGCCCTGTGTCCCCTCATCCCCGCGTGGTGTGACCCCATCCTCAACATACCCCATCACACCCACCCCCTTGTCCCTACCCCCCCACACCAGCTGCCAGCCACTCCCTGTGGCCTCAGCCCTGTCTCTGTCCCTGCAGTGCCCGTGACCAATGCCACCATCACCCTTGGTACCCTGTCACACCAGGTGCATGAAGGTGACAACGTGACCCTGCGCTGCTTGGTGCAGGTTGGCTCAGTCCCTGTCACCTTCACCTGGCTGCACAATGGGCAGGAGGTGGCCCAGGGTGCTCTCCTGGAAATCAGGGCCGTCAGGGTTGAACATTCGGGCACCTACCAGTGCATGGCCACCAACCAGCTGGGAGAGGATGGACACCGTGTGTTCCAGGCACTCAGCCCCGAGCTGTCCCTGTTGGTGACACCATGGGGACATGGGGACACAGGTGAGGTCACACAGGGTCATTCAGGATTGCAGGATCTCTGGGGTGATGGATGATCCTGATGTGTCCCCCACTGTTTTTTGCAGTGGCCGCAGGTGTTGGTTGGGCACTTTTCTTCCTGCTGCTGCTCGTGGGTGTCATTGTGGCCTGGCACCGGTGGCACCATGTGGGTGGGTGACAATGGGGGGACTGGGGGCTCCCAGGGAGCTGTAGAGGCCCCCAGAGTGTGGGCCCGATAGGGCAGCACCCATAGCCCCAGAACTGTCACCTTGCCTAGGGGTCCTGAAGGATTTGGGGAGGTGCTGGAGGGTCCTGCAGGGATTTTGGGGGTCTTTCAGGGGCCTTGGGAGTGTTTGGTGCATCTCTGTCCCTGCTGGGCTTTGAGTTCCTGAGGCTGAGTTGGCCCAGGGTGCTGGGGAGGCTCATGAATTCTGAGGCCCTTCAGGGATGCTTGGGGGTCCTGAGGGGAATTGAGGGTCCCATAGGGGTTCTGGAATCCTGAGAGGGGGCAGGGCCCTGGGACCCCACAGTCACCCCTTCCGTCTTTCCTTTGCAGCTGCCAGGAAGCAGCAGGAAAGGTGAGTGGGGTCTTAAACCATGAGTCCCCTTTTCCCCGCATGTCACAAGTCTCCATTGCCTCCCACACATTTTCTTTATCCCCACAGGCCTCCCCCGGATCCCCTGCCCCCCCCAGAGGAGGGGGAGGTTCTGTACACCCATGTTGTGAGCACCCAGCAGGCGCAGCGTGAGTTCCGTGGATTGGGGTGACAGTGACACATCACCCACTGGTGTCACTTCCCCCGCCTTGGTCCCTCCAACCATTGTGTCCTGCAGGGCCCCCAGGCGTCACCAAGCACCAGTAACCCTTGGTGGCCTATGTAGAGCTGCGGGGAGCACACAGGCGACCAAGAAATCCCAGTGACATCAATGAGGTTGTGCAGTGACACTGGCAACAACTGGGGTGCACTGGGTGTCCCCACCCATGGGCACCCACTTGTGTATGTGCTGCCACTAAAAACTGCCCCTTCCTGTGGAGGCACAAAGATCCCAAAGGGCTGAGAGAAGAACAATTTCCTGAAACAGCAATGAGAGATAATAAAACAAAAAGCAACAGCAAAAAGGTTCAGAATTCAAATTTTCACAAAAAGATCAATTTCCTGGGAAAGCCCCCAAAAGGAACAAACCCTGGACATTATCCTTTGCTCAATGCCTCCACCAGAGGAACCTGTCAAAGTCTTGGAACTTCTTTGATCTGATGGCCAAAGCTGCCTTCAGGAGGCTCTGGGTTCTCTTGAGCCATGTCCCAAATTATTCCTCTGCCCTGTTGCCCCTATGAGGATGTCACAAATGCCCTGTGGGTGTTCCAGAGCCTCCCCATTCTTCAGAGCAGGACAGGATCCTGCCATGGCACAGGGTGGGATGTCAAAAACAAGAGAAATTTGATGTCTGGAGACATTTTGGAACAGCTGTGTGTGGCAGGGATGGCTCGGGCTTTGCTTCTGGTGAGATAGGGGCACATCTATGCATCAGTCTGTCAGCTGTGGCACACTGGGGACAGTGTGATGTTTTACCAAAGCCAGCTCCTGCGTGGCCGGGTGACCAGAAGTGCCACCTGGGAAGAGGGCCCTTGGTAGCTCAACTGGCTTAAAAGGCAGAGCATGAGGTGGTCAAGTCCCTGACCCTTTCTTTCTTGGTATGTCGATCTCATCCACGCTGGAATGCGGGAGCTGGCAACTCATTTAAATGAGAAATATCTCCCAAGGAAAGTGGGAATATTCCTAGAATGGAAAGAAGACGCATGCCTAAAACTTTTATTAATTTTGAAAATTATGGGGCTTCCAGGCCAAAGTGTAGAAAAAGGAATAAAAGCTCTTTTCTTGGAAATTTATAAACCAAAACAGAACAAACAACACAAACCCAGAACTTTTGCTCCCGTTCAGCACTGTTAGTTTTTGTGGCAGTTCTAACCGCGGCCAGCAGGGGGCGCTGCAGGGAGCACTCCCGGCCGGCAGGGGGCGCTGCAGGGAACACTTCCCGCCAGAAGGGGGCGCCCCGGTCCAGCTCCATCCCCTCAGGGGCCATGGCGGCCTTGGACGGGAGGGAGGAGGGGAAATCGCTCCTTTTGCAAACTCACGGGCACCAATCAGTCACAGCACCACCCCTGGCAGAAGGCAGAAGCTGCCAAGGCAGCAGGTTGGATCCCAGTGTCCCAGGGCCAGGCACAAACCCTGTGCAACACCTGCGACTGCTCTCCATGATCCCGAATAAGAGGAAGGAAGGCAGCGCCTGACCCCAGGCAGGTCTCGGGTCCACAACAGCTCCTGTGGTGGCTTTATACTACAATTCCTGCAAACCCTCAGCCTTTCAGTCAGGTGAGGAGGGCAGGAATGGAGCAAATTTGGGGAAACCTGGAATCCATACAGGGTCACTCCCCACAGCCCCACCATGGCTGTGGGTGAGCCCGTGTTCAATATTTCTACACTGTTCCTCATGTCTAGCAGCCATGATCAGAACCCAAAGATTCTTCTCAGGCTGTTACAAAGGGCTGCAGGTTTGAGACAGGAAGGACGATGGACCTGAGCAGGTTTTTGAACAGATTGTTGTCTTTGAAGGATATTTGGGTCTCTCTCAGAACATTGGGCAAAGGGAGAAAATGATCAATTGCTGCATTTCTGGACTGGTTCACCCGCAGCTGCCCCTGCAGGGGTCTTTCCAGCCAGCCCTGCTCTGAAAACCATCAGAGGCCCTCGCAGAGCTGCTGCTTGGGCTCCCTTTGGATTTTGTGTTTCTTGCAGGGTTGAGCAAACCACAGACAGGCCTTTTCCCCCCACAGAATTCTCACCTCTGCAGCAGCTCCACAGATTCAGAGCCCCTTGGAATCTGTCTGGGGTGATGCCCTGACTGCCGGCACCTTGTGGACGCTGTGCTGGGCCACGAATCTCCCAAAAATCTGAGGCACCCAGGGAAGGAGCTGAGACTCATGGCTCCACCCAGCTACTGCCCATTCCTGGGACTTCCATTCCCTTGGAAATCACATCATGGGAGTGCCATTTCTATATGTTTCACATTGTATGGGACCTCTATCCCAATATTTACATTCCCCAGGATCTCCATGGCCCAGTATCCCATTCCCAAAGAACCCTCTGCTATTCATTTCATCCCCTGAAATCCTCCTTTCCCCAGGACCTTGATTCTCCAAGGACCCCAATTCCTATGGGACCCCTCATTCCCCCAGCATCCCCATCCCATGACCCCAAATCCCTGGAGCCCACATTCCCCTGGGACTCCCATCTCTGAGTCCTCCCAGCCCTGGGGACCCCTATTCCCATGGCACCCCCTGTCCCTGGTGATTCCCCCTCTTCAGGATCCCCATTTCCATGGCCCCCATCCCTGAGACCCCCCATTCCCCTGGACACCCAGCCCTGGCTCCCAAAACTCTCTGAGCCCCCACTCCTGGGAACCCCATGTCCCACTGTGTTCCATCCAATCTTGTCCCCGCTCTGTACCCAAGCTGCCCACAGCCTGGGCCCAGCTTGTGGCCACCCTGCCCCCACCAGGTGCCACCTACGCATGAGGGCAAGATCTGACCTCGCTTCTTTCCCCTTTGGACAAAGAGCCACCAGCCAGGGGACAGCCATCCCCAGCATCAAGGGACAGCCAGTGCACATGGCTGGGGACACCGGGATGGCCGGGAAGGTGGCACTGCTCCTGTGGGGTGAGTGCCCCATGCATGGGCCTGACACTCCGGGGATGGGGAGGAGAGGGGGCACAGAGGGGCTGTGGGGTCCCCTGAGGTCACCAATGGCAGCAGAGCCAGTCCATGTTACCCACAGCAGACCTTGATGGGACTGGGGATGTATGGTGGCTTTCAGGACAAGAACAGGGGGGCAGGAATTTGGGGATGAAGGTGGGGAAAGGAATGTGGGGACTGGCACCTTTGGGCTCAGGTAGCTCTGGGAGTAGGGACAAGGGAACTGGGATGTGGGGACAGAAGGGGACAAGAACAGTTGAGGATGTGGCCATGGGGATGTGATCATGGGGATGGGATCATGAGCTGGTGGGGATGACCTGGGCCAGTATGGGCTGTGTCTGTGGTGTCCTCATGCCTGGAGTGTCCACAGTGTCCCCATGTTCTGATTCAGCCCAGGGTGGCTTCAGTGTACATGGTTCCAAGGTGCCTGTGCCACATGGACGCGGTGCTTGGGTGACACAGACATGTCTCCCTGCTTCGCAAAATATCTTTTGCGGACCACCATCACACACTTTCTACAGTAGCTGCTGTCCCCATGGGGACCGTTTGGGGAATCCATCATGCCCTGTGCCCCAGGTGGCTCTGTCCCCACAGTGCCACCCCCACTGAGCCCTGTCCCTTCTCCCTTCCAGCCCAGACCCTTGGCCTCGCTGGTGAGTCCTCGGGGGATGCCATGGCCCCACCTCGCTCTCCCCAGCCCCACGCTGGCCCTGGCAGGCTGGTGTCCCCTGTCACCTGCAGGTGCCCAGACCACCCAGTTCCTCATGGAGCCCCCCTGGAGGCTGGCGGTGCTGTGGGACCGGGTGATACTGAACTGCCAGGGCTCAAGGACAACTGGTGATGCTACCTTGTACAAAGACAAGCAATGCCTCTGGCAGGAGGAATGTGACCACTTCACTGTCAACGTGGAAGGCACCCACATGTGTGACAGACCTGGCACTGGGCGCAGCCCCCCCATGACAGGCTCAGACAGTGAGGGGTTTTGGGTGTCCCCAACCTGGCACTCACAGGAACCCCAAGGGCTCTGGGTGGTCTCCATTCCATAGGTAATCTCCTGTGTGACCAAAGCCCATCCCCTGCTCTGTGGACATCCCAGAGCATCCCAGTGTGGAGAACCCCATGTTGGAATTGGGTACCCCCGGTGCCCTGGGGTGACCCAATGGGGGAACCCTTAGGAAAACGGGACCCCCTGTGTGACAAGACCCCTGTGTCCCGCAGCCCAGTTGGTTCTGCAGGTGTTTGCACAGGCACTGCTGCAGGGAGACACGGTGACACTGCGCTGCTGGCGCTGGCGGGACATGCCACTCACAGAGGTGCGATTCTACCATGGGGACAAGGAGGTGGGGAGGTCCCACTATGGGGCCGAGCTGTCCCTGTCCCCTCTGCAGCTGCTCCAACGTGGCCACTACACGTGCAGGGGCTGGGTGGACACCGAAATGTCAATGTGGGCACAGTCGGTGCCAGTGAGAGTGACAGTGCACAGTGAGCACCCCCACGGCTGGAACTCCAATCTCCTGACAACCCCAAAAGCCACTTCCCAACAGACTTAAAGTCACAGTCCTCACCTCCCCTCTCCTTCCCAGAGCTCTTCTCGTTTCAGATGCTGGAGGGTCCCCACGAGCCCACCGTGGGGTCCCCCCTGACTCTCAGCTGCCTCAGCACCCCCAGACTCCTGCGGCCCAGAGCCTTCCTCCTGCATGTGTTCTGCCAGGACGGGCAGGTGGTGGGGGGTCTGCAGGGGTCCCCACAGCTGCTGGTGCCCACCGTGGGGGTCTCCCACTCAGGGTAGTACAGCTTCCAGGTGCACTCCGAGAGGGGGCCATGCAGAAGAGCAGCACCCAGCTCCGTGTCACGGTGCACAGTGAGTGTGGGGATGAGCACACGGAGCCCCCATAGCCTCCTGGGGCCCCAGCGCTGCATGGGGACTCCCAGCGCTCCCTGACACCTGCCCTGTGGCCCTAACCTTTCCAAGATCTTTCCCTGGCTCCCCTCCCCCTTTCTTGTGTCTTTCTCCTGATCCCCCAGCCCTACATGGATACCCCCATCCTTCCTTGACACCTTTTCCATGTCCTGCCCTCCCAGCCCCAGGTCCCTCACCAGGTGCCCCATTCCTCACCCATGTCTCCCTATCCCTCACTGGGTCCCTTCAATCCTTCTTGCTCCCCGCCACCCCTCTCTGAGGTCCCTGTTCGTTCCCAGGTCCCACCATCCTCTCCCTGGGTCCCTATACCCTCCCTGGTGTTGCCCCACTTCCTCTCCAGGTGTCTCCCCTCCTGAACCCCCCATTCCCCTGTTTCCAAGACTCCCCATATCTGCGCCCTCTCTCCCACACTGGGGTCCTGCTGCACCTCTCAAAGTGCCCCGGGTCGCTCACTGTCCTCTGCTGTCCCCTCATCCCACAGGCGTCCTGCCCTCGGGGGTGTCACTGTGGGCACAAACCCCCAGGGGACAGGTGACACTCCGGGACAGCCTGGTGCTGAGCTGCACGGTGGCCACAGGGACAGGTCCCTTGTCCTTCTCCTGGCACCAGGAGGGCTCAGGGGCACAGCTGGGCACTGGCCCCCGCCTGGAGCTGTGCCACAATGGGGACAATGACAGCAGCCAGTACTGGTGCTGTGTCAGCGATGTGGACAGCATGGTGGAGAGCGACCCCCTGAATGTCACCGTCCTGGGTGAGCAGGACCCTTGGGCTGGGGGTGACCCTACCCACGGCTCCCCCCATACCACCTCGCCAGGTGCCAGCCCTGTCTGTGTCCCCACAGTGCCCGTGGCCAATGCCACCATCACTCCCAGCCCCCTAGCACACCAGGTGCGTGTTGGTGACAACGTGACCCTGCGCTGCTCAGTGCAGGTGGGCTCAGCCCCTGTCACCTTCACCTGGCTGCACAACAGGCAGGAGGTGGCCCAGGGTCCCCTCCTGGAGCTCAGGGACATCGATGTGGGACATTTGGGCACCTACCAGTGTGTGGCAACCAACCAGCTGGGACAGGTCGGGCACCACGTGTTCCGGGCACTCAGCCCTGAGCTGGCCCTGGAGGTGACACTTGGCTCATCCTGGGTCACCGGTGAGGTCACACAGGGTCACCGGGGTGTTACTAACACCCATGGTTCAGGGTCACCTCAGTGTGTCCCACTCTATTCCCAGCAGTGGCTGTGAATGTCGACAGGACCCTCCTGTTCCTGCTCCTGCTCCTGGCTGTCATCGGGGGCTGTCACTGGTGGCACCATGGGGTGAGTGACAATGGGGGAATTGGGGTCCTGGAGTGAGGGGAAGCCCCCGGAGTGGAGTCAGAGATTAGCAGCACCAGGGCCCCTGAGCTGGTGGACACTGAGCCTGCAGTGACCTCGACTGGAGGTCTTGGGCATGTGGGGGGAATTTGGAGGGTCTTGGTTGTGCTCCAGGGTCATCGCTGGGTGGGCTTTGAGGAACATTGGGTTGGCACTGGGAGCTCCTGGAGAGTTTGGGGAGCTCCTGGAGGGCTGTGCAGGGATGTTGGAGGACCTTTTTGTGTCCTGGGGGAGTTTGGGGGCCCCCTCCCTGCCAGGCTTGGGGTTCCGGGGACAAAGAGGGTTTGGGGCGCCAGGGGATTAGGGTCCTGTGGTGGTGCAGAATTTCTGGGGGCCTCAGGGGTGTTTAGTGTCCAGGAAGAATCAGGGGTTCATTGGGAATTGGGGTTGAAATGGGAATTGGGGTCCTGTGGGTGGTTGGAGCTGCTGAGATCCCAGGAAGGTTCAGGGGTCCCAGTGTCCCCTCGGTTACCCCCTCCCCTTTTCCTTGCTGCCACCAGGAAGCTTCAGGAGAGGTGACTGGGGGGCTCGGGCTGGGACTCCCCTTTCCCCCTCCCCAGACACCACCAGCACCCCCCTTATCACAACAGGACCCCCCAGGAGGAGGGGGCTGTGCTCAATAACCACATTGTGGGCACCGAGTGGGCAAGGAATGAGTATGAGCAGGCAGGGACACATTTGTTTTGAGGAGAAAAGAAGAAGTACCCCACAACTTTTTGAAAGTGTTAAAGCTGGTATGTTTCTTACAGAGCTGGACGCATGCAGAGATTGCCCTCCTCAAAAAAGGCATGTGGACCTCTGAGAACTTCAGGTCTCTTTTTATCTCTCTCTCAAATACATATGCATACAGTTTCACAATAGGTTCATACATATTCATTTTTATGGGTTTTGCATGACATTTGCCGCTAGTCCCTTTTAATAAGAAAGAATTCCGAGGTCAGGCTGACTTGCCCTTACAGCAGTCCCTGTCTCTCTCTGTCATCTTCTGTCTTCCCCCCTTTATCTCTGTCCTTCACTGAAGTAACTTCACTGAGCTTAGGCCTTGCAGTCTGGCTAAATAACTACGGTTTCTAAACGCAGACTTTACTCAAAAATGTACATTTCACCTAAATTAAAATGGATTTCTATCCCGGAAAATTTTCATTTTGCCTCATTCTCCCCTTTCCTAAAAGAAGGAAGTAAATTCTTTTACTTTGTACAAATTCTTATGACAACAAGTGTACTTCAGTGCTTTACCATGTACGTTTCATAATGGATTATCTTAAACTTATTCTAACTAATATTAACAAAACTACCGTAGGATGAAACAACTTATTAAAGATTCTATTTGCAGTTGGTGACTACTTAAAGACCACATCTCACCAGTGATGATATGCATTTTGTTTGATTCTTTGCAGAATTCTAGCTATTTCTTTTTGTATCACATTGGACAGTTCTCTCTGCTTCTTTGAGTTTTTCTTTAGGATCTTTAGTAGGTCTTGGTGCTTAATTAATTGTTTTACTAATCTAAGGTCCATTCTAATAGGAGTAGGTGATAGTCTGTGATTCATTGTGTAATTGCTTTCAATCAGCCAGTGGGATATCACTCGGTCTAAGTACGAAAAACTACACTTGATAATCTTAACAAATTACAAATACAGAAATTAGAATGATTTCTACTAGACAAAATAATATCATTGGTATCAATTTTTACAGCAGCAGAAGCAGTTCTCAGGCACACACACTCTTTTCTAGCATATACGAGCACAGTTTTTGGTCAGTGACTGGATGAACTTCGAAGTGACAAATACTCTGTTCACTGTCTAAACACATATCTTGGGCATTAATAGTATTGCTTTCACAAATGAATCTCATCTGTTCTCTAGTAATGCAGGATTCTAAGTTTACTGTCTGCACTTTTCATTCATCTTTTGTGCCCACACTCTATGTTCTGAAGGGTAGAGTATTGTTTTTTCATGGTTTAATCTTAGTGCAATGATGGGATGGATAACATAAACAGTGGCATTACATATAGTAAGCACAAAGGCAGTGGCCACATTAGAAGCAGGATCATAGGTGAAATTCACCATAGTCTACCAGGATTGAAACTTCCTTTCAAAATCAATTGCATTATCTCAAACAATTTTCTAAATTTCAGCAGGAAAATTACTTTCACCCCTTTCCCGTATGATCAGAGCTGCTGTTGTTGGCATCTATAACTGTGCTTGTATACAACTGAAAGCTAAAGACACATTATAATGAACTGTACTAAGTGCTTTTAGTTATGAACAAAAATTTGGTTAATATTTTTTTGTTTTAAAAAGTTACCACTACTGCTGGGCTGCGGCCTTTGTTATTGTAATCACGGGTCGTTGTCGTTAATGGTTGTTTTTGTATTAGTAAAAGCCCTGGCTGGGGCGAGGTAATGGCCCTTCTCCTGGGTGGGGACCTTGCCCGAAGCTAAGTTTTACCTTTCTCAGAATAGGGAAGACACCTGAGAAGGTGGGGGGGGTTATGCAAAGTGACTCGCAAGACCAGAATGCTTTGTGGGACCCCCATCTCCAAACTCATGGAGAAACCCCAAAAACAACGAGCCACCTAAGAGTTGAGAGACTGGAGTGATGTCTGGACGTGAGGAGCCGAGTGCTGAGCCTGCAGAGATGCGGGAAACCTTCGTCGTTCCTCACCCTGTCCTCGAGATCCCCCGGGCCAGGACTGGGAGAGGAGCGAGACCCAGACCAAGGCACCATCTTATGGGATCAGGAGACCCTGAAGGCTCCCAAGAAGATCTGATCCCCAGCTCTGCCCCAGTGGACAGAGCTGTGCATATCCTTGTCGTGGGTTGACAGCCTTTATCCCAATATCGTGTGTTGTGTCTGGCAGCTGTGCCTTTTCTCTCTTCCCCCCCCCCCCCCCAGCCGTCTTGCTGCGGCGGGGCGGGGAAGAGAGAGGGGGGAGTGTTTGACCAGGCCTTTCTGGCTTTGGGCTTTTTGCTGCTTGGCTTGGCTAGCCGCTTTGCTTGCTTGCTTTCTGCTTTTTGCGCTGTTTTTTTTCTTTTCTTTTGTTCCCTCTTTCTTACCCTCCCCTGAAGATACTGGACCGGCTCCGGACCTGACCTGAGACGTCCAGGACACCTGGAGCCTGCAAGAGAAGCTTGACGCCCTCACCACACACAGTCTGTTTCTTTCCTTTTCTTGTGTTGGGGAGTGTTCTCTTGTTACTTGTAAATAAATAGGTTTTGTTTTCCACTTTGCTCCTCCGAGAAATTCCTTCCCGAACCCGGTGTTGGGGGAGGGGTGGTTGGAGGTTTGTTTTGTTTGGGGGGCTCCCTTTTGGAGATTTCCCCTAATTTGTCCTAAACCAGGACAATCCTCCTCCTCTGAGTCGCCCTGGGAGAGACGACGGACGCTGCAGACCCGTCGAGCCGCCCAATCCTGAGCTGATCACTTTTGATAAAGGCATTGAAAAGGAGAAGAAGTCTCCTTGGCCCTGTTTATTTCACTTTTGCTATTAACTTGTGGTCTTGGTCCCTGGCTTTTTCCTACTTTCTTACTTTGGCAGTACTTTTGAAATCTGCCACTGGCTAGTTCTTAATGCCAATAGAGATGACTGTAAAGGCTGCTTCAATTTTGTTAGGCTACCTGCTGCAGTGGTCAGTTTATTCATCAGTATTTTTGAATTAATTCCATTTAAAACTGTTAATCTTGTCCTTAATATCTCAGTTAGATCTTTTCTTATTCTGCTCTGGAGATATAGTTGTCTTTGTAACTTCGTTGTCTAGCCTTCAAAGGATGTTTTTAGGAAGGAGGAGCAGGCTGGTTGGATTTTTGAGATGTTAATTTGCATTAGCAACTCAACACTTTTGAGAGACCATTCTGGATTGAATAATAGTTGTTGTTCTCTTACATTCTTTACTACGTAGGGGCCTATTTCATACACCTTAGGTTCAAGTTTGGGTAGAGTCTGAACTATTTGAGTCCTAGTATGGACTGTATAACGCCCTGCTGTTGTAAAAAGTGCAGTGTCTACTTTGAATTTAAATGAAAGTCTGATAGCAACTCGAACTCCAAGGCAGGTCACTTCTACAGGCTGTATTAAGGTGAAATTACACCAACAGTCTGATTGACTTAGGCTATCACAAACTTCCTGGTGTTCATATATACCAGGAGAGGTTGAGTCACTAATTGCATCTGGTCTCTCATAAGCCCCTCCACCCCCCACCTGCCCATCCCAGTAGAACACGTGCAGGAGGGGCGCTCAGAGCCGCAGGGGGCTGGGAGGGCTGAGGCAGCTGAGAGTCAGGGGGGACCACTCGGTGGGCATGGGGGGACCCTCCAGAATCAGTGCCATGAAGAGCTCTGGGAAGGAGAGGGGAGGTGAGGACTGTGACTCTGAGTACGCTGGGTAGGGGCTTTGGAGGTGTCAGGAGATTGGAGTTCCAGCCTTGGGGGTGCTCACTGTGCACTGTCACTGCTGCTGACCATGACATAACAAACCTCATCAAGCCCATGCAGCTGTAGTGACCGCTGTGGTGCAGCTGCACAGGGGACAGCAAAAGCTCGGTTCCCCTGAGGGAACCCCTCAGATCCTTCTCCACATGGTAAAATCGCACCCTGGTGACTGTGTTGTCCTGCCGGTCCCAGCAGCGCAGTGTCACCGTGTCCCCTTCCAGCAGTGCCCATGCTGACAGCTGCAGCACCAGCTCATCTGTGGGACAGGAGGGTCTCATCTCACTGAGGGGCTTGAGACAGGTCCAAGGAGGGTGCCCATGGCACTGGGAACATGTGGGTGCACTGGGATGAACTGGGATGTTACTGTGTGCCGTGCACCACACAAGGGGTGTGAGGCCGCCCATGGAGTGGAGCCCATCCCGATCTATCAGCGGCCACCCAGATGATTTAAGATCCCCACTCACCATATAAGACTCTAATGGGGGGCCTACGCCCACTGCTGGTCTGTAATATGTGTAGATGCCATGCTTAGTGACAGTCAGGTGGTTGTGTCCCTGCTGCCCCCAGCGCTGCCCATCCTTATACCAAGTTGCGGCACCGGTGGTCCCCGAGCCCTGGCAGGTCAGTGTCACCCGGTCCCACAGCACCACCGGCCTCCAGGGAGGCTCCACCAGGAGCTGGGTGGTCTGGGCACCTGTGGGTGAAAGGGGACACCAGCCTGCATGGGCCACCATGGGGCTGGGGACAGCAGGGTGGGGCCTGACATTCCCTGAACACTGACTAGCGAGGCCGAGGGTCTGGGCTGGAAGGGGGAGGGGACAGGGCTGGGTGGGGGTGGCACAATGGGGACAGAGGCACACCGGGTTCCGGGGTGTGGTGGCTGTCCCGAAACTGTCCTTGTGTGACATGGACACCTTGGGGTCAGGAAAACCTCAACCACCCCTTATTCAGGCACGACACAGGGACACTGTGGACACCCCTGAACTGGGGACGCTACGGCCACCTTGTGCTGGTGCAGGTCACCCCCACCAGCCCCATGATGCCACCCCAAATCTCGGTCCTCCTATTATTGTCCCCACATTCCTCTCTCCTCTCTCCTGTCCCCACAGCCATGCCATGCCTCCAGTCACATCATTCTCTGCACTGCTGGCATTGGGGAACCCATGGGACCCCACAGTCCCCCTGTGCCCCCTCCCCATCCCCAGGGTGTCAGGCCTGTGCCCGGGCCACTCACCCTACAGGAGCAGTGCCACCTTCCCGGCCATCCCGGTGTCCCCAGCCATTTTCACTGGCTGTCACTCGCTGCTGTGGCCTCCCCTGGCTGGTGGCTCTTTGGATGAAGGGGAAGGAAGCGAGGTCACGTCAGTCCCCATGTGTAGGTGGCCCTTGGTGGGGGCAGGGTGGCGACAAGCTGGGGACAACCTGGGGACAAGGGTGGGTGGGACACGGTGGGACATGGGGTTCCCATGAGTGGGGGACTCAATGGGTTTGGGGAGCCTGGGATGGGTGTCCAGGGGAATGGGGGGTCCCAGCATTGGGGTCCCTGAGCAATGGGGGTCCTGAAGAGAGGGAGTCACCTAGGATGGGGTGGGGAGGGGCATGGGAATGGGGATCCCCAGAGCTGGGGAGATTCAGGGATGGGAATCTCAGGGGAACGTGGGCTCCAGGGATTTGGGGTCATGTGGTGGGGGTTGTCCGGATGTGGCAGGTTGGGGAATGGGGGTCCTGAGAGAATGAAGGTCTGGGGGAAGGGAGAATTCAGGGGTTGGAATGAACAGGAGAGGGTTCCTTGGGAATGGGGTCATGGGCCATGGAGATCCTGGGGAATGTCAGTACAGGGATGGGGCGCTCAGGCAAGGTGGGACATACAGCATGGTGGTCGCATGGTTGGGTTCCCAGGGGAACGGAGGTTCCAGGAATGGGCAGTTGCTTGATGAACACAGGGATCTCAGCTCCTTCCCTGGGTGTCTCAGATTTTGGGGTGACTAAGGGCCAAACACTGTCCCCCTGGGGTGCTCATATCCTTGGTAGGCATCACATGGGGGTCCTGGATAGATCTGCCTCTGTGCCCTCCCCTGCCCTTGAAATTTTCCACTCTTTATTTCTTTTTTTTCCTTATTTTTCTCACTTTGAGCCAGTTTCCCTCACTCCTAGTTCCTGGATAAGCAGTCCTGGAGAGCACCTGAGCAGGGAATGGATTGGGGGGAGCCAGGGCAGGGGGAAAATGGGGAGCAGGATGGGAAGGGTGGGGAGGCTGTGGGGGAAGGCGGTGTTGGGCTGTGCCCCCTCAACCCTTTCACTTTCCTTTTCCTGAACAGGAAGGAAGAGGCTGTTTGTGCTGAGAGTCAGATGGGAAAGGGAGGGTTCTGTCCTGGGGAGGCACATCCATGGGGGTCCTGTCCTGGGAGGATCCTGTCCCAGGGGGTGACACATCCTGGCATGGGGGGTCCTATCCAAGAGGGGGACGGTTCCAGAAATGTCCCTGAACATTCCTGGCTGGGTACCTGTCCCAGGGGTGGCACATCCTGGGGACCCCTGTCAATGCAAGGGTGGGGCCCAGCCATGGCCCAGCCCCCCTGCACAGGGATGGCCATTGCCCAGCCCTGCTCTGGCCAGCCCCAGGTGGCAGCCAGGACCTGAGGGCCCCCCATTTCCCCCTTGGCTTTGATTCTGGCAGCTTTAGAGCTGCTGCAGAGGTGAGAATTCTGTGGGTGGAAAAAGGCCTGCCTGTGGTTTGCTCAGCCCTGCAAGAAGCACAAAACACACAAAGGGAGCCCAAGCAGTGGCTCTGCGAGGGCCTTTGATGGTTTTCAGAGCAGGGCTGGTTGGAAATCCCCTCTGCAAGGGCAGCTGTGAGGGAACCAGTCCAGAAATGCAGCAATTGATCATTTTGTGCCTTTACCCAAAGGACTGAGAAAACCATAAAACTACTACAAATTTAACAACAATCTGCTCAACAACCTGACCTGGACCCTCTTTCTTGAGGGAAACTCCCAGAGAGAATGTTTGTGTCCTGCATGTGCACACCAGAAGAGAGGGAAAAGTGTGGAAATATTGAGCAGAGGCTGCACATGAGTGGCTGGGGAACAGGGGTGTCACAGCAGGAGCAGGGAGTGCCCAGGCAGGGGAATTCAGGGCAGGCTGGAGTGGATTTACCAGGGAATCAGACCCTGAGGCACACATGGGCATTTCCACAGATTCCTGTGCACTGTCCCAAGGATGGACAGTGCCTCCCTTCCTCCCTTCTTCCATGGGAATTCAGTCAAGTTTCAGGGTGGGAATGAGAAAAATGGGAAGAGTTCCTAAATGTGGCTCCAAGAAAAAGCTTCATTTAAGGCTGGGTTACTGCCAAGCAGGCAGGGAACAATCCCATGGAGCTGTTGGACACTCAGGGAGATTCCACACTCTGTATTATCCACAAGCAAATACTGCTGTGGGATGTACCAATGGGCTCCTAAAGGGAACAAGAAAGTCTCATTTTTTTGGGATTTGTTTTTGTGTATATTGTGCTAGATTGGTTGGGAAAGTAATGGATTCTCTAAACCAGAGCATTTTATACCTTGTCAGTTTTATTTTTGCTGAGTTTGTTCTTTATTGGGAAAATAAGTGGTGTGGGAAACATTTTTGCTTTTAGTCAATGGATGTGTAATTTTGTGTCAAGCAATTGGGCATCCAATGTTTCATGGGATGGCCTGACTCAGGAAATGGGGGGACCTTACCCAGGGGTGTGTGGGGCAGGGACACAGAGACTCCCAGGGCAGCCCTGGGGTGCCCTAGTCTGGGGACTGTGCTGGGCTCTGGGTCATCCCAAAATCTGAGGCATCCCATGAAGGAGCTGTGACCCCTGTGCCCACCCAGCCGCTGCCCATCCCTGGCACCCCCATTCTCCTGGGAAGTCAACTTGGGACCCCTATTGCCTTGGTCTCTCCTCCCTGGGCACCCCTATCCCAGGACTGCCATTGGCCAGCACCACCATTGCCTTGATCCCATCCCATGGGCTGCTTCTTCCCTCAGAACCCCTATTCCCGAAGGTCCCCTTTTTCCCCCTGCACTCCCAACCCTGGCACCCACATGCCATGACCCCAAATCCCTGGGGACCATGTTCCCACAGCACCCCCATCCCTGAATGTCCCCAGGCATGGAGAACACAATTCCCCTGGACCCCCATTCTCCTCGACACCCATCCTTGGTTCCCCTCATTCCCTGAGACCCCTACTCCTGGCAGCACCAACCCCAACCATGTCCCCCGACTATCCCATCATGTCCTCAGCCTGTACCCAGCTTGTGGCCACCCCGCCCCCACCAAGGGCCACCTACATGTGGGGACGGACGTGACCTCGCTTCCTTCCCCTTCATCCGAAGAGCTGCCAGCCAGGGGAGTGGTGGCCACAGCAGCGAGTGACAGCCAGTGAACATGGCTGGGGACACCGGGATGGCCGGGAAGGTGGCGCTGCTCCTGTGGGGTGAGTGCCCAGGGAATGGGCCTGACACCCCGGAGATGGGGAGGGGAGGGGGCACAGGGGGTCTGTGGGGTCCCCTGAAATCCCCAATGCCAGCAGAGCATGGAGACCAGTATGACCAGATTTGTGGGGTGGCTTAAGAGCCACAGGAAGAGTGGAACCGAGATGTGAGGACAGGGAGAGGAGGATGGAGTTGTGAGGACAAGGATGTGGCAGAAGGACCCTTGGGGCTGGGGCAGCTGCAGGAACAGGGACAGGGACACAGGCGTTCAGAGGCAGGGACAAGGGGACAAGTACCATGTGTTTTTACCATGGGACAGGTGCCAATGGAATTGGACCATGGGCACAAGGCCATGGGTGTGTGGCTGTGGCGCCGGTGGGAATAACGTGTGTGAGCATGGGGAACCCGTGCCTTAGTATGGGTTGGCTGCTGTGTCCCTGTCCTCGAGACATCTGTGCCACACCAGTGCCCCCACTGAGACCTTTCAGGGGCAGCCCCCATGGCCAGGCTCCCCATGCTGCTGTCTCTGCAGTGCCACCCCCACTGAGCCCTGTCCCTTCTCCCTTCCAGCCCAGACCCTTGGCCTTGCTGGTGAGTCCTCGGGGGATGCCATGGCCCCAGCTCACTGTCCCCAGCCCTGCACTGGCCCTGGCAGGCTGGTGTCCCCTGTCACCCACAGGCACTCAGAACACCAAGATCCTCGTGGAGCCCCCCTGGACACCACCTGTGCTGTGGGACCGGGTGACACTGACCTGCCATGGCTCAGGGACTGCCAGTGCCACCACCTGGTACAAGAACGGGAAGCGCTGGTGGGAACCAGGACTCGACCACCTCACTGTCACCCTGAGTGGCACCTACACTTGTGACAGACCCGGCAGTGTACTCAGCCCCCCTGTGAACATCTCAGATGGTGAGGGTGTTTGGGTGTCCCCAGCCTGGCACCCACGGGGACCCCGAGGGCCCTGGATGGGCACCACTCCATGGGTCACCTCCTGGAGTTACCAGAGCCCATCCCCTGCCCTGAGGACATCGCAGAGCTTCCCAGTGTGGGGAAAACCACGTGGGAACTGGGGTCCCCTGTGTGACCTAATGGGGGCGTCCCAGTGCCATCAAGTGTGATAGGACCCCTCTGTCCCCCAGACTGGCTGGTGCTGCAGGTGCCAGCACGGACACTGCTGGAGGGGGACACGGTGACACTGCGCTGCCGGGGCTGGCGAAACAACCCAATCACCTCAATGTCCTTCTATCATGAGGAGAAGGAACTGCGGGTGGTCTCCAATGGGACTGAGCTGTCCCTGTCCCCTCTGCAGCTGAACCACAGCGGCAGCTATCACTGCAAGGGCTGGGTGAATCCCTGAGGGTGGCAGAAGTCAGCACCAGTGACAGTGACAGTTCAGGGTGAGCACCACACACCCCCCACCCCGACACCCCCAGAGCCCCTCCCCAGGCACTTGGGATCATCAATCCCCTTCCCCTCTCCTACCCTGAGCTCTTCCTGGTGCTGGAGGGTCCTCCCAGTCTCTCTCAGTGGTCCCCCTCTTACTCTCAGCTGCCTCAGCCCCCTGCGGCCCCAAGCCCCCCTCCTGCACATGTTCTATCAGGACGGGCAGGTGGTGGGAGGCCTGCGGGGGTCCCCGCAGCTGCTGGTGCCCACCGTGGGGGTCTCCCCCTCAGGGAATTACAGCTGCCATGTGCGCTCCGAGGGTGGGGCCGTGTGGAAGAGCATCGCCCGGCTCCACGTTGGGGTGCGCTGAGAGTGCGGGGATGGGCACAGGGAGCCTCCATAGCCTCCTTGAGTGCCCTGTCTGGGCACCTCCATGTCCCCCAGACACCTTTACCAGGTCCTGCCATCACTCCTTGTGTCCCCTCGATCCTCGTGTGACATCATCCCTGACATCCCCCACCACACCCATCTCCCTTTCCCTATTATCCCATTCCTGGCTGCCAGTCCCTCCTTGTGGCATCAGCCCTGTCTGTGTCCCTGCAGTGCCTGTGGACAATGCCACCATCACCCCCAGTGTCCTGGAGGTGACACCGCCGGAGACTGCGACACACAGGGACACAGGTGGGGTCACACAGGGTCACCAGGGTGTGCAGGACCCCTGAGGTGATGGGTGACCCTGATGTGTCCCCCTCTGTTCTTGCAGTGGCTGCAGGGGTCGGAGGGGCCCTTTTGTTCCTGCTCCTGCTCATGGGGGTCATTGTGGCCTGGCACCGGTGGCACCGTGTTGGTGGGTGACACAGGGGGAATGGTGGTGCCAGGGAATTGTAGAGGTCCCCAGAACTGGTCAATGATATGGTGGCATCCACAATCCCAGAGTTGTGATGTGTTCTGGGGATGCTGCAGAGCTTGGGGAGATTCTGGAGGGTCCTGAAGAGATGTTGGGGGTTTTTTCAGGGGCCCTGGGGAGTGTTTGTGGGGAGGGTCTGTGTCCCTGATGGGCTTTGGATTTTTGAGTTTGAATTGATTTGGGGAACTGAGGATGTTCATGAATTCTGGGGTGCTCTAGGGATTCTTGGAGGACCTGTGGAAGACTGAGGGTCCCATGGGAGTTCAGGAATCCTGAGATGGGTCAGGGCCCTGGGGACCCCACAGTCACCCCTCTCCTCTTTCCTCTGCAGCTGCCAGGAAGAAACAGGAAAGATGAGTGGGGGACTCAAACCACACTCTCCCATTTCACCCCAATACCCAAGACCTCCCATTCCCTCCCCTACATCCTTTTTATTCCCTCAGGGCCCACCCATTTCCACCAGCCCCTCCAGAGGAGGGGGAGGTGCTGTACACCCATGTCGTGGTCACCAAGAGGGCAGGGGGTGAGTACAGGGGGGGACACGAGCAGAGGGACACGTCACCCACGAGTGTCAGACCACCCAGATCCCAAAGCTTGTGTCTCTTGCAGTGTCCCCGCATGCCACCACCCTCCAGGATACCCAGGTGACCTACATGGAGCTGCAGGGGCCCCAGGGGCGACCGTGGGAACCCGGTGACATCTATGGGAATGTGCTGTGACACTGGGGGGAACTGGGGGGCACTGGGGTTCCCCACCCATGGGCACCCACTCGTGTGTGTGTGCTGCCCCTAAAAACTGCCCGACTCCCTCCCCATGAAGGCACAAAGATTCCAAAGGGCTGAGAGAAGAACAATTTCCTGAAATAGCAACGAGAGAGAATAAAACCAACAGAAATAGTAACGAGGTTCAGAGTTCAAATTGTCACACAAGGAACGATTTCCAGGGAAAGCTCCCAATAAGGAACAAATCCCAGACATTTCCCCCTGCACGTTTCCTCCACCAGATGAACCTGGCAGGGCTCTGGACCTTCCTCACTCTGATGGCCAAAGTGGCCTTCAGGAGGCTCTGGATTCTCTTGTCCCCTGTCCCAAACCCCTCCTCTGCTGTGTTCCCAAACCAGGATGTGACAAAGGCCCTGTGGGGGTTCCAGAGCTTCCCCTTTCCCAGGGCAGTCGGGATCAGGCCATGGCACAGGGCAGGGTGTCAGAGAAAGGAAAAATTTGAAGTCTGGAGACATTTTGGAACACCTGTGTGTGGCAGGAGTGGGTCAGGCTTTGCTTTTGGTGAGACAACGCCCTCAGGGTCTGTCCATCAGTCTGTCAGCCATGGCACACTGGGGACAGTGTGACACTCTGACAAAGGCAGCTCTTGAGTGGCTGCGGGACCAGAAGTGCCAATTGGGGAGAGGACTCTTAGTGACCCATCTGGCTTAGAAGACAAAGCATCAGGTGGCCAAGTCCTTGACTATAACTTCTCTTAGGGTGTCTATCACATGCACATTGGAACCTGGGAGTTGGCAACTCATTTAAATGAGAACTATCATCCAAGGAAAGTGGGAACATTCCTGGAATGGAAAGAAGACCCATGTCAAAATTGTTTTATAATTTCAAAAACTATGAGGCTCCTAGGCCAAAGTGTAGGCAAAAGAATAACAGCTCTTTACTAGGAAATTTATAAACCAGAACAGAACAACACAAACCCACAACTTTCCCTCCCGCTCAGCGCTGTTGGTTTTTGTGGCAGTTATAACCGCGGCCAGCAGGGGGCGCTGCAGGGAGCACTTCCGGCCAGCAGGGGGCGCCCCGGTCCAGCTCCATCCCCTCAGGGGCCATGGCGGCCTCGGACGGGAGGCAGGAGGGGAAATCGCTCCTTTTGCAAACTCACGGTCACCAATCGGTCCTGGCACCACCACTGGCAGCGGGCAGAAGCTGCCAAGGCAGCAGGTTGGATCCCAGTGCCCACTGGCAGTGTAACAGTGTCCCGGGGCCAGGCACACGCCCTGCGCAACACCCACAACAGTTCTCCATGATCCCAAATGCAAGGAAGGCAGCACCTGACCCCAGGTAGTTCTCGGGTCCACAGCAGCACCTCTGGTGGCTTTGTGCCACAATTCCTGAAAACCCTGAGCCTTTCACTCCTTTTTCCTTTTTCAGCCCTGGTAGAGCATCTCTGGGATTGTTGAATTGCCCTGGGACATCGAGAAAGGCTGGTGCTCGGTGGTGGCTCTGCCAGAGCTCATTTGGACTTCCTGCTCTTCCTTGGCCACTGCTGATCCCCACACAGTAGCCCCAGCTGAAGGAGGAGAAGGAGTGCAGATCCACAGCCCTGAGGGCTCTGCAGCTGCAGCTGGAGCACAGGGAAAGCCCGAAATGGGAGCATTGCCTTGGGACGACAAAATGGGGCAAAATTGGATCTGTTTCGGTCAATACCCCTGTTATGCTCTGGGAGCTGCAGACACTTAGAGAGTTGTTGTAATTAGGGACGGGATTCCTATAGTTTAGCCATTCTCCTGAAGCATCCCTGTGCAGAAACACACAGCTCTGCTGCCTCTCCTGGGGATTTTGGGATCCCATGGCTGAGGCAGGAGCGGCTGGAGCAGATGGCCCACGGGAACAGCACCTGGCCATGCAGCTGGAGCAGAAGCACTGGGAATTCTGCAGGGCACTCAGGAGAGGCCGGGCCGGGCCATGGTGGGGCATCACTTGCCATTCCTGCTCTCCCCAGATTTTGGGACAGAGCAGTGACACCCATCGGGCTCCCAAACCCCTCAGGGCTCAGGCGCAGCCTCACAGGAGGTCCCGGCCCAGGCCTTGGGGATGATTCAGGTGCTCCTGGGCTCATTCCTGACAAAGGGTAGCGCTCCAGGAGTGGTCAGCACATCCCGAGGGAGCAACCCAGGGCTGCTGGAGCCCGAGTGCTGTGGGCAAGGACGGTGTGAGGGAGCCGGGCCCTGCTCAGCTGGCACTGCCCCAGGAACGCCTCATCCTGCAGGAGCTCGGCAGCCTCTGCCGGTGCCGGCCCCGGGGCTGTCAGGGGGCGCGGCCGGAGGGTCCGGGGAGCAGCGGGTGGGAGGGGCCGGGATGGAGGGACCGGGACCCCACTGGGGAGCCCCGAGCATGGAGGGAGCGAAACGGCGGAGGGGAGACCCCGGGACAGGGGAGAGCAGAGACCCTGCGGTGGGGTCTGTGGAAAGGAGGGACCGCAATGGTGGTCCCGGAGCACCGGGAAGGGCCCAGCTGCCATCGCGCTGCAAGTGCTGGGACTGTCACAGGGTGTCCGAACTGACTGTGGCAGCGTCCAAAGCCACTGTCGCGATGTGTCGGGACCGAGCATTGCCGGGGTAAGACCCCCACATCTCCGGGATGTGGAGGGGTACCCTGAAAGGGGTGCAGCTGGTATGAGGCAGAGCCCTGTCTATTCCCTGTGCCCTGTGCAGGTGAGGCGGGCAGGGATGGAGCAGCTTTGGGAACACCTGGAATCCACACAGGGTCACTCCCCACAGCCCCTTCACAGCCATAGGGCAGAGCCACTGCACAATATTTCCTACATTTCCCACTTATCTGGCAGCCGAGCCAGAACCCAAACTTTCTTTCCAAGACATTCCAAAGGGCTGCAGGTTTTGTTCAAGAAGGAGGACCAAGTCAGGTTTTTGAGCAGATTGTTGTGGCATTTGCAGTAGTTATCGGGCTCTCTTAGTCCCTTGGAGACAGGGATTAAATGATCAATTGCTGCATTTCTGGACTGGTTCCCTCACCGCTGCCCCTGCAGGGGGGGTTTCCAGCCAGCCCTGCTCTGAAAATCATCAAATGCCCTTGCAGAGACACTGCTTGAGCTCCCTTTGGGTTTTGTGCTTCTTGCAGAGCTGAGCAAAACACAGGCAGGCCTTTTTCCCCCCACAGAATTCTCACCTCTGCAGCAGCTCTAAAGCTGCCAGAATCAAAGCCCAGGGGACAGGGGGGACCCTCAGGTGCTGGCTGCCACCTGGGGCTGGCCAGAGCAGGGCTGGGCAATGGCCATCCCTGTGCAGTGGGGCTGGGCCATTGTTATAGGTAAAAGTTAAGTTAAAATAGGATATAGTTCAATTATATTGTATTAATTATATTTTTTGTATTATGTTAAAGGGGGGAGGGCTTATTAGAATGTGCTAGAAGGGTCCAGGGTAGGGTGAAACAAGGGTCTGATGGGGCAAGGCAAGGTCGAAGAGAGATTGGATGAAACATCTGACCAATCATTCGAAGTCCTGCAGAAATGATTGGTCCAGAATGAACGGCGGTAAAGACCAATGAGAAGCCTGGAAATGGACCAATCATCATGAGGATCCAAAATGCACCAATCCTGGACTCGACGGGGACTATAAATGTGGGGAGTTCATGTGGGTTGGGGCTTTTCTTCTTTTGGGATATCTGTTGTTTGGGAGAATCTGGTGCATGTGGGGTGAGGGCGCTGTTTTAGTTTTTAGCTTGCTGTGTGGGTGCCTGAGCTTATCTTGGGCACTCCGTTCCTTGTAGGTATTTTAATAAACGAGAACCTCTTTCTCTGGATAAAGTTTGGCCTTGTTCCTATCCATAACACCATGGCTGGGCCCCACCCTTGGATGGCCACTGGCTTCAAGGATCAGGAGTTTGAGAGATCCTTCCTGCCCCGGGTCTCCATTCCCAGCTGCTCTTGCAGGCTCACATCCTGCAGGGGACGAGCAAGAATGGAGAAATCTGGACCACCCCTCCGGAGCTGCCATCCCCCAGGAATGGACCCCCTTGTCCATCATGTGTCCCCCCTGGGATAGGATCCCCACATGACAGAACACCCTCCCCCCCCCTCCCCCCCGCCGTGTGACACTCAGTACAAATGGCCTCTTCCTTCTTTGGCAGGACAGAAAAATGAAAGTGTTGGGGGGCACAGCCAGACACCCCCATCCCCCACAGCCTCCCCAGCCCTCTCTGTAGACCCTTCACTGTTACTTGCCCCACTGTGGGGTTCCCCCAACCCATTCCCTACTCAATTGTTTCCCAGAATAATCAAGGAACAAACTGGGGTGTTGTGAAATTAAGGAATCAAAGGGAGGAAATGGAAATGAAGAGTGGAAAAAGCCCCTGGGAGCTGGGGGCACACTGACTGAGAGCCCCTCGGAATCTCCCTGGGGTGACCCCCAGGACATCAGAACACTTTGGGGGCTGTCCTGAGCTGTGGGTCACCCCAAAATTTGAGGCACTCAGGGAAGGGGCTCCAAATCACAGGCCCACTGAGCCACTGCCCATCCCTGGCACCCCCATTCCCCTGGGAACCCAACCATGGGACCCCCATTCCTTCAGTCCCCATGTCCAGGGACCCCACGCCAGTACTCACATACCCCAGGATCTCCATGGGCCAGGACCTCATTCCCAAGGAACCCTCTCCAATTCATTCCATCCCCAGAAATCCCTCTTACCCCAGAACCTTGATTCTCCAGGAACCCCCATGCCCACTGGATCCCTCATTCCCCCTGGTAGTCTCATCCCTAGGTCAACCATCCTTTGACCCCAAATCGCTGGAGCCCTCATTGTTCTGGGACTCCCATCCCTTAGTTCCCTCAGCCCTGGGCACCCCCATTCCCATGGCACCTCCATCCCTGGTGACACCCCCTTCTCAGAAACCCTATACCCAGGGACCCAATCCCTTGGGCTCCCCATTCCCCTAGAACCCATCCCCGGCTCACCAAACACTCTGTGCCCCTCATTCCTGCTAAGCCCATGTCCCACCTTCTGGCACTCTGTCTTGTCCCCATCCTGTCCCCACCCTGCCCACAGCCTGTCCCCAGCTTGTTGTCACCCTGCCCCCACCAGGTGCCACCTACGCATGAGGATGAGACCTGACCTCTCTTCCTTCCCCTTTTGCCAAAGAGCCACCACCCAGGGGACAGCCACCCTGGCAGCAAGTCCAGATGTCTGGGGACACCAGGATGGCCGGGAAGGTGGTGCTGCTCCTGGGGGGTGAGTGCCCTGGGCATGGACCTGACACCATGGGGATTGACCCCAGTGAGGCAGAGACCACTGGGGAGGGGGCACAGGGAGTGGGAGAACATGTCGGTCACTGAGGTGCGATT
The DNA here is from genome assembly GCF_035770615.1 of Melospiza melodia melodia. Lineage (NCBI taxonomy): Eukaryota > Metazoa > Chordata > Aves > Passeriformes > Passerellidae > Melospiza > Melospiza melodia. The sequence goes on along the minus strand of NC_086218.1, from coordinate 6,248,834 downwards.
CTGCTATGAGGACAAAGAGGTGTAGGGGTCCCTCAATGGGACTGTGCTGTCCCTTTCCCCTCTGCAGCTGAATCACACTGGCCGCTACTGCTGTGTGGGCAGAGTGAGCTCCAACGTGTCCTCGTGGGCACTCTCAGTGCCAGTGACAGTGACAGTGCACAGTGAGCACCCCACGACTGGAGCTCCAATCTCCGGACCCCACCACCACCTCCCAGCAGACTCACAGTCACAGTCCTTAGCACCCCTCTCCATCCCAGAGCTCTTCTCAGTGCCAGTGCTGGAGGGTCCCCCAAGCTCACTGTGGGGTCCCTCCTGAATCTCAGCTGCCTCAGCACCGCCAGCCCCCTGCGGCCCTGAGCCCCCCTCCTGCACGTGTTCTACTGGGACGGGCAGGTGATGGGGGGCCTGCAGGGGTCCCCGCAGCTGCTGGTGCCCAATGTGAGGGTCTCCCACTCGGGGAATTACAGCTGCCAGTGCGCTCCGCGGGGGGGCTGTGCGGAAGAGCAGCGCCCGGCTCCACATCACGGCGCACAGTGAGTGCGGGGATGGGCACGGGGAGTCCCCAGAGACCCCCCGGGTCCCCTTCCTGGGTACCTCCATGTCCCCCTGACACTTTATTGTATCCCTTCACATCTGCCCTCAGTCCCTTCACTCCTCTGTGGTGTGACCCAATACCCAAAGTCCCCCATCACACCAATCCCCCCGTCCCTATCCCCCCACACTGGCTGCCAGCCCCTCCCTGTGCCTCAGCCCTGTCTGTGTCCCCACAGTGCCCGTGGCCAATGCCACCATCACCCTAAGTCCCCTGTCACATCAAGTGCACGCAGGTGACAACATGACCCTGCTCGGTGCAGGTGGGCTCAGCCCCTGTCACCTTCACCTGGCTGCACAACGGGCAGGAGGTGGCCCAAGGTCCCCTCCTGGAGCTCAGGGCTGTTGATGTGGGACATTCGGGCACCTACCAGTGCATGGCCACCAACCAGCTGGGACAGGATGGACACCAGGCTCTCAGCCCTGAGCTGGCCCTGGAGGTGACACCTGGCTGACCCAGGGTCACAGGTGGGGGTCACATAGGGTTACTGGGGTGTTCAGGACCCCCAGGGTTCAGGGTGATCCTGGTGTGTCCCCTCTGTCCCCAGCAGTGGCTGTGAATGTTGGCAGGACCCTCCTGTTCCTGCTCCTGCTCCTGGCTGTCATCGGGGGCTGTCACTGGTGGCACCACTAGGGTGGGTGACAATGGGGGACGGGGGTCCTGGAGTGATGGGGAGCTCCCAGAGTAGGGGCAGAGATCAGCAGCACCAAGGGCCCCTGAGCTGGGGAACACTGAGCCTGCAGTGACCTTGGCTGGGGGTCCTGGGGGATATGGGGGGAATTTGGAGAGTCTTGGTTGGGCTCCAGGGCCATCCCGGATGGGCTTTGAGGAACATTGCGGTGGCATTGGGAGTTCCTGGAGGGTTTGGAGAGCTCCTAGAGGGCTGTGCAGGGATGTTGGAGGATCTTTTTGGGTCCTGTGGGAGTTTGGGGATCCCCCTCTCTGCCATGCTTGGGGTTCTGGGGGCTCAGAGGGTTGGGGGCACCAGGGGGACTGGGAGCACTGCAGTCATACAGAAGTTCTGGGAAGTTCAGGGGTCATCAGAGTGTCCTGGGAGAATCAGGGATCCATTGGGAATCAGGGCTGCGGTGGGGATTTGGGGGTCCCGTGGGTGGTTGGAGCTGCCGAGGTCCCAGGAAGAATCAGGGGTCCCGGTGTCCCCACGGTCACCCCCTCCCCTTTCCCTTGCAGCCGCCAGGAAGCTCTAGGACAAGTTAGTGGGGGGCTCGGGGTAGGACTCCCCGTTCCCCCTCCTCAAACACCATGCAGACCCCCCCATCCCCACAGGATCCCCCTGGAGCAGGGGGCTGTGCTCAACACCCACATCATGGGCACTGAGTAGGCAGTGGGAGAATTCCAGGGGGGTACAGGGACACATCACCAACATGTGTCACCCCCCTACCAGGTCCCCACAACCGGTGTCACTCTCAGGGCCCCCACAGGTGTCCCCCAGCCCTGCACCACCTTGGGATCCACAAGTGACCAATGCAGAGCTGTTGGGACCCCAGAAGGGACAAGCGGGACCCCCTTGACTGCGAGAGCGTGCCGTGACACTGAGGGCACTGGGGGGAACTGGAGGGCACTGGGGTCACTGGGGGCATTGATTCCCCTCAGGGGTCTCTTCTTCCTTTTCACTGCACCCCATGGGGCTCCTCATTCCCTCTACCAGTTTTGGAGGAGCACACAACACTTTTCCATCTAATTGTACCCAAAATTCAGTTTTTTGGTCAAACTGTGTGGGAAACAAAGCTCACTCTTTAAATTTCTTAAATGGTTAATAAGGGATAAAAGGGACAGTAAAGAGCGTGCTGGGTGCTTGGCAACTGCCAGAGGCACATGGACAACTACAGCAATTCTCCTTACATACTTTTTCATTGTCTTGGTGAAATACATACTCAGGAGTGTTATACATATTCAAACATTTTTTCCAGTTCACATGTTCTGGGAATCCCTTTTGCTTGGTTTGACCCTTGATTCATTTTCATGAAGTACATGCCATAGTGCAGATTAAATTTATTTATTTCATGTCCTCAAAAGGTCCCCCTGTTCTGTGGTTTGATAGTTCTTGATAGCCAAAGAGTCAGTGGTAAATTCCTTTTGCATCCTTTCATTTGATGTTTATTTATTTGCTACTTTTCAATGTGTTCTTCTCATACAGATGAGATACTCCAGCAGTACATTAAATCAACAAGATCTATTTCACAAATTATCTGAGTTATTCTCACCGTTGTCACTTAGTCACACAAATAAAGGCATTAGCTACTTATGCAACAGTTAATGTTGCAATGCACGTTGTCTCTGTCTTGATATTCTGGGAGAGCCTAAACTATAATGTAGTTATCACACTAAAATAGATGTTCTCCACAGGGATTAGGGTAAACAGGCTGACAAATTGTCAAATCAAAAGCAGTGAAAAACTGATTACAATTTGTATTATATCAAAATAATTTGGAAAAACCAATAGAATAGGGAAAGCTGATGACTACATTGGTATTCACAACAGGGAGAAGGTGTATTGAAGGGTTTATCTGACTTCTCCTTATCCTGCTCTGACTTTGTCAGCAATAAATTCAATTCATATCTCTAATTCTGAGGCAGTTATGCCTGTGACAGGATTTGATGAGTGATCTCTCCTGGTCCTTGTCTCAACCCAGGAACCCTTTGCTCAATTTTATCTCCCCATCCAGGTGTGGAGGGCAGTGAGAAAGTGGCTGTGGTGGGTGTGGGGCATGCGGCCTCTGTCTATCCACGGCAAGGCAGGGAGGAGGAGGAGGGCCCAGGTCAGGATGTTGAGCAGATTGGTGTGGGATTTGCAGTAGTTTTGTGGTACTCTTAGTCCTCTACCAAGAGGAGCAAATTATCAATTGCTGTATTTCCCTCACAGCTGCACCTGAAGGGGCGTTTTCCAGCCAGCCCTGCTCTGAACACCATCAAAGGCCCTGGCAGAGCCACTGCTTGGGCTCCCTTTGGGTTTTGTGCTTCTTGCAGGGCTGAGCAAACCACAGGCAGGCCTTTTTCCACCCACAGAATTCTCACCTCTGCAGCAGCTCCACACACCCAGAGCCCCTCAGAATATGTCTGGGGTGACCCCCAGGCCACCAGCACCTGGTGAGGGCTGTGCTCAGCCCTGGGTCACCCTAAAATCTGAGGCACTCAGGGAAGGAGCTGGGACCTATGGGTCCACCCAGCCACTGCTCATCCCTGGCACCACCATTCTCCTTGAAATCAAATAATGAGTACTCCATTTCTTATGTCCCCACCCTCTCTGAAACCCATATCCCAGTAGAGATATTCCCCAGGAACTCCATGGCCCAGGAGCCCTCATTCCCAAGGAACCCTCTCCTACTCATTCCATCCCCTGAAATCCTCCTTTCCCCAGGACCTTGATTCTCTCCGGAACCTCCCATTCCCATGGGAACTCCCATTCCCCCAGCATCCCCATCCCATGACCCCAAATCCCTGGAGACCACTCGCCCTGGGACTCCCATCCCTGAGTCCCCTCAGCCATGGCAACCCCATCCCCAGTGACTCCTCCTCCTCAGCTCCCCCATTCCCAAGGACCCCAATTCCTTAGGGACCCCCCCATTCCCCTGGACACCCATTTCTGGGACCCCAAACCCCCTGAGCCCCACACTCCTGGGAACCCCATGTCCCACTGTGTTACATCCAGCTTCGTCCCCATCCTCTCCCCTCCCTGCACACAGCCTGTGCCCAGCTTGTGGCCACCCTGCCCCCACCAAGGGCCACCTATGCATGACATGACCTCGCTTCCTTCCCCTTTGGCCAAAGAGCCACCACCCAGGGGACAGCCACCCCCGGCAGTGTGTGACAGCCAGTCCACATGGCCGGGGACACCCAGATGGCCGGAAAGGTGGCACTACTCCTGTGTGGTGAGTGCCACGGGCACAGACATGACACCCCAGGGATGGGGAGGAGAGGGGGCACAGGGGGGCTCTGGGGTCCGCTGAGGTCCCCAATGCCAGCAGTGCCAGTCCATGTTACACACAGCGGACCCGAGTGGGAACAGGGATGGAGGGTGGCTTTGGAGACAGGAACTGGGAGGCAGGAATTTATGGGATGGGGGGACAGGAATGTGGGCCTGGCAACTTTCGGCTGATGTATCTCTGTGGATAGTGAGAAGTAAACGGGAATATAGGGACTGGAAGGGACAAGAACAGAGAGGATGTGGCCATGGGGATGGGTTCATGAGCTGGTGGGGGTGACCTGGGCCAGCATGGGCTGTGTCTGTGGTGTCCTCAGGCCCAGGGTGTCCACAGTGACCCCATGTTCTGCCTCAGCCCAGAGTGGCCTTGGTGTCTCGGCTCCCAAGGTGTCTGTGCCGCATGGATGTGGTGCACGGTTGGCTGTGACACAGACATGTCCCCCTGCCTCTCAAAATCTTTTGGGGACCACCTCCATGCAGTTTCTCACAAGAATTGCTGTCCCCATGGGGACTGTCCTCACACCCTGTACCCCTGTGCTGCTGTCTCCCTGTTCCACCCTCACCCAGCCCTGTCCCTTCTCCCTTCCAGCCCAGACCCTCGGCCTTGCTGGTGAGTCCTCGGGGATGCCATGGCACCACCATGTTGTCCCCAGCCCCACACTGGTACTGGCAGGCTGGTGTCTTCTGTCACCCGTAGGTGCTCAGACCACCCAGATCCTGGTGGAGCCCTCCTGGAGGCCGGTAGTGCTGTGGGACCGGATGACACTGACCTGCCACGGCTCGGGGACTGCCGGTGCCACCACCTGGTACAAGGACAGGCAGCACTGGTGGCAGGGACAGAACACCGTCAGTGTCACCGAGACTAGCCACTACACGTGTGACAGACCCAGCAGTGGGCTCAGCCTCCCCGTGAGAGCCTCAAACGGTGAGGGGATGTTTGGGTGTCCCCAGGCTGGCACACGCAAGGACCCCGAGGGCTCTGAGTGGGCTTCGCTCCATGGGTCACCTCCTCTGTAACCAGATCCTGTCCCCTGCTCAGGTGACATCCCAGAGCATCCAAGTGTGGGTGGAACTCGTTTTGGAATCAGGGAGCCCTGTGCACAGGGTGTGACCCAATGGGGGTGTCGTGGTGCTCTCCCCCAAACTGGCTGGTGCTGCAGGTGCCGGCACAGGCACTACTGGAGGGGGACACGGTGACACTGCTCTTCCAGGTCTGGCGGGACAGCACGTTTACCTCGGCGTCCTTCCACCGAGAGGAGATGGAACTGGGGGTGTGCTCTGTGGCGGGACTGAGCTGTCCCTGTCCCCTCTGCAGCTGCACCACAGTGGCCACTAAAGGTGCAGGGGCTGGGTGGGATCCTGGGGGTGGCAGGAGTCAGTGCCAGTGACAGTGCAGGGTGAGCACCCTACAGCCACCACCCTTATACCCCCACTGCCCTTCCCCAGAGACTCGGGTTCTCAAATTCCCCTCTCCTCCCCTTCCCAGAGCTCTTCTCGGTGCCGGTGCTGGAGCGTCTGATCCCACTGTGGGGTCCCCCCTGACTCTCAGCTGCCTCAGCACCCCCAGCCCCCTGAGGCCCCGAGCACCCCTCCTGCACATGTTCTACTAGGACGGGCAGGTTGTGGGGGTCCATCAGGGGTCCCTGCAGCTGCTGGTGCCCGCTATGGGGGGCTTCTCCTCGAAGAATTCCATCTCCGAGGGCGGGGCCATGCGGAACAGCAGCAATCGGCTCTGCATCACGGGGCCCAGTCAGTGTGGGGATGGGCACGGGGAGCACCCAGAGTCCCCCCATTTTCCTTGGTTGGGCACCTCCATGGCCCCCAGAAATATTTCTTTTTTCTCCCCACATCTGCCCTGGGTGCCCTCAACCCTCTGTGGTGTAACCCCATCTACAACATCCACCACGACATCGATCCTCCCGTCCCTATCCCCTCACACTTGCTGCCCTCCCTGCGGCCTCAGCCCTGTCTCTGTCCCCGCAGTGCCCGTGAACAATGCCACCATCATCCCCAGTGTCCTGGAGGTGACACTGCCAGAGACAGGGACACACAGGGACACAGGTGGGGTCACTCAGGGTCACCAGGGAGTGCAGGACCCCTGGGGTGATGGGTGACCCTGATGTGTCCCCCTCCCTTTCCTGCAGTGGCCGCAGGGGTCAGTGGGGCCCTTTTGTTCCTGCTCTTGCTCGTGGGTGTCATAGTGGCCTGGTACCAGTGGCACCATGTGGGTGGGTGACATGGGGGGGATGATGGTCAAGGAGAGAGGTGGGAAGGCCCTCAGAGAAGGGGGGCCCATAGGGCGGCACCCACGGACCCTGACTTGGGAGGGGCTGAGCCGCCAGTGACCATGGCTCAGAGATATTGGAGGTTCCTGCAGGGGTGTTGGGGGTTCTGTCAGCGTCCCTCCATGCCAGGGTCGGGGTTCTGGGGGCTCCGGGTGTTGGTGCAAGTGGGGTGGGTAAGGGATAGTGGGGGGCATCAGGGATACTGGGGGGTCTGGAGAGAATTGTGTGTCTGGTGGTGGTTCAGCATTCCCAAGGGTGGATGGGGGCCCCTGGGTCTCCAAAGTCACCCCTCCAGTTTTCCTTTGCAGATGCCAGGAAGCACCAGCAAAGGTGAGTGCAGCCTCCAGCCATGATACACCTTTTACCCAAACCCCCAGCACCTCCCATCCCCTTCCACACACCTCCTTATTCCCACAGGGCCCACCCAGACCCCCTGGCACCCCCAGTGAAGGATCCTCAGGCGATGTACATGGAGCTGCAAAGGCAACCGTGGGAACCCAGTGACATCTATGACAATCTACACAAAATATTGTGATGCTCTGGGAAATGGGAGGCACTGGGTGACACTGGGGGTGGTCCCTCCATGGCTCCTGTGGTTGCCCATCCTTCCAAGGGAGTTGGTCATGGCTCAGGGGGAGGCTACACAGGGCACCCTGTGCTCCCCATTTCCTCTCCTGGTACCTGCAAGGGCTCCCCCATCCCTTTGCTCGTACCTGCAGGGGCTCCCCAGCCCCATCCAAGTGCCCAAGTACCCTCAGGGACTCCCCCATTCTCTCCCCACAGTGCTTGCAGTACACCCAGGGCTTCCTCATTCCCCCTCCCACTACCCCTGTCCCATCCCACTGTAAATGGGGGAGTCGGGGAGGATTCTTGCTGAAAGGTTTCTCGGGTGAAAATGAAGCACAAAAGTGGCAATATTATATCTGAGAACTGTTTATTGATAAAGGAGGGTAAGCGTTCATACCAAAGGGGGATAGAAGGGAGCAGAAAGGGACAAGGATAGAGACAGAAACAGAAGACAGGGACAGCGTTACCACAAGGAGCCCGGGCGCTCTGTGGGCATCAGCTGGGCAGATGGAGTGTGTGTGCTGCAAGCCAGGGCGAGCCCACATGGCTTTTGTGAGTGGCTGGGCGTGATTTCCAAGGACGGCACCTGCGTGTCTCTGGCATGGGCGAGCAATGGCTGCAGGCTGGCTGCTGAGGGCTGGCTGCGGGCTGGTGCTGCGGCACTGGTGGCTCTGGGCTGGCTGCCACGGGCTGGGGCTGCGGTGGGCAGGTGCAGCAGGCTTGGTGCTGTGAGCAGCATGGGAAATGCGGCAGAGGCAGCGGGTGGGTGCAGGCAGCATCTGCTCCATTGGAGAGCAATGAAGGAATGTCCAGGAGGAGCAGGAATGAGCTGCCTCGGGGAAGCAGCACTACAGGAAAGAATGGATAGAGGCAGGGGAGAAGGACCACTGAAAGAAAAGGCAAGGGAGGGGATTGTCGATGGTATTTTTACCGGATGTCCAGGAGGAATGATGCATCTGACCCCATCTTATCAGAAGGCTTATTAAGTACTTTTTAATACCATATTAATCTATATTATATAACATTACATCTAAACTGAATCTGCCAAGCACTCAGCTGCACTCCACTGAACACAATCTCATGACTGTAAGCCGACAGTCCCCACACACACACACCTGGATTCAAATGGTCAGTGAATCAAAACTCTCACATCAGAATCCAATCACCGATTCCCTTCAGGTAAACAATCTTCCACAATGCATTCCGCATGTGATCAACACAGGAGCAGAAAATGAGATAAGAATTGTTTGGAACATTCTTTGCCTCTCCCACTACTTCTCTCAGGTTCAGAGAATGTAAATCCCACAGTGGAGGAGGGCCAAACTGACCCTCTGAGCGAGCCCCTGATCCCTGCAAGAAACCTAAAGCAAAACACTCCTGTTGTGTCACAGTTATCTGCTTTTATTTGCAAAGTTTCCTCCCACAGCCTGATTTCCTGGGTGTTTTTTCACAGATATTTTTCCTTGGGCATCTGTCCCACCAGCCAGTGGGGGTCACTCACAGCCCGATCACTGAAGCTTTCTCTCCCCTGATTCTCTGTTGTGTGAAGCCTCGCCAGGGACAGGGTTCCCAGCACATGTACAACCCACAGAGTCATTTTTCACCTCATGTGTAGCATATGTTGAGACATAAATCAAAATCAGATTTGATTCTCTTAAGCCCAGTGTGCTTAGTGGCTCTGCAGTCCCCATCCCAGTGCTCCCAATGAGGTGGCTTACTGGTGACCATCCCAGTTCCAAGGGGACACAGGACCTGGTTCCCTGCTCCTGGGACAAAAATGCAGCTCTTTGATTAAACTGGCAGAAATGGTGTTTCTTTTTCAGCTCTGTGCATGAAGCTGAACGAGTTGGGAACCTCCCTTGGAGTGGAATATACGATCCCCTTCTCTCTGAACTATTATAACTTTGAAATTACAGGGCTTTTAGGTGGGAATACGAGTAACAGTTCTTTACTGGTATATATTGACAGAAACAAGTTGATGGCAGTTGACTTTCACTGGATATTATATGAATTGATGTTATATTATTGATTATACTGTTGATTAAATATTGCCATGTTGTGCAGATAGTGAAAAGTATTGTAGAGTGGCCGATGTGGTTGTGGTGGCCGGGAGAGCTCCCTGCAGCACCCCCTGCTGGCCGCGGTTATAACTGCCACAAAAACCAACAGCGCTGAGCGGGAGGGAAAGTTCTGGGTTTGTGTTGTTTGTTCTGTTCTGGTTTATCAATTTCCCGGGAAAGAGCTGGTATTCCTCTTCCTACACTTTAGCCTGGAAGCCAGATCATCTTTGAAATTAAAAAACTTTTCTGAGATGGGTTTCTTTCCATTCCAGGAATTTTCCCCAGTTTCCTTGGCTGATATTTCTCATTTATATGAGTTGCCAACTTCTGGGTTCCAGCGTGGAACAGACACCCCATGAGCAGATAGGGCCAGGGACTTGGCTACCTCATGCTCTGCCTTTTAAGCCAGTTGTGTCACCAAGGATCCTCTCCCCAGCTGGAACTTCTGGTCACCTGGTTACTCAGGACCTGACTTTGGCAAAGCGTCACACTGTCCCCAGTGTGCCATGGCTGACAGATGATGGACAGACGGGGCCCTGTCTCAGCAAAAGCCAGGTCTGGCCCACCCCTGCCACACACAGCTGTTCCAAAATGTCTCCAGACTTCAAATTTTTCCTGTCTTTGACACCCCACCCTGTGCCATGGCCTGATTCTGACTGCCCGGGAAAGGGGGAGGCTCAGGAACCTCCTCAGTGCCTTTGTGACATCCTCGTGTGGGGAACATGGCAGAGGAGGGGTTTGGGACAGGGGAGAAGAGAATCCAGAGCCTCCTGAAGGCCACTTTGGCCATCAGAGCAAGGAAGGTCCAGGACCCTGCCAGATTCCTCTGATGGAGGAAACTTGATGGGGGAGGAAGTGTTCGGGGATTGTTCTTTGTCGGTGGCTTCCCCTGGGAATCGTTTCTTGTGTGACAATTTGGACTCTGAACCTTGTTGCTGTTTCTGTTGGTTTTGTTCTTTCATTGCTGATTCAGGAAGTTTTTCTTCTCTCAGCCCTTTGGGATCTTTGTGCCTCCATGGGGAGCGGTAGGGAAAGGAGCAGAAGCCACTGGTTTTAGTGGCAACCCAGAACTGGAGAATCCCATTCGTAAAGCTCAACAAAGCTGAACAAACACCATCTCTGCCAATTTAACCAAAAAGGTGCATTTTGGACTAAATAAGAAGGAAAGGGGTCCAGTGTCCCCTGGCACTGGGAGGAGCCTGGGGAGCCATGGGTGTACTGGGAGCACTGGGAGGGGGAAAGGGGAGCACTGGGTGCCCTGTGCAGCCCCCCCTGACTCATGGTCATCACCTCAGGCAGGATGGGCCACCATGGGAGCCATGGGACGGGGACTCCCAGCGTCCCTCATTGTCACAGCACGTTCCATGGATGTCACTGGTGTCCTGCAGTTGCCTGTGTGGTCCTGGCAGCTCTGCGTGGGTCACCTGGGGGTCCTTGGTGGGGGACAGGAAGAGACACCTGGCTTGGGGTGACACGCATGGGTGACATGTCCATGTCCCCACCCATCCCCCATACTCACCCGCTGCCACCTCATGTCCAGCCCCTCCCCCACCTCCAGGGGATAAGGGGGTTCTGGGGGGCCCTGTGGGGATAAGGGGGGGTCTGAGGGGTGTCTGGGGAGGGGGTCAGGCAGAGTCATGGCTGGAACTCCCCACTCACCTGTCCTGGGATTTCCTGAGAGCTGCAAGAAAAAGAGGATGGGGTGATCATGGGGTCCCCTGGGCCCCAACCCCACCTGGGACATTTAAATGCCCACTGGAGCCCTGAGTCCCCACCAGACACTGATTTCTACATGACTCCCAGGCCCCTGCACCCCAAAGCACCCCTGAGGAGCCCCAGAACACCTGAGGCACCCAGGTACTCCAACCCCCTCCCCAGGAACCCTGAACCCCTGAACACACTCAAGCCTCAAGGAACCCCAAGAATAGAACGCAGGGAAGCCTCCAAACAGCTTCAGGATCCCTGAGGAGCTCTCAACATCCCTGCACAACTCTCCAACACCTGCCTAAAAGCCCCCAGGAGATCCCAGTGTCACCCCAATATTCCTCAAGGCCCTTCCTGGGACAGCCCAGCACCCGCCAAAAGACCCCCAAGCAAAGGTCACTGGGGGCTCAGCTTCCTCCATATCTCGGTCTTTGGGTGATGCCCCAATGGACCCCCAGGCCGTGGGGCTTCCCCCCAGTTCCTGTAGGACCTTGTCCCCCCCCATTGTCACCCACCCCGGCGGTGCCACCAGGGACAGCCCCCGATGACAGCCAGGAGCAGGAGCAGGAACAGGAGGGTCCTGCCGACATTCACAGCCACTGCTGGGGACAGAGGGGACACATTGGGGTCATCCTGACCTGCAGGAGTCCTGAACACCCTGGTGACCCTGTGTGACCCCACCTGTGACCCCGAGTGAGCCAGGTGTCACCTCAAGGGCCAGCTCTGGGCTGAGTGCCTGGAACATGCGGTGCCCGTCCTGTCCCAGCTGGTTGGTGGCCACGCACTGGTAGGTGCCCGAATGTCCCATATCGATGTCCCTGAGCTCCAGGAAGGGACCCCGGGCCACCTCCTGCCCATGGTGCAGCCAGGTGAAGGTGACAGGGGCTGAGCCCACCTGCACTGAGCAGCGTAGGGTCACGTTGTCACCTGCATGCACCTGGTGTGACAGGGGACGATGGCTGATGGTGGCATTGGCCACGGGCACTGCGGGGACCGAGACAGGGCTGGCACCTGGCGAGGTGGGATGGGGGTGCAGTGGGTGGGGTCATCCCCAGCCTGATGGTCCCGCTTACCCAGGATGGTGACATTCAGGGGGTCACTCTCGGCCACGCTGTTCCCATCACTGACCCGGCACTGGTACTGGCCGCTGTCATTGTCCCCAACGTGGAGCAGCTCCAGGTGGGGGCTAGTGCCCAGCAGTGCCCCTGAGCCCTCCCGGTTCCAGGAGAAGGACAGGGGACCTGTCCCTATGGCCACTGCACTGCTCAGCACCAGGCTGTCCCCGAGTGCCACCTGTCCCCCAGGGGGCTGCACTGACAGGGGCACCCCTGAGAGTGAGACCCCTGTGGGAGAGTGAGACACCAGGGGACAGTGAGGGACCCGGAGGGGTGTCAGGGAGGGGCAGGGGAATTCCAGTGAGGGAGAGGGGTGCCGAGATTGGGGGAGGGGGGCTTAGAAAGGAACACCGAGAGATGATAAGGGGGTCAGGGAGGGAACACCTGGAGAGGGAGGTGGGCAACACCAGGAAGGGTACGGGGACCATGGGAGGGGATGGTGAGACTTGGGCAATATGCAGAGACCTCAGAGAGGGGTGGAGGGACCCAGGGATGGGGGAGGGGACCCAACGAAGGATGGAGGGAAACACAAGCCAGGAATGGGGGGAGCTTAGGAGTGACCTGGGGCAGGGATGGCAGGACACAGAAAATGCACCAGGGAAGGATGAGAGTACCCATGTACGGGCTGGGGGTTTTGGGGAGAGACTCGAGAGAGGATGGGGGGAGCCAGGGGAGAATCTGGAAAAGGTTGGGTGCCCCAGAGCAGGCGTCAGGGAGGGCTGGAGGATGCCAGGCAGTATGAGGGACCCAAGGCATCTGTGGGGGCTCCCCGTGCCCATCCCCGCACTCACTGCACACCATGACGAGGAGCCGGTTGCTGCTCTTCTGCACGGACCCCCCCTGGGAGTGCACCTCACAGCCATAATTCCCCGAGTGGGAGACCCTCACAGTGGGCACCAGCAGCTGCGGGGACTCCTGTGGGCCCCCCAGCACCTTCCCGTCCCGGTAAAACACGTGCAGGAGGGGGGCTCGGGGCCGCAGGGGGCTGGGGGTGCTGAGGCAGCTCAGAGTCAGGGGGGACCCCTCAGTGAGCTCATGGGGACCCTCCAGCACTGGGAGTGAGAAGAGCTCTGGGAAGGAGAGGAGAGGTAAGGACTGTGAGTCTGAGTGCACTGGGAAGTGGCTTTGGGGTTGTCAAGATATTGGAGTTCCAGCCGTGTGGGTGCTCACCATGCACTGTCACTGTCACTGCTGCTGACTGTGACAGCCAAGACCCCACCAAGCCCTCACATCGGTAGTGGCCGCTGTGGTGCAGCTGCAGAGGTGAAAGGGACAGCACAGTCCCCTTGAGGGACATCCTGAGATCCTTCTCCTCCCGGTAAAATCGCACCCTGGTGAGATGGTTTTCCTACCGGCATCGGCAGCGCAGTGTCAAGGTGTCCCCCTCCAGCAGTGCCCGCGCTGGCACCTGCAGCACCAGCTGGTCTGTGGGACAGGAAGGTCACATCTCACTGATGAGACTGGTCTGGGGTGGGTGCCCATAGCACCGGGGACATGTGGGTGCTCTGGGGTGCTCTGGGGTGCACTGGGATGTCCCTGTGTGCAGGGCACAGGCTCTTGTCACATGAGGGGTGTGAGGCCATCCACGGAATGGAGCCCACCCTGACCACTCTGGGGCCCCCATGATCATGCAAGCTCTCCCCTCACCATCTAAGACTGTCACGGGGGGGCTGCGCCCAGTGCCGGGTCTGTCGCATGTGTAGGTGCAACTCTCGGTGACAGTGAGGCGGTTGTGTCCCTCCTGCCACCAACGCTGCCGGTCCTTGTACCAGGTGGTGGCACCGGCAGTCCCCGAGCCCTGGCAGGTCAGTGTCACCCAGTCCCACAGCACCGCCAGACTCCAGGGGGGCTCCACGAGGAGCTGGGTGGTCTGGGCACCTGTGGGTGACAGGGGACACCAGCCTTCCAGGGCCAATGTGGGGCTGGGCACAGCGGATTGGGGACGAGGCATCCCCCGAGGACTCACCAATAAGGCCGAGGGTCTGGGCTGGAAGGGAGAAGGGACAGGGCTCAGTGGGGGTGTCACCATGGGGACAGAGGCACATGGGGCACAGGGTGTGGTGGCTGTCCCTGAACTGTCCCCGTGGGGACAGATGCTATTGTGGGAAAGTGTGTGGGTGGTCCCCAGAAGTCTGGAGAGGCAGGGGGACATGTCTGTGTCACAGCCACCCGTGTACCACATCCCTGTGGCACAGACACTTTGGGAACAGGGACGCTGAGGCCACCCCGGGTTGAGGCAGAACATGGGGACACTGAGAACACCCCAGGCACGAGGACACCACGGACACAGCCCATGCTGGCCCAGGTCACCCCCACCAGCTCATGATCCCATCCCAGTGATCCCATCCCCATGGCCACATCCTCATGGTTCTTGTCCCTGCATCCCAGATCCCTTGTCCCTATCCCCGGAGCTCCCTGAGCCCAAAGGTGCCAGTCCCCACATTCCTGTCTCCACATCCCCATCCCCAAATTCCTGCCCCCTCTTCCTGTACTCAAAGCCACCCTACATCCCCAGTCACACCAAGGTTCACTGTGGGTAACATGGACTGGCTCTGCTGGCATTGGGGACCTCAGGGGACCCCACAGCCCTCCTGTGCCCCCTTCCCTCCCCATCCCTGGGGTATCATGCCTGTGCCCAGGGCACTCACCCCACAGGAGCAGCCCCACCTTCCCGGCCATCCCGGTGTCCCCAGCCATGTGCACTGGCTGTCACTCGCTGCTGTGGCCACCGCTCCCCTGGCTGGCGGCTCTTCGGATGAAGGGGAAGGAAGCGAGGTCAGGTCTTGACCTCATGCGTAGGTGGCCCTTGGTGGGGGCCGGGTGGGGACAGTCTGGGGACACGGGTGGGTGGGACAAAATGGGTCATGGTGTTCCCAGGAGTTGGGAATTTGGTGGTTTTGGAGAGGCAGGAATGGGGTCACTGGTAAATGGGGTTCTGAGGAGGGGGAATATCCGGCAATGGGGGTGCCATTGGAATGAGCGTCTCCATACCTGGGGGCACTCAGGGATGGGAGTCCCAGGGGAATGTGGGCTCCAAGGATTTGAGTTCATGGGATGGGAGAATGGAGGGTCCTAGGAAGATTTCAGGGGATGGAATGAACAGGAAGGGGTTCCTTGGGAATGTGGTGCTGGGCCATGGAGATCCTAGGGAATGTCAGTGTTGGGATGGGGGCTGCAAAGAGAGTGGGACATAAGGAATGGAGGTCCCATGTTTCTGTTCCCAGGGGAATGGGGGTGCCAGGGATGGGCAGTGGCTGGGTGAGCCCATGGGTTGCAGCTCCTTCCCTGGGTGCTTCAGATTTTGGGGTGACCCAGAGCCAGCTCCACCCCCACATGGTGCCGGTTTCCAGGGGGTCACCCCAGACAGATTCTGAGCTGCTCTGGGTTTGTGCCCTCCCGCCTCCAGTGATTTTTCCCTCTCTTTATTCCATTTCCATCATTTTGCCCCTCAATTTCACAACCCCCTAGGTTGTGCCTTGATGGTCCTTGGGGGCACCTGGAGCAGGGAACAGATTGGGGGAAGCCCAGGCTGGGGGAAGCCCAGGGTGGGGGAAGCAGGGGTGAGGGGTCTGCAGGGAGGGCTGGGGAGGCTGTGGGGGATGGGGGAGTGCAGTTTTTACCCCCCAACACTTTCAAATTCTGTCTCCTGCAGAAGAAGGAAAAGGCCATTTGACACCTTTCTCACATGGGGGGGAAGGGTTCTGTCCTTAGGGAGCACATCCAGGGGGCTCCTGTCCTGGGGGAATCCTGTCCCAGGGAGGACACATGCTGGGTAAGAGGGTCCTGTCCTGGAGCTTGGCAGCTTTGGAGGGGTCCAGACTTCTCCATTCTTGCTCGTCCCCTGCTGGATCTGAGCCAGCAAGAGCAGCTGGGGAATGGAACCCTGAGCAGGAAGGAGGCCCCAAACTCCTGCTCCTTGAAGCCAGTGGCCATCCAAGGGTGGGGCCCAGCCATGGCCCAGCCCCACTGCACAGGGATGGCCATTGCCCAGCCTTGCTCTGGCCAGCCCCAGGTGGCAGCCAGCACCTGAGGGTCCCCATTGTTCCCTTGGCTTTTATTCTGGCAGCTTTAGAGCTCCTGCAGAGGTGAGAATTCTGTGGGGGCGGAAAAGGGCTGCCTGTGGTTTGCACAGCTCTGCATGAAGCACACAACCCAAAGGGAGCCCTAGCATTGTCTCTGTGAGGGCCTTTGATGGTTTTCAGAGCAGGGCTGGCTGGAAAGCCCCCCTGCAGGGGCAGCTGTGGGGGAACCAGCCTTGAAATTTAGCAATTGATCATGTGTTTCTCTTGGTAAGGGACTGAGAGAACGTCAAAACTACTGAAAATGGCACAACAATATGTCAACAACCTGCCTGGGAACCTCTTTCTTGAACAAAATCTGCAGCCTTGAGGAACCTCATGGAAAGAATGCTTGGATTCCGACTTTGTCCACAAAAATAGAGAGAAAAGTGTGGAAGTATTGGTCAGTGGCTCTACCCGTGGCCGTGGTGGGGCTGTGGGGAGTGACCCTGTGTGGATTCCAGGTGTCCCCAAAGCTGCTCCATCCCTTCCCTCCTCACCTGCGTGAAAGGCTGAGGGTTTGCAGCAATTGTTGTGTAAAGCCACCAGAGGTTCTGCTGTTGACCCGAGACCTGCCTGGGGTCAGGTGCAGCCTTCCTTCCATTGGGGATCATGGGGAGCAGTCGCGGGTGTTGCCCAGGGTGTGTGCCTGGCCTGGGACACTGCTATGCTGCCAGTGGGCGCTGGGATCCAACCTCCTGCCTTGGCGGCTTCTGCCCGCTGCCGGTGGTGGTGCCGGGACCTATTGGTGCCCATGAGTTTGCAAAAGGAGTGATTTCCCCTCCTCCCTCCCGTCCAAGGCCGCCATGGCCCCTGAGGGGATGGAGCTGGACCGGGGCGCCCCCTGCTGGCCGGGAGTGCTCCCTGCAGCGCCCCCTGCTGGCCGCGGTTATAACTGCCACAAAAACCAACAGCGCTGAGCGGGAGGGAAAGTTCTGGGCTTGTGTTGTTTGTTCTGTTGTGGTTTATAAATTTTCCAGAAAATAGCTGGTATTCCTTTTCCTACACTTTAGCCTGGAAGCCAGAACATCTTTGAAATTAAAAAGAGTTTCTGAGATGGGTTTCTTTCCATTCCAGGATTTTTTCCCAGTTTCCTTGGTAGTTATTTCTCATTTAAATGAGTTGCCAACTTCTGGGTTCCAGCGTGGAGGCGACAGTTATCCCATGAGCAGATAGGGTCAGGGACTTGGCTACCTCATTCTCTGCCTTTTAAGCCAGTTGTGTCACCAAGGATCCTCTCCTCAGGTGGCACTTCTGGTCACCTGGCTACTCAGGAGCTGGCTTTGTCAAAGTGTCACGCTGTCCCCAGTGTGCCATGCCTGACAGATGATGGACAGACGGGGCCCTGTCTCACTGAAAGCAAGGTCTGACCCAGCCCTGCCACACACAGCTGTTCCAAAATATCTCCAGACTTCAAATTTTTCCTGTCTTTGACACCCCACCCTGTGCCATGGCCTGATTCCAACCGCCCTGGGCAAATGGGAGGCTCAGGAACATCCTCAGTGCCTTTGTGAGATCCTGGTGTGGGGAACATGGCAGAGGAGGGGTTTGGGACAGGGGACAAGAGAATCCAGAGCCTCCTGAAGGCCACTTTTGCCATCAGAGCAAGGAAGGTCCATGGCTCTGCCAGATTCCTGTGGTGGAGGAAACGTGACGGCGGGGGAAGTGTTCGGGGATTGTTCTTTGTTGGTGGCTTTCCCTGGAAATTATTCCTTGTGTGACAATTTTCAGTCTGAACCTTGTTGCTGTTGGTTTTGTTCTTTCATTGCTGATTCAGGAATTGTCAGACTTTTGGGATCTTTGTGCCTCCATGGGGAGCGGTAGGGAAAGGGGCAGCAGCCCCTTGCTTTTAGTGGCAACCCAGAACTGGAGAATCCCATTCCTAAAGCCCAACAAAGCTGAACAAACACCATCTCTGCCAGTTTAACCAAAAAGCTGCATTTTGGACTAAATAAGAAGGAAATGGGTCCAGTGTCCCCTGGCACTGGGAGGAGCCTGGGAAGCCATGGGTGTACTGGGAGCACTAGGAGGGGGAAAGGGGAGCACTGGGTGCCCTGTGCAGCCCCCCCTGACTTGTGGCCATCACCCCAGGCAGGATGGGCCACCACGGGAGCCATGGGATGGGGACTCCCAGTGTCCCCCATTGTCACAGGACGTTCCAATGGATGTCACTGGTGTCCTGCAGTCGCCCATGTGGTCGTGGCAGCTCTGCGTGGGTCACCTGAGGGTCCTTGGGGGGGGACAGTAAGAGACACCTGGCTTGGGGTGACACCCATGGGTGACATGTCCATGTACCCACCCATCCCCCATACTCACCCCCTGCCCCCTCATGTCCAGCCCCTCCCCCACCTGCAGGAGATAAGGGGGTTCTGGGGGGCCATGTGGGGATAAGGGGGGGTCTGAGGGGTGTCTGGGGAGGGGGTCAGGCAGAGTCATGGCTGGAACTCCCCACTCTCCTGTCCTGGGATTTCCTGAGAGCTGCAAAAAAAGAGGATGGGGTGATCATGGTGTGTCCCCTGGGCCCCAACCCCACCTGGGACCTTTAAATGCCCACTGGAGCCCTGAGCCCCCACCAGACACTGATTTCTACATGACTCCCAGGCCCCTGCACCCCAAAGCACCCCTGAGGAGCCCCAGAACACCTGAGGCACCCAGGTACTCCAACCCCCTCCCCAGGACCCCTGAACCCATGAGCACCCCTCAAGCCTCAAGGAACCCCAAGAATGGAATGCAGGGAAGCCTCCAAACAGCTTCAGAATCCCCGAGGAGCTCTCAACATCCCTGCACAACTCTCCAACACCTCCCTAAAAGCCCCCAGGAGATCCCAGCGTCACCCCAATAATCCTCAAGGCCCTTCCTGGGACAGCCCAGGACCCTCCAAAAGACCCCCAAGCAAAGGTCACTGGGGGCTCAGCTTCCTCCAGCTCAGGGGATTTGGGTGATGTCCCAACGGCCTCCCCAGTGTGTGGGGCTTCCCCCCAGTTCCTGTAGGACCTCGTCCTACTCCATTGTCACCCACCCCGGTGGTGCCACCAGGGACAGCCCCCGATGACAGCCAGGAGCAGGAGCAGGAAAAGGAGGGTCCTGCCGACATTCACAGCCACTGCTGGGGACAGAGGGGACACATTGGGGTCACCCTGAACTGCAGGGGCCCTGAACCCCCCAGCAACCCTGTGTGACTCCACCTGTGACCCAGGGTGAGCCAGGTGTCACCTCCAGGGCCAGCTCAGGGCTGAGTGCCCAGAACACGCGGTGCCCGTCCTGTCCCAGCTGGTTGGTGGCCATGCACTGGTAAGTGCCCGAATGTCCCACATCGATGTCCCTGAGCTCCAGGAGGGGACCCTGGGCCACCTCCTGCCCGTTGTGCAGCCAGGTGAAGGTGACAGGGGCTGAGCCCACCTGCACTGAGCAGCGCAGGGTCACGTTGTCACCTGCACGCACCTGGTGTGACAGGCGACCAGGGGTGATGGTGGCATTGGCCACAGGCACTGTGGGGACACAGAGAGGGCTGGCACCTGGCGAGGTGGGATGGGGGTGCTGTGGGTGGGGTCATCCCCAGCCCGAGGGTCCTGCTCACCCAGGACGGTGACATTCAGGGGGTCACTCTCGGCCACGCTGTTCCCGTCACTGACCCGGCACCAGTACTGGCCGCTGTCATTGTCCCCAAAGTGGCGCAGCTCCAGATGGGGGCCGGTGCCCAGCAGTGCCCCCGAGCCCTCCCGGTGCCAGGAGAAGGACAGGGGACCTGTCCCTGTGGCCACCTCACAGCTCAGCACCAGGCTGTCCCCGAGTGTCACCTGTCCCCTGGGGGGCTGCACTGACAGGGACACCCCCGAGGGCGGGACCCCTGCGGGAGAGTGGGACACCAGGGGACAGTGAGGGACCCGAGGGGGTGTCAGGGAGGGGCAGGGGAATTCCAGTGAGGGAGAGGGGGTGCAGAGATTGGGGGAGGGGGGCTTAGAAAGGAATCCCGAGGGATGATAAGGGGGTCAGGGAGGGAACACCTGGAGAGGGAGGTGGGCAACACCAGGAAGGGTACGGGGACCATGGGAGGGGATGGTGAGACTTGGGCAATATGCAGAGACCTCAGAGAGGGGTGGAGGGACCCAGGGATGGGGGAGGGGACCCAACGAAGGATGGAGGGAAACACAAGCCAGGAATGGGGGGAGCTTAGTAGCAACCCGGGGCAGGGATGGCAGGACACAGAAAATGCACCAGGGAAGGATGAGGGTACCCATGTACGGGCTGGGGGTTTTGGGGAGAGACCCCAGAAAGGATGGGGGGGGGGTCAGGGAGGGATCTGGAAAAGGTTGGGTGCCCCAGAGCAGGTGTCAGGGAGGGCTGGGAGATGCCAGGCAGTGTGGGGGACCCGAGGCATCTGGGGGGGCTCCCCGTGCCCATCCCCGCACTCACTGCACACCGTGACGAGGAGCCGGTTGCTGCTTTTCTGCACTGACCCTTCCTGGGAGTGCACCTCACAGCCATAATGCCCCGAGTGGGAGACCCTCACAGTGGGCACCAGCAGCTGCGGGGACCCCTGTGGGCCCCCCAGCACCTGCCCATCCCGGTAGAACACGTGCAGGAGGGGGGCTCGGGGCCGCAGGGGGCTGGGGTAGCTGAGGCAGCTCAGAGTCAGGGGGGACCCCTCAGTGAGCTCATGGGGACCCTCCAGCACTGGGAGTGAGAAGAGCTCTGGGAAGGAGAGGAGAGGTAAGGACTGTGAGTCTGAGTGCACTGGGAAGTGGCTTTGGGGTTGTCAAGATATTGGAGTTCCAGCCGTGTGGGTGCTCACCATGCACTGTCACTGTCACTGCTGCTGAACGTGACTGCCAGGACCCCAGCAAGCCCTCACATCGGTAGCGGCCGCTGTGGTGCAGCTGCAGAAGTGAAAGGGACAGCACAGTCCCCTTGAGGGACATCCTGAGATCCTTCTCATCCCGGTAAAATCGCACCCTGGTGAGATGGTTGTCCTGCCGGCACCGGCAGCGCAGTGCCAAGGTGTCCCCCTCCAGCAGTGCCCGCGCTGGCACCTGCAGCACCAGCTGGTCTGTGGGACAGGAAGGTCACATGTCACTGATGAGACTGGTCTGGGGTGGGTGCCCATAGCACCGGGGACATGTGGGTGCTCTGGGGTGCTCTGGGGTGCACTGGGATGTCCCTGTGTGCAGGGCACAGGCTCTTGTCACATGAGGGGTATGACGCCATCCATGGAATGGAGCCCACCCTTACCGCTCTGGGGCCCCCATGATCATTAAAGCTCTCCCCTCACCATCTAAGACTGTCACGGGGGGGCTGCGCCCAGTGCCTGGTCTGTCACATGTGTAGGTGCCACTCTCGGTGACAATGAGGCGGTCCTGTCCCTTCTGCCACCAACGCTGCCTGTCCTTGTACCAGGTGGTGGCACCGGCAGTCCCCAAGCCCTGGCAGGTCAGTGTCACCCGGTCCCAAAGCACCGCTGGCCTCCAGGGGGGCTCCACGAGGAGCTGGGTGGTCTGGGCACCTGTGCGTGACAGGGGACACCAGCCTTCCAGGGCCAATGTGGGGCTGGGCACAGCGGATTGGGGACGAGGCATACCCTGAGGACTCACCAGCAAGGCCGAGGGTCTGGGCTGGAAGGGAGAAGGGACAGGGCTGAGTGGGGGTGTCACCATGGGGACAGAGGCACATGGGGTATGGGGTGTGGTGGCTGTCCCCAAAGTGTCCCCGTGGGGACAGATGCTCTTGTGGGAAAGTGTGTGGGTGGTCCCCAGAAGTCTGGAGAGGCAGGGGGACATGTCTGTGTCACAGCCACCCGTGTACCACATCCCTGTGGCACAGACACTTTGGGAACAGGGACATCGAGGCCACTCCGGGTTGAGGCAGTGTAGGGGGTTGAGTAATTGTATGTATTGTAAATATATGAATGGCAGTAAAAGATCTTTGTATTGTATTAGTGACCCTGCCCTGATTCTAGTTATTGTAAATGGGCTGCAGCTGTGATGTCCTTGATTGGGCAGCAGCTGTAGTCCATGGAGGTAACTGCGATAAAAGGGGGTGGAGTGGTCAGGGAGAGCCTGGGAGAGGAGCCCTGACCGAGAAGCAACAATACCACTGCTGTGAAGATCTGCCATGAGAAAACCACCAAGAAGGGATGAGACTCCGGAAATATAATTATACAGCAATAGGAATACAACAAGGCAGAACATGGGGACACTGAGAACACCCCGGGCACAAGGACACCACGGACACAGCCCATGCTGGCCCAGGTCACCCCACCAGCTCATTATCCCATCCCCATGGCCACATCCTCATGGTTCTTGTCCCTGCATCCCAGTTCCCTTGTCCCTATCCCCGGAGCTGCCTGAGCCCAAAGGTGCCAGTCCCCACATTCCTGTCCCCACATCCCCATCACCAAATACCTGCCCCCTTCTTCCTGTCCCCAAAGCCACTCTACATCCCCAGCCCTACCCAGGTCCACTGTGGGTAACATGGACTGGCTCTTCTGGCATTGGGGACCTCAGGGGACCCCACAGCCCCCCTGTGCCCCCTTCCCATCGCTGGGGTATCATGCCTGTGCCTGGGGCACTCACCCCACAGGAGCAGCACCACCTTCCCGGCCATCCCGGTGTCCCCAGCCATGTGCCCTGGCTGTCACTCGCTGCTGTGGCCACCGCTCCCCTGGCTGGCGGCTCTTCGGATGAAGGGGAAGGAAGCGAGGTCAGGTCTTGACCTCATGCGTAGGTGGCCCTTGGTGGGGGCAGGGTGGACACAGGCTGGGGACATGGGTGGGTGGGACAAAATGTGTCATGGGGTTCCCAGGAGTTGGGAACTCGGTGGTTTTGGGGAGGCAGGAATGGGGTCACTGGTAAATGGGGTTCTGAGGAGGGGGAATATCCGGCAATGGGGGTGCCATTGGAATGGGCGTCTCCATACCTGGGGGGACTCAGGGATGGGAGTCCCAGGGGAATGTGGGCTCCAAGGATTTGAGTTCATGGGATGGGAGAATGGAGGGTCCTAGGAAGATTTCAGGGGATGGAATGAACAGGAAGGGGTTCCTTGGGAATGGGGTGCTGGGCCATGGAGATCCTAGGGAATGTCAGTGTTGGGATGGGGGCTGCAGAAGCAGTGGGACATAAGGAATGGAGGTCCCATGTTTCTGTTCCCGGGGAAATGGGGGTGCCAGGGATGGGCAGTGGCTGGGTGAGCCCATGGGTTGCAGCTCCTTCCCTGGGTGCTTCAGATTTTGGGGTGACCCAGAGCCAGCACCACCCCCACGTGGTGCCGGTGTCCATGGTGTCACCCCAGAAAGATTCTGAGCTGCTCTGGGTCTGTGTCCCCCATCCTCCAGTGATTTTTCCCTCTCTTTATTCCATTTCCATCATTTTGCCACTCAATTTCACAAGCCCCCAGTTCGTGCCTTGATGGTCCTTGGGGGCACCTGGAGCAGGGAACAGGCTGGGGGAAGCCCAGGGTGGGGGAATCCCAGGCTGGGGAAAGCCCAGGGTGGGGGAAGCAGGGGTGAGGGGTCTGCAGGGAGGGCTGGGGAGGCTGTGGGGGATGGGGGAGTGCAGCTTTTACCCCCCAACACTTTCTGTCTCCCGCAGAAGAAGGAAAAGGCCATTTGACACCTTTCTCACATGGGGGGAAGGGTTCTGTCCTTAGGGGGCACATCCAGGGGGCTCCTGTCCTGGGGGAATCCTGTCCCAGGGGGGACACATGCTGGACAAGGGGCTCCTGTCCTGGAGGATGGCAGCTCCTGGTGTTTCCAGACTTCTCCATTCTTGCTCGTCCCCTGCAGGATCTGAGCCAGCAAGAGCAGCTGTGGAATGGAGCCCTGGGCAGGAAGGAGCTCCCAAACTCCTGCTCCTTGAAGCCAGTGGCCATCCAAGGTTGGGGCCCAGCCATGGCCCAGCCCCACTGCACAGGGATGGCCATTGCCCAGCCCTGCTCTAGCCAGCCCCAGGTGGCAGCCAGCACCTGAGGGTCCGCATTGGCCCCTTGGCTTTGACTTTGGCAGCTTTAGAGCTGCTGCAGAGGTGAGAATTCTGTGGGTAGAAACAGGCCTGCCTGTGGTTTGCTCAGCCCTGCAAGAAGCACCAACACCAAAAGGAGCCCAAGCAGTGGCTCTGTGAGGGCCTTTGATGGTTTTCAGAGCAGGGCTGGCTGGAAACCGCCCCTGCAGGGGCAGCTGCGGGGGAACCAGTCTGGAAATGCACCAATTGATCATTTTGTGCCTTTGCCTAAGGGACTAAGACCGTCCCATAACTACTGCAACGACAACAACAATTGGGCTCCTTTTGGGTTTTGTGCTGCTTTAAGGGATGAGGAAACCACAGGCAGGGCCTTTTCCACCCACAGAATTCTCACCTCTGCAACAGCTCTAAAGTGCCAGAATCAAAGCCAAGGGGGCAGGGGGGACCCTCAGGTTCTGGCTGCCACCTGGGGCTGGGCAGAGCAGGGCTGGGCAATGGCCATCCCTGTGCAGTGGGGCTGGGCCATGGCTGGGCCCCAGCCTTGCATTGACAGGGGTCCCCAGGATGTGCCGCCCCCGGGACAGGCACCCGGCCAGGAATGTGCAGGGACATTTCTGGAACTGCCACCCCTTGGGACACGACCCTCCCATGCCAGGATGTGTAACCCCCTGGGACAGGATCCCCTCAGGACAGGACCCTCCTGGATGTGCCCCCCAGGACAGAAACTCCCCCTTTTCCCATCTGACTTTTCGCACAAATGGCCTCTTCCTTCTTGTCCAGGAAAAAGAAAGTGTAGAGAGGGCACAGCCCAATACCTCCGTCCCCAAAATCTCCCCCTCCCTCCCTGAAGCCACTGCTCCGCATTTTCCCTCTCCCCTGGGTGCCCCCAACCCCTTCCTTGCTCAGGTGCTCCCCGGGATTGCTGAGCCAGGAACCGGGGGTGAGGGGACATGGCACAAACGTGAAGAAAAAAAAGGAAAAAAGAGAAATAAAGAGAGGAAAATTCAAAGGCAGGGGAGGGCGCAGAAGCAGAGGTACCCAAGACCCCCATGTGATGCCTGCCCAGAAAAGGAGTATCCCAGGAGGGGCAGTGCTGGGCCCTCGGTCACCCCAAAATATGAGGGATTCAGGGAAGGAGCTGAGACACCTGTGCCCATCCAGAAACTGCTCATCCCTGGCAGCCCCCATTGTCCTGGAAACCAACCATGGGAGCCCCATTCCTTAAGTCCCACCGTGCCAGGGACCCCCATCCCAGTACTGATTTCCCAGGATCTCCATGGCCCAGCACCCCATTTCCAAGGAACCATCTCCACTTCTTTCCATTCCCCGAAATCCTCTTTCCTCCAGGACCTTGATTCTCCCAGGATCCCCATTCCCACGGGAGTCCCATTCCCCCAGCGTCCCCGTCCCATGGCCCCAAACCCCTGGAGCCCACGTTCCCCCAAGACTCCCATCCCTGAGTCCCCCCAGCCCTGGGCACCCCCATTCACTTGGTCCCCCCATCCCCAGTGATTCCCTCTCCTCAGGACCCCCATTCCCCTGGACACCCATCCCCACGTCCTCAAACCCACCAAGACCCCCACTCCTGGGAACCCATATCGCACCTTGTCCCACCCAGCCTTGTCCCCATCCTGTCCCCAGCTCGTGGCCACCCTGCCCCCACCAAGGGCCACCTACACATGGGGACGGACATGACCTCGCTTCCTTCCCCTTCATCCGAAGAGCCGCCACCCAGGGGAGCGGTGGCCACAGCAGCGAGTGACAGCCAGTGCACATGGCTGGGGACACCGGGATGGCCGGGAAGGTGGCGCTGCTCCTGTGGGGTGAGTGCTCTGGGCGTGGGCCTGACACCCTGGGATAGGGAGGGGAGGGGGCACAGGGGGGCTGTGGGGTCTCCTGATGTCCCCAATGCCAGCAGGGCACAGAGCCCAGTGTGACCAGAGTTGTGGGGTGGCCTTGGGGACAGGAACACAGAACAGGAACAAAGAACTCAGATGTGGGGACAGGGGGATGGAATATGGGGACAAGGATGTGGCAGAAGGAACCTTGGGGCTTGAGCAGCTGTGGGGACAGGGACACAAAGATGTAGGGACAGGGACAACAGGACCGGTACCATGTGCTTGGGCCATGAGTCCAGGTGCCATTGGAACGCAACGATGGGCACAGGGCCATGGGGATGTGGGGATGGGGCTGGCAGGGGTAACCTGTGCCAGCATGGGGCCCCATGCATGAGCATGGCGTGACTGCTGTGTCGCTGTCCTTGAGACATCTGTGCCACACCAGTGCCCCCACACAGACTGTTTGGCAACAGCCCCTAAACCCCTTGCCCCTGTGCCTCTGTCCCTGCAGTGTCACCCCCACCCAGCCCTGTCCCTTCTCCCTTCCAGCCCAGATCCTCAGCCTCACTGGTGAGTCCTCGGGGGATGCCATGGCCCCCCCCCCCCCGCTGCTCCCAGCCTCATGCTGGCCCAGGCAGGCTGGTGTCCCCTGTCACCCACAGGTGCCCACACCACCCAGCTCCTGGTGGAGCCCCCCTGGAGGCCAGCGGTGCTCTGGGACCGGGTGACACTGACCTGCCAGGGCTCAGGGACTGCTGGTGCCACCATCTGGTACAAGGATGGGCAGCGGTGGGGGCAGGAAAGGCGCGATCACTGTCACTGAGATTGGCACCTACACGTGTGAAAGACCCGGCACCGGGCTCAGTTCTCCCGTGAGAGTCTCAGGCGGTGAGGGGGATTTGGGTGTCCCAAGCCTGGCACCCACGGGGTTTCTGAGGGCTCTGAGTGGTCTCTGCTCCATGGGTCACGTGCTGTGTGACCAGAGCCCATCCCCCGCTCTTGGGACATCCCAGAGCATCCCAGTGTAGAGGGACCCCCATGTTGGAACTGGGGACCCCTGGTGCTCTGGGTGTGACATAATG
The DNA here is from genome assembly GCF_035770615.1 of Melospiza melodia melodia. NCBI lineage: Eukaryota > Metazoa > Chordata > Aves > Passeriformes > Passerellidae > Melospiza > Melospiza melodia. Next base: position 6,221,638 of record NC_086218.1, on the reverse strand, counting down.
GGGGGGTCCTGGTGCCATTGGGTGTGACAGGACCCCTCTGTCCCCCAGACCTGCTGGTGCTGCAGGTGCCGGCGTGGGCGCTGCTGGAGGGGGACACACTGACACTGCGCTGCTGGGGCCGGTGGAACAACATGGTCACCTCGGTGTCCTTCTACCACAAAGGGAAGAAACTGAGGGGACTCCGTCATAGTATAAAGCTGTCCCTGTCTCCTCTGCAGCTGAGCCAAAGCGGCAAGTACAGCTGCAGGGGCTGGGTGGGATTCTGGGGGCAGCAGGATTCACCGCAGGTGACAGTGACAGTGCAAGGTGAGCATCCCAGAGCATCCCAGTGTGGGGGAACCCGTGTTGGAATTGGGGACCCCTTGTACACTGGGTGTGACCCAATAGGGTGATCCCCATGCAAACGGGACCCTGTTGTGACAGCACCCCCCTGTCCCGCAGCCCAGTTAGAGTTGCGGGTGTCAGCACGGGAGCTGCTGGAGGGGGACACGGTGACACTGCGCTGCCAGCACTGGCGGGACTATCCTGTCACCAAGGTGCGATTCTTCCATGGAGTCAAGGAGGTGGAGGGGTCCCGTAGTGGGACCGAGCTGTTGTTGTCCCTTCTGCAGCTGCACCACAGTGGAAACTACAGCTGCAGGGGCTTGGTGGATTCCGAAATGTCATTGTGGGCACAGTCATCGCCAGTGACAGTGACAGTGCACGGTGAGAACCCCCATGGCTGGAACTCCAATATCCTGACACCCAAAAAGCCACTTCCCAGTGCACTCAGAGTCACAGTCCTCACCTTCTCTCTCCTACCCAGAGCTCTTCTCAGTGCCGGTGCTGGAGGGTCCCCTCGAGCCCATTGTGGGGTCCCCCCTGACTCTCAGCTGCATCAGCTACCCCCAGCCCCCTGAGGCCCCGAGCCTTCCTCCTGCATGTGTTCTACCGGGACGGGCAGGTGGTGGGGGGCCCTCAGGGGTCCCCACAGCTGCTGGTGCCCACCGTGGGGGTCTCCCACTAGGGGAATTACAGCTGCCAGGTGCATTCCGAGGGTGGGGCCGTGCGAAAGAGCAGCGCCTGGATCCACATCACGGTGCGCAGTGAGTGTGGGGATGGGCACAGGAAGCCCACAGAGACTCCCCGAGTGCCTTTGTTGGAGACCTCCACGTCTCCCTGACACCTTTCTTGGGTCCCTCCAACTCTCTCCTGTGTCCTTCACCCCTCCTGGATGTGACCCCATCCCCAACATCCCCCATCCCCTTGTCCCTATCCCCCCATACCAGGTGCCAGCCCCTCCCTGTGGCCTCAGCCCTGTCTTTGTCCCCACAGTGCCTGTGGCCAATGCCACCATCACCCCCGGTCACCTGTCACACCAGATACATGCAGGTGACAACGTGACCCTGCACTGCTCGGTGCAGGTGGGCTCAGCCCCTGTCACCTTCACCTGGCTGCACAACGGGCAGGATGTGGCCTGGGGTCCCCTCCTGGAGCTCAGGGACATCGATGTGGGACATTCAGGCACCTACCAGTGCGTGGCCACCAACCAGCTGGGACAGGACGGGCACCGCGTGTTCCAGGCCTTCAGCCCTGAGCTGGCCCTGGAGGTGACACCTGGCTCACCCTGGGTCATAGGTGGGTTCACACAGGGTCACCAGGGAGTGCAGGACCCCTGGGGTGATGGGTGATCCTGATGTGTCCCCCTCTGTTTCTTGCAGTGGCCACAGGGGTCGGTGGGGCCCTTTTGTTCCTGCTCCTGCTCGTGGCTGCCATTGTGACCTGGCACCGGTGGCACCGTGTGGGTGGGTAACAATGGGGGTATGGGTGTCCCAGGGAGCTGAAGAGGCCCCCAGATTTGGGGAGCGATAGGGAAGCACGCACAGTCTAAAAATTGTGACCTTGTCTGGGCATTCTGTAGAGTATGGTTAGGTGCTGGAGAGTCCTGCATGGATGTTGGGGTTCTTTCAGGGGCCCTGAGGGTGATGGGTTTTCCTGTCCCTGAACAGCCTCGCGTTCTTGAAGCTGACTTGGGTGGGGGGGTTTGGAGAGGTCCATGATTTCTGGGGGGCATTGGGGATGATTACAGGCCCCATGGGAGTTCAGGAATCCTGAGAGGGTTCAGGGTCCTGGGACCCCACAGTCACCTGTCCACTCCTTCCTTTGAAGCTGCCAGGAAGAACCAAGAAAGGTGAGTGGGGAGCTCAAACCACAGTCTTCCATTTTACCCCAATCCCCAAGACTCTCATTCCCTCCCCCACATTCCATTTATTCCCTCAGTGCTCCCCCGGATCCCCTGGCCCCCCCAGAGGAGGGGGAGGTGCTGTACACCCACGTCGTTGTCACCAAGAGGGCAGGGGGTGAGTACAGGGGGGACACACACAGAGGGACACGTCACCCACCAGTGTCACCCCACCTGAATCCGACAGCCCGTGTCTCTCGCAGCGTCCCCCCGTGCCACCACCCTACAGGATCCCCAGGTGACCTACGCGGAGCTGCGGGGACCCCAGGGGCGACCGCTGGAACCTGGTGACATCTACGGGAATGTGCTCTGACACTGGGGAGAACTGGGGGGCATTGGGGGTCCCCACCCAGGGGCACCCACTCGTGTGTGTGCTGTCACCAAAACTGTCCCTCTCCCTCCTTGTGGAAGCATAAGGATCCCAAAGGGCTGAGAGAAGAACAATTTCCTGAAACAGCAAGGAGAGAGAATAAAACCAACAGCAACAGCAACAAGGTTCCGAGTCCAAGTGGTCACACAAGGAATGATTTCCAGGGAAAGCCACAACAAGGAACAAACCCCAGATATTTCCCTCAGCATGGCCTGGACCTTCCTTGCTCTGAGGGCCAAAGTGGCCTTCAGGAGGCTCTGGATTCTCTTGTTCCCTGTCCCAAACCCCTCCTCTGCCATGTTCCCCTACACGATGATGCCACAAAGGTCCTGCGGGGGTTGCGGAGCCTTGCCCTTTTCCCAGGGCAGTCAGGATCAGGCCATGGCACAGGGTGGGCTGCCAGAGACAAGAAAAGTTTGATGTCTGAAGACATTTTGGAACAGCTGTGTGTGGCAGTGGTGGGTCAGGCTTTGCTTTCGGTGAGACAGGGCCCTGTCCGTCCATCAGTCTGTCAGCCATGACACACTGGGGACAGTGTGATGCTCTGCCAAAGCCAGCCTCTGAGTGGCCGTGTGACCAAAAGTGCCACCTGTGGAGAGGGCTCTTGGTGGCCCAACTGGCTTAAAAGGCAGAGTGTGAGGTGACTAAGTCCCTGACCCTGTCTTCTCTTGAGGGGTCGGACCTGGAACTCAGGTTTTGGCAACTCGTTTAAATGAGAAATATCTACCAAGGAAAGTGGGAACGTTCCTGGAATGGATAGAACACCCATCTCTAAATTATTTTTTCATTTCAAAAATGATTTGGCTTTCAGACCAAAAGTGTAGGAAAAGGACTACCAGCTCTTCACGGGGAAATTTATAAACCAGAACAGAGCAAACAACAAAAACCCAGAACTTTCCCTCTCTCTCAGCACTGTTGGTTTTTGTGGCAGTTATAACCGCAGCCAGCAGGGGGCGCTGCAGGGAGCACTCCCGGCCAGCAGGGGGCGCCCCGGTCCAGCTCCATCCCCTCAGGGACCATGGCGGCCTCGGACGGGAGGCAGGAGGGGAAATCGCTCCTTTTGCAAACTCATGGGCACCAATCACTCCCGGCACCACCACGGGCAGCGGGCAGAAGGCGCCAAGGCAGCAGGTTGGATCCCAGTGCCCACTGGCAGCGGAGCAGTGTCCCGGGGTCAGGCACATGCCCTGCAAAACAGCCCGCAACCACTGTCCATGATCCTGAATGGAAGGAAGGAAACACCTGACCCCAGGCAGGTCTTGGGTCCACAGCAGAACCTCTGGAGGCTTTACACCACTATTCCTGCAAATCCTCAGTCTTTCACCCCCTTTTCCTCTTTCAGCCCTGTCACATCCACTCTGGAAATGTTGAATTGCCCTGGAATATTGAGGAAAGCTGGTGCTCAGTGCTGGCTCTGCCTGGGCTCCTCAGGGGCCTCCACAGCGCATTTGGCATTCCTGCTCATCCTGGGCCACTGCTGGTCCCCACACAGCATCTGCAGAGGGAGGAAGAGGAGATGGAGAGCAGAGCCGCAGCTCCAAGGGCTCTGCAGCTGCCGCTGGAGTGCAGGGACAGCCTTGGCCGGGAGCTGTGCCTTGGGAGGGAAAAATGGGAAGAAAACTGGAGCTGGTTGCGCTAATGCCCCTGTTCTGCTCTGGGACCTGCAGGCCATTAAGGAGGTGCTATAATTGGTGCTGGGGTTCCTCAAGTTCAGCCGGGCTTCTAAAACATCCCTGTGCACAAACACAGGGTTCTGCTGCCTCTCCCAGGGATTTTGGGATCCTGCAGCTGAGGCAGCAGCATCTGGAGCAAGTGGGCCACTGGAACAGCACCTGGCCATGGAGAGGAGCAGGAGTGCCGGGAATTCCACAGGGTGCTCAGAAGAGGGCCAAAGGGCACCGCTTGCCATGCCTGCTTCCCCCAGATTTTGGGACAGAGCAGTGACACCCATCGGGCTCCCAAACCCCTCCGGGCTTGGGCACAACCTCACAGGAGGTCCCGGCCAGGCCTTGGGGATGATTTGGGTGCTCCAGGGATTGTTCCCAACAAAGGGCAGCGCTCCAGGAGCAGTGGGCACATCCCGAAGGAGCAGCCCGGGGCTGCTGGAGCCCGAGTGCTGTGGTGTGAGGGAGCCGGGCCCCGCTCAGCTGGCGCTGCCCCAGGAATATCTCATCCTGCAGGGGCTCGGCAGCCTCTGCCGGTGCCGGCCCCGGGGCTGTCGGGGGGCGTGGCCGGAGGGGCCAGGGGGCAGTGGGTGGGAGGGGCCGGGATGGAGGGACCGGGACCCCACTGGGAAGCCCCGAGCATGGAGGGAGCGAAATGGCAGAGGGGAGATCCCGGGACAGGGGGGAGCAGAGACCCTGCGGTCGGGTCTGTGGAAAGGGGGGACAGCAATGGTGGTCCTGGAGCACCAGGAAGGGGCCCAGCTGCCATCGCGCTGCGAGTGCCGGGACGGTCACAGGGTGTCTGAATCGACTGTGGCAGCGTGTCCAAAGCCACTGTCGTGATGTGTTGGGACTGAGCGTTGCCAGGGTAAGGCCCCCACAGCTCCGGGAAGTGGAGGGGTACCCTGGAAGGTGTGCAGCAGGGGTGGGGCAGAGCTCTGTCTATTCTCTATGCCCTGTGCAGGTGAGGAGAGCAGGGATGGAGCAGCTTTGGGAACACCTGGAATCCGGATAGGGTCCCTTCCCACCACGGCCGCGGGTTAAAACCCCTGCTCGACATTTCCATCCTTTTCTCTCTTGTCTAAAGACTGAGCCAGAACCCAAAAATACTTTTTGGGATGTTCTAAAGGGCTGCAGGTTTGAGACAGGAAGGAGGAGGAGGGTCCTGGTCAGATTGTTGAGCAGATGGTTGTTGTCTTTGCAGGATTTTCGGGTCTCTTCCAGTCCCTTGCCTAGAAGGACAAAGTGATCAATTGCTGCATTTCAGGACTGGTTCCCCCACAGCTGCCTTTGTAGAGGAGTTTCCAGTCAGTCCTGCTCTGAAAACCACCAAAGGCCGCCTCAGAGCCACTGCTTGGGCTCCCTTTGAGGTTTGTGCTTCTTGCAGGGCTGAGCAAACCACAGGCAGGCCTTTTTCCCCCACAGAATTCTCATCTTTGCCATATGTGAAAAACATGTTCTCTCTCCTGTGAAAATTTTTGAAGTTTAAAAAAGGACAATAGGAGGCAAGGACCATAGAACAATGAGTAAAGGTTGTTATGGGCGGGTGCATTTTGGCACTCAGCCAAGAGCACACTGTTCTCTTCAGTGATACCTCTTAGATACCTTTTCCCTTACATCAGCCTGTTGCATATTCATCTACACTTTGTCATGGTTTTGGCCTGGCACAGAGCCAGTGCCCCCATGAGTATACCTTCTCCCTGGTGTCTGCTGTGAGAGTTGACCAGGAATAAGCAAAGCAGACTCCAGCTTAAACATAAAGAAAACTTTATTACCTAAAGTACACGAAAAGAAAAAAAAAAACAAAACTATAAGATAAAAAATTGAAAACCTTACAAAAATCACTTTCCTCCTTCCCACCACCAAAATTTCCCAATCCGATACATTCCCCCAAATCACCAACTGCCCAGTCTGGCACCACCCTTTAGAATACTCAAACTTCAGTCCATGAAGAGGAGAGGAGTCTTTCTTGCACCATAGGCTTCCCCTGGAAACACGTTCAAACCTCGTGTGCTTCCATGTCACTCGGAACCCCCTGGAAAAAGTCCTTTTGCCGCTTGTGACATCTTCCTTCCATGCCCAGTGCTCTCACCACTGTGCATGGACCAGAGTCGCTTTTAGGGTTGTCTTTTAAGGATGCCTTGTCTCACTCCAAAAAGGCACAGTCTTTGCTTTGGGACATCTGTCCCCCCCATTTTTTTCCAACCACCTGGGGCCGAGGGGTCCCCACAATGAACCCTCCTGGTTCTGAGGCACTGCCTCCCCCTAAGTGCAGTCTCTGTGTCACAGGAATAAAACTGAGTCTATGGCTACACAAGAAAAGTCCAGCCAAAAGGCCACTCCAATCCTCTCTCTCTCCACTCAGCCAGCCTTCTCCACGTCCTTCGGGCCAGGTCCTTGGTTATCTCATCTCTCATCTCTCTTCTTATCCAGCTCTGAGGAGTATCAGCATTTTTGCAAGGTCCCAGTCATGAAAGAAAGGGGTTAAAAATTCAGTCTCTGCCTGTCCCAGAGCTCTGGCACTCCCACACTCGCTGCTGCTCTGGCCGGGCACCTCCTCCCTTGCTGCATTCCCCCCCTTTCTCCTCCTGGGCTGGCTGCTATCACATTCGTCCTCGCTGGCTGTCCCTCTCTCTCTCCTGGGGGGGGGTACTGCCCGATGTCTCCTGAAGCTCCTCCACCCTTCCATCCTCAAGGGCCTCCTCCCCCCCCATCTCTGTCCAGGCCCAGGCCTATCACATGGCTGCCCCTCCCCCACCCAGCAGCAGTGGCTGGACAGGGGAGGGCGATCCGTCCTCTTTGCCTCGAAGTCCCAAGAGAGCCTCCCAGGGCTGAAGCTCTGGTTTTAACCCCTGTGTGTTCTCGGAGGTGTGTCCAAACCCAACTGACCACACCAGATCCCAATATCAAAATCCGAGCACCCATTGGTTTGACCACAGCATCCCAGAATTCCCACTTCTTCCTGGTCAAACCACCACACACTTATGCATAGAAAACTTTTTCCCCAAACTAATTTACATTCCAAGAATTGTTTAGCATGGCTCATCCTTGGATCCGCCTTTTTAGAGCATTATTCCTTGGTTGTGCTTTTAGCCGTTTCTTATCATCATCTTCATTTGTGGGCCTGGGTCCACACTGTCTTTGGTCGGTGAGTGCTGATGGTTGGCATATCTGTAGCAGGTGTCCTCATCCTGTGCTCATCAGATGTTATCCCATCCAAGCAGGCATTTTAACACAAGCATCCTTATATCAGCTATTTCACAAAGCTTAATTAACAACAGAAATAAATACTATATCTTTGTAACAAAGTTACTTTAACATTACAGATATAAATTCCATTTTAACATTTGTGAAAATCCAGTAATATATCTATGTATTTACAATACTTGGTGTGCTGGTTTGACCAGGAAGAAGTGGGAATTCTCGGATGCTGTGGTCAAACCAATGGGTGCTCAGATTTTGATATTAGCACCTGATGTGGCCAGTGGGGTTTGGACACACCTCCGAGAACACACAGGGGTTAAAAGCAGAGCTTCGTTCCTGAGAGTTTCTTTTGGGAGTTCGAGGCAAAGAGGTCGGATCTCCCTCCCCCGTCCAGCTGCTGCTGCTGGGCGGGAGAGGGGCAGCCATGTGATAGGCCTGGGGCTGGACAGAGATGGGGGGGGTGAGGAGGCCCTTGAGGATGGAAGGGTGGAGGAGCACCAAGAGACATCGGGCAGCCAGCCCCCGCCCCCCCCCCAGGAGAGAGAGAGGGAGAGCCGGCGACGGAATGTGATAGCAGCCGGCCCAGGAGGAGAAGGGGGGAGTGTGGTGAGAAGGTGCCCGGCAGGGCAGTGTGGGAGTGCCGGAGCTCTCCGAGAGAATGAAATTTTTAACCCTTTCCTTACATGATTGAGACCTTGCAAAAATGCTGATCCTCCTGGAGCTAAATAAGAAGAGAGATAAGAGATGAGGTAACAAAGACTAGGCCCGAGGGAAGTGGAAAAGACTGGCTGAGTGTAGGGAGAGATGACGGAGTGGCCTTTTGGCTAGACTTTTCTTGTGTAGCCATAGACTGAACCATTCTTATTCCTTTGACACAGACACTGCATTTAGAGGGAGGCAGTGCCTCAGATCCAGGAGGATTCAGTGTGGGTACCCCTCGGCCCCAGGTGGTTGGAAAAAAATGGGGGGGACAGATGTCCCAAAGCAGAGACTGTGCCTTTTTGGAGTGAGACAAGGCATCCTTAAAAGACAACCCTAAAAGCAGCTCTGGTCCATGCACAATAGTGAGAGCACTGGGCATGGAAAGAAGATGTCACCATGGCAAAAGGACTTTCCAGGCAGTGCTGAGTGACATGGAAGCACATGAGGTTTCAGCATGTTTACAGGAGAAGCCTATGGTGCAAGAAGGACTACTCTCCTCTTCATGAACTGAAGATTGAATGTTCCAAACGGTGGTGCCGGACTGAGAGTTAGTGATTTGGGAGAATGTATTGCATTAGGAAATTTGGTGGGGGGGGAGGAGGAAAGTGCTTTTGTAAGGTTTACATTTTTTTTTTTCTCTTAAAGTTTTTTCCCTCTTCTTTTCTTGTAGTTTAGTTAATAAAGTTTTCTTTATTTCAAAGCTGGAGCCTGCTTTGCTTATTCCTAGTCACATCTCACAGCAGACACTAGAGAGAAGGTATTCTGGTAAAAACACTAACTTTGTGCCAAGCCTAAACCATGACACTTGGTGAGAGGGACAAAGTGATCAATTGCTGCATTTCCGGACTGGTTGCATGACAGCTGGCCCTGCACGGGGGCTTTCCAGCCAGCCCCGCTCTGAAAACCATCAAAGGCCCTCAGAGAGCCGTTGCTTGGGCTCCCTTTGGGGTTTGTGCTTCTTGCAGGGCTGAGCAAACCACAGGCAGGCCTGTTTCTACCCACAGAATTCTCACCTCTGCAGCAGCTCTAAAGCTGCCAGAATCAAAGCCAAAGGGGCAGGAGGGACCCTCTGGTCCTGGCTACTACCTGGGGCTGGCCAGAGCATGGCTGGGCAATGGCCATCCCTGTGCAGTGGGGCTGGGCCATGGCTGGGCCCCACCCTTGGATGGCCCCTGGCTTCAAGGGGCAGGAGTTTGGGAGCTCCTTCCTGCCCAGCGCTCCATTCCACAGCTGCTCTTGCTGGCTCAGATCCTGCAGGGGACGAGCAAGAATGGAGAAGTCTGGAAACACCAGGAGCTGCCATCCTCCAGGACAGGAGCCCCTTGTCCAGCATGTGTCCCCCCTGGGACAGGATCCCCCCAGGACAGGAGCCCCCTGTATTTGCCCCCCGCCAGGGTAGAACCCTCCTCCCATGTGACACTCAGCACAAACGGCCTCTTCCTTCTGCTACAGGAGAGAGAAAGTGAAAGTGTAGGCAGGGGGAAAGCTGGACTCCTCTAAACCCCACAGCCTCCCCAGCCCTCCCTGCCGACACCTCACCCCTGCTTCCCCCACCCTGGCTTCCCCCAACTCATTCCCTGCTCAGGAGCTCCCCAGGATCATCAAGGCATGAACTGGGAGGTTGTGAAATTGAGGGATAAAAGGAAGGAAATGGAAATGAAGAACGGGAAATGCCCCTGGAGATTGTGCTGGCACAGACCCAGAGCACCTCTGAATCCCCTCTTGTTGCCCCCCCAAATCACGGGCAACCCAGCAGGCAGCTCTAGCCCCTGAGTCTTCCCAAAATCTGAGGCACCCAGGGAAGGAGCTGTGACCCACATGCACATCCCATCACTGTCCATCCCTGGCAAACTCATTCCCCTGGGAAGCTGACCATGGGACCCCCATTCCTTCTCTCTCCCCTTCCCTGGGACCCCTATACTGGAGCTGTCATTGCCCAGGATCTCCATGGCCCAGGACCCCATTCCCAAGGAACCCTCTCCCATTTATTCCTTCCCCTGAAATCCCCCTTTCTACTGGGACCTTCATTCTCCCAGGTGCCCCCATTCCCCCTGCACCCCATCCCTGGAACAAAAATCCCCTGATGAAGGATTTATTACTAATAAATTTTTTACAATTAAAATGTTTTCTATATACAGTTTTAAACTTTTTAATCTACTTTACCTTTCTCCTAGTCTCATCTCAAAACAAAAAAGAAATAAATACTTTCTGATAAATGCACTAATAATTAACTAACACTAAACCCACAACATTAATTATTACATTAACTGAAATATCTCAAATTAGCAAACGAAAACCATGACACCAAATCCCTGAAGCCCATCTTCCCCTGGGACTCCCATCCCTGAGTCCCCCCAGCCCTGGGGACCCCCATTCCCATGGCACCCCAACCCCCGTGACTCCCCCTCCTCATGACCCCAATTCCCCATAGACCCATTCCCTGGATCCCCATTCCCCTGGACACCCATCCCTGGCTCCCCAAACCCCCTGAGACCCCTGCTCCTGGGAAGCCCATGTCCCACTGACCCAGAGACAGCCTTGTTCCCAGCATGTCCCCCACCCTGCCCAGAGCCTGTCACCAGCTTATGGCCACCCTGCCAGCACTGGGTTCCACCTACACATGGGGACAGACGTGACCTCGCTTCCTTCCCCTTCATCCGAAGAGCAGCCAGCCAGGGGAGCGGTGGCCACAGCAGCGAGTGACAGCCAGTGCACATGGCTGGGGACACCGGGATGGCCGGGAAGGTGGCGCTGCTCCTGTGGGGTGAGTGCCCCAGGCACAGGCCGCACTGGTAGTACCCCGGGGATGGGCGCTGGTGAGGCAGAGTGTGGTGGGGAGGGGGCACAGGGGAGCTGCAGGGTTCCCTGAGGTTCCCAATGCCAGAAGAGCCAGAGCATGAAGTGACCGGGGACATGGGGTGGCCGTGGGGACAGGAGAGGGTGAACAGGGCTGGAGGGATGGGAATGTGGGCAGAGGCATCCTGGGGCTAGGGCAGCTGTGGGGACAGGGACACAGGGATGCAGGGATGCAGGGACAGGGAGAAGAAGACAAGCACAATGTGGATAGGCCATGGAGACAGAGGCCATGGGGCTGGCGGGGAAGACCTGTGCTAGCACAGTGTCTCCATCGAGACATCTGTGCCACACCAATTCCCTCAGGGGGACAGTTCAGGGGCAGTCCCCATGCCCATTCCACAGTGAGTGTGGCACAACTGTCCCCATGGTGCCACACTCACTGAGCCCTGTCCTTTCTCCCTTCCAGCCCAGACCCTTGGCCTCACTGGTGAGTCCTCGGGGGATGCCATGGCCCAACCCCACTGTCCCCAGCCCCACACTGGCCCTGGCAGGCTGGTGACCCCTGTCACCTGCAGGTGCCCAGACCACCCAGCTCCTGGTGGAGCCCCCCTGGAGGCCGGCGGTGCTGTGGGACCGGGTGACACTGACCTGCCAGGGCTCGGGGAACACTGGTGTCACCACCTGGTACAAGGACGGGCAGCGCTGGAGGCAGGAGAGACACAACCGCCTCACTGTCACTGAGAAAGGCAACTACATGTGTGAGAGACCCGGCACTGGGCTCAGCCCTCCTGTGACAGTCTCAGATGGTGAGGGGAGTTTGGGTGTCCCTATCCTGGCACCAACATTGACCCCGGGGCTCTGGGTGGGCTCTGCTCCATGGGTCACCTCCTATGTGACCAGAGCCTGTCCCCTACTCTGGGGGCATCCCAGAGCATCCCAGTGCTGGCAGACCCTGTTTGTGGATTTGGGGACCCCTGGTGTGCTGTGTGTGAGCCAATATGGGGGTTGCGATGGCATTGTGTCCCGCCAGGTCCCCGCAGTGTAACAGGACCCCTGTGTCCCACAGCCCCATTGGTGCTGCAGGTGCCGGCACAGGCACTGCTGGAGGGGGACACGGTGACACTGCGCTGCCGGCGCTGGCGGGACAACCCGGTCAGCTCAGTGTCCTTCTACCACGAGGAGAAGAAACTTCAGGAGCTCCGCGATGGGACTGAGCTGTCCCTGTCCCCTCTGCAGCTGCAACACAGCGGCCGCTACAGCTGCAGGGGCTGGGTGAAATCCACGGTATCACGAGGATGGGAGAAGTCAGAATCAGTGACAGTGACAGTGCATGGTGAGCATTCCACAACTGTCACTCCAACCCCCCACAGCCCGTCCCTAGTGACTCGGGCTTGCAAATCTCCCTCCCCTCTCCTTTCCAGAGCTTTTTATGGCGCCGGTGCTGGAAGTTAACTCTGAGCCCACCAATGGTTCCCCCCTGACTCTCAGCTGCCTCAGCACCCCCAGCCCCCTGCGGCCCCGAGCCCCCCTCCTGCACGTGTTCTACCGGGACGGGCAGGTGTTGGGGGGCCCACAGAGGTCCCCGCAGCTGCTGTTTCCCGCTGTGGGGGTCTCCCACTCGGGGAATTACAGCTGCGAGGTGCGCTCCGAGGGGGGGACCGTGCGGAAGAGCAGCGCCCGGCTCCATGTCACTGTGCACAGTGAGTGCGGGGATGGGCACGGGGAGCCCTCACTGCCTCCTCGGGTGCCCTGCCTGGGTACCTCCATTACTACCCCATTCCCCCCATCCCTCACTGCGTCCATTCACCCATCTCTGAGTCAACCCCACCCCTCTCTGCTGTTTCCCTGCAGTCCCCAAGTCCCACCATACCCTCTCTGGGTCTCCATACCCGCACTGGTGTCCTCTCATCTTCCGCTCCACGTGTCCTGTCATTAAACCCCCCATCCTTCCTTGGGATACCTATCCAACACCCCCCCGCCCCAGCTCTGCACCTCCTCTCCTCTCCCTCACTGGGCTCTCCCTGCCCCTCCCTTAGCTCCATCCAAGTCCCTCAATATCCCATGGTGTCACCCACTCCAGCAGGGGTTCCACTCTCGGGGGTGTCCCTGTCAGCGCAGCCTTGTGCTGAGCTGCACGGTGGCCACAGGGACAGGTCACCTGTCCATTTCCTGGTGCCCGGGAGGGCTCGGGGGCACCGCTTGGCACTGGCCCTGCCTGGAGCTGCACCACACTGGGGACAATGGCAGCGGCCACTGCCAGTGCGGGGACAGCATGGCTGAGAGTGTCCCCCTGAATGTCACTGTCCTTTGTGAGGGGGGCCCTCAGACTGGTGGTGACCCCAACCACAGCACTCCCATCCCACCTCGCCAAGGTGCCAGCCCTGTCTGTGTCCCCACAGTGCCCGTGGCCAATGTCACCATCACCCTCAGTCCCCTGTCACTTCAAGTGCATGCAGGTGACCCCATGACCCTGCGCTGCTCGGTGCAGGTGGGCGCAGCCCCTGTCACCTTCACCTGGCTGCACAACGGGCAGGCGGTGGCCCAGGGTCCCCTCCTGGAGCTTGGAGCTGTTGATGTGGGACATTCGGGCACCTACCAGTGCATGGCCACCAACCAGCTGGACGGGCACCAGGCACACAGCCCCGAGCTGGCCCTGGAGGTGACAGAACACACACCCTGTGTCACAGGTGAGATAACACATGCTCGCCAGGGAGTGCAGGAACCCTAGGGTGATGGGTGACCCTGATGTGTCCCCCTCTGTTTCTTGCAGTGGCCGCTGGGGTCGGTGGGGCCCTTTTGTTCCTACTCCTGCTCGTAGGTTTCATTTTGGCCTGGTACCAGTGGCACCATGTGGGTGGGTGACAATGGGGGGGACAGGGTTCATGTAGAGAGGCGGGAAGGACGCCAGGGAAGTGGGGCCATAGGGCAGCACCCACAGCCCTTGACTTGGGAGGGGCTGAGTCCTCAGTGACGATGGCTCAGAGCTGTTGGAGGGTCCTGCAGGGATGTTGGGGGTTCTGTCAGGGGTCCCAATCCCTGCCAGGGTCGGGGCTCTGAGGGCTCAGGGTGTTGGTGCATGTGGGGTGGGTCAGGGATACTGGGGGGGCATCAAGGATACTGGGGTGACTGGGGAGAATTGTGTATCTGGTGGTGGTTCAGCATTCCCAAGGGTGGATGGGAGCCCCTGGGTCTGCAAAGTCACCCCTCCAGTTTTCCTTTGCAGATGCCAGGAATCACCAGGAAAGGTGAGTACAGCCTCCAGCCATGATACACCTTTTACCCAAATTCCCAGCACCTCCCATCCCCTTCCACACACCCCCTTATTCCCACAGGGCCCACCCAGACCCCCTGGCACCCTCGGTGGAGGATCCTCAGGCGACGTACATGGAGCTGCAAAGGCAACTGTGGGAACCCAGTAACATCTATGACAATCTACACCAAAAGTTGTGATGCTCTGGGAAGCGGGAGGCACTGGGTTATACTGGGGGCGCTCCCTCCATGGCTCCTGTGGTTGCCCATCCTTCCAAGGGAGGTGCTCATGAGTCAGGGGGAGGCTACACAAGGCACCCTGTGCTCCCCATTTCCTCTCCCAGTACCCCCAAGGGCTCCCCCATCCCTTTGCTCGTACCTGCAGGGGCTCCCCAGCCCCATCCAAGTGCTCAAGTACCCTCAGGGACTGCCCCATTCTCTCCTCACAGTGCTTGCAGTACACCCAGGGCTTCCCCATTCCCCCTCCCACTACCCCTGTCCCATCCCACTGGAAAATGGGGAGTCGGGGAGGATTCTTGCTGTAAGGTTTCTAAGGTGAAAATGAAGGACAAATATGGCAATATTATATCAGAGAATTGTTTATTGATAAAGGAGGGTAAGTGTTCTTACTGAATGTGGAGAGAAGGGAGTAGAAAGGGACAAGGATAGAGAGAGAAACAGCAGACAGGGACAGCGTTACCACAAGGAGCCCGGGCGCTCTGTGGGCATCAGCTGGGCAGATGGAGTGTGTGTGCTGCAAGCCAGGGCGAGCCCACATGGCTTTTGTGAGTGGCTGGGTGTGATTTCCAAGGACGGCACCTGCGTGTCTCTGGCATGGGCGAGTGATGGCTGCAGGCTGGCTGCTGCGGGCTGGCTGCGGGCTGGTGCTGTGGCACTGGTGGCTCTGTGCTGGCTGCCGCGGGCTGGGGCTGCGGTGGGCAGGTGCAGCAGGCTCGGGGCTGTGGGCAGCATGGGAAACGCGGCAGAGTCAGCGGGTGGGTGCAGGCAGCATCTGCTCCATTGGGGAGCAATGAAGGAATGTCCAGGACGAGCAGGAATGAGCTGCCTCATGGAAGCAGCGAAGCAGGGAAGAACGAGTGCGGACAGGGAAGAAGGAGCACCGGGAGGAAAAGGCGGTGTGGGGGTAGTATCAGTGGTATTTTTGCCCAACGACCGGGAGGAATGATGCATCTGACTTCATCTTTTAAGAAGCCTAATTAATTACTTTATTATACTATATTATTTTATATTATATTACATTACATCTAAACTGAATCTGCCAAGCACTCAGCTGCACTCCACTGCACACAATCTCATGACTGTCAGCCCACAGTCCCCACACACACACACCTGGATTCAATTGGTCAGCGAATCAAAACACTCACACCAGAATCCAATTACCAATTCCCTTCAGGTAAACAATCTTCCACCACGCATTCCACGTGTGAACAACTCAGTAGCAGTAAATGAGAGAAGATTTATTTGGATCATTCTTTGCTTCTCTCACTGCTTCTCCCAGGTTCAGAGAATGTGAATCCCACAGGGGAGGAGGGCCAAACTGACCCTCTGTGCAAGCCCCTGATCCCTGCAAGAAACCTAAAGCAAAATGCTCCTGTTGTGTCACAGTTTGCTGCTTTTATTTGCAAAGTCTCTTCTCACAGCCTGATTTCCTGGGCACTTTTTCCCATACATTTTTCCCAGGCCTCTGTCCCACCAGCCAGTGGGTGTCACTCACAGCCCGATCACTGAAGGTTTCTCTCTCCTGATCATCTGTTGCCTGAAGCCTCACCAGGGACAGGGTTCCCAGCACATGTACAACCACAGAGTCATTTTTCACCTCATGTGTAGCATATGTTGAGACATAAATCAAAATCAGATTTGTTCCTCTTAACCCCCATGTGCTTAGTGGCTCTGCAATCCCCCTCCCAGTGCTCCCACTAAAGTGGCTCACAGGTGCCCATCCCAGTTCCAAGGACACACAGGACCTGGTTCCCTGCTCCTGGGACAAAAATGCAGCTCTTTGGTTAAACTGGCAGAAATGGTGTTTCTCTTTTAAGCTCAGTCAAGGAGGTGGGAACCTCCCTTGGAATGGAAAGTATGACCCCCTTCTCTCTGACCTATTATAACTTTGAAATTATGGGGCTTTTAGGCAAAGATGTGGGAGGAGGAATAACAGTTCTTTACTAGTATATATTGAAAAAACAAGATATTGGAAGTTGATTTTCGCTGGATATTATATGAATTGATAATATGTTATTGAATATACTGTTTATTAAATATTGCAATATTGTTCGGATAGTGAAAAGTATTGTGGAGTGGCAGATGTTGTTGTTGTGGCCATCCAAGGGTGGGGCCCAGCCATGGCCCAGCCCCACTGCACAGGGATGGCCATTGCCCAGCCCTGCTCTGGCCAGCCCCAGGTGGCAGCCAGCACCTGAGGATCCCCCCTGCCCCCTTGGCTTTGATTCTGGCAGCTTTAGAGCTGCTGCAGAGGTGAGAATTCTGTGGGTAGAAAAAGGCCTGCCTATGGTTTGCTCAGTTCTGCAAGAAGCACAAAGCCCAAAGAGAGCCCAAGCAGTGGCTCTGTGAGGGCCTCCAATGGTTTTCAGAGCAGGGTTGGCCAGAAATCGCCCCTTGCAGGGGCAGCTGTGTGAGAACTAGTCCAGAAATGCAGCTATTGATAATTTTGTCTCTTGCGCAAAGGGTCTGAGACAGCCCCAAAAACCTTGCATATCTTGCAGCAATCCCCTCAACAACCTGACCGGTCCCTCCTCCTTCCTGCCTCAAACTTGCAGCCCTTTAGAATGGCCTGGGAAGAGTGTTTGGCTTTTGGGCGTGGCTGCCAGACAAGAGGGAAAAGTGTGGAAATATTGAGTTATGGCTCTGGCTGCAGATGTGGTGGGGCTGTGGGGAGTAAACCTGTGTGAATTCCAGGTTTCCCCAAAGCTCAATCCCTTCCCTCCTCAACTGAGCGAGAGGGTGTGGGTTTGCAGGAATTGTTGTGTAAAGCCACCAGAGGTGCTGCTGTGGACCTGAGAACTGCCTGGGGTCAGGTGCTGCCTTCCTTCCATTGGGGATCATGGAGAGCAGTCGCGGGTGTTGCGCAGGGCGTGTGTGCCTGGCCCTGGGACACTGCTACGCTGCCAGAGGGCACTGGGATCCAACCTGCTGCCTTGGCGGCTTCTGCCCACTGCTGGTGGTGGTGCCGGGAGCGATTGGTGCCCAGGAGTTTTCAAAAGGAGAGATTTCCCCTCCTGCCTCCCGTCCGAGGCCGCCATGGCCCCTGAGGGGATGGAGCTGGACCGGGGCGCCCCCTGCTGGCCGGGAGTGCTCTCTGCAGCCCCCCCTGCTGGCCACGGTTATAACTGCCACAAATATCTATAGTCCTGAGCCGGGGGCATAAGAGCTGGGTTTGTGCGGTGTGTTCTGCTGTTTTATAAATTTCCCAGGAAAGAGCTGTTATTCCTTTTCCTTCACTTTTGCCTGGAATCTCCATTATTTTGGAAATCAAAAAACATTTTAGGCATGGTTCTTTTGTCTGTTCGAGCAATATTCCCATTTTCCTTTGCAGACATTTCTCATTTAAATGAGTTGTAAACTCCTGGGTTCCAGAGCGGATAGGACAGGCACCCCAAGATGAGACATGGTCAAGGCCTTGGCCATGTTATGCTCTGCCTTTTAAGCCAGTTAGGACATCAAGGTCCCTCTCCCCAGGTGGCACTTCTGGTCACGCGGACGCTAAGGAGATGGCTTTTGCAGAGCATCACACTGCCAGTGTGCCATGGCTGGCAAACTGATGGACAGACAAGGCCCTGTCTCACCAAAAGCAAGGCCTGACCCACCCCTGCCACACACAGCTGTTCCAAAATGTCTCCAGACATCAAAGTTTTCCTGTCTCTGACACCCCACCCTGTGCCATGGCCTTATCCTGGCAAAGGGCAGGGGATGGCAAAGTGAGAGGCTTTGGAACCCCACAGGGCCATTGTGACATCTTCGTGTGGGGAACACAGCAGAAGGTGGTTAAGGATAGGGGACCAGAGAGTCCAAGACCTCCTGAAGGCCACTTTGGTCATCAGAACAAGGTAGGTCCAGGACCCTGCAGGTGGAGAAAAGATGGCGGTACAGTCATCTGGGATTTGCCTCTGTTTTGGGGGCTTTCCCAGGAAATCATTCATTTTTTGACCCTTAGAACTCTGAACCTTGTTGCTGTTGCTTTTGGTTTTATTCTCTCTCATTGCAGTTTTAGGAAATAGTTGTCCTTTCAGCCCTTTGAATATTTGTGCCTCCATGGGGAGGGAGTCGGGCAGTTTTTGGTGGCAGCACACACACGAGTGGGTGCCCATGGGTGGGGATCCCCAGTGCTCCCCAGTTCCCCCCAGTGTCACAGCACATTCCCGTAGATGTCACCAGGTTCCTGCGGTCGCCCCTGGGGCTCCCACAGCTCTGTGTAGGTCACCTGCGGATCCTCGAGGATGGTGGCACGGGGGGACACTGCAAGAGACACAGGCTGCGGGGACTGGGTGGGGTGACACTCGTGGGTGATGTTTCCCTCTGCATGTGTCTCCTCCGTACTCATCCCCTCTCCTCTTGGTGACCATGACGTGGGTGTACAGCACCTCCCCTTCATCTGGGGGGGGGGATCTGGAGGGGGGCCTGAGGGAATAAAGGGGATGTGAGGGAGGGAATGGGAGGTCTTGGGGGTTGGGGTAAAAGGGGAGAGTGTGGTTTGAGCCTCCCACTACCCTTTCCCATTCCTTTCTGGCAGCTGAAGGGAAGTGAGGGTAGGGGTGACTGTGGGGTTCCAGGGCCCTGACCCATCTCAGGATTCCTGAACTCCCATGGGATGCCCAAACATCCCTGAAGCACCACAGAATTTATTAACCTCGCCAGTTCCCCCAACCAACTCAGCCTTAAAAACCCAAACCCAGCTGGGACAGAGACCCCCCCAAACACCTCCAAGGCCCTTGACAGAACCCCCAACAGCAACTACCCAAATCCTATAGGGCCCCCAGCCAAGGTCACAATATTGGGGCTTTGGGTGCTGTCGTATCGTTCCCCAACTCTGGGGGCCTCTGAATCTCCCTGGGACCCCCGTCCCCCCATTGTCACCCACCTACACTGTGCCCTTAGTGCCAGGCCACAATGGCACCCACAAGCAGGACCAGTAACAAAAGGGCCCAACCGACCCATGAGGCCACTGCAAGAAACAGAGGGAGACACATCAGGATCACCCATCACTCCAGGGCTCTGGCACCCCCGAGTATCCCATTGACCCTGTGTGTCTCTGTGTCCTGTGCTGTCACCTCAAGGGTCAGCTCTGGGCTCAGTGCCCAGAACACGCAGTGCCCGTCCTGTCCCAGCTGGTTGGTGGCCATGCACTGATAATTGACTGAATGTCCCACATCATTGTTCCTGATGTCCAGGAGGGGACCCTGGGCCACCTCCTGCCCATTGTGCAGCCAGGTGAAGGTGACAGGGGCTGAGCCCACCTGCACTGAGCAGTGCAGGGTCACGTTGTCACCTGCACACACCTGGTGTGCCAGGGGACTGGGGGTGAAGGTGACATTGGCCACGGGCACTGTGGGGACAGGGGTGGCACTTGGCAAGGTGGGATGGGGGTGCAGTGGGTGGGGTCACCACCAGCCTGAGGGTCCCGCTCACCCAGGATGGTGACATTAAGGGGGTCACTCCTGGTCACACTGACCAGTACCATTTCGGACCTGGCATTGGTACTGGCCACTGTCACTGTCCCCAAAGTGGCGCAGCTCCAGGTGGGATCTGGTGTCCAGCAGTGCCCCCGAGCCCTCCTGGTGCCAGAAGAAGGACAGAGGACCTGTCCCCACGGCCACCTCACAGCTCAGCACCAGGCTGTCCCCAAGTGCCACCTGTCCCCTGGGGGGCTGCACTGACAGGGACACCCCCGAGAGTGGGACCCCTGCGGGAGCGGGGAAAGAGAAGGAGACAGTTTGGGACCCAGAGATCAATGAGCAGGACAGGGATCCCAGTGAGGGAGAGGGGGTGCAGGGATTGGGAAGGCTTGAAAGCGACTCCAAGGAAGGACTAGGGGTTCAGGGAGGGGACACCTGGTGAAGGAGGGGGCTGACACTGGAGAGGGTACAGGAATCCAAAGGAGGGGACGGTGAGTCCTGGGGAATGTGATGGGACTACAGATAGGGGTGAGGTGACCTAGGGAGGTATAAGGGACTCAGTGTGGGATGGGGTCTCCTGGGACAGATGGAGGTCCCCAGATGGTGATGGGGGACCCTAGCAGACTGTGAGGGCTTCCCGTGCCCATCCCCGCACTCACTGTGCACCCTGACATGGAGCCAGGCTCTGCTCTTCTGCATGCCCCCCCACCTCCCACCTGCCCATGCCGGTAGAACACATGCAGGAGGGGCGCTCGGAGCCGCAGGGGCCTGGGGGGACTGAGGCAGCTGAGAGTCAGGGGGGACCACTCGGTGGGCATGGGGGGACCCTCCAGAATCAGTGCCATGAAGAGCTCAGGGAAGGAGAGGGGAGGTGAGGACTGTGACTCTGAGTACACTGGGTAGGGGCTTTGCAGGTGTCAGGAGATTGGAGTTCCAGCCTTGGGGGTGCTCATTGTGCCCTGTCATTGTCACTGCTGCTGACCGTGACATAAAGAACCTCATCAAGCCCATGCAGCCATAGCGACTGCTGTGGTGCAGCTGCAGAGGGGACAGCAAAAGCTCGGTTCCCCTGAGGGAACCCCTCAGATCCTTCTCCACATGGTAAAATCGCACCCTGGTGACTGTGTTGTCCTGCCGGTCCCAGCAGCGCAGTGTCACCGTGTCCCCTTCCAGCAGTGCCCATGCTGACAGCTGCAGCACCAGCTCATCTGTGGGACAGGAGGGTCCCATCTCACTGAGGGGCTTGAGACAGGTCCAAGGAGGGTGCTCATGGCACTGGGAACATGTGGGTGCACTGGGATGAACTGGGATGTTACTGTGTGCCGTGCACCACACAAGGGGTGTGAGGCCGCCCATGGAGTGGAGCCCATCCCGATCTATCAGCGGCCACCCAGATGATTTAAGATCCCCACTCACCATATAAGACTCTAATGGGGGGGCTATGCCCACTGCCAGGTCTGTAATATGTGTAGATGCCATGCTTAGTGACAGTCAGGTGGGTTGTGTCCCTGCTGCCCCCAGCGCTGCCCATCCTTATACCAAGTTGCGGCACCGGTGGTCCCTGAGCCCTGGCAGGTCAGTGTCACCCGGTCCCACAGCACCACCGGCCTCCAGGGAGGCTCCACCAGGAGCTGGGTGCTCTGGGCACCTGTGGGTGAAAGGGGACACCAGCCTGCCAGGGCCACCATGGGGCTGGGGACAGCAGGGTGGGGCCTGACATTCCCTGAACACTGACTAGCGAGGCCGAGGGTCTGGGCTGGAAGGGGGAGGGGACAGGGCTGGGTGGGGTGGCACAATGGGGACAGAGGCACACCAGGTTCCGGGGTGTGGGGGCTGTCCCGAAACTGTCCTTGTGTGACATGGACACCTTGGGGTCAGGATAACCTCAACCACCCCTTTTTCAGGCACGACACAGGGACACTGTGGACACCCCTGAACTGGGGACGCTACGGCCACCTTGTGCTGGTGCAGGTCACCCCCACCAGCCCCATGATGCCACCCCAAATCTCGGTCCTCCTATTATTGTCCCCATATTCCTCTCTCCTCTCTCCTGTCCCCACAGCCATGCCATGCCTCCAGTCACATCATTCTCTGCACTGCTGGCATTGGGGAACCCATGGGACCCCACAGTCCCCCTGTGCCCCCTCCCCATCCCCAGGGTGTCAGGCCTGTGCCCGGGCCACTCACCCTACAGGAGCAGTGCCACCTTCCCGGCCATCCCGGTGTCCCCAGCCATTTTCACTGGCTGTCACTCGCTGCTGTGGCCTCCCCTGGCTGGTGGCTCTTTGGATGAAGGGGAAGGAATTGAGGTCACGTCAGTCCCCATGTGTAGGTGGCCCTTGGTGGGGGCAGGGTGGCGACAAGCTGGGGACAAGCTGGGGACAAGGGTGGGTGGGACACGGTGGGACATGGGGTTCCCATGAGTGGGGGACTCAATGGGTTTGGGGAGCCTGGGATGGGTGTCCAGGGGAATGGGGGGTCCCAGCGATGGGGTCCCTGGGCAATGGGGGTCCTGAAGAGAGGGAGTCACCTAGGATGGGGTGGGGAGGGGCATGGGAATGGGGATCCCCAGAGCTGGGGAGATTCAGGGATGGGAATCTCAGGGGAACGTGGGCTCCAGGGATTTGGGGTCATGTGGTGGGGGTTGTCCGGATGTGGCAGGTTGGGGAATGGGGGTCCTGAGAGAATGAAGGTCTGGGGGAAGGGAGAATTCAGGGGTTGGAATGAACAGGAGAGGGTTCCTTGGGAATGGGGTCATGGGCCATGGAGATCCTGGGGAATGTCAGTACAGGGATGGGGCACTCAGGCAAGGTGGGACATACGGCATGGGGGTCACATGGTGGGGTTCCCAGGGGAACGGAGGTTCCAGGAATGGGCAGTTGCTTGATGAACACAGGGATCTCAGCTCCTTCCCTGGGTGTCTCAGATTTTGGGGTGACTAAGGGCCAAAGACTGTCCCCCTGGGGTGCTCATTTCCTTGGTAGGCATCACATGGGGGTCCTGGATAGATCTGCCTCTGTGCCCTCCCCTGCCCTTGAAATTTTCCACTCTTTATTTCTTTTTTTTCCTTATTTTTCTCACTTTGAGCCAGTTTCCCTCACTCCTAGTTCCTGGATAAGCAGTCCTGGAGAGCACCTGAGCAGGGAATGGATTGGGGGGAGCCAGGGCAGGGGGAAAATGGGGAGCAGGATGGGAAGGGTGGGGAGGCTGTGGGGGAAGGAGGTGTTGGGCTGTGCCCCCTCAACCCTTTCACTTTCCTTTTCCTGAACAGGAAGGAAGAGGCTGTTTGTGCTGAGAGTCAGATGGGAAAGGGAGGGTTCTGTCCTGGGGAGGCACATCCATGGGGGTCCTGTCCTGGGAGGATCCTGTCCCAGGGGGTGACACATCCTGGCATGGGGGGTCCTATCCAAGAGGGGGACGGTTCCAGAAATGTCCCTGAACATTCCTGGCTGGGTACCTGTCCCAGGGGTGGCACATCCTGGGGACCCCTGTCAATGCAAGGGTGGGGCCCAGCCATGGCCCAGCCCCACTGCACAGGGATGGCCATTGCCCAGCCCTGCTCTGGCCAGCCCCAGGTGGCAGCCAGGACCTGAGGGCCCCCCATTTCCCCCTTGGCTTTGATTCTGGCAGCTTTAGAGCTGCTGCAGAGGTGAGAATTCTGTGGGTGGAAAAAGGCCTGCCTGTGGTTTGCTCAGCCCTGCAAGAAGCACAAAACACACAAAGGGAGCCCAAGCAGTGGCTCTGCGAGGGCCTTTGATGGTTTTCAGAGCAGGGCTGGTTGGAAATCCCCTCTGCAAGGGCAGCTGTGAGGGAACCAGTCCAGAAATGCAGCAATTGATCATTTTGTGCCTTTACCCAAAGGACTGAGAAAACCATAAAACTACTACAAATTTAACAACAATCTGCTCAACAACCTGACCTGGACCCTCTTTCTTGAGGGAAACTCCCAGAGAGAATGTTAGTGTCCTGCATGTGCACACCAGAAGAGAGGGAAAAGTGTGGAAATATTGAGCAGAGGCTGCACATGAGTGGCTGGGGAACAGGGGTGTCACAGCAGGAGCAGGGAGTGCCCAGGCAGGGGAATTCAGGGCAGGCTGGAGTGGATTTACCAGGGAATCAGACCCTGAGGCACACATGGGCATTTCCACAGATTCCTGTGCACTGTCCCAAGGATGGACAGTGCCTCCCTTCCTCCCTTCTTCCATGGGAATTCAGTCAAGTTTCAGGGTGGGAATGAGAAAAATGGGAAGAGTTCCTAAATGTGGCCCCAAGAAAAAGCTTCATTTAAGGCTGGGTTACTGCCAAGCAGGCAGGGAACAATCCCATGGAGCTGTTGGACACTCAGGGAGATTCCACACTCTGTATTATCCACAAGCAAATACTGCTGTGGGATGTACCAATGGGCTCCTAAAGGGAACAAGAAAGTCTCATTTTTTTGGGATTTGTTTTTGTGTATATTGTGCTAGATTGGTCGGGAAAGTAATGGATTCTCTAAACCAGAGCATTTTATACCTTGTCAGTTTTATTTTTGCTGAGTTTGTTCTTTATTGGGAAAATAAGTGGTGTGGGAAACATTTTTGCTTTTAGTCAATGGATGTGTAATTTTGTGTCAAGCAATTGGGCATCCAATGTTTCATGGGATGGCTGACTCAGGAAATGGGGGGACCTTACCCAGGGGTGTGTGGGGCAGGGACACAGAGACTCCCAGGGCAGCCCTGGGGTGCCCTAGTCTGGGGACTGTGCTGGGCTCTGGGTCATCCCAAAATCTGAGGCATCCCATGAAGGAGCTGTGACCCCTGTGCCCACCCAGCCGCTGCCCATCCCTGGCACCCCCATTCTCCTGGGAAGTCAACTTGGGACCCCTATTGCCTTGGTCTCTCCTCCCTGGGCACCTCTATCCCAGGACTGCCATTGGCCAGCACCACCATTGCCTTGATCCCATCCCATGGGCTGCTTCTTCCCTCAGAACCCCTATTCCCGAAGGTCCCCTTTTTCCCCCTGCACTCCCAACCCTGGCACCCACATGCCATGACCCCAAATCCCTGGGGACCATGTTCCCACAGCACCCCCATCCCTGAATGTCCCCAGGCATGGAGAACACAATTCCCCTGGACCCCCATTCTCCTCGACACCCATCCTTGGTTCCCCTCATTCCCTGAGACCCCTACTCCTGGCAGCACCAACCCCAACCATGTCCCCCGACTATCCCATCATGTCCTCAGCCTGTACCCAGCTTGTGGCCACCCCGCCCCCACCAAGGGCCACCTACATGTGGGGACGGACGTGACCTCGCTTCCTTCCCCTTCATCCGAAGAGCTGCCAGCCAGGGGAGTGGTGGCCACAGCAGCGAGTGACAGCCAGTGAACATGGCTGGGGACACCGGGATGGCCGGGAAGGTGGCGCTGCTCCTGTGGGGTGAGTGCCCAGGGAATGGGCCTGACACCCCGGAGATGGGGAGGGGAGGGGGCACAGGGGGTCTGTGGGGTCCCCTGAAATCCCCAATGCCAGCAGAGCATGGAGACCAGTATGACCAGATTTGTGGGGTGGCTTAAGAGCCACAGGAAGAGTGGAACCGAGATGTGAGGACAGGGAGAGGAGGATGGAGTTGTGAGGACAAGGATGTGGCAGAAGGACCCTTGGGGCTGGGGCAGCTGCAGGAACAGGGACAGGGACACAGGCGTTCAGAGGCAGGGACAAGGGGACAAGTACCATGTGTTTTTACCATGGGACAGGTGCCAATGGAATTGGACCATGGGCACAAGGCCATGGGTGTGTGGCTGTGGCGCCGGTGGGAATAACGTGTGTGAGCATGGGGAACCCGTGCCTTAGTATGGGTTGGCTGCTGTGTCCCTGTCCTCGAGACATCTGTGCCACACCAGTGCCCCCACTGAGACCTTTCAGGGGCAGCCCCCATGGCCAGGCTCCCCATGCTGCTGTCTCTGCAGTGCCACCCCCACTGAGCCCTGTCCCTTCTCCCTTCCAGCCCAGACCCTTGGCCTTGCTGGTGAGTCCTCGGGGGATGCCATGGCCCCAGCTCACTGTCCCCAGCCCTGCACTGGCCCTGGCAGGCTGGTGTCCCCTGTCACCCACAGGCACTCAGAACACCAAGATCCTCGTGGAGCCCCCCTGGACACCACCTGTGCTGTGGGACCGGGTGACACTGACCTGCCATGGCTCAGGGACTGCCAGTGCCACCACCTGGTACAAGAACGGGAAGCGCTGGTGGGAACCAGGACTCGACCACCTCACTGTCACCCTGAGTGGCGCCTACACTTGTGACAGACCTGGCAGTGCACTCAGCCCCCCTGTGAACATCTCAGATGGTGAGGGTGTTTGGGTGTCCCCAGCCTGGCACCCACGGGGACCCCGAGGGCCCTGGATGGGCACCACTCCATGGGTTACCTCCTGGAGTTACCAGAGCCCGTCCCCTGCCCTGAGGACATCGCAGAGCTTCCCAGTGTGGGGAAAACCATGTGGGAACTGGGGTCCCCTGTGTGACCTAATGGGGGCGTCCCAGTGCCATCAAGTGTGACAGGACCCCTCTGTCCCCCAGACTGGCTGGTGCTGCAGGTGCCAGCACGGACACTGCTGGAGGGGGACACGGTGACACTGCGCTGCCGGGGCTGGCGAAACAACCCAATCACCTCAATGTCCTTCTATCATGAGGAGAAGGAACTGCGGGTGGTCTCCAATGGGACTGAGCTGTCCCTGTCCCCTCTGCAGCTGAACCACAGCGGCAGCTATCACTGCAAGGGCTGGGTGAATCCCTGGGGGTGGCAGAAGTCAGCACCAGTGACAGTGACAGTTCAGGGTGAGCACCCCACACCCCCCACCCCGACACCCCCAGAGCCCCTCCCCAGGCACTTGGGATCATCAATCCCCTTCCCCTCTCCTACCCTGAGCTCTTCCTGGTGCTGGAGGGTCCTCCCAGTCTCTCTCAGTGGTCCCCCTCTTACTCTCAGCTGCCTCAGCCCCCTGCGGCCCCAAGCCCCCCTCCTGCACATGTTCTATCAGGACGGGCAGGTGGTGGGAGGCCTGCGGGGGTCCCCGCAGCTGCTGGTGCCCACCGTGGGGGTCTCCCCCTCAGGGAATTACAGCTGCCATGTGCGCTCCGAGGGTGGGGCCGTGTGGAAGAGCATCGCCCGGCTCCACGTTGTGGTGCGCTGAGAGTGCGGGGATGGGCACAGGGAGCCTCCTTGAGTGCCCTGTCTGGGCACCTCCATGTCCCCCAGACACCTTTACCAGGTCCTGCCATCACTCTTTGTGTCCCCTCGCTCCTCCATGGTGTGACATCATCCCTGACATCCCCCACCACACCCATCTCCCTTTCCCTATTATCCCATTCCTGGCTGCCAGTCCCTCCTTGTGGCATCAGCCCTGTCTGTGTCCCTGCAGTGCCTGTGGACAATGCCACCATCACCCCCAGTGTCCTGGAGGTGACACCGCCGGAGACTGCGACACACAGGGACACAGGTGGGGTCACACAGGGTCACCAGGGTGTGCAGGACCCCTGAGGTGATGGGTGACCCTGATGTGTCCCCCTCTGTTCTTGCAGTGGCTGCAGGGGTCGGAGGGGCCCTTTTGTTCCTGCTCCTGCTCATGGGGGTCATTGTGGCCTGGCACCGGTGGCACCGTGTTGGTGGGTGACACAGGGGGAATGGTGGTGCCAGGGAATTGTAGAGGTCCCCAGAACTGGTCAATGATATGGTGGCATCCACAATCCCAGAGTTGTGATGTGTTCTGGGGATGCTGCAGAGCTTGGGGAGATTCTGGAGGGTCCTGAAGGGATGTTGGGGTTTTTTTCAGGGGCCCTGGGGAGTGTTTGTGGGGAGGGTCTGTGTCCCTGATGGGCTTTGGATTTTTGAGTTTGAATTGATTTGGGGAACTGAGGATGTTCATGAATTCTGGGGTGCTCTAGGGATTCTTGGAGGACCTGTGGAAGACTGAGGGTCCCATGGGAGTTCAGGAATCCTGAGATGGGTCAGGGCCCTGGGGACCCCACAGTCACCCCTCTCCTCTTTCCTCTGCAGCTGCCAGGAAGAAACAGGAAAGGTGAGTGGGGGACTCAAACCACACTCTCCCATTTCACCCCAATACCCAAGACCTCCCATTCCCTCCCCTACATCCTTTTTATTCCCTCAGGGCCCACCCATTTCCACCAGCCCCTCCAGAGGAGGGGGAGGTGCTGTACACCCATGTCGTGGTCACCAAGAGGGCAGGGGGTGAGTACAGGGGGGGACACGAGCAGAGGGACACGTCACCCACGAGTGTCAGACCACCCAGATCCCAAAGCTTGTGTCTCTTGCAGTGTCCCCGCATGCCACCACCCTCCAGGATACCCAGGTGACCTACATGGAGCTGCAGGGGCCCCAGGGGCGACCGCGGGAGCCCGGTGACATCTATGGGAATGTGCTGTGACACTGGGGGGAACTGGGGGGCACTGGGGTTCCCCACCCATGGGCACCCACTCGTGTGTGTGTGCTGCCCCTAAAAACTGCCCGACTCCCTCCCCATGAAGGCACAAAGATTCCAAAGGGCTGAGAGAAGAACAATTTCCTGAAACAGCAACGAGAGAGAATAAAACCAACAGAAATAGTAACGAGGTTCAGAGTTCAAATTGTCACACAAGGAACGATTTCCAGGGAAAGCTCCCAATAAGGAACAAATCCCAGACATTTCCCCCTGCACGTTTCCTCCACCAGATGAACCTGGCAGGTCTCTGGACCTTCCTCACTCTGATGGCCAAAGTGGCCTTCAGGAGGCTCTGGATTCTCTTGTCCCCTGTCCCAAACCCCTCCTCTGCTGTGTTCCCAAACCAGGATGTCACAAAGGCCCTGTGGGGGTTCCAGAGCTTCCCCTTTCCCAGGGCAGTCGGGATCAGGCCATGGCACAGGGCAGGGTGTCAGAGAAAGGAAAAATTTGAAGTCTGGAGACATTTTGGAACACCTGTGTGTGGCAGGAGTGGGTCAGGCTTTGCTTTTGGTGAGACAACGCCCTCAGGGTCTGTCCATCATCTGTCAGCCATGGCACACTGGGGACAGTGTGACACTCTGACAAAGGCAGCTCTTGAGTGGCTGCGGGACCAGAAGTGCCAGTTGGGGAGAGGACTCTTAGTGACCCATCTGGCTTAGAAGAGAAAGCATCAGGCGGCCAAGTCCTTGACTATAACTTCTCTTAGGGTGTCTATCACATGCACATTGGAACCTGGGAGTTGGCAACTCATTTAAATGAGAACTATCATCCAAGGAAAGTGGGAACATTCCTGGAATGGAAAGAAGACCCATGTCAAAATTGTTTTGTAATTTCAAAAACTATGAGGCTCCTAGGCCAAAGTGTAGGCAAAAGAATAACAGCTCTTTACTAGGAAATTTATAAACCAGAACAGAACAACACAAACCCACAACTTTCCCTCCCGCTCAGCGCTGTTGGTTTTTGGGGCAGTTATAACCGCGGCCAGCAGGGGACGCGGAAGGGAGCACTCCCGGCCAGCAGGGGGCGCCCCGCCCCAGCTCCATCCCCTCAGGGGCCATGGCGGCCTCCGACAGGAGGGAGGAGGGGGAATCGCTCCTTTTGCAAACTCACGGGCACCAATCGGTCCTGGCACCACCACTGGCAGCGGGCAGAAGCTGCCAAGGCAGCAGGTTGGATCCCAGTGCCCACTGGCAGTGTAACAGTGTCCTGGGGACAGGCATACGCCCTGCACAACACCCACAACAGCTCTCCATGATCCCAAATGCAAGGAAGGCAGCACCTGACCCCAGGCATGTCTCGGGTCCACAGCAGCACCTCTGGTGGCTTTGTGCCACAATTCCTGAAAACCCTGAGCCTTTCGCTTCTTTTTCCTTTTTCAGCCCTGGTAGAGCATCTCTGGGATTGTTGAATTGCCCTGGGGCATTGAGAAAGGCTGGTGCTCGGTGCTGACTCTGCCAGAGCTCATTTGGACTTCCTGCTCTTCCTTGGCCACTGCTGATCCCCACACAGTAGCCCCAGCTGAAGGAGGAGAAGGAGTGCAGAGCCACAGCCCCGAGGGCTCTGCAGCTGCAGCTGGAGCACAGGGAAAGCCCAGAATGGGAGCATTGCCTTGGGACGACAAAATGGGGCAAAATTGGATCTGTTTCGGTCAATACCCCTGTTATGCTCTGGGAGCTGCAGACCCTTACAGTGTTGTTGTAATTAGGGACGGGATTCCTATAGTTTAGCCATTCTCCTGAAGCATCCCTGTGCACAAACACACAGCTCTGCTGCCTCTCCTGGGGATTTTGGGATCCCATGGCTGAGGCAGGAGCGGCTGGAGCAGGTGGCCCACGGGAACAGCACCTGGCCATGCAGCTGGAGCAGAAGCACTGGGAATTCTGCAGGGCACTGCAGGAGAGGCCGGGACAGGCCATGGTGGGGCATCACTTGCCATTCCTGCTCTCCCCAGATTTTGGGACAGAGCAGTGACACCCATTGGGCTCCCAAACCCCTCAGGGCTCAGGCGCAGCCTCATAGGAGGTCACGGCCCGGGCTTTGGGGATGATTCAGGTGCTCCTGGGCTCATTCCTGACCAAGGGCAGCCCTCCAGGAGCGGTCGGCACATCCTGAGGGAGCAGCCCGGGGCTGCTGGAGCCCGAGTGCTGTGGGCAAGGACGGTGTGAGGGAGCCGGGCCTCGCTCAGCTGGCGCTGCCCCAGGAATGTCTCATCCTGCAGGAGCTCGGCAGCCTCTGCCGGTGCTGGCCCCGGGGCTGTTGGGGGGCGCGGCCGGAGGGGCCGGGGGGCAGCGGGTGGGAGGGGCCGGGATGGAGGGACCGGGACCCCACTGGGGAGCCCCGAGCATGGAGGGAGCGAAACGGCAGAGGGGAGATCCCGGGACAGGGGGGAGCAGAGACCCTGTGGTGGGGTCTGTGGAAAGGAGGGACAGCAATGGTGGTCCCAGAGCACCAGGAAGGGGCCCAGCTGCCATCCCGCTGCAAGTGCCAGGATGGTCACAGGGTGTCCGAACCGACTATGGCAGCGTCCAAAGCCACTGTCGCGACGTGTCGCGACCGAGTGTTGCCAGGGTAAGGGCCCCACAGCTCCGGGAAGTGGAGGGGTACCCTGAAAGGGGTGCAGCTGGTATGGGGCCGAGCCCTGCTTATTCCCTATGCCCTGTGCAGGTGAGGAGGGCAAGGATGGAGCAGCTTTGGGAACACCTGGTATCCAGACAGGGTCCCTCCCCACAGCCCCTTCACAGACATAGGGCAGAGCCACTGCTCAATATTTCCCACATTTCCCACTTACCTGGCAGCCGAGCCAGAACCCAAACTTTCTTTCCATGACGTTCCAAAGGGCTGCAGGTTTTGTTCAAGAAGGAAGACCAAGTCAGGTTTTTGAGCAGATTGTTGTGGAATTTGCAGTAGTTATCGGGCTCTCTCAGTCCCTTGGAGACAGGGATTAAATGATCAATTACTGCATTTCTGGACTGGTTCCCTCACAGCTGCCCCTACAGGGGGTGGTTTCCAGCCAGTCCGGCTCTGAAAACCATCAAATGCCCTCACAGAGCCACTGCTTGGGCGCCCTTTGGGTTTTGTGCTTCTTGCAGAGCTGAGCAAACCACAGCCAGGCCTTTTTGCCCCCAAAGAATTCTCACCTCTGCAGCAGCTCTAAAGCTGCCAGAATCAAAGCCCAGGGGACAGGGGGGACCCTCAGGTGCTGGCTGCCACCTGGGGCTGGCCAGAGCAAGGCTGCGCAATGGCCATCCCTGTGCAGTGGGGCTAGGCCGTTGTTATAGGTAAAAGTTAAGTTAAAATAGGATATAGTTCAATTATATTGTATTAATTATGTTATGTTATTTGTATTATGTTAAAGGGGGGAGGGCTTATTAGAATGTGCTAGAAGGGTCCAGGGTTTGGTGAAACAGGGGTCTGATGGGGCAAGGCAAGGTCGAAGAGAGATTGGATGAAACTTCTGGCCAATCATTCGAAGTCCTGCAGAAACGACTGGTCCAGAATGAATGGTGGTAAAGACCAATGAGAAGCCTGGAAATGGACCAATCATCATGAGGATCCAAAATGCACTAATCCTGGACTCGAGGGGGACTACAAATGTGGGGAGTTCGTTTGGGTCGGGGCTCTTCTTCTTTTGGGATATCTGTTGTTTGGGAGAACCCATTGCACTTGGGGTGAGCGCACTGTTGTCGTTTTTGGCTCACTGTGTGGGTGCCTGGGCTTATCCTGGGCACTCCGTTCCTTGTAGCTATTTTAATAAACGAGAACCTCTTTGTCTGGAGAAAGTTTGGCCTCGTTCGTATCCATAATACCATGGCTGGGCCCCACCCTTGAATGGCCACTGGCTTCAAGGAGCAGGAGTTTGGGAGCTCCTTCCTGCCCCAGGTCTCCATTCCCCAGCTGCTCTTGCAGGCTCAGATCCTGCAGGGGACGAGCAAGAATGGAGAAATCTGGACCACCCCTCTGGAGCTGCCATCCCCCAGGAATGGACCCCCTTGTCCATCATGTGTCCCCCCAGGACAGGATCCCCACAGGACAGAACACCCTCCCCACCCCCCCCGTGTGACACTCAGTACAAATGGCCTCTTCCTTCTTCGGCAGGACAGAAAAAATGAAAGTGTTGGGGGGCACAGCCAGACGCCCTCATCCCCCACAGCTTCCCCAGCCCTCTCTGTAGACCCCTCACTGTTACTTGCCCCACTGTGGGGTTCCCCCAACCCATTCCCTACTCAATTGTTTCCCAGAATAATCAAGGAACAAACTGGGGAGTTGTGAAATTGAGGAATCAAAGGGAGGAAATGGAAATGAAGAGTGGAAAAAGCCCCTGGGAGCTGGGGGCACACTGACTCAGAGCCCCTCGGAATCTCCCTGGGGTGACCCCCAGGACATCGGAACACTTTGGGGGCTGTCCTGAGCTGTGGGTCACTCCAAAATCTGAGGCACTCAGGGAAGGGGCTCCAAATCACGGACCCACCGAGCCACTGCCCATCCCTGGCACCCCCATTCCCCTGGGAACCCAACCATGGGACCCCCATTCCTTCAGTCCCCATGTCCCAGGGACCCCACGCCAGTACTCACATACCCCAGGATCTCCATGGGCCAGGACCTCATTCCCAAGGAGCCCTCTCCCATTCATTCCATCCCCAGAAATCCCTCTTACCCCAGAACCTTGATTCTCCCAGGAACCCCCATGCCCACTGGATCCCTCATTCCCCTGGTACCCTCATCCCTAGGACAACCATCCCTTGACCCCAAATCCCTGGAGCCCTCATTGTTCTGTGTCTCACATCCCTTAGTTCCCCCAGCCCTGGGCACCCCCATTCCCATGGCACCTCCATCCCCGGTGACACCCCCTCCTCGGAAACCCTATTCCCAGGGACCCAATCCCTTGGGCTCCCCATTCCCCTAGAACCCATCCCTGGCTCTCCAAACACTCTGTGCCCCTCACTTTTGCTAAGCCCATGTCCCACCTTCTGCCACTTTGTCCTGTCTCCATCCTGTCCCCTCCCTGTTCACAGCCTGTCCCCAGCTTGTGGTCACCCTGCCCCCACCAGGTGCCACCTACGCATGAGGATGAGACCTGACCTCTCTTCCTTCCCCTTTTGCCAAAGAGCCACCACCCAGGGGACAGCCACCCTGGCAGCGAGTGACAGCAAGTCCAGATGTCTGGGGACACCGGGATGGCCAGGAAGGTGGCGCTGCTCCTGGGGGGTGAGTGCCCTGGGCATGGACCTGACACCATGGGGATTGACCCCAGTGAGGCAGAGACCACTGGGGAGGGGGCACAGGGAGAGGGAGAACATGTCAGTCACTGAGGTACGATTCTGCTATGAGGACAGAGAGGTGTAGGGGTCCCTCAATGGGACTGTGCTGTCCCTTTCCCCTCTGCAGCTGAATCACACTGGCCGCTACTGCTGTGGGGGCAGGGTGAGCTCCAACGCGTGCTCGTGGGCCCTCTCAGTGCCAGTGACAGTGACAGTGCACAGTGAGCACCCCACAACTGGAGCTCCAATCTCTGGACACCACCACCACCTCCCAGCAGACTCACAGTCACAGTCCTTAGCACCCCTCTCCTTCCCAGAGCTCTTCTCAGTGCCAGTGCTGGAGGGTCCCCCAAGATCACTGTGGGGTCCCTCCTGACTCTCAGCTGCCTCAGCACCCCCAGCCCCCTGTGGACCTGAGCCCCCCTCCTGCACGTTCTACTGGGACGTGCAGGTGGTGGGGGGCCCGCAGGGGTCCCCGCAGCTGCTGGTGCCCGCCGTGGGGTCTCCCACTCGGGGAATTACAGCTGCCAGGTGCGCTCCGAGGGGGGGCTGTGCGGAAGAGCAGCGCTCGGCTCCACATCACAGTGCACAGTGAGTGCGGGGATGGGCACGGAGAGTCCCCAGAGAGCTCCCGGGTCCCCTTCCTGGGTACCTCCATGTCCCCCTGACACCTTTATTGTGTCCCTTCACCTCTGCCCTCAGTCCCTTCACTCCTCTGTGGTGTGACCCAATACCCAAAGTCC
Organism: Melospiza melodia melodia; assembly: GCF_035770615.1. Lineage (NCBI taxonomy): Eukaryota > Metazoa > Chordata > Aves > Passeriformes > Passerellidae > Melospiza > Melospiza melodia. The sequence goes on along the minus strand of NC_086218.1, from coordinate 6,187,311 downwards.
CCCATCACACCAATCCCCCCGTCCCTATCCCCCCACACCAGCTGCCAGCCCCTCCCTGTGCCTCAGCCTTGTCTTTGTCCCCACAGTGCCCATGGCCAATGCCACCATCACCCTAAGTCCCCTGTCACATCAAGTGCACACAGGTGACAACATGACCCTGCTCAGTGCAGGTGGGCTCAGCCCCTGTCAGCTTCACCTGGCTGCACAACGGGCAGGAGGTGACCCAAGGTCCCCTCCTGGAGCTCAGGGCTGTTGATGTGGGACATTTGGGCACCTGCCAGTGCGTGGCCACCAACCAGCTGGGACAGGATGGACACCAGGCTCTCAGCCCTGAGCTGGCCCTGGAGGTGACACCTGGCTCACCCTGGGTCACAGGTGGGGATCACACAGGGTTACTGGGAACCCCAGGGTTCAGGGTGATCCTGGTGTGTCCCCTCTGTCCCCAGCAGTGGCTGTGAATGTTGGCAGGACCCTCCTGTTCTTGCTCCTGCTCCTGGCTGTCATTGGGGGCTGTCACTGGTGGCACCACCAGGATGGGTGACAATGGGGGGGGTGGGATTGGGATCCTGGAGTGAGGAGGAGCTCCCAGAGTAGGGGCAGAGATCAGCAGCACCAAGGGCCCCTGAGCTGGGGAACACTGAGCCTGCAGTGACCTCGGCTGGGGGTCCTGGGGGGAATTTGGAGAGTCTTGGTTGGGCTCCAGGGCCATCTCCAGATGGGCTTTGAGGAACACTGAGGTGGCATTGGGAGTTCCTGGAGGGTTTGGAGAGCTCCTAGAGGGCTGTGCAGGGATGTTGGAGGATCTTTTTGGGTCCTGTGGGAGTTTGGGGATCCCCCTCTCTGCCATGCTTGGGGTTCTGGGAGCTCAGAGGGTTGGGGGCACCAGGGGGGAGTTGGGGCACTGCAGTCATACAGAAGTTCTGGGAAGTTCAGGGGTCATCAGAGTGTCCTGGGGGAATCAGGGGTCCAGTGGGAATCAGGGCTGCGGTGGGGATTTGGGCGTCCCGTGGGTGGTTGGAGCTGCCAAGGTCCCAGGAAGAATCAGGGGTCCCGGTGTCCCCACGGTCACCCCCTCCCCTTTCCCTTGCAGCCGCCAGGAAGCTCCAGGACAAGTGAGTGGGGGGCTTCGGGTGGGACTCCCCTTTTTCCCTCCCCAAACACCATGCAGACCCCCCATCCCCACCGGATCCCCCCGGAGCAGGGGGCTGTGCTCAACACCCACATCATGGGCACTGAGTGGGCAGTGGGAGAATTCCAGGGGGGTACAGGGACACATCACCAACATGTGTCACCCCCCAATCACGTCCCCACAACCGGTGTCACTCTCAGGGCCCCCACAGGTGTCCCCCAGCCCTGCACCACCTTGGGATCCACAAGTGACCAATGCAGAGCTGTTGGGACCCCAGAAGGGACAGCGGGACCCCCTTGACTGCGAGAGCGTGCCGTGACACTGAGGGCACTGGGGGGAACTGGAGGGCACTGGGGGGCACTGGGGGCATCGATTCCCCTCAGGGGTCTCTTCTTCCTTTTCACTGCACCCCATGGGGCTCCTCATTCCCCCTGCCAGTTTTGAAGGAGCACACAACACTTTTCCATCTAATTGTACCCAAAATTCAGTTTTTGGTCAAACTGTGTGAGAAACAAGGCTCACTCTTTATATTTCTTAAATGGTTAATAAGGGATAAAAGGGTCAGTAAACAGCGTGCTGGGTGCTTGGCAACTGCCAGAGGCACATGGACAACCACAGCAATTCTCCTTACATACCTTTTCATTGTCTTGGTGAAATACATACTCAGGAGTGTTATACATATTCAAACATTTTTTCCAGTTCACATGTTCTGGGAATCCCTTTTGCTTGGTTTGACCCTTGATTCATTTTCATGAAGTACATGCCATAGTGCAGATTAAATTTCTTTATTTCATGTCCTCACAAGGTCCCCCTGTTCTGTGGTTTGATAGTTCTTCATAGCCAAAGAGTCAGTGGTAAATTCCTTTTGCATCCTTTCATTTGATGTTTATTTCTTTGCTACTTTTCAATGTGTTCTTCTCATACAGATGAGATACTCCAGCAGTACATTAAATCAACAATATCTATTTCACAAATTATCTGAGTTATTCTCACCGTTGTCACTTAGTGACACAAATAAAGGCATTAGCTACTTCTGCAACAGTTAATGTTGCAATGCACATTGTTTCTGTCTTGATATTCTGGGAGAGCCTAAACTATAATGTATTTATCACACTAAAATAGATGTTCTACACAGGGATTAGGGTAAACAGGCTGACAAATTGTCAAATCAAAAGCAGTGAAAAACTGATTACAATTTGTATTATATCAAAATAATTTGGAAAAACCAATAGAATAGGGAAAGCCAATGACTACATTGTTATTCACAACAGGCAGAAGGTGTACTGATGGGTTTATCTGACTTCTCCTTATCCTGCTCTGATTTTGTCAGCAATAAATTCAATTCATATCTCTAATTCCGAGGCAGTTTTGCCCATTAAAGGATTTGATGAGTGATCACTCCTGGTCCTTGTCTCAACCCAGGAACCCTTTGCTCAATTTTCTCTCCCCATCGAGGTGTGGAGAGCAGTGAGAGAGCGGTTGTGGTGGGTGCAGGGCATCTGGCCACTGTCCATCCATGGCAAGGCAGGGAGGAGGAGGAGGGTCCAGGTCAAGATGTTGAGCAGATTGGTGTGGGATTTGCAGTAGTTTTGTGTGGGATCTCAGCACCTCAGGATGAAGGTGCAGAGTGACCGAGACCACCCTTTGGGGGCTCGGGAGTCCTGGAATGTTGCCAGAAGTGTCTGGTGGCTGGACTTTGATCCTACACAGGAGACGACATCTGTATGAGGACTGGGAGGATTTTACTGGGTGAATGGTGAAGGGATAAGTTAGTTAGAGTATAAAACACAGGGTTTAGGATTTCTGTACAGGGGGGTCTAGAGAAGTAAGATGGAGGAATTGGGGCGTGTCCTGTCCTTCTTCTTCTTCTTCTTGGCCTCCATCTTCTGTGGTGATGGTGGCACTTTGGGATTGGCCTTTACTAGAAGTGCACCGGTTAATAAGGGTAGAAGGTATTGGGGAAAAATTATAAATATTGTATACGTAACTTAGGGTATAAAGATAAGTGACCGCCCCGGGGGCTCTCAGTGTGCCCATGGCTGACTTGCTGTGCAGACCTCTGTCGGCTGAAAGAAAATCTTTTAGATAAACAATTAATAAACACCGAGACCGAAACAAGATCAGAAGTCTCTCCTCGTCCTTTGAAGCGCCGGGCTGCCCAAGGCCACTCTGGGCCTTTCCAGGCCACCTGAACAGCCGAGAAACCGAGCAAGTGGCATCCCTGAGCTATCTCCGGTCATAAATCAGCCTAAATCAGCAAAGAGAAACATGGAAATCGACAGTTTTGTGGTACTCTTAGTCCTCTACCAAGAGGGGCAAATTATCAATTGCTGTATTTCCAGACTGCTTCCCCCACAGCTGCACCTGCAGGGGAGGTTTCCAGCCATCCATGCTCTGAAAACCATCTGAGGCCCTCACAGAGCCACTGCTTGGGCTCCCTTTGGGTTTTGTGCTTCTTGCAGGGCTGAGCAAACCAGAGCCAGGCCTTTTTCCACCACAGAATTCTCACCTCTGCAGCAGCTCCACACACCCAGAGCCCTTCAGAATATGTCTGGGGTGACCCCCAGGCCACGAGCATCTGGTGAGGGCTCTGCTCAGCCATGGGTCACCCTAAAATCTGAGGCACTCAGGGAAGGAGCTGGGACCTATGGGTCCACCCAGCCACTGCTCATCCCTGGCACCACCATTCTCCTTGAAATCAAATAATGAGTACTCCATTTCTTATGTCCCTACCCTCTCTGAAACCCATATCTCAGTAGAGATATTCCCCAGGAACTCCATGGCCCAGGAGCCTCATCCCCAAGGAACCCTCTCCTACTCATTCCATCCCCTGAAATCCTCCTTTCCCCAGGACCTTGATTCTCTCTGGAACCTCCCATTCCCATGGGAACTCCCATTCCTCCAGCATCCCCATCCTATGACCCCAAATCCCTGGAGCCCACGTCCCCCTGGGACTCCCATCCCTGAGTCCCCTCAGCCATGGCAACCCCATCCCCAGTGACTCCTCCTCCTCCGCACCCCCATTCCCAAGGACCCCAATTCCTTAGGGACCCCCCATTTCCCTGGACACCCATTCCTGGGACCCCAAACCCCCTGAGCCCCACCCTCCTGGGAACCCCATGTCCCACTGTGTCACCTCCAGCTTTGTCCCCATCCTCTCCCCTCCCTGCCCACAGCCTGTGCCCAGCTTGTGGCCACCCTGCCCCCACCAAGGGCCACCTATGCATGACGTGACCTCGCTTCCTTCCTCTTTGGCCAAACAGCAACCACCGAGGAGACAGCCACCCCCGGCAGCGTGTGACAGCCAGTCCACATGGCTGGGGACACTGGGATGGCCGGGAAGGTGGCGCTGCTCCTGTGGGGTGAGTGCTCCGGGCACGGGCCTGACACCCCAGGAATGGGGAGGGAAGGGGGCACAGGGGGGCTCTGGGGTCCGCTGACGTCCGCAATGCCAGCAGTGCCAGTCCATGTTACACACAGTGGACCTGAGTGGGAACAGGGATGCAGGGTGGCTTTGGGTACAGGAACAGGGAGGCAGGAATTTGGGGATGGGGATGTGAGGACAGGAATTTGGGGACTGGCATCTATCGGCTGAGATATCTCTGTGGATAGTGAGAAGTAAACGGGAATGCAGGGACTGGAGGGGACAAGAACAGTGAGGATGTGGCCATGGGGATGGGTTCATGAGCTGGTGGGGGTGACCTGGGCCAGCATGGGCTGTGTCTGTGGTGTCCTCAGACCCCATGTTCTGCCTCAGCCCAGAGTGGCCTTGGTGTTCCTGCTCCCAAGGTGTCTGTGCCTCATGGATGTGGTGCACGGGTGGCTGTGACACAGACATGTCCCCCTGCCTCTCAAAATCTTTTGGGGACCACCTCCATGCACTTTCTCAAAAGAACTGCTGTCCCCATGGGGACTGTCCTCACACCCTGTACCCCTGTGCTGCTGTCTCCCTGGTTCCACCCTCACCCAGCCCTGTCCCTTCTCCCTTTCAGCCCAGACCCTCGGCCTTGCTGGTGAGTCCTTGGGGGATGCCATGGCCCCACCATGCTGTCCCAAGCCCCACGCTGGTCCTGGCAGGCTGGTGTCCCCTGTCACCCACAGGTGCCTATACCACCCAGATCCTGGTGAAGCCCCCCTGGAGGCCGGAAGTGCTGTGGGACTGGGTGACACTGACCTGTCAGGGCTCGGTGGTCGCCGGTGCCACCACCTGCTACAAGGACAGGCAGCGCTGGTGGCAGGGACAGAACACCGTCCGTGTCACCGAGACTAGCCACTACACGTGTGACAGACCCGGCAGTGGGCTCAGCCTCCCCGTGAGAGCCTCAAACGGTGAGGGGATGTTTGGGTGTCCCCAGGCTGGCACACGCAGGGACCCCGAGGGCTCTGGGTTGGCTTCGCTCCATGGGTCACCTCCTCTGTAACCAGATCCTGTGCCCTGCTCAGGGGACATCCCAGAGCATCCAAGTGTGGGTGGAACTCGTTTTGGAATCAGGGAGCCCTGTGCACAGGGTGTGACCAAATGGGGGTGTCCCAGTGCTCTCCCTCAGACTGGCTGGTGCTGCAGGTGCTGGCACAGGCACTACTGGAGGGGGACACGGTGACACTGCGCTGCCGGGTCTGGCGGGAAAGCACATTTACCTTGGTGTACTTCCACCGAGAGGAGATGGAATTGAGGGGTGCTCTGCGGTGGGAACGAGCTGTCCCTGTGCCCTCTGCAGCTGCACCACAGTGGCCACTAAATGTGCAGGGGCTGAGTGGGATCCTGGGGGTGAAAGGAGTCAGCGCCAGTGCCAGTGACAGTGCAGGGTGAGCACCCTACAGCCACCACCCTGACACCCCCGCAGCCCGTCCCCAGAGACTCGGGTTCTCAAATTCCCCTCTCCTCCCCTTCCCAGAGCTTTTCTCGGTGCCGGTGCTGGAGGGTCTCCCTGATCCCACCATCGGGACCCCCCTGACTCTCAGCTGCCTCAGCAGCCCCGGCCCCCTGCAGCCCCAAGCCCCCTTCCTGCACTTCTTCTACCGGGACGGGCAGGTGGTGGGGGGCCATCAGGGGTCCCTGCAGCTGCTGGTGCCCACTATGGGGGGCTTCTCCTCGAAGAATTCCATCTCCGAGGGCAGGGCCATGCCGAACAGCAGCGCCCGGCTCTGCATCACGGTGCCCAGTGAGTGCGGGTATGGGCACAGGGAGCGCCCAGAGAGCCCCCAGGTCCTCTGGTTGGGCACCTCCATATCCCCCTGAAATATTTCTTTTGTCCCCCCACCTCTGCCCTGGGTCCCCTCACTCCTCTGCGATGTGACCCCATCTCCAACATCCACCACCACACCCATCCTCCTGTCCCTATCCCCCCACATCAACTGCCAGCCCCTCCCTGTGCTCTCAGCCCTGTCTGTGTCCCCGCAGTGCCCGTGGACAATATCACCATCACCCCCAGTGTCCTGGAGGTGACACTGCCGGAGACAGGGACACACAGGGACACAGGTGGGGTCACTTAGGGTCACCAGGGAGTGCAGGACCCTTGGAGTGATGGGTGATCCTGATGTGTCCCCCTCTGTTTCTTGCAGTGGCCGCAGGGGTCAGTGGGGCCATTTTGTTCCTGCTTCTGCTCGTGGGTGTCATTGTGGCCTGGCACCGGTGGCACAGTGTGGGTGGGTGACAATGAGGGATGGGGGTCATGGAGAGGGGTGTGAAGGTCCCCAGAGAAGGGGGGCCCATAGGGCAGCACCCACAGCCCCTGACTTGGGAGGGGCTGAGCCCCCAGTGGCCATGGCTCAGAGCTGTTGGAGGGTCCTGCAGGGATGGTGGGGGTTCTATCAGAGGTCCCCCTCCCTGCCAGGCTCGTGGTTCTGGGGGCTCAGGGTGTTGGTGCAAGTGTGGTAGGTCAGGGATAGTGGGAGGGCATCAGGGATACTGGGGGGGCATGGGGAGAATTGTGTGTCTGGTGGTTCAGCAATGCCAAGGGTGGATGGGGGCCCTTGGGTCTCCAAAGTCACCCCTCCAGTTTTCCTTTGCAGATGCCAGGAAGCACCAGGAAAGGTGAGTGCAGCCTCCAGCCATGATACACGTTTTACCCAAATTCCCAGCACCTTCCATTCCCTTTCCCACACCCCCTTATTCTCACAGGGCCCCCCAAGACCCCCTGGCACTCCAAGTGGAGGATCCTCAGGCGATGTATGTGGAGCTGCAAAGACAACTGTGGGAACCCAGTGACATCTATGACAATCTACACCAAATGTTGTGATGCTCTGGGAAGCGGGAGGCACTGGGTGACACTGGGAGTGCTTCCTCCATTGCTCCCATGATTGCCCATCCTTCCAAGGGAGGTGGTCAGGGGTCAGGGGAAGGCTACACAGGGCACCCTCTGCTCCCCATTTCCTCTCCCAGTACAACCAAGTACTCCCCCATTCCTTTGCTGGTACCTGCAGGGGCTCCCCAGCCCCATCCAAGTGCCCAAGTACCCTCAGGGACTGCCCCATTCTCTCCCCACTACTGTGCTTGCAGTGCACCCAGGGCTTCCCCAAATCCCCCTCCCACTACCACTGTCCCGTCCCACTGTAAAAGGGGGAGTCAGGGAAGATTCTTGCTGAAAGGTTTCTAAGGTGAAAATGAAGGACAAATATGGCAATATTATATCAGAGAACTGTTTATTGATAAAGGAGGGTAAGTGTTCTTACTGAATGTTGAGAGAAGGGAGTAGAAAGGGACAAGGATAGAGAGAGAAACAGAAGACAGGGACAGCGCTACTGCAAGAAGCCCGGGCGCTCTGTGGGCATCAGCTGGGCAGATGGAGTGTGTGTGCTGCAAGCCAGGGCGAGCCCACATGGCTTTTGTGAGTGGCTGGGCATGATTTCCAAGGACGGCACCTGCGTGTCTCTGGCATGGGCGAGCGATGGCTGCAGGCTGGCTGCTGCGGGCTGGCTGCGGGCTGGTGCTGCGGCACTGGTGGCTCTGGGCTGGCTGCCGCGGGCCGGGGCTGCGGTGGGCAGGTGCAGCAGGCTCGGCGCTGTGGGCAGCATGGGAAACACGGCAGAGGCGGCGGGTGGGTGCAGGCAGCATCTGCTCCATCGGGGAGCAATGAAGGAATGTCCAGAACGAGCAGGAATGAGCTGCCTTGGGGAAGCAGTGAAGCAGGGAAGAATGACTCCAGACAGAGAAGAAGGACTACTGTGAGGAAAAGGCGGTGTGGGGGCAGTATCAGTGGTATTTTTGCCCAACGACCAGGAGGAATTATGCAGCTGACTCCATCTTTTCAGAAGGCTAATTAATGACTTTATTATACTATATTATTGTATATTATATTCCATTACATCTAAACCGAATCTGCCAAGCACTCAGCTGCACTCCACTGAACACAATCTCATGACTGTCAGCCAACAGTCCCCACACACACACACACATCTGGATTCAACTGGTCAGTGAATCAAAACACTCACACCAGAATCCAATCACCAATTCCCTTCAGGTAAAGAATCTTCCACAATTCATTCCACATGTGAACAACACAGGAGCAGAAAATGAGATAAGAATTGTTTAGATCATTCTTTGCTTCTCTCACTGCTTCTCCCAGGTTCAGAGAATGTGAATCCCACAGGGGAGGAGGGCCAAACTGACCCTCTGAGCGAGCCCCTGATCCCTGCAAGAAACCCAAAGCAAAACACTCCTGTTGTGTCACAGGTATCTGCTTTTATTTGCAAAGGCTCCTCCCACAGCCTGATTTCTGGGGCATTTTTTCATAGATATTTTTCCTCAGGCATCTGTCCCACCAGCCAGTGGGGGTCACTCATAGCCTGATCAGCTTTCTCTCCGCTGATCATCTGTTGTGTGAAGCCTTGCCAGGGACAGGATTCCCAGCACATGTACAACCCACAGAGTCATTTTTCACCTCATGTGTAGCATATGTTGAGACATAAATCAAAATCAGATTTGTCCTTCTTAACCCCCATGTGCTTAGTGGCTCTGCAATCCCCATCCCAGTGCTCCCACTAAGGGGGCTTACTGGTGCCCATCCCAGTTCCAAGGACACACAGGACCTGGTTCCCTGCTCCTGGGACAAAAATGCAGCTTTTTGGTTAAACTGGCAGAAATGGTGTTTCTTTGTTCAGCTCTGTCAAGGAAGCTGAACCAGGTGGGAACCTCCCGTGGAATGGAAAATACGATCCCCTTCTCTCTGAACTATTATAATTTTTAAATTACAGGGCTTTTAGGTAAAGATGTGGGAACAGCAAAAACAGTTCTTTACTGGTATATATTGACAGAAACAAGTTAATGGAAGTTGATTTTTACTGGAGATTATATGAATAGGTATTACATTATTTATTATACGGTTGATTAAATACTGCGATGCTGTTCAGATAGTGAAAAGTATTGTGGAGTGGCTGATGTTGTTGTTGTGGCCATCCAAGGGTGGGGCCCAGCCATGGCCCAGCCCCCCTGCACAGGGATGGCCATTGCCCAGCCCTGCTCTGGCCAGCCCCAAGTGGCAGCCAGGACCTGAGGGTCCCCCCTGCCCCCTTGGCTTTGATTCTGGCAGCTTTAGAGCTGCTGCAAAGGTGAGAATTCTGTGGGTGGAAAAAGGCCTACCTGTGGTTTGCCCAGCCCTGCAAGAAGCACAAAACCCAAAGGGAGCCCAAGCAGTTGCTCTGCAAGGGCCTTTGATGGTTTTCAGAGCAGGGCTGGCTGGAAATTCCCCCCTGCAGGGGCAGCTGTGCAAGAAACCAGTCCAGAAATGCAGCAATTGATCATTTTGTCCCTTGCAGCAAGGGTCTGAGATAGCCCCAAAAGCCTTGCATATCCCGCAACAATCTGCTCAACAACCTGACCAGGTCCCTGCTCCTTCCTGTCTCAAACCTGCAGCCCTTTAGAATGTCCTGGGAAGAGTGTTTGGCTTCTGGCCATGGCTGCCAGACAAGAGGGAAAAGTGTGGAAATATGGAGATGTGGCTCAGGCTGCAGCTGTGGTGGGGCTGTGGGGAGGGATCCTGTGTGGATTCCAGGTTTCCCCAAAGCTGCTCCATCCCTGCCCTCCTCACCTGAGCGAGAGGCTGAGGGTTTGCAGGAATTGTGGTGTAAAGCCACCAGAGGTGCTGCTGTGGACCCGAGATGAGCCTGAGACCAGGCGCTGCCTTCCTTCCATTGGGATCATGGAGAGCAGCCACGGGTGTTGCGCAGGGCGTGTGCCTGCCCCTGGGACACTGCTACGCTGCCAGTGGGCACTGGGATTCAACCTGCTGCCTTGGCGGCTTCTGCCCGCTGCCGGTGGTGGTGCCGGGACCGATTGGTGCCCGTGAGTTTGCACAAGGAGCGATTTCCCCTCCTCCCTCCCGTCCGAGGCCGCCATTGCCCCTGAGGGGATGGAGCTGGGGCGGGGCGCCCCCTGCTGGCCGGGAGTGCTCCCTGCAGAGCCCCCGGCTGGCCTCAATTATAACTGCTACAAAAAGCAACAGCGCTGAGTGGGAGGGAAAGTTCTGGGTTTGTGTGGTTGGTTCTGTTCTGGTTTATAAATTTCCCCCTGAAGAGCTGTTCTTCCTTTTTCTACAGTTCTGCCTAGAAAACCCATCATCTTTGAAATTATAAGGAGTTTGTGATATGGGTCTTCTTTCCTTTCCAGGAATGTTCCCACTTTCCTGGGCACACAATTTTCATTTAAAGGAGTTGCTAACTCATGCATTTCAGTGTGGATGGGACAGACACCCGAGGAGAAGAAACAGTCAGGGACTTGGCCACCTCATGCTTTGTCCTTTAAGCCAGTTGGACCACCCAGGGCCCTCTCCCCAGGTGGCACTTCTGGTCACCTGGCCACTCCAGAGCTGGCTTTGCCAAGCGTCACACTGTCCCCAATGTGCCATGGCTGACAGACTGATGGACAGATGGGGCCCTGTCTCACCAAAAGCAAGGTCTGGCCCAACCCTGCCACACATAGCTGTTCCAAAATGTCTCCAGACATCAAATTTTTTCTGGTTTCTGAAACTGCACCCTGTGCCATGGCCTGAACCCAACTGTCCTGGAAAAGGGGGAGGCTCAGGGACCCCCTCAAGGCATTTGTGAGATCCTGGTGTGGGGAACATGGCAGAGGAGGGGTTTGTGACAGGGGACAAGAGAATCTAGAGCCACCTGAAGGCCACTTTGGCCCTCAGAGCAAGGAAGGTCCAGGGCTCTGCCAGGTTTCTCTGGTGGAGAAAATGTCATGGTGGGGGGGGGGGGGGGGGAGTGTTTGGGGATTGTTCTTTGTTGGTGACTTTCCCTGGAAATCGTTCCTTGTGTGACAACTTGGACTCTGAACCTTGTTGCTGTTGCTGTTGGTTTTATTTGCTCTCATTGCTGTTTCAGGAAATTGTTCTTCTCTCAGCTCTTTGGGATCTTTGTGCCTCCATGGGGAGTGGTAGGGAAAGGGGCAGCAGCCCCTGGTTTTTAGTGGCAGTGCCGAACTGGAGAATCCCATTCCTAAAGGCCGACAAAGCTGAACAAACACCATCTCTGCCAGTTTAACCAAAGAGCTGCATTTTGGACTAAATAAGAAGGAAATGGGTCAGGTGCTCCCTGGAACTGGGAGGAGCCTGGGAATCCATGGGTATACTGGGAGCACTGGGAGGGGGAAATGGGAGCACTGGGGACCCTGTGCAGCCCCCCTGACCCGTGATCATCACATCAGGCAGGATGGGCCACCATGGGAGCCATGGGATGGGGACTCCCAGTGTACCCCATTGTCACAGCGCATTCCCATGGATGTCACTGGTGTCCTGCAGTCACCCATGTGGGCCTGGCAGCTCTGCTTGGGTCACATGGGGGTCCTTGGGGGGGACAGGAAGAGACACCTGGCTTGGGGTGACACGCATGGGTGACATGTTCGTTTCCCCACCCATCCCCCATACTCACCCCCTTCCCCCTCATGTCCAGCCCCTCCCCCACCTCCAGGGGATAAGGGGGTTCTGGGGGCCCCTGTGGGGATAAGGGGGGGTCTGAGGGGTGTCTGGGGAAGGGGTCAGGGAAGAGCCATGGCTGGAACTCCCCACTCACCTGTCCTGGGATTTCCTGAGAGCTGCAAGAAAAAGAGGATGGGGTGATCATGGGGTCCCCTGGGATCCAACCCCACCTGGGACATTTAAATGCCCACTGGACCCCTGAGCCCCCACCAGACACTGATTTCTACATGACTCCCAGGCCCCTGCACCCCAAAGCACTCCTGAGGAGCCCCAGAACACCTGAGCCAACCAGGTACTCGAACCCCCTCCCCAGGAACCCTGAAGCCCTGAGCACCCCTCAAGCCTCAAGGAACCCCAAAAATGGAATGCAGGGAAGACCCCAAACAGCTTCAGGATCCCTGAGGAGCTCTCAACATCCCTGCACAACTCTCCAACACCTGCCTAAAAGCCCCCAGGAGATCCCAGTGTCACCCCAATATTCCTCAAGGCCCTTCCTGGGACAGCCCAGGACCCTCCAAAAGGCCCCCAAAGCAAAGGTCACTGGGGGCTCAGCTTCCTCCAGCTCAGGGGCTTTGGGTGATGCCCCAATGGCCCCCCCAGTGTATGGGGCATTCCCCCGATTCTTGTAGGACCTTGTGCCACCCCTATTGTCACTCACTCCGTTGGTACCACCAGTGCCAGCCCCCGATGACAGCCAGGAGCAGGAGCAGGAACAGGAGGGTCCTGCCGACATTCACAGCCACTGCTGGGGACAGAGGGGACACATTGGGGTCATCCTGAACTGCAGGAGTCCTGACCACCCTGGTGACCGCATGTGACCCTCACCTGTGACCCAGGGTGAGCCAGGTGTCACCTCCAGGGCCAGCTCAGGGCTTAGTGCCCGGAACACCGGTGCCCGTCCTGTCCCAGCTGGTTGGTGGCCACGCACTGGTAGGTGCCCCAATGTCCCACATCGATGTCCCTGAGCTCCAGGAGGGGACCCCGGGCCACCTTCTGCCCATTGTGCAGTCAGGAGAAGGTGACAGGGCCTGAGCCCACCTGCACTGAGCAGCGCAGGGTCACGTCACCCGCATGCACCTGGTGTGCCAGGGGGCCGGGGGTGATGGTAGCATTGGCCATGGGCACTGTGGGGACAGAGATGGTGCTGGCACCGGGCCAGGTGGGATGGGGGTCCCATGAGTAGGGTCACCCCCAGCCTGAGGGTCCCGCTTTCCCAGGATGGTGACATTCAGGCGGTCACTCTTGGCCACACTGTCCCCGTTACTGACCCGGCACCGGTACTGGCCGCTGTCATTGTCCCCAATGTGGCGCACCTCCAGGCGGGGGCCCGTTCCGTGCACTGCCCCTGAGCCCTCCCGGTGCCAGGAGAAGGACAGAGGACCTGTCCTCGTGGCCACCATGCAGCTCACCACCAGGCTGTCCCCGAGTACCACCTGTCCCGGGGGGGCTGGGCTGACAGGGACACCCCCGAGGGTGGGACCCCTGCAGGAGCGTGGGGACAGCTGTGGACAGTGAGGGACCTGGGTGGTCCGGGAGGGGCAGGAGGATACCAGTGAGGGAGAGGGGGGACAGAGATAGGGGGGCATTGGAAACAGGGGGGTTGGGGGTTCTGGGAAGGGAATCCTGAAGAGGGATGGAGGTTATCTCAGGGAGGGTTTGAGGACACAGGGAGACCATGGTCAGACCTGGGGAATGTGTGGGGACCTCAGAGAGGGGTGGAGGGATGCAGGGAGGGGTCAGGGGACCCAGTGAGGGATGGGTGGACACAAGCCAGGAATGGAGGGACCTGAGGAGGGACTCGGGTCAGCAATGGCAGGACACGGAAAAGGTGCCAGGGAAGGATGGGGGTACCCATGTGGGATCTGGGGAGGGACCGGAGAAAGTAACAGGGAAGCCAGGGAGGGACCCGGGAAACTTAGGTGCCACAGGTCATGTGTCAGGAAGGACTGGGAGCCCCCAGGCAGGGCTGGGGGAGCCGTGGAGGCTGTGGGGGCTCCCTGTGCCCATCCCCACACTCACTGCGCACTGTGATACGGAGCTGTGCACTGCTCTTCTGCACGGCCCCACCCTCGGATTGCACCTCACAGCTGTAATTGCCCGAGTGGGAGACCCCCACGGCGGGCACCAGCAGCTGTGGGGATCCCTGTGGGCCCATCACCACCTGCTCATCCTGGTAGAACACGTGCAGGAGCGGGGCTTGGGGCCACAGGGGGCTGGGGGTGCTGAGGCATCTGAGGGTCAGGGGGAACCCCACGGTGAGCTTGGGGGGACCCTCCAGCACTGGGACCGAGAAGAGCTCTGGGAAGGAGAGGGGAGGGGGATTTGTGAGCCTGAATCCCTGGGGAGGGTCTGTGGGGGTGTCAGGGTGGGGGCTGTGGAGTGCTCACCATGCACTGTCACTGTCACCGGCACTGACTGCCACGACTTCTCTGATGTCCTGAATTTCACCCCGCCCTCGCACCTATTTCTGCCGCTGTGGTTCAGCTTCAGAGGGGGCAGGGACAGCTCAGTGCCATCAAGGAGCCTCCCCAGTTCCTTTCCCTCTCGGTAGAAGGATGCTGAGGTGACCGTTCTGTTCCACGAGCTCCGGCAGTGCAGTGTCACTGTGTCCCCCTCCAGCAGCGCCCTCCCCGGCACCTGCAGCCCCTACCAGGCTGGGGGACAGAGGGGACCTGTCACATTTGATGGCACCAGGATCCCCGTTTTGTGTCACACCCAGCACACCAGGGGTCCACAGTTACCACAAGGTTTCCCCTACTCTGGGATGCTCTGGGATGTCCCCAGAGCAGGGACAGGCTCTGGGCACACAGGAGGTGCTCCATGGAGTGGAGCCCACCCAGAGCCATCGGAGTCCGCCTGGGTGCCAGGCTGGGGACACCCAAACCCCCCTTACGTTGTAAGACTATCACGAGGGGGCTGCGTCCGGTGCCGGGTCTGTCACACCAGTAGGTGCCAATCTCGGTGACAGTGACGCGCTCCTGTCCCTCCTGCCACAAGCGCTGCCCGTCCTTGTATCAGGTGGTGGCACTGGTGGTCCCCGAGCCCTGGCAGGTCAGTGTCACTCGGTCCCACAGCACCGGTGGTGTCCAGGGGGGCTCCACCAGGAGCTGGGTGGTCTGAGCACCTGTGGGTGACAGGGGACACCAGCCTGCCTGGGCCACCAGGGAGCTGGGACAGCAGGGTGGGGCCATGGCGTCTCCCGAGGACTCACCAGTGAGGCCAAGGGTGTGGGCTGGAAGGGAGAAGGGACAGGGCTGGGTGACGGTGACACTCCTGGGACAGCAGCACGGGGGCATGGAGTGTGGGGCAGTTCCCGAAAGGTCTCAGTGGGGGCAATGGTGTGGCAGAGATGTCTTGAGGACAGGGACACAGCAGCCAACCCTTGCTCAGGCATGGGGACCCTGTGCTGGCACAGGTCATCCCTGCCAGCCCCACAGCCACCTCCCCATGGCCCTGTGCCCATGGTCCATTTCTGAGGGCACCTGTCCCCATGGCCCATCAACATAGTGTTTGTCCCCTTGTCCCTGTCCCTGCATTCCTGTGTTCCTGTCCTGGTCCCCACAGATGTCCCAGCCCCAAGGTTCCTTCTGCCACATCCTTGTCCCCACATCTTCATCTCCCTGTCCCCACATTCCTGTCTCCTGTTTCTGTCCCCAGAGCTAACCCACAACTCTGGTCACACTGGGCTCCATGCCCTGCTGGCATTTTGGGACCTCAGGGGACCCTGCAGCCCCCCTGTGACCCCTCCCCTCCCCATCCCCGGGATGTCAGGCCCATGCCCAGGGCACACACCCCACAGGAGCAGCGCCACCTTCCCGGCCATCCCGGTGTCCCCAGCCATGTGCACTGGCTGTCACTCATTGCCAGGGGTTGCTGTCCCCTGGGTGGTGGCTCTTTGGCCAAAGGGGAGGGAAGTGAGGTCAGGTGTCACCCTCATGTGTAGGTGGCACTTGGTGCGATCAGGGATGCCATAAGCTGGGGACAGGCTGTGGGCAGGGTGGGGATAGGATGGGGACAAGGCTGGGTGGGACACAGTGGGACATGGGGTTCCCAGAGGTGTGGGGAGGCTCAGGGGGTTGCAGGATGTGAGGATGGGTGTCCAGGGAAATGGGGAGTCCCAGGGATGGGGTCCTTGGCAATGGGGGTGCTGAGGAGGGGGAGTCACTTGGAATGGGGGTCCCCACAGCTGAGGGGTCTCAGGGATGGGAGTGCCAGATGAACATGAGTTCCAGGGATTTGGGGTGATGGGATGGGGATGCTGGGGGAATGGGGGATCCTGTGGGAATGGAGGTCCTGTGAAAATCAAGGTCCTGTGGGAAGGGAATTTTAGGGATGGGATGAACAGCAGAAGGTTCCTTGGGAATGAGGTGTCCTAGGCCATGGAGATCCTGGGGAATGTGAGTACTGTGATATGGGTTCCAGAGAGGGGGAGACATAAGAAATGGGGTACCCATGATTTGATTTCCAGGGGAATGGAGGTGCCAGGGATGGGCGTGCCTGGGTGGGCCCATGGGTCTCAGCTCTTTCCCTGGGAGCCTCAGATTTTGGGTGATCCAGAGCCCAGCACAGCCCCCACAAGGCGCCGGCAGCCTGAGGGTCACCCAAAACAGATTCTGAGGGGTTCTGGGTCTGTGAAGCTCCTGCAGCAGAGGTGAGAATTCTGTGGGGGAAAAAGGCCTGCCTGTGGTTTGCCCAGCCCTGCAAGAAGCACAAAACTACAAAGGGAGCCCAAGCAGTGGCTCTGCAAGGGCCTTTGATGGTTTTCAGAGCAGGGCTGGCTGGAAACCCCCCCGGGAGGGGCAGCTGTGGGGGAACCAGTCTGGAAATGTGGCAATTGATCATTTGTTCCTCTTTGTAAGGGACAGAGAGAACCACAAAACTATGGCACAATCCACCACATTCTGCTCAACATCCTGACCTGGACCTTCTGCTTACCTGGTCACTCAGGACCTGACTTTAGCAGAGCATCACACTGTCCCCAGTATGCCATGGCTGACAGACTGGTGGACATTTGGGGCCCTGTCTCAGCAAAAGCAAGGCCTCACCCACCCTTGCAACACAGCTGTTCCAAAATGTTTCCAGACATAAAACTTTTCCTGTCTCTGACACCTGGTCCTGTGCCATGGCCTGATCGTGACTGCCCTGGAAAAGGAAGAAGCTCTGGAACCCCCACAGGTCCTTTGTGAGATCCTTGTGTGGGGAACAGGGCAGAGGACGGGTTTGGGACAGGGGACAAGAGAATCCAGAACCTACTAAGGCCACCTTCGCCATAAGAGCAAGGAAGTTCCAGGGCCCTGCAAAGTTCTACTGGTGGAGGAAACGTGCTTAGGGGAAATATCTGGGGGTTGTTCCTTATTGGTGGCTTTCCCTGATAATTGTTCCTTGTGTGACAATTTCGACTCTGAACCTTGTTGCTGTCACTGTTGGTTTTATTCTCTCTTGTTGATGTGTCAGGAAATTGTTCTTCTCTCAGCTATTTGGGATCTTTGTGCTTCCATGGGGAGGGAGAGGCGCAGTTTTTAGTGGCAGCACACACATGAGTGGGTGCCCATGGGTGGGGACCCCCAGTGCCCCACAGTTCCATCCAGTGGCACAGCACATTCCTGTAGATGTCACCATGTTCCCGCAGTCACCCCTGGGGTCCTCGCAGTTCCGTGTAGGTCACCTGGGGATCCTGGAGGGTGGTGGCACGGGGGGACACTGCGAGAGACGTGGGCTGTGGGATCTGGATGGGGTGACCCTCGGGGTGTCCCTCATGACGTGTCCCTCTGTGTGTGTCCCCCCTGTACTCACCCCCTGCCCTCTAGGTGACCACGAGGTGGGTGTACAGCACCTCCCCCTCCTCTGGGGGGGGGGCCGAGGGATCCAGAGGGGCCATGGGGGAATAAAGGGGATGTATGGAAGGGGATCGGAGGTCTTGGGGGTTGGGGTAAAATGGGAGAGTGTGGTTTGAGACCCACACTCACCTTTCCTGCTCCTTCCTGGCAGCTGCAATGGAAGCAAGGGAGGAGTGACTGTGGGGTCGCATGGTCCTGAACCCTCTCAGGATTCCTGTACTCCCATGGGGCCCCAAAGTATCCCTGAAGCCCCCCAGAATTCATGAACCTCCCTAGTGCCCCCGCCCAAATCAGCCACAAAAACCCAAAGCCTGCTAAGGACAGAGACCCCCAAGGACCCCCAGGGGTCCTTAAAGAACCCCCAACATCCCTGCAGGACCCTCCAGCTCCTCCCCAAACTCTACAGTACCCCCAGACAAGGTCACAGTTCTGGGGCTGTGGATGTTGTCGTATCGCTCCCAAATTCTGTGGGCCTCTACAGCTCTCTGGGACCCCCGTGCCCCCATTGTCACGGGCCCACGGTGCCACCAGTGCCAGGTCACAATGACACCCAGGAGCAAGAGCAGGAAGAAAAGGACCCCACCGACCCCTGCTGCCACTGCAAGAAATATAGGGGGATATATCAGGGTCGCCCATCACCCAAGGATGTCCTGCACTCCCTGGTGACTCTGAGTGACCCCACCTGAGTCCCTCTTTGTCCCTTTGTTCAATAGAGTCACGTCCAGGGACAGCTCTGGGCTGGGTGCCGAGAACACATGGTGCCCGTCCTGTCCCAGCTGGTTGGTGGCCACGCACTTTTAGGGACCCAAATGTCCCACACTGATGTCCCTGAGCTCCAGGAGGGGACCTTGGGCCACCTCCTGCCCATTGTGCAGCCCAGGTGAAGGTGACAGGGGCTGAGCCCACCTGCACTGAGCAGCACAGGGTCACATTGTCACCTGCACGCACCTGATGTGACAGGGGACCGGGAGTGATGGTGGCATTGGCCATGGGCACTGCGGGGATGTGGAGAGCCTGGTTCTAGCACGGCCTAAAGAAAGAGGCCATGAAGGTATACAGCTGATGGGAAAGTAAAGGGCAGCTGTAAAGCAGCAGTTTCCAGGCTTGATTTTGTAAATAACTACGTTCTCAGACAGTCTTTTCATAACAGTCCTTGGCTGCTCTAGGAACAGATATGGAGGTTTTGGGAACTTCTCATATCACAGTGAGAACACTGATCTTGTTTTAATAAACAATTATAGGTATTGTAAAACAAAAGGAGTGGTTTGAGTTTTCTCTGTTAGCCTATCATGAGCTTGGATTTTGCAATATGCATGAAGTTAATTAACACTGTTATATAAAGTGGCCGATCAATCAATAAATTGGAGTTCGATGCATCAATCGGATGGTTGTCTCCCTTCACTTTAATAAATGGTGACACTCGAACGTGATAGCGAACACCATGGGAAGTGAAGAACAGGTCGGGTTCCGAGGATCGAAAAAGCAGCCGGGACAGCAAAGAAGCTTGAAGAAAAAAGTGGAGGAAAACCCGCCGAGACGCGCCGTGCCCTCGGTGACCGTAAGGACGGGCCTGGCCGAAGCGTGCGGCCGAGACCTTGAGGAGCTGCAAAGCGCGCGCTTACGATATAGGTATGGAAAGGCAAGCCGCATATGAACTTTTTATCACTTTCTTGCAAAAAAGGCTGGTTAAGGGGATAGATTTACAGAAAGAATTACCGGGACTTTTGGCTTATGGTTTGGAAAGGGGTATTTTTTGTAAATCCCCACATGGTTCACGAGCTGTCGGAATGGCGTAAATTTGGTGATATATTATGGCAGGCTACATTAGACGATGATAAAACTGCTAAGAAGTGGGGTAAATTATGGCAGGTCATTAACACCGAGGTGTTGCAGTTTCAGGCTGAAAAAAGGGCTGCTCAACAGGCTACTGCCGCTCATGATCGTAACAAAGAATACGATCAAGACAGGGAGTTTGATAAGGAGTCGGGAACTCCTCTCGGCCCCGCAACGAGGACAGTTTTATTACCTGCCTCACCACCTCCCTCGGCAAGCCAAGCTGCAAGCCAGGCTGCGAGGCAGGCTGCGAGGCAGGCTGCGAGCCAGGCTGCGAGCCAGGCTACAAGCCAGGCTCCACAGAGCGCTTTATTACCCGCTTCGCCGCCTTCCCTAACGAGCCAGCCCCCCCTAATGAGCCAAGCTCCGCAGGGTGCTTTATTGTCTGCCTTGCCACAGGCTACACGGAGCACTTCTGAGTCTCCCGTATCTGCTGTATTGCAGCAGCCGGGGCCAAAAATGCATACTCCGTTCTGGAAAAGCAATCAGTCGATCCCTGGGGTGGAAAACGACCTAGCAGCGACGATTGCGAGGGATAGATGAGATGCGTGGGCTGCCCTGGCCAAAGATGCAATAGAAAAGGGAGATCAAGAGCTGATAAGTATGGCTAGTGAGCTGGCTTGTCTGGTTATCTTCACTCCTCAGGACAGGGGGGGCATACAAGCGACAATCACTGCTCTTGACTGAAAAATGTTATCTCAATTGCGAGCTACTGTTAGTCAGTTTGGAGTTAAAAGCGAACCAGCCAAACAAATGCTCGACTATATTTTTGACACTAGCATCCTTCTTGTTAATGATTGTCGTGGCTTAGTCAAATTAATTTTTACCCAACATCAACAATTGCTGTTTAATGCTCATTGGAAAGCGCTTGTTAGCAAGTGCGTGGCAGTTCAAAGGCAGCCGGGTGACTCCCTCCATGGCGTCACGGTTAATGAGCTTATGGGTCTGGGACCTTTCCTTTGTACTGAGGCACAAGCCTTAATAGGCCAGGAGAAGTGCCAGGAGGCTATGAGGTTAGTTAGACTCGCAATAGAAAAGGTAAAAGAACCAGGAGGGATTCCAGTATATATGGGAATCAAGCAAGGCAGAGAAGAATAGTTTGGCTCATTTATTGATAAGGCTGCTGCAGCAATTTAAAGACCTGGGGTGCCAGAATATCTTAGTGGGGCATTACTCAAGGAGTGTGCTCTCCAAAATTGTAATTCTGTTACTAGGAGCGTACTTAATACCTTAGGTGCAAATTGGACTGTAGAGGAGGCATTAGAGAGGATGGCTCTCATACCTACCGGACAGCAGGCTTTTGTGGTAGATGCGATCAAACAGTTAGGAATAGGCTTGCAAGAACAGGCAAAGTCCTCTCAAAGTCAGGTATTAGCCTCTCTTGCACCTCTTCAAACATTGGCAGCACTGCCTCCGACGGCTAATTGGGGCCAAAAATGCCGCTCAGACGACCAGGCACCAACAGAAGTCATCGCTGCAGCATCGGCACCCTCTCCTGTCTCCAACCCGACACCACAGGGAGCCGCCGCGGGGCGACCGGGACCGCCACGGAGGGAGTGACCTGCAGCGCAGAGCCGGGGGGGGGCCCGCCTGCTCTGGCACAAGCGGCGGGGGACCGGAGTGCTTTTCCAGCACCAGAGCTTGTCTCTCCGCCCCGGAGCTGGCAAAGAGCCTCGGTTTTGGACCTAACAGCCTAATGGATGTGACCTTTTGTCAACAAGGGAGGGGATCCCTGCTGAAACTGAGAAACCAGTGATGGTAAACAAGCGAAGTTAAAGGCACTGTTGTTCTTCCTGACAGAGACTGTGAAACAGGAATCAGCGTACTGTATGCATGGGTCAAATTTCGGCTGATTTGGCTCGGCATTGGTTATGCTGTCAGAATCACCTGCATTAACATAGACTTTAACATCAGAAGCCCGGATGGCTCAGTCGGTGGAACATCAGACTCTAAAATTGTATTTTGAAAATTTTAAAAATGTTAAGATGTGTTGGAATGATTGTATGAGTGAGATGTTGAGAGTGTGCTTTTTGTTATAAAAATGCTACAGCAAACACGTGAAGAAAGTTATTTTAACTTAATATTTTAGAATCAGGCCTGTAAGTAAGTTATAGCAAATGCTATATTTTATGTCTATTGTAAGTTTTATCTGTTGTTAAGTAGTTTAAGTTAAATTATCTATTAAGTGCCATTAAATATTAAATACTGTTAAGATTAAATTATATTAGGTTTAAGTTAAGTTAGATTCTGTTACGTTTGAATTATATTTGGTTTAAGTTGTGTAGAATTTAAAGCCAGTTGATTTTGTTAAAGTTTTATTAGATTTAAGTGATTTTACATTATTTACAAACAAGTCTGTTAAGTTTAAATTGTATTTAAGTTTAAGTTATGTAGGATTTGAAGCCAGTTAAGTTCTGTTGATTTGAAAATAAGTCTGCAAAGTTAAATATTTTAAGTGCTTTCCCACCACTCCAAATCAACAAAGGACTGAGAAACACCCAGCTGATGCCATTTGAGCCAAATGACTAAAGGATTACAGACTGTAAAACTGATTTTGAACTTTTCTGGGAGACCCGGGGTGGGGGGTGGATGTGAAGATCTCAAGGACAGAGAGGATCATTTTCAGGCTTGCAGTTCGCCTCCTCTCCAGGTTCGCATGAATGAAAACAGCTAACAGCCTTCTTTTCTTAGTCCAATTACCACCTACCTTGCAATGCCTGAATAAGGCTGGACATCATGACTCAGCTGAGGGTGGTTTTAACCCTTTGGAGTAAAAGCCATTGCTCGGACCGCGGCTGGGGAACCTTATAGAGATACTGAGTGTGCTTTTAAATGCTTTTACTTATTTTACCTTGTCTTTGTAGTTGTATCCAAAATATGGTTGGTAGGATGACAGAGAAAACTTGGCAATCTAACCTCCTTTCTCAAAAAGAAAAAGACGGGGGAAATGTGGAGAGCCTGGTTCTAGCATGGCTTAAAGAAAGAGGCCATGAAGGTATACAGCTGATGGGAAAGTAAAGGGCAGCTGCAAAGCAGCAGTTTCCAGGCTTGATTTTGTAAATAACTACGTTCTCAGACAGTCTTTTCATAACAGTCCTTGGCTGCTCTAGGAACAGATATGGAGGTTTTGGGAACTTCTCATATCACAGTGAGAACACTGATCTTGTTTTAATAAACAATTATAGGTATTGTAAAACAAAAGGAGTGGTTTGAGTTTTCTCTGTTAGCCTATCATGAGCTTGGATTTTGCAATATGCATGAAGTTAATTAACACTGTTATATAAAGTGGCTGATCAATCAATAAATTGGAGTTCGATGCATCAATCGGATGGTCGTCTCCCTTCACTTCAATACGGGGACACAGACAGGGCTGAGGACACAGTGCAGGACTTGCAGCCGGTGTGGGGAGATAGGAACGGGGGGATTGTTGTGATGGGGGATGTTGGGGATGCGGTAACACCATGGAGGTGTGAGGGGACAAAGGGTGTGATGGAAGGGTCTTGGAAAGGTGTCTGGGGGACATGGAGGTGTCCAACCAGGGGACCCTAGAGGGCCCTGGGATCTCACTGTGCCTGTCCCTGCGCTCACTGCACACTCTAACACAGAGCCGGGTGCTGCTCTTCCGCACGCCTCCCCACCCCCCCGCCCCCCCCCCCACTCCGGAATGCATCTCAAAGCCATAATTGCCCAAATGGGAGACCTCCATGATGGTCAACAGCAGCTGCAGGGCCTCTGCACACCCCTCCCCTCCCCCACCACCTGCCCATCCCAGTAGAACACGTTCAGGAGGGGGGCTCAGGGCCACAGGTGGCTGGGGTGCTGAGGCAGCTGAGAGTCAAGTGGGACTCCACGGTGGGCTTGGGGGGATCCTCAAGCACTGGTACTGAAAAGAGCTCTGAGAAGGAGAGGAGAGGTGAGGACTGTGACTCTGAGTCCACTAGGCAGGGGCTTTGGGGGTGTCAGGAGATTGGAGTTCCAGCCGTGGGGCTTCTCACTGTGCACTGTCACTGTCACTGCTGCTGACCGTGACTGCCAGGACACCACCACGCCCTCACATCACTAGCGGCCACTGTGGTGCAGCTGCAGAGGTGAAAGGGACAGCACAGTCCCCTTGAGGGACCCCCCGAGATCCTTCTCGTCCCGGTAAAATCGCACCCTGGTGAGATGGTTGTCCTGCCGGCACCAGCAGCGCAGTGTCAAGGTGTCCCCCTCCAGCAGTGCCCGCGCTGGCACCTGCAGCGCCCGTAGGTCTGTGGGACAGGAAGGTCACATATCAGTGATGAAACTGTTCTGAGGTGGGTGCCCATAGCACCGGGGATGTGTGGGTGCACTGGGGTGCTCGGGGACGCATTGTGATGCCCCCATGTGCCAGGCACTGGCTCTTGTCACACAAGGGGTGTGAGGCCATCCATGGATTGGAGCCCACCCTTACCGCTCTGGGGCCCCCATGATCATTAAAGGTCTCCCCTCACCATCTAAGACTGTCAAGGGTGGGCTGTGCCCAGTTCCGGGTCTGTCACATGTGTAGGTGCCACTCTTGGTGACACTGAGGCATTCCTGTCCCTCCTGCCACCAACGCTGCCCGACCTTGTACCAGGTGGTGGCACCGGCAGTCCCCGAGCCCTGGCAGGTCAGTGTCACCCGGTCCCACAGCACTGCTGGCCTCCAGGGGGGCTCCACCAGGAGCTGGGTGGTCTGGGCACCTGTGGGTGACAGGGGACACCAGCCTCCCAGGGCCAATGTGGGGCTGGGGACAGCAGGGTGGGGCCATGGCATCCCCCAAAGAGTCACCAATGAGGCCGAGGGTCTGGGCTGTAAGGGAGAGGGGACAGGGCTCAGTGGGGATGTCACCATAGGGACAGAGGCACATGGGGTACAGGGTGTGGTGGCTGTCCCCAAACTGTCCTCATGGGGACAGATGCTCTTGTGGGAAAGTGTGTGGCTGGTCCCCAAAAGTCTGGAGAGGTAGGGGGATATGTCTGTGTCACAGCAACCCATGAACTACATCCATCCTAGTGGACTCAGAGTCACAGACACCTTGGGAACAGGGACGCCGAGGCCACCCCGGGCTGAGGCAGAACATGGGGACACTGAGAACACCCCGGGCACAAGGGCACCAAGGACACAGCCCATGCTGGCCCACGTCACCCCCACCAGCTCATGATCCCATCCCCATGATCCCATCTCCATGGCCACATCCTCACAGTTCTTGTCCCTGCATCCCAGTTCCCTTGTCCCTATCCCCAGAGCTGCCTGAGCCCAAAGGTGCCAGTCCCCACATTCCTGTCTCCACATCCCAATCCCCAAATTCCTGCCCCTCTTCCTGTCCCCAAAGCCACTCTACATCCCCAGCCCTACCCAGCTCCACTATGGGTAACATGGAATGGCCTTGGGGACCTCAGGGGACACTGCAGCCCCCCTGTGATCCCTCCCCTCCCTATGCCTGGCGTGTCAGGCCCGTTCCCAGGGCACTCACCCCAAAGGAGCAGCACCACCTTCCCGGCCATCCCGGTGTCCCCAGCCATGTGCACTGGCTGTCACTCGCTGCTGTGGTCACCGCTCCCCTGGATGGCAGCTCTTCGGATGAAGGGGAAGGAAGCGAGGTCACGTTTCAACCTCATGCGTAGGTGACCCTTGGTGGGGGCAGGGTGGGGACAGGCTGGGGACACGGGTGGGTGGGACAAAATGGGTCATGGGGTTCCCAGGTGTTAGGAATTTGGTGGTTTTTGGGAGGCAGGAATGGGGTCACTGGTAAATGGGGTCCTGAGAAGGGGGAATATCCGGCAATGGGGGTGCCATGGGAGTGGCTCTCCATACCTGGGGGGACTCAGGGATGGGAGTCCCAGGGGAATGTGGGCTCCAAGGATTTGGGTTCATGGGATGGGAGATTCGTGGGTCCTAGGAAGATTTCAGGGGATGGAATGAACGGGAAGGGGTTCTTTGGGAATGGGGTGCTGGGCCATGGAAATCCTAGGGGATGTTAGTGTTGGGATGGGGGCTGCAGAGGGAGTGGGACATAAGGAATGGAGGTCCCATGTTTCCGTTCCTGGGGGAATGGGGGTGCCAGGGCTGGGCAGTGGCTGGGTGAGCCCATGGGTTGCAGCTCCTTCCCTGGGTGCTTCAGATTTTGGGGTGACCCAGAGCCAGCACCACCCCCACATGGTGCCGGTGTCCAGGGGGTCACCCCAGAGAGATTCTGAGCTGCTCTGGGTCTGTGTCCCCCAGCCTCCAGTGATTTTTCCCTCTCTTTATTCCATTTCCATCATTTTACCCCTCAGTTTCACATCCCCCCAGTTTGTGCCTTTATGGTCCTCGGGGGCATCTGGAACAGTGAACAGATTGGGGGAAGCCCAGGGTAGGGAAAGCCCAGCGTGGGGGAAGCAGGGGTGAGGTGTCTGCAGGGAGGACTGGGGAGGCTGTGGGGGGTGGGGGAGTCCAGCTTTTACCCCCCAACACTTTCACTTTCTGTCTCCCGCAGAAGAAGGTAAAGGCCATTTGACACCTTTCTCACATGGGGGGGAAGGGTTCTGTCCTTAGGGGGCACATCCAGGGGGCTCCTGTCCTGGGGAGATCCTGTCCCAGGGGGGACATATGCTGGGGAAGAGGGTCCTGTCCTGGAGCTTGGCATCTTCGGAGAGGTCCAGACTTCTCCATTCTTGCTCGTCCCCTGCAGTATCTGAGCCAGCAAGAGCAGCTGGGGAATGGAACCCTGAGCAGGAAGCAGGCCCCAAACTCCTGCTCCTTGAAGCCAGTGGCCATCCAAGGGTGGGGCCCAGCCATGGCCCAGCCCCACTGCACAGGGATGGCCATTGCCCAGTCCTGCTCTGCCCAGCCCCAATTTGCAGCCAGCACCTGAGGGTCCCTCCCTGCCCGCTTGGCTTTGATTCTGGCAGCTTTAGAGCTGCAGCGGAGTTGAGAATTCTGTGGGGGCAGAAAAGGCCTGCCTGTGGTTTGCTCAGCTCTGCAAGAAGCACAAAACCCAAAGAGAGCTCAAGCATTGGCTCTGCAAGGGCCTTTGATGTTTTTCAGTGAAGGGCTGGCTGGAAACCCTTCCTGCAGGGGCAGCTGTGGGGGAACCAGCCTGGAAATGCAGCAATTGATCCTTTGTTCCTCTTTGTAAGGGAGTGAGAGAACCACAAAACTACTGCAATTTGCACAACAATATGCCAACAACCTTCCTGGGAACCTCCTTCTTGAACAAAATCTGCAGCCTTGAGGAACCTCATGGAAAGAATGCTTGGATTCCGACTTTGCCCACAAAAATAGAGAGAAAAGTGTGGATGTATCAGTGGCTCTCCCCGTGGCCATGGTGGGGCTCGGTGGAGTGACCCTGTGTGGATTCCAGGTGTCCCCAAAGCTGCTCCATCCTTGCCCTCCTCACCTGAGTGAAAGGCTGAGGGTTTGCAGGAATTTTGGTGTAAAGCCACCAGAGGTGCTGCTGTGCACTCAAAACCTGCCTGGGGTCAGGTGCTGCCTTCCTTCCATTCAGGATCATGGAGAGCAGTCATGGGTGTTGTGAAGGGCATGGGCCTGGCCCCGGGACTCTGCCAGTGGGCACTGGGATCCAACCTGCTGCCTTGGCGGCTTCTGCCCGCTGCCGGTGGTGGTGCCGGGACTGATTGGTGGCCGTGAGTTTGCAAAAGGAGCGATTTCCCCTCCTCCCTCCCGCCCGAGGCCGCCATGGCTGCTGAGGGGATTGAGCTGGACGGGGGCGCCCCCTGCTGGCCGGGAGTGCTCCTTGCAGCGCCCCCCGCTGGCCACGGTTATAACTGCCACAAAAACCAACAGTGCTAAGTGGGAGAGAATGTTCTGATTTTGTGTTGTTCATTCTATTCTGCTTTATAAATTTCAGAGTAAGGAGCTGTTATTCCTTTCCTTGCACTATTGCCTTGAAGCCCCATGATTTTTGAAATTTAAAAAATTTTAGAGATAGGTTTTCTTTCTATTCCAGGAATGCTTCCAATTTCCTTTGCAGCTATTTATCATTTAAATTAGTTGTCAAATCCTTACTTCCAGACTGGATGGGACAGACACCTTTTAGAGCAGGCATGGTCAGGGACTTGGCCACCTTTTAAGCCAGCTGGGCCACCAAGGGCCCTTTAACCAAATGGCACTTCTGGTCATGTGATTGCTCAGGAGATGGCTTTGTCAGAGGGCACACTGTCCCCTGTGTGCCATGGCTGACAGACTGGTGGACAGACAGGGCTCTCTCTCACCAAAAGCAGGGCCTGACCCACCCCTGCCACACACAGGTGTTGCAAAATATTTCCAGATATTAAACTTTTCCTGTCTCTGACAACCCAACCTGCGCCATGGCCTGATCCCAGCTGCCCTGTGAAAGGCAGAGGCTCAACAACACCAACAGTGCCTTTGTGCCATCATCTCGTGGGAAACAGGGCAGATGAGGTATTTGGGACAGGGGACAAGAGAATCCAGAGCCTCCTGAAGGCCACTTTGGCCATCAGAGCAAGGAAGGTACAGGGCCTTGCCAGGTTCCTCTTGTGGAGGAAACATGCTGGGGACAGTGTCTGGGATTTGTTCCTTTTTAGTGGCTTTCCCTGAAAATTGTTCCTTGTGCGACAATTTATACTCTCAACAATGCAGCTGTTGCTGTTGGTTTTATTCTCTCTCATTGCTGTTGGGATCTTTGTGCCTCCATGGGGAGTGGGAGGAGCAGTTTTTTCTGACAGCACACACATGAGTGTGTGCCCATGGATGGGGACCCCCAGTGCCCCCCAGATTCCCCCAGTGTCACAGCACATTCCCGTAGATGTCACCAGGTTCCTGCAGTCGCCCCTGGGGTCCCCGCAGCTCTGCGTAGGTCACCTGGGGATCCTGGAGGGTGGTGGCATGGGGGGACGCTGCGAGAGACACGGGCTGTGGGATCTGGGTGGGGTGACACTCGTGGGGGACGTGTCCCTCTGCTTGTGTCCCCCCTGTACTCAACCCCTGCCCTCTTGGTGACTACGACGTGTGTGTACAGCACCTCCCCCTCCTCTGGGGAGGTCAGGGGATCTGGGGGGGCCCTGAGGGAACACAGGGGATGTGGGGAAGGGAATGGGAGGGTTTGGGAGATTGGGATAAAAAAAAGAGAGTGTGGTTTGATCCCTCCACTCACCTTTCCTGCTGCTTCCTGGCAGCTGCAGAGGAAAGAGGGGAGGGGTGACTGTGGGGTCCCCAGGGCTCTAAATCCTCTCAGGATTCCCGAACTCCCATGGGACCCTCAATTTCTCACAGGACCCCCAAGCTTCTCTGAAGCCCTCAAGAATTCATGCACCTCTCCAGCGCCCCCGACAAACTCAGCCTTGAGAACCCAAAGCCCGGATGGGACAGAGACCCCCAGACACCCCCAGGGCCCCTGAAAGAACCCCCAACATCCCTGCACGACCCTCCAGTGTCCCCCCAAACCTTCCAGGACCCCCAGGCAAGGTCACATCTCTGGGGCTGTGGGTGCTGCCCTATCGTTCCCCAACTCTGGGGCCTCTACAGCTCCCTAGGACCCCCTGTCCCCCCATTGTCATCCACCCACACGGTGTCACTGGTACCAGGCCACAATGACACCCTCAAGCAGGAGCAGGAAGAAGAGGGACCCACTGACCCCTGCACCCACTGCAAGAAACAGACTCTGATGTGTCCCCCATTCCCCCATGGGTCCTGCATTCCTGGTGACCTTGTGTGATCCACCTGTGTCCCTGTAACCCTGTGTTTTCACCGTCAATTCCAGCTCAGGGCTGAGTGCCTGGAACACGCAGTGCCCGTCCTGTCCCAGCTGGTTGGTGGCCATGCACTGGTAGGTTCCCGAATGTCCCACATCAATGTCCCTGAGCTCCAGGAGGGGACCCTGGGCCACCTCCTGCCCGTTGTGCAGCCAGGTGAAGGTGACAGGGGCTGAGCCCACCTGCACCGAGCAGCGCAGGGTCATGTTGTCACCTGTGTGCACCTGGTGTGACAGGGGACCAGGGGTGATGGTGGCATTGGCCACGGGCACTGTGGGGACACAGACAGGATTGAGGCCATAGGGAGAGGTTGGCAGCCAGTGAGGGGGGATAGGGACAATGGGGATGGGGGTGATGGGGAATGTTGGGGATGGAGTCACATCAGGGATGGGTGAGGGGACTGAGGCAAAGGTGTTGGCACACAAGAAAGGGGAACATGGACGTCCCCAGCCATGGAACCCAAGGCATCTGTGGGGGCTCTCCATGCCCATCCCTGCACTCACTGTGCACAGTGACGTGGAGCCAGGTGCTGCTCTTCCGCATGGCCACACCCTTGGAGTGCACTTGGCAGCTGTAATTCCCATAGTGGGAGACCCCCACGGTGGGCACCAGCAGCTGCAGGGATCCCTGCGGGCCCCCCACCACTTCCCGTCCTGATAGAACACATGCAGGAGGCGGGTCTGGGGCCGCAGGGGGCTGGGGGTGCTGAGGCAGCTGAGAGTCAGGGGGGACCCCTCAGTGGGCTGGGAGGCCCCCCCAGCACTGGGACCATGAATAGCTCAGGGAAGGAGAGGGGAGGTGAGGACTGTGACTCTGAGTCCATTGGGAAGTGGCTTTGGGGGTGTCAGAAGATTGAAGTTACAGCCGTGGGGGTGCTCACCATGCACTGTCACTGTCACTGGTGCCGATTGTGCCCACGGTGACACTTTGGAGTCCACCCAGCCCCTGCAACTGTGGGGGCCACTGTGGTGCAGCTGCAGGGGGGACAGTGACAGCTCGGTCCCATTGAGGGACCTCCCCACTTCCTTGTCCCAATTGTAGAATTGCACTCAGTGACCGGCATGTCCCGCCAGCGCCGGCAGCGCAGTTTCACTGTACACCCCTTCAGCAGCTCCCACGACGACACCTGCAGAACCAACCAGGCTGCCAGACACGGGGGTCCTGTCACACCGGGGGTCCCATTTTCATGGGGATCCCCCCATGGGATCACACTCAGAGCACCAGGGATGTCCAATTCCAAAATGGGTTCCCCCACACTGGGATGCTCTGGGATGCTCACCATGCACTGTCCCTGTCACCGGTGCGGACTCCTCCCACTCCAAATATCCCACCTGGCCCTTGCAGTGGTATCAGCCACTGTGGTTCAGCTGCAGAGGGGAGAGGGACAGCTCAGTCCCACTGTGGAGCCCTTCCAGTTCCTTCCCCTCACGGTAGAAGGACACCGAGGTGACCGGGTTGTTCCATTGACCCCGGCAGCACAGTGTCACCGTATCCCCCTCCAGTAGTGCCCGTGCTGGCACCTGTAGCACCAGCCAGTCTGGGGGACAGAGAGGGCCTCTCAGACCTGATGGCACCGGCATCTCCATATTGTGTCACAACCAGTGCATTAGGGGTTCCCAACTACCACATATTTTACCCAATTCTGGGATGGCCTGGGATATCCCCAGAGCAGGAGACAGGCTCTGGTCAGACAGGAGGTGACCCATGGAGCAGAGCACACCCAGAGCCCTTGAGGTCTTTGTGGGTGCCAGGCTGGGGACACCCAAACCCCACTCACCGTCTAAGAAGTTCACAGGTGGGCTGAGCCCAGTGCCAGGACTGTCACACCTGTAGTTGCCACTCTGGCTGACAGTGACGTGGTCCTGTCCCTGCTGCCCCCAGCGCCGCCCATCCTTGTACCAGGTGATGGCTTTGGCAGCCCCCAAGCCCTGGCAGGGCAGTGTCACCCGGTCCCGTAGCACCGCCGGCCTCCAGAGGGGCTCCACCAGGAGCTGGGTGGTCTGGGCACCTGTGGGTGACAGGGGACACCAGCCTGCCAGGGACAATGTGGGGCTGGGGGTAGCGGGGTCGGGCCATGGCATCCCCTGAGGACTCACCAGCGAGGCCGAGGGTCTGGGCTGGAAGGGAGAAGGGACAAGGCTCAGTGGGGATGGCACCATGGGGACAGCATTTCTTGCGGGAAAGTGTGTGTGGGTGGTTCCCAAACAATTTTGAGTGGAGGGGGACATGCATGTGTCACAACAACCTGTGCCCCACATCCCTGTGGCACAGAAATCTTGCGAACAGGGACACTGAGGCCACCCTGGGCTGAGGCAGAACATGGGGACACTGTGGACACCCTGGGCACAAGGCCTCCACAGACACAGCCCATGCTGTCCCCGGTCACCCCCACCAGCTCATGATCCCATCCCCATGATCCCATCCCCACGGCCACATCCTCACTGTTCTTGTCCCCTTCTGTCCCTGCATCCCAGTTCCCTTGTCTCTATCCCCAGAGCTCCCTGAGCCCAAAGGTGCCAGTCCCCACATTCCTGTCCCCACATCCCCATCCCCAAATTCCTTCCTCCCTGTTCCTGTCACCAAAGCCACCCTATATCCCTAGTTCCACCCAGGTCTGTGTGTAACATGGACTGGCTCTGCTGGCTTTGGGGACTTCAAGGGACCCCATAGGCCCCCTGTTCCCCTCCTCTCCCTATACCTGGCGTGTCAGGCCTGTGCCTGGGGCACTCACCCCACAGGAGCAGCACCACCTTGCCGGCCATCCTGGTGTCCCCAGCCATGTGCACTGGCTGTCACTCGCTGCTGTGGTCACCGCTCCCCTGGCTGGCGGCTCTTTGGATGAAGGGGAAGGCAGAGAGGTCACATCTCAACCTTATGCATAGGTGGCCCTTGGTGGGGGCAGAGTGGGGACAGGCTGGGGACACGGGGGGGACAAGGCTGCGTAGTCTGAGGACATTATGGGGGATGGTGTTGCCAGGAGTGGGGGGCTCAGGGGATGTGGGGAACCAAGGATGGGTGTCCAGGAGAATAGGGCGCCAGGGGAATTGGGGTCTCCATGCCTGGGGGGTTCCAGGGCTGGGGGTGCTGTGGAAACATGTTTCCCAGGGATTTGGGGTCATGGCATGTGGGTACCAGGGTTTGGGGTTCAGAGGGAAAAGGAGATCCTCAGGAACAGGGGTTCTGGGGGAAGAAGCAGCCCATGGGATGGCATGAAGGCAATGGGGGTGCTGGGCAAATGCACTCCTGGGATGGGGGTCTTCAGGGACAAGAGACCAAGGCAATGGGGGTCCCATGGTTGGGTTTCCAGGAGAATGGGGGTGCCAGGGATGGGCAATGTCTGGGTGGGCACAGGGGTCAAAGCTGTTTCCGGGATTGCCTCAGATTTTGGGGTGACTCAGAACCCAGCACATTCCCCACAGTGCTCATGGCCAGGGGGGCAACCAAAGGTTGTCCTGGGAGATTCTTGATCTCTGCCCCACACACTCCTGGGCTTTTTCCTGTCACTCCCATTTCCTGGCTCTGCGACCTCAGCAAACATGTGATGACCATTTGGCTGAGACAAAATTACACATCCATAGAATTAAGGCAAGAATCTTTTCCCATACCATTATTTTCCCAATACAAAATAAATCAAACTCACAAGGTATAAAATTAGCTGGTTTATAGAATACTTTGAATCATTGCTTTCCCAACAAGTCACTCACAATGAAAACACAAACAAATCACAAAGAAATGAGATTATTTTTCTCCCTGTAGGAGCCCCTTGCTGCATCCAACAGCAGCATTTGCTTGTGGTATCCACAGAGTGCGTGGAATCTCCCTGAGTATCCAACAGCTCCATGGGATTGTTCCCTGCCTGCTTGGCAGTAACCCTGTTTTGCGGAGAAAAGAAGAAACCTCACAACTTTATAAAAGTTGTAAAGCCCGGTATGCTTTTATTACGACGCGCGCCGGACGCAAGTCCCCCAACAAGGCATGGGTACCTCTGAAGACCTCGGGCGTCTTTTATCCCCCTCCCAAATGCATATGCATACAGTTTCACAATAAGTTCATACATATTCATTCCACGTGACTTTTAGCACTAGTTCTTCTTTATCAGAGGAATTCCTAGGTCTGGGGCAGATCCACCTTGCAGTAATTTCTGCTTTTCTTTCTCTGTCTCCTTGCTGTCTCTGGAATGTGGCCTTTCCTTCAGCTTTGGCCCTACAGACCTCTCACCTCTCCCAGGCACTTCACCTAATTCAGAATGGATCCCCACTCCGTCTCAACCCAGCCCCTAAGGAAGCCTTTTGTTGAGCCATATTTAGGAATTATCCCAATTTATCTCATTCCCACCCTGAAACCTGAATGACTTCCCATGGTTTCAGCTGACAAAAGGGGAGAAGCTCTGTCCATCCTTGGGACAGTGCACAGGAATCTGTGGAAATGCCCATGTGTGTGTCAGGGTCTGATTCCCTGGTAAATCCACTCCAGCCTGCCCTGAATTCCCCTGTCTGGACACTCCCTGCTCCTGCTGTGACTCAACTGTTCCCCAGCTCCTCGTGTGCAGCCCTTGCTCAATATTTCCACACTTTCTCCTCTCTTCTGGTGTGCACATCCAGAATGCAAACATTCTTTCTTGAAGGTTCCAAAGGGCTGCAGGTTTTCTTCAAGAAGGAGGGTCCAGGTCCGGTTGTTGAGCAGATTGTTGTTGTCTTTGCAGTAGCTCTGGGGCTCTCTCAGTCCCTTGCTGAGAGGGAAAAAATGATCAATTGCCACATTTCTGGACTGGTTCCCACACAGATGCCCTTGCATGACTGTTTTCAGCCAGTCCTGCTCTGACAACCATCAAAGGCCCTCACAGAGCCGCTGCTTGATCTCGATTTGAGTTTTGCGCTTCTTGCAGGGCTGAGTAAACCACAGGCAGGCCTTTTCCCCCACAGAATTCTCACCTCTGCAGCAGCTCTAAAGCTGCCAGAATCAAAGCCAAGGGGGCAGGGAGGACCCTCAGGTGCTGGCTGCCACCTGGGGCTGGCCAGAGCAGGGCTGGGCAATGGCCATCCCTGTGCAGTGGGGCTGGGCCATGACTGGGCCCCACCCTTGCATTGACAGGGGTCCCCAGGATGTGCCACCCCTGGGACAGGCACCCGGCCAGGAATGTGCAGGGACATTTCTGGAACTGCCACACCCGGAACAGGACACACCATGCCAGGTTGTGTCACTCCCTGGACTGGTTTCCCCCAGGTCATCCCTACAACAGGGACCTCACAGAGCAGGATCCTCCCGGATGCGACCTCCCAGGACAGACACTGCCTCCCTTTCCCATCTGACTCTCAGCACAAACTGCCTCTTCCTTTTTGTCTAGGAAAAAGGAACTGAAATTGTTGAGGGAGCACAGCCCAACACCTCCATCCGCCACAGCCTCCCCATCCTTCCCTGCTCTACTTACTCCCAATTATCCCTCTCCCCTGGCTCCCTCCAATGCGTTCCCGGCTCAGGTGCTTCCTGGGATTGCTGAGCCAGGAACTGGGGTTGAGGGGACATGGCATAAAAGTGAGGAAAATAAGGAAGAAAACAGAAATAAAGAAAGAAAAATTCAAGGGCAGGGGAGGGCATAGAAGTAGAGCTACCCAGGACCCCGATGTGATACCTTCACAAGGAATGAGCATCCCAAGGGGGCAGCACTTGGCCACGGGTCACCCCAAAATCTGAGGCATCCAGGGAAGGAGCTGTGACCCCCATGCCCCCCCAGCCACTTCCCATCCCTGGCACCCCTATTCAGTTGGGAACCCAGTCATGGGAATCTGATTTCCTTTTGTCCCTCCTTCCCTAAGACCCCTTCCCTGGACTGCAGTTCCTCACGATCTCCTACCCCAAAGAACCCCATCCTGGTAATTCCAGTCCCTGGGAGCCTCATTCCCTTGGGGAAATTGATTCCACCAGGGCCCCCATTCTCACAGGGTTCCCCTTTCCCCTGGCACCTCCATCCCTTGGCCCCCATCCCATGATCACAAATCCCTGGAGGCCACATTGTTCTGGCACCCTCATCCCCAAGTCTGAGTCCATCCATCCACTGGGATCCCCATTCCCATAGGACCCCATCCCGGGGCACCCCATTCCTCTGGACACCCATCCCTGGCTCCCTACACCACCTCAGACTCCAAATTCTGGCACCACCATGTCCCCACCATGTCCCACAAGGTCCTCACCCTGACCCCATCCTGTCCCCAGCCTGCCACCCCCCAAGGGCCACCTACATGTGGGTACGGACGTGACCTCGCTTCCTTCCCCTTCTTCCGAAGAGCCATCAGCCAGGGGAGCGGTGGCCTCAGCAGCGAGTGACAGCCAGTGCACATGGCTGGGGACACCGGGATGGCTGGGAAGGTGGCGCTGCTCCTGTGGGGTGAGTGCCCTGGGCACGGGCCTGACACCTGTGGGATGGGCTGTGGTGAGGCAGAGACTGGTGGGGAGAGGGCACAGGGGAGCTACAGGGTCCCCTGAGGTCCCGAAAGGCCGCAGAGGCAGGGCATGAGGTGACCAGGGCTGTGGGGACAGGAGAGGGGGGACAATAACGGAGGGACAGGGATTTGGGGAACTATCATGGGGCTGGTGGGCGTGACCACTGCAACCACTGCTGAGTTTCCATTTCTGGGTGTCCAATGTGTCCCCATATCCTAACTGAGCAAGGGCTAGATGGTGTGTCTCTGTCCCCAAGGGGTCCTTGCCACACTATGACAGTTTATGGACAGCCCCCACACCCAGTCCCTCCCTGCCAATGTCCCTGTGATGCTACCCACACCCAGCCCTGTTCCTTCTCCCTTCCAGCCCAGACCAGCGGCCTCGCTGGTGAGTCCTTGGGGGATGCCATGGCCCCTTCCTGCTGTTCCCAGCCCCATGGTGGCCCTGGCAGTCTGGTGTCCCCTGTCACCCACAGGTGCCCAGACCACCCAGCTCCTGGTGGAGCCCCCCTGGAGGCCGGCGGTGCTGTGGGACCGGGTGACACTGACCTGCCAGGGCTCGGGGACTGCCCGTGCCACCACCTGGTACAAGGACAGGCAGCGCTGGGGGCAGCAGGGACCCGACCACTTCACTGTCACCGAGAGTGGCACCTACACGTGTGACAGACCTGGCACCGGGCTCAGCCCCGCCATGACAGTCTCAAATGGTGAGAGGGGTTTGGCTGTCTCCAGTCTCGCACCTGCGGGGACCTCAAGGTCTCTGAGTGTGCTGTGCTCCATGGGTCACCTCCTGGTGTGACCACAGCCCATCCCCTTCACACGGGGAGATCCCAGAGCATCTCAGAGTGGAGGGACCCCAGTTCTGGATTCAGGGAACCCTGCTGCACTGGATGTGTTCCAATTCGAGGGTCCTTGAGAAAATTGAATGCCACAGGTGTCCTAAGACTCCCATGTTCCACAGCCCGACTGGTGCTGCAGGTGCCGGTGCAGGAGCTGCTGGAGGGGGACACGGTGACACTGCGCTGCCGGCGTTGGAAGAACATGTCGGTCACTGGGGTGCGATTCTACCATGGGGACAAGGAGGTGGAGAGGTCCCTCAATGGGACCAAGCTGTCCCTGTCCCCTCTGCAGCTGAACCACAGCGGCCGCTACAGCTGCGGGGGCCAGGTGGACTCTGAGGTGGCACTGTGGGTGCACTCGGCTTCAGTGACAGTGACAGTGCACGGTGAGCACCCCACAGCCGCCACCCTGACACCCTCACAGTCCCTCCCCAGGGATTCAGGCTCACAAATCTCCCTCCCCTCTCCTTCCCAGAGCTCTTCTCGGTGCCGGTGCTGGAGGGTCCCCCTTATGTTACTGTGGGGTCCCCCCTGACTCTCAGCTGCCTCAGCACCCCCAGCCCCTTGCGGCCCAGAGCCCCCCTCCTGCACATGTTCTACCGGGATGGGCAGGTGGTGGGGGGCCCGCAGGGGTCCCCACAGCTGCTGGACACGCCGTGGGTGTGTCGCACTCGGGGAATTACAGCTGCCAGGTGCAATCCGAGGGTGGGGCCGTGCAGAAGAGCAGCGCCTGGCTCTGCGTCACGGTGCCTAGTGAGTGTGAGGATGGGCACAGGGAGCCCCCACAGCCTCCTCGGGGGCCCCTGCCTTGTCTGGGGATCCCCATAACTACCCAGGTTCCCCATTCTTTCCTTGGTACCTCACCAGATCCACCAGCCCTATTTGGGTACCCCCATCTTTCCTGTAATCTTTTTCCACATCCCCTCATTCCTGCTTGTCTACACTCTGTGTCCCCCAATTCCTCTCTGGGGTCCCTTTATCTGTCCCTGGTTCAACCTCAGCCCTCTCTGATCTCCCTCCATGGTCCTCAACTCTCACCATTCCCTCCCTGGTTTTACATACTCTTCCTGGTGTCTCCCCATCTTCCTCTCCAGGTTACTCATCCTTGAGCCCTCCATCATTCCTTGGGGTCCTGTTCCAAGCCCACCTCCTATCTCTGTGCCTCCTTTTCCTCACTGGGGTCCCACTTCCCCTCTCCCATCCCTCCCCACCACGGGTCTCTCACTGTTCCCTGGTGTCCCCTTATCCAAGGGGTCCTGCCCTTGAGGGGTGTCCCTGTCAGTGCAGCCGCCGGGGGACAGGTGGCATGCAGGGACTGACTGGTCCTGAGCTACGCGGTGGCTGCGGGTCCCCTGTCCTTTTCCTGGCACTGGGAGGGCTCAGGGGCAATGCTGGGAACTGGCCCCTGCCTGCATCTGTGCCACGTTGGGGACAATGCCAGCAGCCAGTACCGGTGCCGGGTCAGCGAAAGGGACAGCGTGGCCAAGAGTGATCCCCTGAATGTCACCGTCCTGGGCAAGCAGGACCCTTGGGATGGGGGTGACCCCTCCCATGGCAACCCCATCCCACCTGCCCAGTGCCAGCCCTTTCTGTGTCCCCACAGTGCCCGTGGCTAATGCCACCATCACTCCTGGTCCCCTGGCACACCAGGTCCGTGCAGGTGACAACGTGACCCTGCGCTGCTCAGTGCAGGTGGGCTCAGCCCCTGTCACCTTCACCTGGCTGCACAATGGGCAGCAAGTAGCCCGGGGTCCTCTTCTGGAGCTCAGGGACATCGATGTGGGACATTCGGGCACCTACCAGTGCATGGCCACCAACCAGCTGGGACAGGACGGGCACTGCGTGTTCTCGGCACTCAGCCCTGAACTGGCCCTGGAGGTGACACCTGGCTCACCTTGGGTCACAGGTGGGGTCACTCAGGGTCACCAGGGTGCTCAGTACTCCCACGGTTCAGGGTGACCGCAGTGTGTCCCCCTCTGTCCCCAGCAGTGGCTGTGAATGTCAGGAGGACCCTCCTGTTCCTGCTCCTGCTCCTGGCTGTCATCGGGGGCTGTCACTGGTGGCACCGCTGGGGTGGGTGACACTGGGGGGGGAGGTGGAGGTCTTGGAGTGAGGGGAAGCCCCACAGAGTGGAGGCAGAGATCAGGAATCTGGTGGGAATCAGGGCTGCAGTGGGGATTTGGGGGTCCTGTGGGTGGTTGGAGCTGCTGATGTCCCAGGAAGGTTCAGGGGTCCCAGTGTCCCCACGGTCACCCCCTCCCCTTTCCCTTTCAGCCACCAGGAAGGCCCAGCACAGGTGAGTGGGGGGCTCTGTCTGGGACTCTCCTTTCCCTCTTCTCAGAAACCTGCCAGATCCCCCTCCTTATCCCCCCAGGACCCACCTGGCGGTGGGAGCTGTGCTGGACCCCCATATTGTGGGCACTGAGTGGGCAAAAGGTGAGTAAAGGGGGGGGACAGGGACACCTCACCCACGGGTATCACTCCCACCTAGGTCCTCACAACTGGTGTCACTCTCACGGCCCCCACATGTGTCCCTCAGCCCTGCCCCACCTCGGGATCCACAAGTGACCGACCTGGAGCTGTCGGGACCCCACGAGGGACATTGGGACCCCCGTGACTACGAGAGCGTGCTGTGACACTCAGGGCATTGGGGGTCCCTGCCCCAGGGCACTCCCCTTCCCTCCTGCCCCATCCTGTATCCTGAGTTCCTGTGCCTGGGGGGGGTGGTGGCAATGAGTGGGTGGGTCGGATGTGGGGCTGCCCAGAGCTCTCCATTCCAGTGCTCCCAGTGCTCCCTGTACCCCCAGGGGCTCCCCTTTATCTGCGCCTCCACCAGCTCCAGGGAGCACATTGGACCCAAAACACAGCTTTTGATGAAACCGGGGCGTTTTTGTTTGTTCATCTCTGCCTAGTCAGCTCGGGAACGGACAAGGAGGGTCTCGCTCAGGTTGTTGAGCAGATCCTTGCCGGATTCACAGGACTTTTGGGGCTCCCTCAGTCCCTTGGGAGTCACCCCACAGCACCGTTGCAAACAGCGCCCCCTGCCGGTTTCCAGGGAAACCGCGCCCCCTGTTTTCATGGCAACACACACCCCGTTCTCATAGCAACAGCGTCCCATCTCCATGGCAACCGTCCCCCGTTCTCATGTCAGCAGCCCCCTTTCCCCACGCCCCTAAGCCCCTCAATCCCATGGCAACAACACCCTTCTGTTCCCATGGCAACAGCCCTTTCCCAATTCCCACATCCACAGCCCCCTCATTACCTCGGCAACAGCCCCCTCCCATTCCCATGCCTACACCCCCCCATTCCCACGGAAACAGCCCTCCAGGCCAATGGCACCTGTAGCCCCCATTCCCATGCCCATCTCTCCACGTTCCCATGGTAACAGTCTCACGGTTTCCATGGCAACACCCCCTTACCATGACAACAGCCCTGTTCTCATGGCAACCTCTTGTTCTCAAGGCCACAGCGCATGCGCCGCACTGTCCCCGCCATTCTGTCTCTCTGACTACATTTTCCATCATCCTCTGCGGCCGGCGGCGCGCTAACCGCGCTGGGCAGTTCCGCGGACTCCATTTCCCATCACAACCCGCGGCACAAGCGGGAGGGGCGGGTCCCTACGGCGGCTGTCGTGGGCCAACTATCGTGACGCTTGCCGTGCGCGGACGCCAAGGTGGCGGACGAGGAGGGCTAAGCGTGGCCGGAGGCGCGGAACGGTGCTGGGGAGGAACCTCCGGGCGGCCCCGCGTCCTCCGCATTGTCAAGCCCTAGTCGGGTTACGGCTTTAACGTTCGCGGGCAAGTGAGCGAAGGCGGGTAGCTCGACAGACTCTGCATCAATGGCGAGCTGTACGTGCCGCTGCAGCGCGTCAGCGCCGTGCTGGGCGGAGGTGCCGCCGACCGCGCCAGGGTGCGCAAGGGGGACCCGGCATCCTGGAGGTGTGAGCACGGGGGGGCCGCCCAGCCACAGCCCCCCGGCAGCCGAGCCCGGGAACGCGCCCCACACACACGGGCAGTCCCGGGGGTGCGGGAATGGGGGTCCTGAGGGGGCCGTGAGGGGGCTGGGGGCCATGAGGGGGCTCTGGGGGCCGTGAGGGGGCTCTGAGGGGCCCGGGCTGAGGGGACACCGAGCCCTTGGTGCGGTGTTGGGGTGCTGAGGGGCTCTGAGGGGCCTTGGGTGAGGGGGTGATGAGGGGAATTGGGACCCCTGGCCATTGGGAGGTTTTGGGGGGTCGTGAGGGGGCTGAGGATCGTGTAATGAGGAGGGACTGATACCCCCAGCCCTTGCTGGGGGTTTGGGGGAATCCTGAGGGGACTGAGCGCCCTTTGGTGAGGTTTGGGGGTGTTGGGAGCTCTGAGGGTCCCCTGGTGAGGGTGTGACTGGGGAGGAGGGGGAGCCCCTGACCCTTGGTGGGATTTGGGGGTCCTGAGGGGGATGAGGGTTCCCTGGTGAGGATGTCGTGAGAAGGGGTTGAGACCCCCAGCCCTTGGTGGGAATTTGGGGGGATCCTGAGGAGGCACCAAGGGGGCAGAGGATCCCATGGTGAGGTTTAGGGGGTCCAAAAGGGGGGGTCTTGAGGGGGCTGAGGGTGCCTTGCTGAGGGTGTCATGAGCCCCCAGACTTTGAGGGGAATTTGGGGGATTCTGAGGAGCATGCTGAGCCCAGACTGAGCCCCACAACCCTCGCTGGGGGTTTTGGGGGGAGTCCTACAGGAGCCTCTCAAGGGGGAACCCTTGGATTTCAATGTGGGGACTCTCCTGGGGAGGTCAGGGGGGAATTTTTAGTGATAAACCCCTTGGATTTCAACGTAGAGTCTCCTAGGAAGGGCAGAGGGGTTTGTTAGGGATAAACCCCTGATTTCAGTGTGAGGACCATCCAGGGGAGGGCAAAAGAGCATTTTTAGGGATAAACCCCTTAGATTCCAACCTGGACACGCTTCCTTCCCATTCCTGGCTCTCCAGCAGTGTTCTCCAGCTGCTGCTTTTTAACACCCAAAATTGTAACTTTGCCCCAGAAAACACCTTCCCATGGGAATATTCCTGCTGTGTGGAAACTCATCTTCCTTTCCCCCAAAAAAGTCCTTAAACGTTGTGGCTGAAATCCCTCAAACCCCAGCGTGGGGTTTGGTTTTCAGGGATCCCTCCAGGTCCTCCCACTGTCACACTTTGCTCCGGGTCGTTGAAGTCCAATTACTGATTAATTCCAGGGATTTCAGAGCTGCAGGAATGTTTTGCTGCCAGCTCTGAAAGTCCAAGGGGTGTGAGGAGCTGTCAGGACCTGCCCGTGGCCGGTGAATCCTGCAGAAATCCCAGCTGGGATTTGGCTCTGTCCCAGCTGACCCAAATTCCCGATTCTTTGATTTTTCCATGCAGGAGAAGTACTGGGAGTGGGGAGAATTCTGGATGTACCTGGATGTGCCAATTGGGGGAGCAGCGTTCCCAGGCTGAGGGGGGAGGGTTTTGTGGGCACTGGGATGAAATTTTCCCTCATTTTTGAGCGTTTTGGGGAACATTTAAAAAGCTGAGTTTGGCATGAGAGAGAGGTTTGGAGCTTGGTGCTGGAATTTTGGGGTTCAGTGGCCGGTCCCAGGTGAGGACTGAGGGATGATGTGTGAAATAATTAAGCCCTGGGGTTAATGATGGTTAATGAGGGTTTGCTTGTGGTCTCCCAATACTAGTATCCCTATGGGAGGTAGAAGGATTGGGAAATTCCTCTTGGTTTATCCAATTATTTCCTGGGAGCAGTGGCTTTAATTTGTCCCTCTGTCCTGTAGGGCTGTCAGGTTGGCTCTTGCCCTATTCCAGTATTCATGTATCCCAATATTCAATATTCCAATATTTATGTATCCCAACATTTCAATATTCCAGTATTCCCGGATCCCAATATTTCCATAA
This sequence comes from Melospiza melodia melodia, assembly GCF_035770615.1. Taxonomy (NCBI): domain Eukaryota; kingdom Metazoa; phylum Chordata; class Aves; order Passeriformes; family Passerellidae; genus Melospiza; species Melospiza melodia. The sequence continues at coordinate 6,144,710 of NC_086218.1, read as the reverse complement.
TCCAGTGTTCCTGCATTCCAGTATTTCAATTTCCCAACTACCCTGTTTTCCAATATTTCACTATTCGAGTATTCCAATTTTCCAATAGCCTTGCATCCCAGTATTTCAATATTCTTTTATTTCAGTATTCCTGTGCACCAATATGTCAAGATTCCTATATTCCAATATTTCAGTATTCCTGTGTTCCAATATATCAATATCCCAATATTTTAATATTCCTATATTTCAGTTTCAATAATCCTGCCTTCCAATATTTCAATATTCCAGTATTTCAATATTCCAGTATTTCAATATTCCAGTATTCTGATAGTCCAATATTTCACTATTTCAATATCCCAGTATTCCAACACTGCTATATTCCTATTTCCTTATATTCCAATATACCAATATGCTGGATCTCTCCCGGCTGATTTATGGCCTGGAAAGGCTTGGAGATGTCCTTGAACAGCCCACGCTTCAAAGGACGAGAAGAGGCTTCAGGTTTTTTCTTGATCTTCAGTATTTATTAGTTGTTTATCTAAAAGATTTTCTCTCGGCCCGACAGAGGTCTGCACAGCATGTCAGCCATGAGCACACTGAGAGCCCCCAGGGCGGTCACCTATCTTTATACTCAAAATTACGTATACAATATTTACCTTTTCCCTCCAATACTTGTCACCCTTATTGATCAGTGCACTTCTAGTAATAACCAATCCCAAAGTGCCAACATCACCACAGAAGATGGAGGCGAAGAAGAAGAAGGACAGGACACGCCCCAATTCCTCCATCTTACTTCTCTAAACCCCCCTGTACAGAAATCCTAAACCCTGTGTTTTACACTCTAATCAACTTATCCCTTCACCATTTACCCCAGTGAAATCCTCCCATCCTCATACAGGTGTCGTCTCCCTTGCAGGATCAAAGTCCAGCCACCAGACACTTCTGGCAACATTCCAGGATTCCCGAGCCCCCCAAGGGTGGTCTCAGCCTCTCTGCACATCAGTCCTGAGGTGCTGAGATCCCACATCTCCCCCTTCTGTTTGCACCAAGAAAACCTCTTTTGCTATCTGATTCATGGCACGCTTTAAACACACGAAGATGCATGGGACGACAAGTATGAGGACTAGGAGAACTATTAAAACATAAAATCCTAACCTTAAAATTCCTCTCCAAATGGGAGAGATGTTAAACAATTCTACCAACTGATCGATCCATGATCCTGTGATCTCGCCAAGCTTATTTATGCTGTCTTTTATATTTTTAATACTTTCATGAATTGACCTTGAATGATCCAAGAGATTCATGCAGCACATCCCTTCAAACTCTTCACACCCATGTCCATGAGCGAGCAATAGATAATCGATCGCCGCTCGGTTTTGAAGAGTCGCCTGTCTTACACCACTGATGTCTTTTAACATGTCATCCAATGCGACAGACACAGACCGCGCATGTTTGCTTAACCAACAGCCCATGCGGTCGATCTGAGTCAAGGCCACCCCTAATGCTGTTTGAGGTGAGAAAATTGCTGTAGCAATTCTCGCTGTCTTGTCCCAAGAAAATATTTCATCATTGCAATCTGCCGCATATTGATTGATCTTTTTTCTCTGTGCCTTTTCTCTCTTAATATGTTCAAATCAGGTGACAACATTGAGATTTCCCCAATGCTGCATGGACCTCCCGTGGCATTAGCAGGAATGCCGTGCCAAATTCTGTCCCCGCAAATTAAGAACAAACCCCGTGGCAATTGCACTGGGACTTGGATCGATCCTTTGATAGTTTTCTCTGTATGTTTACACCAAGCTGATGCATTCTTATAGAATTCATAATTGGGAGTCAAGTCGATAGTTTTTGCCTTAGTGACCTTTGGAGTTTCAAACTGCACACAGAGTTCCATTGTCATGGACCCAAAAATCTCCAATTCCTGAGGTTCTGTAGAAGCCACAGGAAGTAGATGTGTCCAAGCACACCACTCTTTCACAGGATCTTCAATGATCTGCGAAATAGTAATTGCGGAGTGCCCTGGAACTGGCCATTCATCTACTGGCATTCCAACCAGGCACGCTGAAAATGGTTTTCCTGGCCTCGAATGTGTCAGGCAAATACTATCTAAATTTGCTGCTTGAGCTAAAGTCTCCCATACATTTTGCTTTGGCTGATTAACAGGTAAATTTCCTTCATTGCTCATTGCAATGAATGAAAGAATGATGCACATGAGCATCATGAAACCCATGCCTTCGCTTCTGCGTGAAATCATTGTTCTGTCTTCCATTCAAGACCCTAAAGGAAAATTCCCCCAAAGTCTTTATTCTCTTTTTATTTCTCTTCTGAATCGCTCCTTGCGGTCTGAGTCTCGACTTCCGTCTGAGTACTCGTCTCTTTGTTTCTCGGATCCGCGTTTTCGTGTTCTCGCACTCGAAATGGCTTCACGTGCCGTGCCGACACCCACTTCAGACCTCGATCTGTGGAGACACAAGCGAAACCCTTGCCCCAAGTGATTAGCTTGAAAGGACCTTCTATTTGTCCTGTCTCTGGGTTTCTGATCAAAACTAAAGGATTTTCCCTTAGCTTTGCCTGTGTGCTGTTTAGAAAATGCCTCACGATCGGTGGATTAGGTTCTGAGGATGAGCTATTTAAGAAATTCAACACATACAGTGCCTTGTTTAATTTCATGTGAGGTGTTGCCTCTGGCTCACCCCTTCTTTGTCTGTCCAGAAGGGATTTCAGGGTGTGATGTGTTCTTTCTATGATCGCCTGACTTGTGGGCGAATGTGGAATACCAAATGCGTGTCTGACACCCCATCTTTTCAGAAATCTGTCAAGCACCCTGCCTGTATACGTTGGACCATTGTCTGTTTTTATCTCCTGAGGCACACCTAATGATGCAAATGCTTGCAGAAAATGCCGACAAGCATGGTCTGCTGTTTCCCCTGCATGTGCTGAAGCAAAGACTGCCCCTGAGAACGGATCTACAGAAACATGAACATTTTTGAGCCTCCCAAAGGATGGATACTTCGTGACATCAGTCTGCCACAATTGCAGACTTTACAGCCCCCGCAGATTGATCGCTCCCGTTGAGGAAGGTGGCTGCACAAGCTGACAGTCTGGACAAGCACTAATGATCTCCCTCGCCTGACTCTTTGTGAGACGAAAGGACTCCATCAGCGCTTGCGCATTCTGATGAAAGAATGCATGACTTAATCTTGCTTGCTCAAAAATGTCGGGCAGTGTTTGTGAAATGGGCATCGTCAACCTGTCTGCTCGAGCATTCCCTTCCGCTAAAAACCCCAGAAGTGTTGTGTGTGTTCTAATGTGTGTAATAAAATACTCTCTTTCCCTGCTTTCTAGCAGTGTTTTCAAGCTCGTCAGATATGAGTATAAAACCTCATTACTGACTTCTTTCAAGAGCAAACCCTCCAATCTCTTGACTACGCCCGCAACGTATGCAGAATCTGTCACCAAATTGAGAGGTTGTTCGAACAACTGAAATGCTCGGACAGTGGCTGCCAACTCCACAATTTGTGGAGAGCCCTGAACCATCCTCACGTCTGATTCCCAATCCCCTGTCGTTGAGTCTCTCCACGTGATCACTTGTTGTGGTGTGCAATAATCACTGACTTGTGTGTCTTCCCTGAGCCATCTGAGAACACTGTGATCCTGTCCAAAGGTTCTTCACTTATTCTCGGTTTCGCTCTGTAACATATTTGTGATTGCAGTATTCTGTGTTGTGGGAAATGGACTGTGCAAGTTCCTGGGAACGCTAACAACGCGATTAACAAGTCTTTCGGTTGTTGCATTGCCCAATCGAAATAGTCTCGCTTCAGAGGTAATCTGATGACTGAGAATTCTCTTCCTGCCATTGTCAGCAACCTTGTTCTCGCCTTTATGATGATCTGTGCTGCCATCTCCAAATCTGTGAGAATTGTTTTTGCGGGCCTGTGCGGTAGGAAAATCCATTCTATGATTATCAAAGAGTCCTTCTGGGATTCATCCCATTGGAAGATCAAACCATGGAACTGTGTTTTCTTCCCCAGCACTGCCAACTGAAAAGGCAATGCTGGAACAAATTGATGTGCCTGCCTTTTCTGTATCGCGTCTGCGACTTTCTCCAACTCCTTTTTCGCTTCTGGCGTGAGCGTCCTGGGAAACCGAATGTCTGTCTCTCATCTCAAAAGATCGAGCAATGCTGGAATGTCGCTGTTTGTGATTCCCAAAACTGGCCTCATCCAGTTGATCTCTCCCAAAAGTTGTTGCAGATCATGCAAATTGTTGACCTTAGCGTTGATCTCCATTTTTTGAGGCTTTATTGTTTTCTCTGAAATTTTCCACCCTAGATATTTCCAAGGCGCAACCTCCTGAATCTTTGAAATGCTGATTTCCAGACCTGCCCTTTGCACCTCTTCAATCACACAGTCACGAGCTTTTCGCAGCTCCTGTTGCGTAGATGCTGCAATGAGCAAATCATCCATGTAATGAATGATCTTCGCCTTCGGAAATTTCTTTCGCGCTGGCGCCAAAGCTCGTGCCACGTACCATTGACAGATCGTCGGAGAATTTTTCAGACCTTGCGGAAGAACGACCCAATGGTACCGCTGCAGAGGTGTTTCCCTGTTGATACTCGGAACTGAAAAGGCAAATCTCGGAGCATCATCTGGGTGGAGTGGAATGCTGAAAAAGCAATCCTTGAGGTCAATGACCACAAGCGGCCATTCTCTGGGAATCATTGAGACAGATGGAAGTCCCAACTGAAGCGGTCCCATGTCTTCTATGACTTCGTTGATCTTCCTGAGATCATGTAACAACCTCCATTTGCCCGATAGCTTTTTCTTGATGACAAACACCGGAGAATTCCAAGGGCTGTCTGTTGGCTTGATGTGTCCCTTCTGCAATTGTTCTTGGACCAGGTCTTTCAAAGCACTCAACTTTCCTCCGCTCAAGGGGCCACTGATCCACCCAAACTGGATCATCTGTTTTCCATGTCAACTTCAATGTGGCGAGTGCCGCAGTGACCCCTATTAAAAATCCACTTCGATCTTCGCGCCCCATTGTGCCAAAAGATCCCGACCCCAGACTGTGATCGGCTTTTGGACGACAAAAGGACGAATGATTGCCGTCTTGTCTCCTGGTCCCGTGACAACGACAAAATTCTCACTTTGCAGACACAGAGAAGCTCTCCCTATGCCTGAGAGAGAACCCAATGGCGCGACCAAGCTCCAACTGCGTGGCGAAAAGATGTACGATATCACCGTTACATCCGCCCCTGTGTCGAGCATACCTCTGATCGCTATTGTTCTGTCCCCACATGTCAATTGGCATGTGAGCGTGAGTCGGTCTCGACCTATGTGCTTCACCCATGTTGTATGTACTTCAACATGTTCCTTCATAGGGAACCCTTCTTCGTCGAAGATTGACATGACCTCTCCAACTGCGTGTGGCAGTAACGCGAAAGCTCTCACAACCACCGTGTTTTCTGGCACAGTCAATGGTGGACGAAGTGCTCTTGCCAACACTGTCAACTCTGTATTTTTGTCTGCTGAGACAACCATTGGATAAACAATGAGTCCAAGAATACTGCATTTATCTTGTCCAACTATCAAGAAATCCTGTTTTTTATATGAATCTCCGCGGATACCCGTTGGTATCTTCGCATGACTCTCATCCAGAAAGCATACTAGTTTTGAAGCTTCCAATGCACACTGTGCCCCTGGTGGGAGGAGGTCTGGGTCACTGTGGAATCGACTGAGGGTTTTGCTGAGGGAATCTGCTTGTCACTCACTGATGATTGCCCTGTCTGCTCTTGAGTCACCGCCAGTACTTGTGTCTGAGCACGCTGAGGAGTTACGGGCACGCTGCGCTTCCCGTTTCCCGGGTGCGGTAATGGATTTCCGTCCACATCTGTCTGGGAATAACATTCCTTTACAGAGTGCCTTCCTCTTCCGCACCGCGCGCAAATTGGCCTTTCCGCTTTTTGCGCTGGCGTTGGTGTATGTGCTCGTGGACAATTCCTCTTCAAGTGTCCAAACTCCCCACACTTGTAGCACTGTCCTCCTGGGGAATTGCTCTTTTTCTGCATCATTGCGAGAACTTTGCTGATGTTCTCATCCTGTTGATGGAGTATTTTTTTCCAACATCTTTTCCAGTGTCTTGTCCTCAGATTGCCTTTCTGAGTGTCCCTTTAACTGTTCTTCCCATTCCTCTCTTAATATACTCTTCACGATCGATGCGACATGCTGAGGTGTCCCCACCTTGCTGCATGCATCCACCATCTCTGCAAGGATGGCCGTCCTGGCATGGCACTAATGACCCGTTGACAATCCGGGTTGGCATTGCCAAAAGCCAAGCTCTCCAAGAGAGGCCTCTTCGCTTCTTCGATCATCGCCTGTCGATCCAAGGCTTGTGTGAGTCGATCGATGAATGACATGAATGGTTCTGCGGGACCTTGCCTGATGCAAGAGAATGGGACTTGTGGAGCTCCTGTTGGTGTGATTTGCATAATTGCCATTCGCGCTGCTTCCTTGATGTCGCTTAACACTCTTCCTGGAAGCCGCACAGCTTGTTCCCCTGGGTTGTCATCTGGAGGATCTCCTGCTAACTGCCCTTCTGTGAGGTTCGCGTTTGGCCCACCTTGATATCTGTTCCGCAATTCAGCAAGATATTTTCTCCACCTTTTTTCCCAGAAAAGACTTTGCATGTCAGTGAGAATCATTGCCACAATACTTCGAATATCATATGGCGTGAGATCATATGTGGTGAATGTCCCTCTTAATAGTTGTTTGAAGTATTGTGAATTCAGCCCAAAAGTTTGAGCCGCCTTCCCTAAATCTTTGAGTGTCTCATGACCCATCCTTTCCCACCTTGGATTCTGTCCCTGGGCATCATATGGCACCGACATTGTCAGATCTCCTGACCCCGGAAATAAATGCTTTTCCTTTGCTAATGCTTTTCTAATTTGCTTCCAATCCATCGTCTTCACCGGCTCTAGAAATTCCTCTTCTTCCGACTCCATTGGGAATTGCATGAATAATGGTGTTGTGGATGTCATTGGTGATTCACCATACCTCATTTTTCGCCTTGAGGATTTCAACCTCGCTCCTAAATCCGAAAAGGAAACTCAAGGATCTTGTTGATATTTCTTTTTTACTATATCAAATGAATGCAAGAAGCTTTCTGCTGCTTCTGCTGCTGACAGCATCCATGCCGGAACACCTTCCGATGCTGTGATCCTTATGACATCTTCCCATTGTTGCTGTGCTTCATCTGAACTTTCATCGTCTTCATGAAATCCCGAAGTCGACGGATAATCCCTTTGCTGTGTTATCACTGTCTTCTTTGAAGCACCTTTCTTTTTGTATAATGTTGGGAAAAATTGCTGCATTGTTGCAGTCACGCCACGAGATGGCGCTGTGGCTCCACCGAGCAGATCCGGGCATGTCGTGCACTTCTGTCATCCCCCCACGGGGTGGCGCTGTCACCGGCCTCCCCAGTCCGGATGACAGAGCGAACTCGACTGCTCCTCTTCCGGTCGACTGCCGTGTTCGTGATCTTGTTTTAGACCGAGCCTGCCTGGCTTTTAATTCAGCTGAAAGTGGAGCTCGAACACCCAAGTGTCTCCCTTGAAGGGAAGGGACTGGAACTCCGAGGGTCGCCAGAGATGTCGCAGGGGATCGGGCCCGCCGCCGCCCGCGCTCTAGTCTCCGCGCACGCATGCTTTCCGAGCTGCTCCCTGTCTCTCCCGAGCTGACATCACTCTCTCCCCTTCGCTCCACCTCCGAGGTCTCCTCCCCCCAGTCTGTCCCTGACTCTGTCTCCTCCTCCTCTGACGCTGTGTCCCTGGCTCCTCTCACCGGCATGTGCAGCCCGCCTCCCGCCGGCCCCCGGGTCCGCTCCGCAATCTGAGCTGACCTCCGCACCGGGTCTGACGTCACAACTGCGAGCCTCCTGCGTCTCACTACAGTGGCCCTTTGGGGCTGCGCAGTTTCCCCCATTTCGCCGCCCGTGTTTACCGCCCCCGCGCTGGTTTGTGAGTCCCCCCACCAAAGACCTTGCGAATTTCGCCCACCGTGCGCGTTTCCGCTACCCTGCCGGCCGGGGCGGCCGCCGCCCCCGGCATTGCGCTGACCAAAGCCGCACCAGAACTCGTGTCTCCTGTTATCTCTTCACCCGCACTCCCCACCTGCACCGCCGCAGCCTGGCCGCCTTGCTCTGCCTCCGCCGCCGCGCCGCCGTGCCCTCCGCGAGAAAGCGCCCCCCCCGATCCCTTTTCTCCCCCCTGCACCCCCCCTTCCGATCTCCTGTCCGAGTCAGATCCTAATTCCGATCCTGATTCCCCTGTAATTTCCGGGGTTTCAGGACGCTTTAGGAGTTTCCTGGGGTTTCTGGGTCTTGGGACCGGAGGATCTCATAGTATTTCCTGCTCCCTTTCCTCGAGAGCCTTTTCCCCCTGGCTACCTGAGGCCAGAGCTAATTTTTTCTCAGAGCTTTGCTCCCCGCCTCCTTCTGAGGGCCCTGCAATTTGTTGCTTCTCCAGTCTTTTCGACTGCACCGAGATACCTTCCAGCATCAATCTTGCCGGCGAGAGCAGCTTTAACGCTGTCTCATCTTTTTTTGTTGCTAAGAGATATAAATGCCTGTTGATTTCCTGCCAAAACCCTACTTCGAACAGCAGGCGTGTTTCCGAGAGTGGGTAGTTTAGCCTTACCCACAACAATAATTGTTTTAATTCTTTCTTTGGGATCCCTTCTGTGTATGCTGCAGCCACGCCTTGTAAGGTGGACAAAATTCCCAGCTGTTCCTGAGAGAGTGTGCCCCCCATGTTCTTATTTTTGACCTTCTCACCAAATCTGTCGTCAGAGCGGTCCGGAGGCTCTCGATCTCCGTCCAGCGGGTCATGAGGGATGGATCCAGGGGTGCCTTTCCTGGTTCCTTTCCGGGCTGCTCTGCTACGAACTGTCTTCGGCAGAAGCTGAGAGATGGAATTCTCAGTGACTGCTGTTTTTTGCAGACTCTCCTGGCCGTTTTTTTTTTCCTCTTGTTTTTTTTCCGGCTTCTCTCCTCAGGAGTTATCAGTGCTCTCCTGGGAATTCGTCCAAGGCCGGCGCTGCCCTCTCGGCTCTCTCCTGCTCTTCAGTTCTTCAGGGCTGATCCCCCCCCGAAAGGTTTGGTGGGGAGTAGCACATGCAGCGGACGCCACTCGCCAGAGCTCTCCTGGCTGATTTATGGCCTGGAAAGGCTTGGAGATGTCCTTGAACAGCCCGCGCTTCAAAGGACAAGAAGAGGCTTCAGGTTTTTTCTCGATCTTCAGTATTTATTAGTTGTTTATCTAAAAGATTTTCTCTCGGCCTGACAGAGGTCTGCACAGCATGTCAGCCATGAGCACACTGAGAGCCCCCAGGGCGGTCACCTATCTTTATACTCAAAATTACATATACAATATTTACCTTTTCCCTCCAATACTTGTCACCCTTATTGATCAGTGCACTTCTAGTAATAACCAATCCCAAAGTGCCAACATCGCCACAGAAGATGGAGGCGAAGAAGAAGAAGAAGAAGGACAGGACATGCCCCAATTCCTCCATCTTACTTCTCTAAACCCCCCTGTACAGAAATCCTAAACCCTGTGTTTTACACTCTAATCAACTTATCCCTTCACCATTTACCCCAGTGAAATCCTCCCATCCTCATACAGGTGTCGTCTCCCTTGCAGGATCAAAGTCCAGCCACCAGACACTTCTGGCAACATTCCAGGATTCCCGAGCCCCCCAAAGGTGGTCTCGGCCTCTCTGCACATCAGTCCTGAGGTGCTGAGATCCCACACCAATATTCCCATAACCCAATGTTCCCATATTCCAGTATCCCTATTTTTCAATATTCCAAGATTACCCAGTTCCCATATCCTAGCATTCCCATCTTTTTCTGCAGAAACCACCCCAAAATTCCTGAGTCCCATCCCTGTTCTGGCAGCATGAAAGCCCCCTCATTTTCCTCAGCTCTGTGAAAGTCCAACTCCTGGAATTCCTGGAGAAGGAAACAATAACCCAGGAGTCCCAAAATAGCTCTGATTTCCCTTCCTTTCACGGGAGCAGCAGGATTGGGGTGGGAAATCCGCTCTCCCGGCCATCCTGGTTCCTCAAGGGGGAACTCCCCAAAATCCAGGCCCTGGAGCTCCGGGAGGAGCTGCCTGGATGGATTTGGGATGTTCAGGGTGTTGATTCCATGCAGGATTTCCTTCCCACCTTGTGGAATTCCCAGCAGACAGGCCCCGAGGAAGGGAATTTTTGCGGAGGAAGAGCCTGAGCAAGGAGGTTGTTCTGCTCCTGAGGGATTCCTGCTGGGATTTATGGGAGATATTTGGGATCTGGACACTGACCCATGGTTCTGGCACTCCACAGCTCATCCCTATCCTGGAAAACCCTGGAGATACCCATCCAAGTGTGTTTTCCATGAAAAGCCCACTCTTCCCCATCCTTATCCAACACCAACAGATGTTCCACATCCTTTTTCCATCCTTCCCTCCCAGATCCAGCATCCAGCTCCTCCCTGTGCCTTCCCAGGCTCTGGAATGCTCTGGAATCTGCAGGGACAGACAATGGGAGCTAATTGAGCTCTTGAGTAACGCCCAGAATGTTGATCATCACCAATCCACATGGAAGAGAATCTCTGGAGCTGTTTGAGGAGAGGAGGAAAAAATTGATTTATCCCCAACACTGAGTGGGAAAATGGCTGGATTTAGGTGGGGTGGGCAGGGCTGGAGCATCTTGGATCCCACCAGACTCATTCCTACTGCAGGGGAACCTCTGGAACAGGTGCAGCACTGGGAAGGTGTCAGGTTTTTATGGAATAACCTCCGGAATTGGTGTCTTCCCAACATTCATGCGTGAGGCCAAAGGCTTTTCCCTCAGGAGGTTGGACTGTCCTTCTCTCCATGGGCTCAATTTCCATTTTGTGGGATGGGAGAAGCCGGCTCTGCCTTGGAAAGGTCTGGAATGGTCTCTGCACTGCAGTGGGAGCTGCTGGCTCAGCGCATTCCCGGTGTTCTGCTCACCAAAGGCGCTGCTGGGAATTCACCCCAGGAACAGGCAGTGGGAATTTCCTTGTCCAGAGGCTTTGAGGGGTCTTTAACCTTAGAAAATTTAAGAAATGGATTGGAAGTGGAGGCTAAAATCCCTTTGATCACCAGCTGATTTCCCATTTTTTCTTTCCCCTTTTCCACCCCTTTTCCCCCTCTTTTCGCTCCCCTCTCCTTCCCTTCCCTCTGGAATTTCTTGGATCCTTCATGCACCCCATCCATTCCCAGGGATCTCCATCTCCAGGATGCTGCTTGCCCAGTTCCTCACAGCGAATTCCCCTGACAGACCCCAAGTCAGGGAATTTTCCCATATCCTGGTGGAAAATGACTCAATCCCTGTCAGAACAGAAACCCCGGAATGTTTTTCGTGTCATGGGGCCCTTGCTTATCCATGTTGGCCTGATGGGAATTCTGCTTCATCCTCACGCTTTGCCAGCAGCTCTGCTCTTCTCAGTGGAAGATTGCCAGATCCCAGGATATCCCAGCCTTTGCCAACAGCTCTGCTTTTCCCAATAGAAGAATTCCAGATTTTGGCCCAGCTGGTGGATGAGGTGTTTTCCACACTGCCTCCATTATATCCAGGGAATGTCGCACTGGGCTGAGGAGTCTCTTCCCAGCTCCCTGGAAAAGGGGTGGGAGAGGAATTCCATGAGAAATCCAACCTCCAGCTACCACCCATTGAATCCAAAGCTTTTCACACGGTAATTTCCCATGGAATGAAGGAAAAAGAGGCTCTTCCATCCTGTAGTGGGAAATGCAACAACCTCCTTCTCCGGGTGAAACCCCTTCCACATTCCCAAAAAAAGGGATTTATCAGAGGGAAGGTGCTCCTGGAATGCTGCTGGGAATGGCTCTCCTCAATTTCCCATCCAGCTCTAAAGCTGCCAGAATCAAAGCCAAGGGATTGGGGGGGACCCTCAGGTGCTGGCTGCCACCTGGGGCTGGCCAGAGCAGGGCTGGGCAATGGCCATCCCTGTGCAGTGGGGCTGGGCCATGGCTGGGCCCCACCCTTGGATGGCCACAACAACAACATCAGCCACTCCACAATACACACCACTGTCCCAACAACATCACAATATTTAATCAACAATATAATAATAATGTAATATCAATTCATATAATATCCAGCGAAAGTCAACTTCCATTAACTTATTTCTCACCATATATACCAGTGAAGAACTGTTATTCCTGTTCCCACATCTTTGCCTAAAAGCCCTGTAATTTCAGAGTTATAATAGTTCAGGGAGAAAGGGGTCGTATTTTCCATTGCAAGGGAGGTTCCCATCTTGTTCAGCTTCCCTGACAGAGTTGAACAAAGAAACACCATTTCTGCCAGTTTAACCAAAGAGCTGCATTTTTGCCCCAGGAGCAGGGAACCAGGTCCTGTGCCCCCTTGGAACTGGGATGGGCACCAGTGAGCCACTTTAGTGGGAGCACTGAGGGAGATTGCAGGGCCACTAAGCACATGGGGGTTAAGAGGGACAAATCTGATTTGGATTTATGTCTCAACATATGCTACACATGAGGTGAAAAATGACTCTGTGGGCTGTCCATGTGCTGGGAACCCTGTCCCTGGCGAGGCTTCACACAACAGATGATCAGGGGAGAGATTGGGCTGTAAGTGTGTGCTGGGGGAAGCAATGAGAGAAGTAAAGAATGATGCAAACAATACCTATCTCATTTAATGTGCTCCTGTGTTGTTCACAAGTGGAATGCATTGTGGAAGATTGTTTACCTGAAGGGAATTGGTAAATAGATTCAGGTGTGAGTGCTTTGATTCACTGACCAATTGAATCCAGGTGTTTGTGTGTGGGGACTGTCGGCTGACAGTCATGAGATTGTGTTCAGTGGAGTGCAGTTGAGTGCTTGGCAGATTCAGTTTAGATGTAATGTAATATAATATAGAATAATACAGTATAATAGTGTAATTAATTAGCCTTTTGAAAAGATGGAGTCAGATGCCTCATTCCTCCTGCACGTTGGGCAAAAATATCACTGATACTCCCCCCCTCAACTTTTCCTTCGGATGGTCCTTCTTCTATGTCTGCACCTGTTCCTCCCTGCTTCGCTGCTTCCCCGAGGCAGCTCATTCCTGCTCCTCCTGGACATTCCATCATTGCTTCCCGATGGAGCAGATGCTGCCTGCACCCACCCGCTGCCTCTGCCACGTTTCCTATGCTGCCCACAGCACCGAGCCTGCTGCACCTGCCCACCGCAGCCCCAGCCCACGGCAGCCAGCCCAGAGCCACCAGTGCCGCAGCACCAGCCTGCAGCCAGCCCGCAGCAGCCAGCCTGCAGCCATCGCTCGCCCATGCCAGAGACACGCAGGTGCCGTCCTTGGAAATCACACCCAGCCACTCACAAAAGCCATGTGGGCTCGCCCTGGCTTGCAGCACACACACTCCATGTGCCCAGATGATGCCCACAGAGCACCTGGGCTGCTTGTGGTAACGCTGTCCCTGTCTTCTGTTTCTCTCTCTCTATCCTTTTCCCTTTCTACTCCCTTCTCTGCCCCTTCAGAAGAATACTTATCCTCCTTTATCAATAAACAGTTCTCAGATATAATATTGCCACTTTTGTGCTTCATTTTCACCAGAGAAACCTTTCAGCAAGAATCCTCCCCGACTCCCCCTTTTACAGTGGGATGGGACAGGGGTAGTGGGAGGGGGAATGGGGAAGCCCTGTGTGTACTGCAAGCACTGTGGGGAGAGAATGGAGCAGTCCCTGAGGGTACTTGGGCACTTGGATGGGGCTGGGGAGCCCCTGCAGGTACAAGCAAAGGGATGGGGAGCCCTTGGGGGTACTGGGAGAGGAAATGGGGAGCACAGGGTGCCCTGTGTAGCCTTCCCCTGAGCCATGACCACTTCCCTTGGAAGAATGGGCAATCACAGGAGCCATGGAGGGAGCACCCCCAGTGTCACCCAGTGCCTCCCACTTCCCAGAGCATCACAACTTTTGGTGTAGATTCTCATAGATGTCACTGGGTTCCCATGGATGCCTTTACAGCTCCATGTACGTCGCCTGAGGATCCTCCACTGGGGGTGCCAGGGGGTCTAGGGGAGCCCTGTAGGAATAAGGGGGTGTGTGGAAGGGGATGGGAGGTGCTGGGGGTTTGGGTAAAAGGTGTATCATGGCTGGAGGCTGCACTCACCTTTCCTGGTGCTTCCTGGCATCTGCAAAGGAAAACTGGAGGGGTGACTTTGGAGACCCAGGGGCCCCCATCCACCCTTGGGAATGCTGAACCACCACCAGACACACAATTCTCCCCAGGCCTCCACCAGAGAAGAATGCCCCCCCCCAGTATCCCTGACCCACCCCACTTGCACCAACACCCTGAGCCCCCAGATCCCTGAGTCTGGAAGAGAGGGGGATCCCTGACAGAACCCCCAACACCCCTGCAGGACCCTCCAACAGCTCCCAGGGCTCTGAGCCATGGTCATTGGGGGCTCAGCCTCTTGCAGGTCAGGGGCTCTGGGTTCCACCCCAGGGCCCCCCTTCTCTGGGGGCCGTCTCACCTCTCTTGTAGACCCCCGTCCCCCCATTGGTCACCCACCCACACTGTGCCACTGGTACCAGGCCAAAATGACACCCACAAGCAGGAGCAGGAACAAAAGGGCCCCACCGACCCCTCCCGCCACTGCAAGAAACAGAGGGGGACACATCAGGATCACCCATCACCCCAAGGGTCCTGCACTCCCTGGTGACCCTGTGTGACCCCACCTGTGTCCCTGTGTGTCCCTGTCTCCGGCAGTGTAGCCTCCAGGACACCTGGGGTGATGGTGGCATTGTCCACGGGCACTGCGGGGACACAGACAGGGCTGATGCCACAGGGAGGGGCTGGCAGCTGGTGTGAGGCGATAGGGATGGGGGGGATGGGTGTGGTGGGGGCTGTCAGGGACGGGGTCACACCACGGAGCAGTGAGGGGACACAGGGCAGAGGCAAGGAGACCCAAGAAAGGTGTCTGCGGCACATGGAGGTGCCCAACCAGGGAACATGGGGGGTCTCTGGTCTCCCCATGCCCATCCCTGCACTCACTGGGCACCGTGACACAGAGCCAGGTGCTGCTCTTCTGCACAGCCTCCCCCTCGGAGCGCACCTGGCAGCTGTAATTCCCCGAGTGGGAGGCCCCCACGGCGGGCACCAGCAGCTGCAGGGACCCCTGTGGGCCCCCCAGCACCTGCCCGTCCTGGTAGAACACGTGCAGGAGGGGGGCTTGGGGCCGCAGGGGGCTGGGGGAGCTGAGGCAGCTGAGAGTCAGAGGGGACCCCACGGTGGGCTCGGGGGGACCCTCCAGCACTGGCACCGAGAAGAGCTCTGGGAAGGGGAGGAGAGGGGGATTTGAGAGCTCGAGTCTCTGGGGAGGGGCTGTGGGGTTGTCAGGGTGGGGGCGGTGGAGTGCTCACCGTGGACTGTCACTGTCATCGGTGCTGATTCCTGCCACCCCCAGGATCCCACCCAGCCCCTGCACCTGTAGCGGCCGCTGTGGTTCGGCTGCAGAGGGGACAGGGACAGCTCGGTCCCACTGCGGAGCCCCAGCAGTTCTGTCTCCTCTTGGCAGAAGGACACTGAGGTGACCGTGCTGTCCCGCCAGCCCCAGCAGCGCAGTGTCACCGTGTTCCTCTCCAGCAGTGTCTGTGACAGCACCTGCAGCACCAGCCAGTCTGGGGAAGAGCACCAGGACACCCCCACTGGGTCACACGCTGTGCACCAGGGGTCCCCAACTCCAAGATGAGTTCCACCCACACTGGGATGCTCTGGAATGTCCCCTGAGCAGGGGACAGGCTCTGGCCACAGAGGAGGTGACCCATGGAGCAGAGTCCACCCAGAGCCGTCGGGGTCCCTGTGTGTGCCAGCCTGGGACACCCAAACACCCCTCATCATCTGAGACTGTCACGGAGGGGCTGAGCCCACTGCCGGGTCTGTCACAGGTGTAGGTGCCACCCTCGGTGACAAGGAACAGTGTTGTGTCCCTGCCACCAGTGCTGCTTGTCCTTGTTCCAGGTGGTGGCACCAGTGGTTCCTGAGCCCTGGCAGGTCAGTGTCACCCGGTTCCACAGCACCGCCGGAATCCAGGGGGGCTCCACGAGGAGCTGGGTGGTCTGGGTGCCTGTGGGTGACAGGGGACACCAGCCTGCCAGGGCCAGCTTGAGGCTGGGGACAGCAGGGTGGGGCCATGGCCAAAAGATTGAGCAAGGCAGGGGGACATGTCTGTGTCACAGCCACCCGTGCACCACATCCCTGTGGCACAGACAACTTGGGAACAGGGACACTGGGGCCACCCTGGCCTGAGGCAGAACATGGGGACACCGTGGACACCCCTGGCACGATGACACCATGGACACAGCCCATGCTGGCCCAGGTCACCCCCACCAGCTCATGATCCCATCCCAATGATCCCATCCCCATGGCCACATCCGCACAGTTCTTGTCCCCTTCTGTCCCTGCATCCCAGTTCCCGTTTCCCTATCCCCAGAGCTACCTGAGCCCAAAGGTGCCAGTCCCCACATTCCTGTCCCCACATCCTCATCCCCTACTTCCTTCCTCCTCTTCCTGTCTCCAAAGCCACCCTACCTCCCCAGCCCCACCAAGGTCCACTGTGGGTGACATGGACTGGCACTGCTGGCATTGGGGACCTCAGGGGTCGTCACAGGCCCCCACGTGCCCCCTCCCCATCCCCGGGATGTCAGGCCCGTGCCCGGGGCACTCAGCCCACAGGAGCAGCGCCACCTTCCCGGCCATCCCGGTGTCCCCAGCCACGTGCACTGGCCGTCACTCGCTGCTGGGGGTGGCTGTTCCCTGGGTGGTGGCTCTGTTTCCAGTGGGGAAGGAGGCGAGGTCACATCATGTGTAGGTGGCCCTTGGTGTGGGCAGGCTGGCGACAAGCTGGCGACAGGCTGTGGGCAGGGTGGGGACAGGATGGGGGCAAAGCTGGGTGGGACAAGGTGGGACAGGGGGTTCCCAGGAATAGGGGGCTCAGCAGGTTTTGGGTGCCAGGGATGGGTGTCCAGGGCAATGGGGGTTTCCTGGGGAATTGGGATCTCTGGGAATGGGGGTGCTGAGGAGGGTGAGTCATTGTGGAGTCTGTGGTTGCCATAGGAATCAGGGTCCCTGGGCTGAGAGACTCAGGGATGGGAGTCCCACGGGAGCATGGGCTCCAGGGATTTGGGGTCATGGGATGGGGATGCTGGGGGAATGGGGGTCCCCGTGGGAATGGGAGATCCTGGGAGAATCAAGGTCCTGGGGAAAGGATGATTTCAGGGGATAGAATGAACAGGAGAAGGTTCCTTGGGATTGGGGTCCTGGGCCATGGAGATATTGGGGAATGTTCGTACCAGGATATGGGTCCCAGAGAGGATGGGGACATAAGAAATGGGGTACCCATTATTTGATTTCCAGGGGAATGGATGTGCCTGGGACAGGCAGTGGCTCCATGGGCCCAATGGTCCCAGGTCCTTCCCTGGGTGCCTCAGACTTTGGGTGACTCAGGGCCCAGCACAGCTCCCAAAAGGCGCCGGCAGCCTGGGGGTCACCCCAGACAGATTCTGAGGGGTTCTGGGTCTGTGGAGCTGCTGCAGAGGTGAGAATTCTGTGGAGGACAAAAGCCTGCCCGTGGTTTGCTCAGCCCTGCAAGAAGCACAAACGCCAAAGGGAGCCCAAGCAGTGGCTCTGCGAGGGCCTTTGATGATTTTCAGAGCAGGGCTGGCTGGAAACACCCCTGGCAGGGCCAGCTGTGAGGGAACCAGTCTGGAAATGCAGCAATTGTTCATTTGTTCCTCTTGGTAAGGGACAGAGAGAACCATACAACTATGACACAACCCACAACATTCTGCTCAACATCCTGACCTGGACCCTCCTTCTTGAACAAATCCTGCAGCCTTCTAAAACCCCATGGAAAGAATGTTTGGGTTCCGGATGTCTGCCTGATAAAAGGGAAGTGTGGAAATACTGAGCAGGGGCTCTGCCCCACAGCTGTAGTGAGGCTGTGGGGAGTGACCCTGTCTGCATTCCAGGTGTCCCCAAAGCTGCTCCATCCCTGCCCTTCTCACCTGAGCGAAAGGCTGAGAGTTTGCAGGAATTGTGGTGTAAAGACACCAGAGGTGCTGCTGTGGACCCGAGATCTGCCTGGGGTCAGGTGCTGCCTTCCTTCCATTCGGGATCATGGAGAGCAGTCGCAGGTGTTGCTCAGGGCATGTGCCTGGCCTCAGGACACTGCTACATTGCCAGTGGGCACAGCGGGATCCAACCTGCTGATGGTGCCATTGTCCCTTCTCCTGACAGGTCACTGTAGCAGTTCTTGATTTTCTTCCTGCATCCGTGTAGGCTGTTATAGCATCTGACAGGGGCTTCTGTGATCTTTTTGGGCATTGAATCCAACCCCACTGCCCTACCCAGTTCAATGGTATTTTGGGAATATCATCAGTGGCAATCACGCTTCCAGCTCCCAGCAGGGCCTCTTGTAATTCCATACTGTTTATCAGGTACCAGGTCAACGTATCTTTCTTCATTGGTATCCATATCTGATCAGGCTCCTTTCCCGTAATCTGTAATGCCCGTTCACAACCCTTCTTTAGCAGGTCAGCCAAAATTTTGATTTTTTGAAGAAGGGTTTTATGCTGTTGAAGTGGAGGACATACCCATTCTAAGGCCCACGCCTCCCCCGTTTTTCTGTTTTGCTGAATAAGTGAACCCAGTAAAACTTGAGTTCCACACCAAACTGTCAGCTGTATGGGGAGGTTAAGATCTTGTCTCCGGACACTGCCCTGTGTCACACAGTCCAATATCTGCTGAAGTGTTTTAACCTGCTCAGAGGTTATATGGACAGGTTGTGCTGGGTCAGTCCCTTTTAGTAAAGGTCGAAGTTCATCTAACAACTCATTTGGAAAGCCCACAATAGGGCGCAGCTATTGCAGATCACCAAGTAACTTTTGAGCATGATACAATTTATGTATTTTAATATTCAATTGCAATTTCTGGAGGGTAACAACCTGATCAGTAAGTGTCCATCCCAAATATTTCCAGGGTGCAGATAATTGAATTTTTTCAGGAGCTACAACCAAGCCATGTAGTTCCAGGGCCTTATGTATTTCTTGAATTTGTTGACCTGTAAAAGGTTGCAGCTGTGCAAATAAAAGATCATCCATGTAATGATAAATGGTTGTTTTGGCCCAGGCCTGTCGCAAAGGTTGTAAAGCATTGTCAACATACAGCTGACACAAGGGGATGCTGTTGCGCATTCCCTGTGGGAGAGTAAGCCATTCAAATCTCTTGTCTGGTTCTTCTTCCCTATTTAAAGCTGATAAGGTAAATGCAAACCTCCGAGTGTCTTGAGGGTGAAGAGCAATAGTTAAAAAGCAGACCTTAAGATCCACAATTAACAGTGGCCAGTCCTGTGGCAACAGGGCTGGGTTAGGCAAACCTGATTGTAAGGCTCCCATAGGCTCCATTTGTTCATTTACAGCCTGTAAATCTTGTAGTAAACGATACTTTCCCGACTTCTTTTTAATAACAAAAATAGGGGTATTCCAGGGGCTTACTGACAACTGTAAATGACCCTGCTCATATTGTTCTTGAACTAGTACATGTGCTTGTTCCAGACTTTCCCTTTTTAATGGCCATTGCTTAACCCACACTGGTGTGTCCGTGTTCCAAATGAGTGGGATTGGGAAAGTCCACGCAATGGCCATTAGCCCAAAGGGTACTCATTTGTCAGCACTACCCCCATTTGAGCCAAAATGTCCTGACCAATGAGGCACTGCACAGTAGGGGGCAAAGGCATGACTGAGAAAACTCTCTGTAAAATTTTTCCGTTGATAGTTTCTGATAACATGGGTGATTTTCTTCCAAGCGTTAAGCCTCCAACCCCAGTAACTGCTACTGTGGTTGGCTGTAACGGCCAGTTGTGGGGCCAGCAATCCGGGCTGATAATGCTGGAGTCTGCGCCAGTATCTAATAAACCTTCCAAGGTTTGCCTGTCACCCTGATACTCTATCAATACAGCACGTTTTGGCTGATAGTTTAAATTCATTGTTAACAGAGTAAGTCCTCCAGTGGAGCCAAAGCCCTGTTCCCCCCTGTACTGTGATTGATGAGGGGGTAATGTTTTAGTCTTTTGTTCCAATGGAACTAATTGAGCTATCCTCTGTCCTTTCTCGATTTGTATCGGTGGAAAAGGAGTATGTCACATAACACAAATTTCCCCAGTAAAATCAGCGTCTATTACCCCAGTTAAAACAAATAATCCCATCATGGTGGCTAATGATCGCCCCAGAAGCAAAGCTCCCATAGGCTGTCCATCAATGATGATTGGTCCCTTTATTCCAGTCAGGACTTTTTCCAGTTGGGTGGTCATCAATGTTACTGCTACTGAGGCTGCCACGTCCACCCTGAGGCTCCTGGCGGTGGCTGGTTGAAGGGGGGCTGGGCTGAGGTGTTGACAGCTGCTACTTGTGTCTGGGTGCGGTGGCTGTTTGCGCTGGGCCTCCCGGTTCCCGAGCGGCATCAGCAGGCTCCGGTATTGTGGGTATCCGAGCGACAACTGTGACACCAGACGCCAGCTGCTTGGCAGGCTCGCCTGGTATGTCCCACGTCTCCGCACTGGTAACATTTAAATCGGCCAGTAGATGGAGATCGTGGACTACTTGTTGCTGCTACTTGTAGGGGCGCAAGGGAGGCAAGGACTTGACTCTGTGATGCTGCTGCCTGCTCCTTCAATCCTGTCCCTAGCTCTTTAATAGCTTCTACTAACATCGCCTGAGTCCCTACGGGCACATTTGCCATGCGTTCTAAAGCTTCTTCTATAGTCCAATTAGCTCCTAGGGTATTTAACACATTTTTTGTAGCCTGGTTGCTGTTTTGAAGCGCACACTGCTTCACTAGGGCCCCTTTCTGAAATGAAATCTGCCACTCCAGATCGCTCGATAGCAGCGGCCACCTTATCTACAGAAGATCCAAACGATTCACCCCTTCCTTGCTTTATAGCCATGTGTGAGGGAACCCTGCCTGCTTCTTTTATCCTATCTATAGCTAGCCTCACCAGTTGCATAGCCTCTCGGCATTTATCAGGACCGATTAACGCTTGTGCTTCTGTTCGAGCAAAAGCCCCTATGCCCAATAATTCATCTAAGGTTATCCCCTGTAAAGGGTCACCTGGTTGCCGTACCACTGCTATGCACTCCTGACAGAGTACTTGCCAATGTGCATTAAACGGAAGCTGCTGATGTTGAGTAAAAATAAGCTTCACTACTCCTCTGCAATCGACTGGCAATAACACCTGGGTCCCCCAAATATAGTCAAGCATTTGCTTTGTGGGCTCACTGGTCACCCCAAACTGACTAACTGTGGACCCTAACTGCGACAACAGTTTCCAATCTAGGGCAGTAATTGCTGCCTGTAATCCACCCCCATCCAGAGGAGTATACACCACCAGGCAAGCCATTTCCATAGCTGCTGCCATAGCCTCACTATCTCCCGAATCCGTGATCTCTTTTGCTACCGCTGCCCATGCCTTCCTCCGCTCTTGTGCAATGGCCCCCGCTAGGTCCCTCTCTGCCCCAGGGATCGGCTCATTGCTAGGAGAAGGAGTGGAGGGTCTGGCCAGGGCACAGGCGGTGCGGATGGTGCTGTTATGGGGGGTGAGTTGCTGCTTGAAGCAGGAGCCGATGTTGGTGGCAAAATAACTGTGGATGTGGCAGGGGGTAATGGGCAATCTGACCAATCTCCATAATTTTTATTCTTACCATGAGCCGCAGTAGCTTGCTGTGCAGCCTTCTTTACTACCTGATATTGTACTAACTCACTATGCACCACTCGCCATAACTTTCCTAACTTTGCAGTTTTATCATCATCTAAAACCGCCTCCCACAGCTTATCTCCAAACTTTCGCCACTGACTTAATTTATGGACTGTATGAGGATTTTGAAAAAATCCCTGTGCATACCCGTAAGCTAATAACCCATGAAGCTCTTTCTGCAAATCTATGCCCTTAACCTGTCGCTTTTTTAAAAAGCAAGTAAATAAATCATATACTGCTTGCTTTTCCATTTTAAACATCAGTGCTGTTGCAGCCCCACAAGGTCGAGGCAGCACATATCGGCCGGGTTTTACCTTGAAGTCACCCAGGGCCCGGCACCTCCCCCGTTTTCAGTGGTGCTTTTTCACCGTCCTTGCTGTGACAGGATCCGAACTCCTTCACCGATCCCCCGTGGTCGCCGTTACCGATATCACGTCGTTGGGGTCACCATGTTGTTGGGATCGGCGGGAGAAATGCAGCACGCAATATGAGTGATCAGCAAATCTCAAACTTTATTGATAGGTACACATCTTTATGTTGGTGTTAATGAGGCTCATACATATTGCAAAGGCAAGCTCACTATTGGTTAGTTACTTATCAGCCAACTCCGCCTACTTCTGCATTCTTGTGGATATTTTATTGAAACTTTTCTTCATATTTCTGCCAAAGATGTTCTCCCCTATCCTGCTGTTGCACCAAGGGCACAATGTCCTTGCCTGGCATTGGACACTGACTACTGACTCCTATAGGGCATGGAGACTGCTCCTGACCAGCACCTGGACATTAGATTCAAGTACAGGAATTTGACAGAATGTATTTCTAACCTGCTGCCTATTAAAATCACCTCAGAAGAGAAAAGATGGATTATTTTTTGGAGAGAATTCCTACATCAACCCACTGAAATTTGCACGTGGCAGAGAAGCATTTTAGTGGAGTGCAGACCCCCTGCCCTCCTGCTAGCTCAATAAAAGGGCTTTTACAAGGCAATGCATTTGTCTACTGATTTCTTTGAATTAGGGAGACCCCTCAGAACTGCTGTATCCTGAGGGAACACTGCTGGCCGTCCCCTGTGTGTATCTGCAAAAGCTTCAAATCAACTGCCTCAGCTTCTGGGGCCTCTCTTGGCCAGCATCCTCATGTGGATGCAGGGCTGCTGCCAGGCACTTCTGGGACCCAGTGGGTCAGGACCAGCTGTCTTGTGTCCATGGAGCAGCCCTAACAAAGCCAGGGCCATCCCGAAAGCAGACAAATGCTCATGGGTCAGCAGAGAGGAGCAAGGAGCACTGGGCTGCTCTCAGGGTGTCTCAGCATGGTGCTCCAGTGGGAGGAGCAGGCTGGCCACCCAAATTCAGGGCATCCCCTGCATCAAAAGGATGGGCATTTTGTCCTTTTCATCCCTCCAGCCCATAACCAGGCCTGACATCTCCTCTTCTGGGGTGGAGTTTTTCCAGGTATAGTCAAATTCCCACCAGTTAAACCATAAAGTTTCCTTCATTGTCTGCTCTTCATTATCTTGTTGACATGCACAACAGTGGACCAAATATGGCAGGGCCTTAGATGCGACTTTGGTCCTGACACACAGGCTCCTTGTCCCTCTGCTGGCCTTCAGTGTGCCCAACAAGATTGTGGAACTGCACAGTGCTGTGGAGCTGCACCTTCAGCACAGGGACCTTTCCAGCCTGACCTGCCCTTGTTCCTCTGGGTCTGTGGGAGAGAATGGCAGCAGGGGCCAGTGTGTCCCAGGGCCCCGGATGTGCATCAGCCCCACAGGGATGCAGGCAAAGTGAAGAAGCCAAACTGTTTATTAATGGAAGGCGAAGCAAAGGGAGGAGTGGGGAGGGAAGAAAGAGGACGGGCAGGGTCTGAGGGCTGGGGGGAGGCATGGAGTTGTCAACAGGCAGGGAGAAGGCAGGAGCTATTGGAGCTTCCCAGCGGCTCAGCTATGCCAATCATCAGCTGTGCCTGAAGCTCCAGCTGGTCTCTTCTGTCTCTTCTGGCCTCTCAAGGTGATCTCCTCTTCCATGGTGTTTTTAGGACTTTTAGGAGCAATGGTTCTTCTGAGCCACCAGAGAAACGTAGTTCTGCAGATCTCTCAACGATTCTCCGTTGAACAACTATGTTCATTTGGGAAGGGCTGTCATCTCTTCTCAGGCCTTGAAGGGCTGGAAGAGAGATGAGCAGAGGCACAGTCAGAGCCTGGATCTGCATGTAGCCAAGGAGGCCTTCCTGCCAGGGCCATACCCCCCACCTCTTGCTATAGACAGGAGGCAGCAGGAGACAATGGGATCAGCCAGAAGGTGCTGGCCACAAATGTCCCCCACACAGGTCCTGTCCCTGAGATCTCTCTGTGCTTGTCCACACAGGGAGCGAAGCCTGTCGCAGCCAGAGCAGGACTTGCAGTTCCCCCAGTGGCAGCCCCCGCTGTCAGCCCGCTGCCCGCACTCACCCTCATTGAGGAGCTGGAGCTCTTCTTTCCAGCCCATCGTGACCATCCCGGCCATGCCTGTGAACACAGAGCCTGTCACGGCCCCAGCGGCACAGCTCCCTGCCAGCGGCGCTGCCGGCGCTGTGGCCACACGGGCTGCTGGCCAGGCAGGGCTCAGCCCGGGCCCTTGCCGCACGCTGCCGCCCCAGGGCACGGCTGCCAGAGGGCGGCAGCAGCGCCCAGGCCAGGCAGGGCTCCACGGCGCCGGGCTGGGCTGGCGCTGCCGGGGCAGCAGGCGGGGCCGGGGCCGAGCTGCGGCGGGCCGGGGAGGAGGCCGGGCTCGGGACTCACCCATGATCCTGACGGCCGCCGCTCGCAGGGGCTCCTGTGGGCTATCCAGGAAGCGCAGCGCCCGGCGCAGGTGCTCGGCCGCTCGGCTCCTGTCCTCTGCCAGCTGGAGAGAGCAGCAGGAGGGAAGGGTTGGCGCTCCTGGGCCCTGCGCTGCCTGCACCCAGCCCCGGCCTCGCCTGCCCGCGCAGCCCTGAGGCGCGGCCAGCAGCCGCTGGCTAAGGGCTCCCGAAGGGAGGGGCAGAGGGCCGGCTGCTGCCCGGGGAGCCGCGGTGCCGGCCCGCAGCCCCGCAGGTCCGGGGCTCCATGGGCACCCGACTCAGGCCCACGGGAGCCTGGAGAAGAGCCCGCATCAGCGGGCACAACTGCCAGCCCCACACACTGAGCACCGCCCTCAGGGACCTTCTCCAGGCTGAGCCTGGGGCTTCCAGGCCCTCCTTACCAGGACCTCGGTGAACTCTGACAGCTGCCCCTTCTTCACCAGCTGCTTGAGCTTCCTCCTCTTCAGGAACCTTGCCACACGAAGCAGCGTTTCCCAAGAGGCCTGGAGGGCAGCAGAAACCCAGAGATGGCCCCACAGGCCAAGGCACAGGACCCACATCCCTGTGTCAAGGCCTGCAGGAGGCTGCAGTGAATGAGGTGCCAGGGCAGGAGGCAGCCGAGCCCCCTCCCCGAGATCCACCAGCATCACACAAAACCTCACCTTTGCCACACACTGGTTCTCATCATGGCAGTGGAAGAAGAGTGGAAGGAGGCTTTGGCTCAAAATCTTTGCAAGGGGCTTTTTTCCCTCATCCACTACCAAGTCCATCACCCTGAAGAAGAGCTGAAGGGAGAGCACTTGCACATAGCTGTTGTCCTGGAGGAATGGAAGAGGATGAGGCCTTTAGAACAATTACTCCAGGCTCACCTAGGCAAAGTTTCTGGGCAGCAGCCAGTGCCTGCAACTGGGGACACAGAGCCTTACATGGTCAAAGAGCAGCAGCAGTGCCTCAGCCAGTTTTGGGGCAGTGGTGCTGGATACCAGGATGTCTGCCTGGAGCACATTTGTGAACACATGAATGGACATGCTGACCACCTCTCCATCGGCATCACCCAGCAGCTCCAGAAGGCTCGGAGACAGACTGCACATTCTGCTGGCCTGTGTGGAACACAAGGCTGTGCTGCAAAGCCATGGACGGCTGCACCGCCAACACCGCCCTGGCACTGCAAGCCCACCCTGCTGCTGCAGGGCCCACAAAGGCCTGATGCCAAGCACTGGGGCAGGTGAGGCAGGAGAGCTGAGAGCAGCTGCCTCAGCTCCTGAAGCCCTGTACGCCCAAGGGCTGCTTTCCCCAGCGCAGCTTCAGCCACAGCCCCCTTCTCACCATCGAGGGATCCTTGCTGAGCACCACGAGGCCTCTGAGCGCCAGGCGACGCCACTCCCTGCACTCCATCTGCAGGCAACTTGACATGATCTTCACAAGAGTGCGAGCACATTCCCTCAAGTCCAGGCACTCGAGGACCTGAAAGGCACAGGGCAGTGACAGTGGAGCCATCCAGCAGGAGCCCAGAAGTGCACAGGGCCGGGCCCAGGCAGCAGCACAGGGCGTGGGCACCGTCCCTGTCAGCTGTGGCTGTGGGAGGGCACAGAGCTGGGAGGCAGCTCAGTGAGGCAGCGCTGGCCACCAGGCTCACCTCCACAAGGAATGCCAGCAAGGGCAGATCCCACCTTGGCTTTTCACTGCTGAGCAGCAGGAGAAGGCAATGTGCCACATGGGAACACAGTGGGGTCAAGTCATAACGCATCTCCCTGGCAGGGGGAAAAAAGGAGACCCTGAGGTGGGGGGCAAACCTCTCCCAGGACTGACTCAGAGAGGTCTGGTCTTTCCCCAGCATCCCTGGACTGGATGTGGGTGCTCTGGGAAGTGGCCCCTTCTGGGCACTCTCCTCTCCCAGCCTTTTTCAGGCTCCTTGGACATCCCTCAGTGACGAGGCTCCGTTGCCCATGACCACAGGGACTGTGTGGAGCACAAGGCACAAATGCCAGGGGCAGTGGGGAGAAGGGGGTCTCACCTGGCCAGCAGACCCATGGCATAGTGCTGGGTGTCAGCACACAGCAGCGTGTCCCAGCCACACTTGCGCTCCATAGACATCACCACGTGGTCACACTGCAGCATGTAGAGCAGAACCTTCATGGCCTGCACTGCAAACCTGTGTGCAGAGCAAAGGCCAGGTCACACTGGGAGCGCTGGCACTGGCCACAAGGGCATGGGAAGGACAGGAGGACTGGGACCTGTTAAGCTTGATGGGAAGGCGGTGTTCCTCCTGGCATGCTCTCCAGAAGGTATCAACTTCCTCTGGTGGCATCTGCTGTGTAGTGATGACAATATGGAAGAGCAGTGCCACAAACAGTTGCTCAGAATAAGGGATCATGGCCTTTTTGCACTCAGGCACCTGGACAGTCACCCAGAGCACCAGAGCTGCCTGCAAAAGAAGCAGCCCAAGACAGCGCTCAGTGCCAAGGCATCCATGGGGCAGGGCCCAAGGGCAGATGCAGGAGGAGCAGCAGGCTTGGTGCCCCTTGAGCCTGCCCCTAGCCCAGGTTTCAGCCCAGTGACTCCGGCACCGAGAGGACTGAGAGCTACTGGAGAGGCGACCTGGGGGTGAGCATGGGCCCAGAAACTCACAGCCAGGGCAAAAACGTCGCTGTCGTCCCCATCAGAGGTGCATGCACTGTGCAGTGGCCAATTCTCCATTACACGGACCAGTGTTGGCAGCACTCTCTCCATTGTTAGTTGTGACGAGCCAATGGTTCTCCATATGATTGCAGCAGCTCTGTGGGATCAGATCTCTGTGTCAGGGATATCTCAGTCAGAGTACCTTGCCCTGTGCAGCTGTGGGAGTGCAGGTGAAAGAGCCCCAGTGCCCTGAGGGGCAGGGGGGGAGCATTGGCAGCAGGCTTGGGAAACAGAAGGGCCCGAGGGTCCTGGACCTCTGTGCCTGTCTGGCAGAGCCCATAGCACAGGCTGTGCAGGGCCATGGACCCTAAAGGCTGGTGAGCCCTGAGCTCTCTAGGCACGTGGGCCCCGTACCTGTCACATGTTGGGGCACAGCGCAGGAGGGTGAGCACCACGTCAGCAGGCTGTGCTTCAGCCAGCCTCACAATGTCCTTTTGCAGCCTGGCATCCACAGTGCCCTGGGACAGTAGAGTCTGGTGGATGTTTCTTACGATGGCTGGCACCTGAAGGAGGCATGGGGTAGATTTTGAGTGCTGTCCTTGGGAGCAACTTCCCCAGCTTCCCCCAAGAAGTGCTTCCCTTCCCGCCACACTGTGCTGGCCTCAAAGGCTGAGGGGGCCCAGTGACCATGCCTTGAGGGGACACACAATCCTGGCAGTCCTCCAGGCCTGGCCCCAGGCTGCTTACCTGCTGCTGAGAAGGAATAGCACTCTCCTCGAAAAAATCCTTAGTGGGAGCATGAATCCCAGTGAGAGTGCTGTCCTCATTCCTTGCAGCCTCAGAGTTTTGGGAGTGCTCAGCCGAATCTGGGCTGACATCAGGCTCTGCCTGGAGCTCGGTCAGCCCTGAGTCAGGCTGGGCTGGGCCCTCAGCTGCTGTGGTGCCGCACTTTCTACATCGTCGGATGCGCAGGAATTTCCGGAACACCTGCAGGAGAATAAAGGGCAGAGAAGCCAGGGATGCTCTGTGGCATGCTCCAAGCGTGGTGCTGGGCTGAGCAGGGACAGCAGGCCCAGCCCAGGTGGGGGTGGCTGCAGGTACCTTCAGGGTTTGGCGCAAGCAGCCACGGCTGGACTTCTGCTCTTGTGTCTTGTCCAGGGCTGCATCTGGCAAAGAGCGAGCGCAGCCAGAGCTGAGGGGCTGCGGGAGAGCCTGGAGAAGACAGCCCAGCCCTGCACTCGCAGGCAGGGAGAGCCCCAGCATGACCCAGGGGATAGAGCACGGCCATTGTGGGGTGTCTGTCCTGCCCCTGTTTCATCCTGTCCATGGGCATTTCCCCAGGGGATGGGATGGGATGGGATGGGATGGGATGGGATGGGATGGGATGGGATGGGATGGGATGGGATGGGATGGGATGGGATGGGATGGGGCCAAGCTGGCTGTACCCATCAGCCCTGTGGCCAAGCTCTGCTACTCACCATCCTGCAGTGTCTGGATATGCTCTGGATCTTCAGGCTGTTGTGCTGTTGCAGCTCCAGGGCTTCTCTTTTTTTTCCCCCTGAACACTTTCAACATGCCGGGGAATCTGGCTGCCATGCCAGAGTCTGTTCTTGAGGGCGCCTTAAAAAGAAATGCCTCAGGATATCACCAAGTCAACAATTGCAGTTGTGCCCTCAAGGCACCTGCAACAGGGAAGCCTCAGGAAGGTTGCAGGACAGGAAGCCCTGCACTCTGGCTTTGAGGGCTCCTGCCCCAATGACAGGAGGCTCCTCCTAAGTGATTCAGGTGGCCAAATCCCACAGTCGATGGCATTGGCTGCAGGAATGGCAGATGCCTCGGAAAAGCTCCGAGTCACAGAGTCCCACAGTCTGGCCTCGAGCTCAGCTGCAGGAATAACGCTGCGGAAAAGCTCCGGGAGAGACGGGAACGAGTGTGCTGTGCGGGGGCTCCTCACAGCACTGCTCTGTCCTGTTCGTTCCCGTTGGCTGTTCTGAGCACCCGGGCAAGCTTCTATTTCCCACGTGTCACAAAGGTCCCTTGGACACCAGGTTCCATTCCATGCAACGGTGACTGTGCTGCAGCTTGCCACCCAGGGCCGTTGCACAACTGCCACCTGCCCTGGGGCCGCCCCCAGCCCAGCCAAAGTGGCCCAGGCTGGAAGGAATCCCTGGGCCCAGGTGACTAAGGCAGCCCCACAGGATCTCTTGGAACTGCTCAAAACATCAGCAAATGCTGCCCTGCTCTGTGGGCTCAGGGCATTTAAGAATCCTCACTTCAGGAAAGCTTTACTTCCCATTGCTCAACTCAAGTAGTTCCAAAATTTGCAAACTTCTCCAATTAATAGCCATGGCCAGAGAATGGGAATGGTTTGGAAGTTTGTTCCCATCTCAAAGCAGCAACTCATTTGCCTTAACATCATCCACTGGAAGTCACTTTACAAAACACTACACAGAGCCAAAAAGAAGGCCATTCTTTGATTTGCAAATGGATTTTGAAGAAGGGATTATAATCTCCTAATTCTCTTAAGGACTAAAAGCTGTCAAGGACTGAAAGACCACTCAGTGTTACAAGAGTAACCAGAACAAATGAGTAGATGGCAAAAGGGCTAATCCTCCCCCAGTACAGATATCTAAGGGGCCGATGAAGTACAACTCTCCCTTCTTGTTCCCTGCAGGAAAAACAGCACCAGTAAAAAAATGGTCACAGATATTCTTTCTGCCCTCCATAACCAAAGCTGTGCTAAAGCACAGATGCTGCCATCAAACTGACTCAAATTCCAGGCCAGACCTCTCACCTTCCAGACAACTCCTTCCCCAACACGCCCCCCAACAACCACCCCCAAACGCCCCCTCAACACCCCACCAGGAGCCCCAGCTGTGCCGGTCCCTCTGTAGAGCTTTCCCAGCCTCCAGCAGAGCTCCTGGTTCCCTGCACGTGCCGTGGGATGGCACTCAGGAGGATCTGCTCCAAGGCCTTCTCTGGCTTGGAGCAAAGCCAGGCTGCCAGGCCTGTAGTTCCTGGATCATCCTTGCCAGCGAGCCTTCCTGTGCACGGCTGCTCCATGGGCACATCTGTGCTCAGCTTGGACTTCTCCACTCAACCTGGGCTGCCGGGAAAGGATCCAGAGCAGCCTGGCAAGCTCTTTCTCCAGCTCTCTCTTCACTCTTGGGGGAGGTAGAACATCCCACAGGAAAGCAACTGGTGCCACAAAGAGTGGGTGGCATCAGGCAGCCCAGGACTGATGAGATGCCCCTCAGGACTGCTGTATCCTGAGGGAACACTGCTGGCCATCCCTTGTGTGTATCTGTAAAAGCTTCAAATCAGCTGCCTCAGCTTCTGGGGCCTCTCTTGGCCAGCACCCTGACGTGGATGCAGGGCTTCTGCCAGGCACTGCTGGGACCCAGCAGGACAGGACTGGCTGTCTCATGTCCATAGAGCAGCCCTGACACAGCCAGGGCAATCCCGAAAGCAGAGAAACGCTCACGGGTCGGCAGAGAGGAACAAGGAGCACTGGGCTGCTCTCAGGGTGTCTCAGCTGGGCTCACTCCCCCACACGTCCCCATTTTAAGTCTGGCTGATGCCAAGCTGCCAGAAAGGTCTGCCTTGTTCTCTCCAAGATGCACAGGGAGACCCTATGAGCAGGACACTTTGGGAGGCCTTTTCTGAGGGCAGGGACACACCAAGATCAGCCAAGACTCTCCACGCTGCCTTGCCCACACATCCCATCTCTGTGCTGGCCCTGGGCCACAGCAGCTCCTACCAAGCAGGAGGCAAATGCTTATTGCCATGAGTTGAAACACAGCACACAGGAAAGATGTGAAAGGTGTATGTGTAAAGGCCTTTTAATTCACAGCTCTCACTGAGAGCTTTAGGGCTCATGGCTGGACAGAGATGCTCCTGCTCACACCTCTGTCCAAAGGTGGTAACACTACCTGCTGCAGGTGCTTGGGTTGATTTCCACAGGTCCAGGCAGATGCCAAACCTGCTCTTCATTGCCTTCTCCCTGCCCCTCTGCCAAGTGCAATGGGCCTTAAGGACTGAAAGGAGCACAGAGCCAAAGGGGGACACTTGCACTTGCCTCACTGGGAGCTCCCTGGGAGGCACTTTCCTTGAGAAGCAAGCCCCTTTCCTCCAAAGGTGTTTCCCCAAATGCACAGCTTTCCTGGGAAACATCAACACACACTTAAGAAACACTGGCAAGGCTGAATGACTTCAGGTCCTTTCAGGACAGGCACTCCAGCTCTAGCTCCTATCCCTTAAGTGAGTTTCCAGGGGCAGGTTCAGACATGCAGCCCCAGGCCCTCTACAAACACAAGCTGCCTGCTGCCTCTTCACCTGCCTCAGCTCCTGCCTGCGCTCACAGCACCAAAACCAGGCTTTTCCTGGCCAGGGACCAGAGCCCTCTTCCTGCAGGATGCTCTTGCCAGCACCTTCCAGGACTCTGTGCTGTGCACACAGCGCTTTTCATGCCCGCTCCCAACAGGCTTTGGAACACAAAGCACAACTTGGCTGGCTCTGCCACCAGCACAGCCCAAACACAGGTGGAGGAAGAAGCAGCAGGGGCTGTTTTGCGGCCATGCCCCAGAGAGACTGGAAGGGTGCCCTCCCTCTGCTCTCCCTTGGTTGGCTTTCTGCCTGGCTCTGAGCCTGGGGCTGCCATTCCTCACTTGTGGGGAGCAGAAGCACAGCCGGGATCCCGGCACTGCCTGACAGCGCTCTGGGCACTGGCTGTCGCAGTGAGGGTGGCTGTGACAAACCTTTGGGTCCCCTGACTTCAGGGTGAATGTGGTGCAAAATAGGAGAGAAGGAGGGGGAGCCATGGAGTGCCCAACAAGGAAATGACTTTTAATGGAAAATAAAAATGGGAACAATGCTCAGAAACAGAACACAACATAGGGAGAAGCTCCAAGGGTCAGAAACAAGTAAGAGATAACAGTATATAGTCTTGGAGATGAACATTCTAGAAACCATACTATATATGGAACATATGTAACCAGTAGGGGAGTGGGACTTGGACTAATTAACATAACTACTGCAAAGGCTCTTAGGAGGCGATCTGAGGCTTGCCCTGATTTAGATGAATGGTTCCCAGACCTTGAAGATCAGGCTTGGTTTGTTTGGTGTCAGCTGACCCTATGTCTTAGTTGGGTTGACTCCCACATCTTACTCTTTTCTTGTAAAGCTAGAAATAAAAGTGAAGGAATCTTGTAGAATAGACACTGCATTTCTTGCAGTTAGGAGAAAAAATGCAACTTTATGGTCTCATTTTTCAATGGAACACTTCTGAAAAAGATCCTTTGTTAATCACACAGTGGGTTTTTCTTCCTTATAGGTCTCCAAAAATCAATTTTTACAACCATGGAGATGACAGCTGAAATCATAGTTAGAGCCAGAATGAGATTGCTAACTATGGCAGGCCAAGATTTTGTAATTATTTATTTACCAGTGAAAAGGGTTGATTGGGCTTTGCAAAATTTAGACTTGCAAATTGCATCGCTAAATTATTCAGGTGTTTGTTCTATTCATTACCCAGGCCACAAATTGTGACAAGCTAAATTAAGTTTTAGAGAAAAACCCATGCTAAGTGAAGAGCCTTTAAGTGCTATAACCCTCCTCACTGATGGAGCAGGGAAAACACAGAAATCAGTAATAGTATGGCAAAATCAAACAACCAAATCATGGGAGTCAGATGTTCCAACAATAGAGGGCTCTCCTCAGATTGTTGAACTGGCTGCAGTAGTTTAGAGCGTTTCAGCTCTTTTCAGAACTTTTGAATTTAATTAAGGATTTATCTTGTGTTGCTAGTATTGTTAAAAGAATAGAAGGATCAGTTTTAAAGGATGTTACAAATGATATTGTTGGCTTTCATGTCTTTCTACAATTTTGACACTCAGAACTAACCAATATTTTGTCTCTCATATCAGGGCTCATTCCTCGCTAACAGGATTCATGGCAGAAGGAAATGTGAGAGCTGACAAACTGACAATGGTTTTTTCAAACACTTTGCCAAACATTTTGAACAAGCAAAATTGAGTCATGCTTTTTTCCATCAAAATGCACAAGCACTGGTGCCCATGTTTGGCACAAGCATGATCAGCACAGATCAAAACTGCACCTTCTGGCAGCTGCAAAGGCACATGAGAGGCACAGACGTCAGGAATTTTCAATCTTGCCATTTACCTTCCAAATTCTCATGGAATAACGGCATTCCAGGCATTGGGAATTTTGAATGCTCCAGCTGCTCTCCCCAATTCCCATGGAATAATGGCTTTCCGGCCATGAGGAATTTTGAATGCTCCAGCTCTCCCTCCAGATTCCCATGGAATAATGGCATTCCATGCATCAAACCCTGCAGTTCTCCTCAAAAATTCCCCCCAAAACTATGGAACAATGGCATTCCAGGCATTGGAATTTTTGAATGCTCCAGCTGCCCTCCGAAATGCCCATGGAATAATGGCATTCAAACTGTTGGGAATTTCAAATCCTCCAACTCCTCTCCCAAATTCCCACCAAATTCCCATGGAATAACAGCATTCTGGGTGTCAGGAACTTCAGCTCCTCCCATTCCCCTCCCAAATTCCCATGGATTAACAGCATTCTGGGTGTCAGGAAGTTTGAATCCTCCAGCTCCAATGTCATATTCCTACCAAAACTGGAGAATGGAATGACTGCATTCTGGGCACCAGGAATTCCAAATCCTCCAGCTCCCCTCCCAAATTCACAGGGAAAAACGGCATTCTGGGCATCAGAAAGTTTCAATCCTTCAGTTCCCTTCCCAAATTCCCATGAAATAATTGCATTCCAGGCACTGGAAATTTCAAATCTTCCAGTTCCCATCCAAAATTCCCCCCAAACTATGGAATAATTGCCCTCTAGCCATTGGGAATTTTGAATCCTGCAGGTCCCATCCCAAATTCCCATGAAATAATGGCATTCGGGGCATAGGGAATTTGGAATCCTTCAGTTCCCCTCCCAGGTTCCCAACGAATAAGAGCATTCTGGGTGTTGGGAATTTAGAATGCTCCAGTTCTCCTCCCAGATTCCCACCAAAACTATGGAATAACTGCATTCTGGGCATCAGGAATTTCGAATGCTTCAGCTCCCTTCCCAAATTCCCCATGGAACTCCCATGGAATACTGGCATTCCGGATGTTGGGAATTTGGAATCCTGCAGTTCCCCTCCAATATTCCCAAGGAATGAAAGCATTCCAGGCATTTAGAATCTTTCAGTTCCCCTCCGAAATTCCCCTCAAATTCCCGTGGATTTCTCACCCTAGTGTACTGTTGCTACTGTCAATCCAGAAAGGGTATCAGGAGAAACATGGACATATTTAAAAGTCCCAAAGCTCGAAAAGTGTGTTCCATCTGTTTGCCAGATGTCATTAGGTTTCAACCCTTGTGAGTTTGTACCTAACATTTGTGGCAAAGAAGGAGTCTGCTGACACTGTGAGCAAGGATTCACTGCATCCCGTGCTTGTGGCAAAGTCAGATGGAATTGTTTTCCCAGTGCTCGGGCATTTTGATGGTAGACATCATGAGAAAGTTTGGCCTGCCCTGACTTTTGTGGTATAGTGACTGTCATGGCAAGGGCATCCGCCTTCACATCACCTTCCAGTGCAGGTCCAGGCAGAGGGGTGTGTGATCTAAAGTGCAGAAGGTTGTATTGCTGAGAGCTGTGAAGGGAAAAGCTGTACAGAGAGATTAATAACAGAAAAAGAACTTTGTTAGAGCCTTCCTTCAGGAATGAGTGCTGAATTCTCTCAATGATTCCTGTAACATAAAGAGAATCACAAACAATATTAATACAACCCGGGGACATTTCAGGGACAGCCCAGGGCATTTCCAGCATCTTCCTGGGGGTCATTCCCAGGGATATTCCCGAGACAGCCCACAGACATTTTGAGGACATCCCTGGGACATCCCGAGGCATTCCCGGGGACATTCTCAGAGCCATTCCTGGCAACATTCCCAGGGAAATCCCGGGGCATTCCCTGGATCAGGAACAACAGGATCCAGAGAATCAGGATCAGGATAAGTGGGATTGGGAAAATCGGGATTGAGAAAATTGGGATCAGAAAAGGGGGATCAGGGGAAGTGGGTTCCTGTGACCATCTCGAACCTGCTCCGGACTGGGACCTGGGAACACCGAGGGTTTGCACTGTTTGGCTGCAGCAGCTGCCCCAGCACCGGAGGGACTGAGAACAGAGCAACCACCCCCGAAGGAGACTTTCTGATTTTGTCATCTTTCTCAGAGCGGTGTCACCTAGTATTGCTCATTTTGTGTGCTGGGGGTGCTGTGTCTGTCAAATAAAGAGGTTCTTTCCACCTCTCTCCGAGGAATTCTTCCCGAACCAGTTGGGGGGGGGGGGGGGGGGGGAGTGTGCATTTGCTTTTCTGAAGGGGCCCCCCTTTGCAGATTCTTAAACCAATTTGCCCTAAACCAGGACAGCTACAACAAATGAGAACAAGGGGAGGAGAGAGCATTGGGATAGGGATTGGATCTTGGGGTAAGGGACAGGGAACTTCCTGGAACAAAGGGTAGGGTTTGGGCTGATGGATGGGCCAAAGGGGCCGAGTTGTCTTGAGGGAAAAATCTGGTAAGGAGGGAGGGGATTCCTCCAGGGACACTTGGGTAGGAAAGCATAACACAGGGGAGAAATTAAGTGTAATAACTTGGGGAACACTTGAATGTACCACAAGATACAGAACATTTGGCTCAATAAATTAACACACTGCAACACAGAAATTCAGGCTTCCAGCAGCTGAGAGGTGGCACTATTAGAACCCGCAGCAGCTGGTGAAAGCCATCTCTGTCCTTCAGGCTCTTGCTGTGTGGGAAGGTGCTGCGAGTTGTGGTGGCTGCACTCCCCCTTTGCTGGGAGGATGATCTGTACCAGGGAGACCAGAAAGCTGCCATGGTGAGCAAAACATGCTCAGAGCATTACAGTTAAGAGGATGGCACTGCCCCTGAAGGTTAAAAAGCTTGAAAGCATAGA
The DNA here is from genome assembly GCF_035770615.1 of Melospiza melodia melodia. NCBI lineage: Eukaryota > Metazoa > Chordata > Aves > Passeriformes > Passerellidae > Melospiza > Melospiza melodia. The sequence goes on along the minus strand of NC_086218.1, from coordinate 6,108,450 downwards.
ATTCTGTGCAGAACTGTTGCACAGATTTTCTCTTCTAGAACGTGCCCATTTTTGTATTTTGTGGAGCAATACATGGGGTTTTTTTATTAAGGTTTTTGGGAGAATCTCAAGTTTATTTCTGTTTGCATTTTACATCCAGCATGTATACAGATTTTTTTAATTGTTCTTTTGTAAATACTTAGGGAAAAAATACTGAAGCATTTTTTAATCCTTTGGAATATTGTGATTAATATTCTTAGAAAGAAAACCTTGTTGAACAGGTGTGAAAATACAGAGAGAAGGAAAATAGCATAAAAGTCTTTTTAAAAAGGGTGTATAATGAGGACTGCAGAACTGAGTAATTCCTCCAAGGGCAAATTCTTCAAGAACGGCCAAGATATTTCCTTAATTTAAGGGGAAAATTACCTGAAGCCATACAAAGAGCGGCCAAAGCAAATGAAAACCCTTTGGAAAAGAGGGAATTTTGCCAGTGACATCAATCTGTCGGGATAACTGAGGGATGCCCATCATCCTTGCACTGCATTCCTTGATATTTATAGTGTGTTTTCTCCCAGTCTCTACGAAGGGAATAAGAAAGTGCAGTTTTTTACTGTGGGAATACACAAAATTAGAGGGTTTTGGGGAGGCTACAAAATGCAAGCTGAAGAGACAGCAGAACTGTGATTAGAGCTAAGCAGCAGCCATGAGATAGGCAGAGTTCCCGGAACAGCTATGTCAGTGACAATCCTACCTGTTCTTCTGAATCAGACACAAGAGTACTGAGAGGGAAAAATAAAGCACAATCTAAATCAGAGGTGAACCCTCCATTGCAATTACCTAATTGGTCTAATATTAATCAAAATTTAGAAAAATATTTGGATTCAAAGAAACAACTCTTTGCATTACCTGTAAGATATGGTCATAATGATGTAAATCCACGATTTGAAAATCATTCTCACCATGATAAAAAGAACTCCATCAATCTTTGAAAGAAAGTGGGTTCTCTTCTCCTTATTTTAATAATGTGTTGAAAAGTAATTTTTATTCTTATGACCTAGTCCCTGCTGATTGTCGAAATGTGACTTCCCTAATTTTAACCAATTCACAATATCTTTTATGGGAATTACAATGGAAAAAACTTCTTAATAAATTGGTTGAAAGATATGAAAATACTCCTTATGAGAATATAGATATTACCCAACCTAGCAGGTGATCCACTTTACCATAGACCAGAAAATCAAGCAGTGGAATTGCCTCGGCCTGTATTAACAGATATTAAAGGTGCTGCTAGAAAAGCTTTGTTTTCAGTTGAGCCAGCTGGTACCCATGTAAATGCTTATACTACTATCAGACAAGGTGGAACAGAGACAAGGTGGAACAGAATCCTATGGTTCTTTTCTAGACAGATTAACCCAAGCAGTCGAAAAGCAATGTCCAGATGAGCAAGCTCGCTCCTATAGTGTTCAAAACCTTGCTTTTGTAAATGCTAATGAGGAATGTAGAAAAATTATTTTAACTTTGCCTGATCAGCCTCCACCTATTACACAGATGCTAACAACTTGCAGTAGGCTCACTTCTGCACAACATCTTGCTAACATACAAGTCAATACATTAGGGAAAACATTGGAAGATAATCTGACACAACAAATGGATAAATTTGAAAAGCTCCTAGAAAAACAAGAAAAATTTTGGGAAAAATCTGTTGGTACTGCACCGTTGGACTCTGATAAAAAGACTTGTGGTAAACCAGGTCACATTAAAAAGGATTGTCCTATGAAAACAATCCAACCTAAACAACTTTCTATTTGCCCTCGATGTTAAAAAGGGAAGTATCTTTCTAAGTACTGTGACTCTCAGTTTGACATCGATGGCAGACCTTTGTTGTTAAACTTAAAAAAGAGCGCAGATTACCACCGCGCCCAGACACAAGTAGTGGTACCCCCTGGCAATCAGTTACCCAGTCAAGTGGTGTTAGTACCTCAGTCATTTATCCCTCAATCAACCAATTCTTAAATGGTTCCAGCTCAATAGCCTCAAGTGCAAGGTTCGAATTAGCCTCCTCAAAACTGATTCATCTATTAAATAATTTGTGTTGTGTAAGCATTCCTACTGGAATTGTCAATCTTTTTCAACAAAGACAAAATGTTTTGATTCTAGGCAAAGCCAACAACAAAATTTTTAAACTCTCAATCCTTCCTTCTGTTGTTTCAGTAAATTGTAATGAAGAACTAGTGATTTGAGCTCTTGCACTTGATGTTCCTATGGTAATTCCACCAAAAACACCTATTGCTATTGCATTTCTGTTACCCATGAATATACCCAAGTAAAACAACTTTCCAAAGAAATCAGTTGTGTCTGTGCCATCTAGTACCTCCGGTCCAGAGGTCTTTTGGGTGCAATGTTGGGACAGTAACCAAGCAAAATTGACTTGCTGCCTGACTCACTGTGGTAAAACAATTTATGTTACAGGCATGCCGGATACTGGCGCAGATGTCACTGTAATTTCTCACATGTTCTGGCCCAATGATTGGGATTTGGTCATTCCTTCAGGTTCCCTCATAGGGATTGGAGGTGCTGCCATGTGTTTGCAAAGTGCATCCATGATTAACATTACAGGTCCTGAAGGAAAGACAGCAACGGTGCGTCCTTTTGTTGTTCAGAAGCCTCTCACTGTTTGGGAGAGAGACGTCCTGTCCCAATGGGGAGCCAAACTGGAAGTGGGAAGTGGGCCTGTGATGGAAACCACATCAAAACCTGCCACTTGAAAGCTGACCTGGAAAACTGATCATCCTATATGGATTGATCAGTGGCCTTTAACAGAGAAAAATTTAAATATCCTTAAAAAATTGGTAAAGGAGCAACTTTAACAAGGTCACATCTCCCCCACAAATAGTCCCTGGATTTCACCAGTGTTCATCATCTATATGAAGACATTGGACTCCTGGAGGTTGTTTCATGACCTGAGGAGATCAATGAAGTGATTGAAGACATGGAACCTCTTCAACCTGGACTCCCTTCTTTATCAATGATCCCAAAACACTGGCCTCTCATTGTCATTGATTTAAAGGACTGTTTTTTCCACATTCCACTTCATCCTGATGATTCTCCAAGATTTGCTTTTCCAGTTCCCATTATCAATCGAAGAGAACCCATGCAGAGATATCACTGGAAATCATTGCCCCAAAAACTGAAGAACTTGCCTTTAATTTGCCAGTATTTTGTTACCCAAGCTTTGTCTCCAGTTCAACAGAAGTTTCCCAGATCCATGATTCTGCACTACATGGATGATTTGCTCATCGCAGCTCCAACACAGGCAAAGATGGACTGAACCCGTGCTAGTGTTACTGAAATTCAAAATGCTGGACTCGCAATTTCTGCTAGAAAAATCCAGGAAGTTCCACCCTGGAAGGATCTTGGATGGAAGATGACTGAGAAAACAATAACACTGCAGAAGATACAGCTCCAGACCAGTGTCAGCAATCTGCAAGGCTTACAGCAGCTTTTGGGAGAAATCAATTGGGTCAGACCTGTTTTGGGAATCACCAATGATGAACTGGGTCCACTTTTCGATTTACTGAGAGGAAGCTACAACATCAACTCTCCAAGAACCTTAATACTCGAAGCTCGTTCAGCCCTTGACAAGGTCATGGAAGCTCTCCAAAGACAGCAAGCTCATCGCTGTATTCCAGAAAACCCTTTCGTTTTCGTAATTTTAGGAAAAAAGAAAATTACACTTTGTGGTCTCATTTTTCTGTGGGACCCTTCTGAGAGAGATCCTTTGTTGATAATAGAGCGGATTTTTCTTCCCTAGAGGTTTCCAAAGACTATTTTCACAGTTTTAGAGATGATAGCACAAATTGTAATTAAGGCCAGGAGCAGATTGTTAAGTTTAGCAGGTCAAGAATTTGCAGTTATCTATTTACCATTGAAAAAAGATTATCTTAATTGGGCAATGCAAAATTCTGATAATTTGCAGTATGCACTGTTGGACTTCCCAGGTGCTTGTTCTGTTTATTACTGTTGTGGTCCGTTCCGGTTAACGGGTAATGCAATGATTTTTTGGTGCAAAAATATCCAGCAAGGCACAGGGGATTTGCAGTAACAAATCAACAAAATGCAGTTTTATTGAAATAACCACAACTGAAGAGTGTTGGTGAGGGGAACTGGGGAAGAAAGGGAGAAGATAAGGAAAGAGGGAGGACAGGAGGGTAGAGGGGTTATAGCTACTGAGACGTGGTGCCGCTTTTGTCCTTTGGGGTCCAGCGTCGAAGCTCACTGGCTCACGTCCGGGGACATCTCAAAAAGCACGGCTAACCAGGGCTCCAATTATATGATTTTTTCGTTGGGGGGAAGGGGAGCCAAAACAAAGGTCTCCAAGAAGGGGGAAAGAACAGAAAAAGGGGGGTACACAGTGTCCTAGCCAAGCAACAGGCAAAATCATTGTTTTCATGGCCCAATGCTTGCAGGTGCGTTTATTCTGGGCAGCTTTTCCCTGGTTTGTGCACACCTCTCCCGAGCTGGGGGGGGGGGGTGTTTAGTCCCAGTCTCTGGAAGAAGGTGCGAGGGAGGTTTTCTTGCATGGGGATTTCTTGTCTTCGTTCTTTGATGAAGAGACTCACATCTCTGCTTGTCTGTCACGGTGGTTGAAGGTAGATGAGAGGAGTCCTCTCTTGGAGTGGGGGGGACCGCCCCAGAGCTCAGACCAGCCAGGCCAGGAGGTAGGGAGAAAGTCCAGATCCATTGTTCAGAAAGGGCAGAATGCCCTCTTCAAGTTCAGTATGGCGTGTTCTGCAAACAACACCTGTGGAAACAGTGAGCTGAGAAGCACCTGACCTCCCCTCCCCACTGGCTCAGCAGTTTTTTAACTTTTTGGTGGTCTTTCCTTCATGACAATTGTGAGGCAAAAATGAAAGACATTTTGGACAGCCTCTCACACGACCCCATGACTCACGATTGTCTTGAGGGATCTTCATCAGCAGAACTCTGGAGTGTCATTGATGAATCTTTGGAACTCGTTGCATGTCGGTAGCATAACCTGGAAAAAATAGGGATGACAGAAAAGAGGAGGATAAAAAGAAGAGAGAGGGAAAAGAAAAGAAAAAGATAGGGGAAAGGGAAGCAATAAACAAACATAATTAATATTGATTATCATAATAATTTTCACACGTGGTTATTCTTTTATAACAATTTCAAAAATGGCTAATTATAATAATTTCAAAAAAATGGATAATTAATTAAAGAAATATCACTTGTATAACAATTTCAAAAAATGGTTGAAACAAATCACAAATAAAACAAAAACAACAAACAAATCATAATGTAAGCATTGTCTTTTAAAAATTATTTTCTAAAATAATCTACTAAAGATCAAAATAACCTTCTGTAAATCATACTTGAGAATCAAAAATTGCTCTAAAGCACATATGCTCAAATCATAATTGTTTTGTGTCAAATGTTTTGGAGACGTCTATAGCATAGAGGACATCGGCTAAGCGGTGTGCATTGATTACAGGCATCAATCTCCTTAGCCTTTTCATCATGTTCCATTTCATAATGAATAGGGCTGCTGACAAGATAAAACCAAGTGAAACTAGGATCAAAAGAACAACAATTGGATGGCACACACTGTTCAGGATACCTGTGGCAGTAGGTGACCACCCAAAGAGAGTATCCCACCACTTATGCTCAGCATCCTGCTTTACCCTCTCCATAACCCGGTGTATTTGTTCTCGAGAATTTCAACCAGGTCCTGATGGAGCAGCAGTTGTCTCACGAGGGTGAGGTTCATTCCAATAGGAGTGGGCATCAGCTTGTGAATCAGTGTGTAGTTGGATTGCAATAGGTAGTGAGAGGTAACTGGAGCTTCATAAGAGAAATCACATCCTACAATCTTAGTAAAGTTACAAGCACAAAAGTTTGAGTGATTCTTTGTATCTACCACAATATCTTCTACAAACACAAAATCACAAATGGTTCTAAAGCATGCACATCCATTGCCTATGTATAGAAGAACTGTTTCAGTAACCTCATTAAGACGAATCTCAAAATGACAGATGTTTTGCTCTGTGTCTAAACAGATATGCTGAGCTACGATTGCATTGCTTTCACAGATGAACCCTTGTTGTTTGTGGGGGCCTGAATATATGTATTGCTATGGAGAGAGTCTCTGTTAAGATCTATGTATTGTAAGATCTATGTATTAAATAAGTGGGTCCTTATGGAGAGAGTCCCTGTAAGATCTCTGTGGGTCCTAGTTACTCCAAACAAGCTACAGCTGCGAAGTCCTTAGTTGGGCAGCAGCTGTAGCTCGTGAAGGTAACTGGAATCAACAGGGGTGAGTCAAGAGCCCAGGAGGAGCCCCTGAGAAGACACACTGAGAACTGTGCTGCAGAGAAGAACAGCTTGGTATAGTATGGGACTTGAGAGATATGGAATACAACAAGAATACAACAGTTGTTCTCGGACAATACAAGATTCCAGATTAACAGTTTGCCATTTGTCATTGACCTGACGGGCCCATCCCCTATATTCAGTAGGGTAGAGAACAGCTCCGTCATGGTTTAATCCTAATGCAATAACAGGAAAGACCAAATGTACAGAAACATTGCATATGGTTAAAAAAAAAGCAGTGCTGTGTTTGAAATGGGATCATAAGTAAAGTTCACCAGATTCCACCAGGATTGGAATTCTCTTTCAAACTCAGTGGCACTGTCCCAGATTATTTTCCGAATTTCTGTGGGGAAGGTGCCTTCCTCGCCCTCTCTTATAATTGAAGCAGAGACTGACTGCATCCATAATTGTGCCTGGATACAGCTGAGGGCTAAGGAAACATTGTTCTGTGTAGCACTAAGTGCATCAATCACCAATTTGTGATTATTCACATTCACTCTTTCCCAATTTGGCAAAATGTTTGACAACAGCCACTGGTGTGTCCCTAAGGCTAACAGAGATGACCTCAGTGGTTGCTGTAATTTGGTCAGATCTCTAGTTGTAGCAGCCAATTTGTTCATTAGTACTTCAGAGTCAATGCTATTCAGAATTCCCAATCCTGTACCCATAACACCGGTCACGTCCCTTGGTGTTCTAATTTTAAAGGAGCTTCGTTTCCGAAGCCAAGTGGTTCAGCCTTCAAAAGAAGTTTGCAGAAGCGGAGAACAAGCTGGCTGAATATCTGAAACGTTGTTCTGCATTAGCAATTTGACCTGTTTGAGAGACATGCTGGATTGAACAATATTTGTTGTTGGCCAGTTTTCCTGATTATATAAGGTCCAATCTTGAAAATTCTTGGGATGAGTATGACCGGTGGTACAGGTGAAGTGGTGACAGTGGTAAAGTAGGTTTAGCATTCATTACAAATTTAAAAGAAAGGTCTTGAGTATCCTTGGACCAGAGGCAAACTACCTCCACAGTGTGAGTTAATGTAAAACTGTGCCAGCAGTCTCGTACGCTTGGGTGCATACAGACTTGCTCCTGTTTGTTTTCCTGATCTGTGGAAACACTGATTGCAATTGCTTTGCTATAGTCAGACCCATTAACCATTCAACACCCGATGCTAATTTGTTCTCCCACTACTCCTTGAAGCTCCCAGGTTTTCTGTTTCTCCCATTCTCGTCAAGTATACAACTTGTCTTCATGTGTAACTACTGTTAGTAAGTTTAGACCCATGACATCTCCCATAGATCTGATAAATTGCAGGAAGGCCTGAGACCAGGGCCATGTAAAGGGGCCTCCTGTTGCCTCTGCCAATTGGGGTCTGATTGCCGTGTTTACCGTGCTCAGTGCAGGCCTTGCAGTGTCTGCCCTTTGAGATGTATTAGAAAAGGGCTTCACACCTTGCGTCTGAGAGAGCGTAATTACAGCACTCAGTGTGGGTTTTGGTACAGTGTTTATCTTAAATGTGTAAACCAAGCCTCTTAGTCCTAATGGACTAGCTGTGTCATTCTGCCAGCAACATGTCACGTAAGTAGGTTTGACCAAAGTAAAACTGTATCATCAATCAAGTGATTCATCATTACAATCTCTTGTAATTGCAAGATTGTTCGTTTTGAGACCTAAAGCATAACTACCAATATGTTCCTGGTAGCAACACAGAGCGAGGGGACTTTTTATTTTGGAACTTCTCCATTTCTTCGTGGGACATAATTTTGCTGAAGGGATGTCCAGATGATTCCTTCCACCTGTTTCCATAAAATTTCCTGCAATTCTGATGGAGGTGGCCTTTTCATGGAGAGTTCCTTCCACCTTTCTGCATGTTACCAAAATTCACTCACCAACCTGTCAGTGTTCTGATCAACTCATTCTGGTCCCATCTCCACTCATTCGGGCGGTACACCTTGGAGTCATGCTGCACTAGGGTTGCCAGGCTCAGGTAACGGCCCTTGGGATAGGTTCCAAGAACATTGGTGTGCTGGACGATGGCTTCAGGCCACAGCTGCTCACCAGGGGGCTGTCCATGAAATTGTGGTAATATGCAGAAAAGTATTAGCAAGGCTATCATGTTTTCAGATGATTCTCATGTCCCTCGGGGTTCTCTTGTAAAAGCAAGAACAATAAAACATCCTGCCACTGAGAGGCAGAAAGGAGTTTAAAAGGAGGGGATTATCCAGCGTGTGTGTATGCGGTGCTCTTTTCCAAGAGCGTCAGAGGCTACCCATGCATATTTATTCAGAGGGGTTTTCAGCACAAGCGGTACCTCGCCCACCGTGGGGAGGTCCACTAAGACAGGTTGTCCAGGGTAATGTGATGGATTGTTTGCATCGTCGGGACCTTCCAGCGAAGGGATGATGCTTGGAGGTGTGGGGTAAAAAGCGGTGACTTTGGGGCAGCCGTTCACTCCCCACCTGCTATTTACCCCCTTAACAGCCTCCCACAGCCAGCAGTCCCAGTTTGCTTTCTGGGGCTTAAGGAACCGCTTTAAAAGGCCATTTGTCCTTTCCACGATCCCGTTAGCCTGAGGGTAGTAAGGAGTATGAAAAGTCCACTTTATGCCTTCGGCTCTGGCTCAATCCTGTACCACGTTGGCAGTAAAGTGAGACCCATTGTCAGACTGAAGTTCTTGCGGCTTTGGAAAAGTTCCAAACCACTCCTGCAAAGCTTTAACTGTATTTTCACCTGTGGCCCTTTTAAAAGCATCAGCTTGTACCAACCCAGATACAATTTCCACTCCTACTAACACAAAATGTTTACCTCCTGATTTCTTAAAAGGACCAATATAATCTACCTGCCACACATCCCACAAGCCTTTACCTTTCCTCAAATGCAGAGGGTCATCCTCTAAAGGATGCCTCTCCAGTCGCTTGCGGCACTGTTCGCAGGCCGATATGCATGTTTTACACATTTCCCTGGTGACTGGCCAGCCGTGGGCGTGTGCTTCCTGGTACAGATCTTTGGCACCTGTGTGCTGTCTTTTTACATGTAACCACTATAACAGTTGATTCCAATCCTCTGAAATAGTTTCTTCTTTCAGGGGGCTAAGCCTTGCTAGTTCATCAACTCTGTTGTTTCATTCATCTGCTTGATTCCCATCTATTTTGATGAGAAGCTACCCAACCAACCAGAAAGTTTCCTTTACTCGCGATTTCTAGGATTTCTTTCCACTTATCTTTCTGCCACACTGGGATTCTGTTAACTTCCCAGCCATTCTGTTGCCAGAAAGGGAGCCACTCAGTGCAGCCTTTGTATACCGCATATGAATCAGTGTAGATGTAAACAGGAGAAGTGTTCTGTGCCTGACGTTGCAAAACACTCCAGAGAGCTACGAGTTCTCCAACCTGAGCGCTGCCCTCTCCTTCTATGATAATCTTTTCACCAGATGAAATATGTAAGGCAGCCGCCTTATATTTCCAAGTCTTTCCTTCCTGCTTAGAGGAAGCATCTGTAAACCAACAGTTTGCTGCTAACTCAGGTGAGAAGGGTGGTGCTTCTTTTATTACAGAAGCAGGTTTGTCTTGGCTACTATCTAGGCTCTCAGTGTCTTGTGTTGCCAAGAATTTTGCAGCACCTTCTGTGACAGGAAAGGTATTGCAGTAATACTCTATTTGAGCATACCATTTCCTGACTGACGACTTTTGAGCTATGCCATCAGGTGGAGGGGTCCCATTTGTGACAGCTTTAATTACCTTGAAGGGACCTCTCAATATGATGGCTTGCTGCCGTGTGATTTTCTCTACTTCAATGAGAGCTAAGCTAACAACAAACAATCCTTTTTCCCAGGTAGTGTATCTTTTCTCAGCATCTTTAAAACCACAGGAAAAGAAGCTGACAGGCCTTGTTGGACCCTCAGGACCTCGCTGCCAGATGTGTATTGATAGCCCTGAGGAGGCAAATCCCCATTCCACCTGGAAAGGGTCTTTAGCATGAATGGGCCCCAATGCCTGATGTGCAGTGGCTTCAAAAATCAGTAATTGTAATACTTCCTCCTGAGAAGGAGTCCAATCCCATTTGACTCCTTTCCTTAGTAAATTGTAAAGGGGTCTAGCAATGATTGAGAAATCTGGCATATGTTTCCTCCAGTATACTAACAGTCCTAAAGCTTGCTAGAGGTCTTTTTTGTTTTCAGGCATTTTCATTTGCTCTAAAGAAGTTAAAGTGTCAGGTGGGATGCATGTGCTTCCGGATCGCCACCAAATTCCCAGAAATTTTACTTCCTGAGAAGGCTTTTGGATTTTCTCTGGGGGAGTCTTTGAATCAAGGCTCTCCAGATGAGAGATTATATTCTGCTGGAGATCCCCCACCTCCTTAATTTCCTCTCCTCCCACCAAAATGTCATCAATGTATTGGTAAACACCTACAGTGTCAGTTTTAGGTATTTTTTCTAATTCCTTAGCTAAAGCATGGTGTGCTAGAGTTGGAGAGTGTTTGTATCCCTGAGGGAGTCTGGTGAATGTGCACTGTTGTCCCTCCCATGTGAATGCAAAGCGATCCATGTCCTCTGGCTGTATAGGTATCATGAAGAACATGTCTTTGACATCTATCATTGCCATGACTGTGTGAGCTTTTTCTTGTATTGATGTTATTAATTCAGCTAAATTTGGCACTGTTGCAGTCAGAGGGTCAGTGTTGGCATTGAGCCTACGATAATCTATCGTAAGTCTCCACTTCCCGTTGGGCTTTCGGACTGGCCATATGGGTGAATTACAAGGGGACTGTGTGTTAATTATTATTCCTTGGTCATGCAAATCTTGAATAACCGGTTTGATGCCTTCCCTAGCTCCAGAAGGCAAAGGATATTGTTTCACATTGATTGTTTTACTGTAAGGCAGTGCGGGTGCGGTCTGAAGTAGCCTAATGTTAAGTGGCGGAGTGCCAAAACACCACAGAAAACCCTCAGTGTCTTCCCACTGCCTTCCTGCAAGGACATCCATCCCTAGCAGATTATTCGGGATGTCCCCAATTACCATTTTGACAACTAATTGATTTTCCTCTCCAGGGAGTGTTACTTTGACTAAAGCAACATTCATGGGTTCTATAGTTCCTAAAGCATTAAGAACGCAGCATTGCCTTTTTGTTGGAACAACTCCACACTTCTGGGCATCTCTATGTGTTAGTGCAGAGATCTGGGCTCCCGTATCAACAATACAGGTTACCAGAACTTTTTGGCCCCGTAATTAACTTGTAATTAACTTGTCTCCTGATTTGTTTTTTGTGAGCATTCGTAGGTAAACCCAACCTCCACCCCTTCGCTCACCTGTAAGTGGTGGAGATATTAGTTTCCCGAAAGCTCTGTTGGTGAAGATTCACTGTTTGTGTTTTGGGTTATGGGCGGGTGGGCAGTTATGTTGCTTAGGCTCTGTGAAAGAAGTTGCGAAGACTTACTTCCAGCTTACTGCCAGTGCTTTTCAGGAGACACGCAGCCAGGGTTTCACTATCCAAGTTCTGTGAAAGAAGCTGAGAAAGAGTTAATTTTGGCTCACTGGCTGTGTTCTGTGGGAGAGGCTGAGATGCAGTTTCACTGCCCAGATTCGGAGGGAGAAACTGGGGAAGGGTTAACTTTGCCTCGCTGGCTGTGTTCTGTGGGAGGGACTGAGATGTGCTGTGTGTACTGAACTGTGTATTAGAATGGAAACCTTAGGGTATCAGCCTGGCTGTGGCCGTGCAGCTCACCAGGGACCCCCAGAAGTGACACCTGGGTGAGAGGGGTGTCCCCAAATGTCCCCAGGGCAGGAAGGGTGAGGGGGGACACACAGGGCGGGGAGGGGTGGATGTGGCGGATCTGTTGTGGGGCGCTGAGTCCTGGCTGGATGATAACAGGGGCGCGACAGAGCCCCCGTTGGAGCTCCGCAGAATCCCAGCTGCCAGTGGAGGTTTGGCGCGGAAACAATAAGGCAGCAGCACGGGCCTTGGGGTGGAACTGGGGGAACTTTATTCGATGGCAAAACTCCCTGAGTCTGTAGCAGGCTCCATGGAATTGGCCAGGCCCCATGGAGGGCTGAGGCTTAGCGATAGGAATTGCTGAGTCATGATGAAATAGCAAAATAAGCTCCAGTCTTCCACCTCTCGGACCCCAGCTTATCTCTGCAACCCCATAGGTCACTTTCCCCCAACCCCTACTATTGGACAAGTTTGGATCCCTTTGTACCCTATAAAAAGGGGCTGTTTTAGCCCATTCAGCAGAAAAAGAGCCGTCACTGGAACCTTCACAGACCCCCCAATAAAACCATCGCTGTGGAATGCCAGGACCTTTCTTCTCCTCTCTTGTCTGCTTCCCCCAGTAGCCTGCCAGGCACCTTAGCAAGCAAAGAGCTGGAATTCCAAGAGAGCTGATAATCACTAAAGAGCTGATATCCACTAAGCTTGCTTAAGGTAGCCATGGCTGCGAGCAGCCTGGGTATTTGGACTCTGTCCCCAGCAGGGACTGAGCTATCCGGCCCCTTGCTCGGGGGCAAAACCCAGGCTGAGGGGCAATGCCAGTGCAGGATCCCAGGACCCTGAACAGAGGGCAGACAACAGCTTATAAATGGGGGGGTCTCAGGGAGGATACAATCTCTAGCTAATTGGGGGAACTGGGGGTGGAACACAAGGCAGGGAATACAATGTGTAAACCAAGGAAGGATTTCAAGGGAGGAGAACAGCTTGAGTAAACTAATGGGGTTTCAAAGGATACAAAACTGACAGGGAAGTTTCTAAAGGGGAGGGCAGGTTCGGGCAGGGATTGACATTTAATGGAAGGAGGAATAAGGAAGGTTCTGGGGCAAAGGTAGGGCAGGAGGGGTTAACAGCTGGCAAGGGGGGGAGGTTTGAAACTTGGCAGGGAGTAGCTGGGTAACAAACAGAACTAAACTGAGTAACAGGGAGGACAATACAGAGGGGTTGCAAAACCACAAATTACACAGAGAACCTGCCAAATAAAGAAAACACACTACAAGAGGTGGAAATCCTGGAGGTGTCCTCAACTCCTTAAGGGACACATCAGGATTGTCCCCAGCAGGGGATTTTGGGATCCCTGACGGATTTTTGAGATCCCTGATGAATTTTGGGATCTGTGATGAATTTTTGGGGTCGCAGTACCAGCCAGCATGCGGAATCTGTCACGATGGATTTGGGGCTGGGGCTCTCTAATGGAGTTTTTGAGGTCCCTGGTGAATTTTTGGGATCCCTGATGAATTTTCGGGGTCACTGACTGATGTTTGGGGTTGCAGTCCTGGACACCATGAGGGACCTGTTGCAGGCAGCCGGGGCCACCCTTGGGGACAGCCTGTGGATCCTGTGGCTCAGTGTCACCAGCAACAGTTCCGTGGCTGAGAGCCTGGGGGAAGTTCCAGGGGGATGTGTGGACATCATGGATGAGGAATTTTGGGGAGTTCTGGGGTGGTTTGAAGTGGGACCCATAGCACAGGGAATGGACCCAAAATGGAGGGGGAAGGACTCAAAATCAAAGGGTGTCATGGGATGTCGTGGGGTGTCACAGGTGCCGTGGCAGGACTCTACCTGCACCAGGGTGGGCGCAGACACTCAGTGCCAGGAGCAGCCATGGGAACATCCTGAGGGACACAGGGACACCCTGCAGGACACAAAGAGACCCTGCAGGACACGACGACCCCAAGACCTCGGGGACTTCAGCCCCACCAGGGGTGGGGGCAGGGACATAGTGGGAGGGACAGGGACACACGGGACAGGACGGGGACACACATAGGGGTGACAGGGAGCCATGGTGGGGGATAGGGACATACAGAGGGGAGGGGACACGATGCAACCACGACACACATCAGGGGACAATGTTGCCACACCTGTGTGGATGCTGCCACCAGGACGCCTCTGGTGACATCCAGTGCAGGGCAACGTAACCTGACAGGTGACACTGACCTTTTCCCCTGTCCCCAGCCTGTCCCCAGGGGCAGTTGAAGTCCCCTGAGTGCGGTGGCCCTGGGACACCCTAGTGGCTGTCACTCATTTCCAGGCCACTTGTCACCAGCTGAACAATGATCCCACCCTGCCCTGATGGGTGGTGACATTCAGCTGGGACACCGCGGTGGTGACAGTGGGGATGTGGTGGCAGGAACTGCATCAGGCAGCGCTTTGCCATGTCCCAGATGAAGGTGCTGGTGGCACTGTGGTGGTGGCATTGACACTGTCCCAGTCCATGTCTCCATGCATGTTTGCCATGTTCCCATCCATGTCTGTGTTCCGCCATGTCCCACATGGTCCTGTCTATGTCCATGTGCCCCCATGGCCCTACACATATCATTGTCCCCCACATGTCCCCATGCACGCCTTAGTCCAATGCCTTTATTTCTATGCCAGTTTCAGGGCTTTGAAAGGAATGAACAGAAACCTTTTTGTTTCAAGGCAAAAAAAAAAAAAAAAACGATTTATATATCCCTGCTGGCAGAGCATCCATGTGCTTGGCAGGTGGGAAGAATCTTTTTTGGAGGGGTTTTCCACCCAACTGTCTTGAAAATTGAGGGTTTTGCCCCAGTCCCTCCCCATTTGGCTGTGGAAGATGCCCGTGGGCCAGAGAGAATTAAAACGATGGATTTATGTTGGAGAAGACCTCCAAGGCTATCCAGTGTTGTTAGGGCCATCAGAAGAGGCAAAAAGTGATTTTTTTCTGGGGTCAGGAGTGGACAAATCAGCTCTAAAAAATGGATTTTGGATGTTGGTCTGTGGATGTGTGCAGGTACCCACAGGGAGCCAGGAGGATATGGAGCCCCCCAGCCAGGTGTCTTCCCAACAGGGATCACTGCCACCACGGATCACCGGGGGTCACTGGGGATCATCCAGGGTGGATCTCCCATAGGTGATGGAGCTGGAGCAGCACACAAAGCTCTTCCTGCAGTCGGGACGGCTCACAGGGCTGCCCTTAGTGGTGGCTCTGTTGATGGTGGGTCACGGCTGAGCTATGCCGGAATCTCTTCCCACACTCGGGACACTCATAGGGCGTCTCCCCGGTGTGGATGCGCCGGTGGCTGGTGAGGTGGGTGTTGCGCTTGAAGCCCTTCCTGCAGTCGAGACAGCGGAAGGGCCTCTCGTCTGTGTGAATGCGCAGGTGCAGCAGGAGATGGGAGCTGCTCTTAAACGCCTTTGAGCATTGATCACACTCGTAGGGCCTCGTCCCAGGCCTCTCTCCGGTGTGGATGAGGCGGTGCCTGATGAGGTTGGAGTTGTCATTGAAGCCCTTCCTGCAGTCAGGGCAGTGGAAGGGCCTCTCATCTGAGTGAATCGGCTGGTGCCGGAGGAGATGAGAACTGGTCTGAAACCTCTTCCTGCATTTATCACACTCGTAGGGTCTGTCTCCAGTGTGGATCCGCTGGTGGTAGTTCAGGTTGCAGCACTTGCTGAAGTTCTTCCCACACTCTCCACACTTGAAGGGCTTCTCCCCAGTGTGGCTCCTCTGGTGGACAGCCAGGTGGGAGCTCGTCTTGAAGCTCTTCCCACACTCGGGACACTCGTATGGCCGCACCTCTGTGTGGATTCTCCAATGGATGATGAGGTTGCATCTATTACTAAAGCTCTTCCCACATTCTGAGCACTTGTGGGGCTTCTCCCCGTTGTGGCTCCTCTGGTGGACAGCCAGGTGGGAGCTCGTCCTGAAGCTCTTCCCACACTTGGGACACTCGTATGGCCGAACCTCTGTGTGGATTCTCCAATGGCGAACCAGGTAGGCTCTCTTGCGGAAGCTCTTCCCACATTCCGAGCACTTGTGGGGCTTCTCCCCATCCTGAAGCTCTTCATCGACCACCAGCTCTGAGCTTCGGCCACCTCCTCGGTCCAGGGTGGGTCTTTCCCCCTCAGATCCCCGTGATCTGCGTTTGCAGCCCCTCCGCATGCGTGACCTCCTGAGCTTTTCCTCCCTGTTGGATTCCTGTGCTGTGGAGCTGCTCAAAACAGCCTCTTCCACAAGGTTCTGCTGTGGGCATTTGTCCGCCCTGCTCTCCATCCTCAGCTCCTGGTCTGGGGGAGGAAGGACAAGGAGAAGATGGGATTTGCCTCCATGCCACAGGGAAGGACAAGGAGATCCCCCCAGTGCGTCCCCAGCAGGACAGCTTTGGCAGCAGGGTTGTCCTGCAGCCGGGGGCCGTGCTGGGCTGGGAGATGGAGAGGGAGAGAGAGGGAAAGGGGCACTGACTTCCTCCTCACCTCCCTGGGACTCCCGGGCCACCTTCCTCTTCCTCACAGCCTTCTCCTCCTCCTGCATCGGGCCAAGTTTTGGGATTGGGAAATCCTGGTTTGGGGGGAAAACAAGGGCTGAGCGTGTTGGGTTTGATGGTCCCGCTGCCCAAGTGCAGCTGGAGAAGTCAGCGCCCCTTTCAGCCTTGGGGGGCCCGGAGCCCGCTCATCCCCAGCCTCCCCCATCCCTCCAGGCAGCCGGTTTGTCCCCCGGCTCCGGGATCGCCCCTCTGCGCTCTCCCCACTCCGGGGCTCCCGAGCTCCCCTCGGCTCTCCCGGGGATCCCCAAATCCGAGATCGCCCCTGTGCCTGCCGGTACCGGGCGAACGTGAGGCTGGTCCCTCCACGGGAAATTTACGGTTCGGCTTTGGCGTCCGGCAAGAGTCACAGATCCCCTGCCCCACTAAAAAACCCTCCCGGAGACTCCCTGATGGATTTGGTGCGAGCTCCCCCATCCCGCTCACCTGCGGCTCCTGGAGGGGGTGATGCAGCAGGAGCCGGGGGGAGCTTCGGCCTGAGTGGCGGGGCAAGGCGCTGGGGAAACCAACGTGGCTCTGCTGCTCCTCTTCCTTCCGCTCCTCCTCCGCTCCCAGCCCGGCCCCGGCAGCGCCGACACCCAAAAGCAGCAGCGCTCTGCCCTGGGCGGGTTCCGAAACAACCCCGCTCCGCGCAGCACTGGGAGCGATCCTGGGAACAGCTGGAGCAATTCTGAGATCAGCGGGAAGGATTTGGGAGCGCTTTCCCTGCCAGGGCCGCTCTTACTGGGAGCACTGGGAGGGAACTGGGAGCAAACAGCAGCCGGAGGAGGTGGGCGGGGCCAAGCCACAGGGGGTGGTTATGCAAATAATGAAGCGATTGTGCTCGGGGATTGGTGGATGGGAACAGCGCGGGGTTATGTGAGGGCCGGGGGGGGCCGGAGCGATGGCCGCGGCGTCCGGTGAGAGGGGACAGGGAGCGGGAATGGGGCCGGGGAATGAGAATGGGGACAGGGACTGTGAATGAGACCTGGGAAGAGAATATGGGAACGGGACAGGGAGCATGGAAAGAGCAACCGGAGAGAGAATATGGGCTGGAGATTGGTGCTCCAGAGTGTCCCAGTGAAAGCCAGCAGGGGCAGTGAGCTCTGCAGCTGGGCCTCCCCTGCGCTGCTGCGGCCCAGGGCCAAAGGCGGGAGCTGCAGCCTCGCTCCTGTCTCTCGAACAGAAGCCTCCTCCAGGCCCATGGCCCCTGCATGGCCCCAGCATGAGGGAGGGCTCTGAGGCACAGCGGCTGCTGGCAGGAGGGGCTGCTCCGGCCAGCTGGGGGCCTCTGAGAAATGCCCAAAGCCTTGTGCTCTCTGCAGCTGGCCAAGGACAGCAGCAGGGCTGAACGGTTCGTGTGGCACAGCCAGCCCGAGCTGTGCAGCCCTCAGCAATGGGACCGGGACAGGACCGGGAATGGGGACATCGCCAGGAATGGGGACAGGGACTGGGAATAGAACCAGGAATGAGACTGAAAATAGGAGATAGGGACAGGGACCAGAACAAGGACCAGGATATTGGGATTGCAACCAGAAATGGGAACAGGGACAGGAATGGGGAGAGGGACTGGGATGTGATTGAGAAGATGGGTGAGGGACCTGGAGTGGGACTGGGGACGAGAATATTGAATGGGACAGGGAATATGGAAACAGGAACCAGAGAGAGAATATGGGACAGGGATTAGGAAGATGGTATCGGGATTGGGAACAGGAATACAGGAGTGAGAGTGGGAATGGGAATATGGGAGTGGGACAGGGAATACAGAAATGGAAATGTGGGACCAGTAGTAGGATCGGGAATACGGGAACAGGACGGGGATTATGGGATTTGGAATATGGGAACGGCAATGCAGAGTTGACCCAGGGCCTTTGTGGGGTCTGGTTCGGCAGCTCTGGAACCCCGGGCCTCACTATCTCACAAGGACCAAAGTAAAGGACGGGAGGCGCTCTTCTCCTCGGGACCAAAAATCCCACCTTAATTGTAGAATCACTCCAAGGGAGATCCAAGAGAGGAAAAGAGATCAAGTGTGTGAATGCGGATGATTTTAACCCCAGGGAAAGGGGGGCGGAGGAGAGAGGCCACGGCCAATGGGAAACAACTGATGGGAGGGCCGAGGGGAGGAGTAACCCAGGGCAAGACCAGCACTGGGGCTTTGGGGTGTGCGGGACAAACCATGTGACACAACGCCAACTATTCCCTGTAAAATAACAAGACCACCCAGTGCAGGACAATAACTAAAGAAACAACTTAGTGCAATACAACCAGACAGACAGTACAGGGACAGGGAATGAGACTGGGGATGGGATTCAGACTGGGATGAAAGCAGAATGGGCCCAAGACTGGGGTAACATGGGAATGGGCGATAGGAAAGGAGGGTGACAGCAGGGAGAGGGGGATCCTGCACAGGGAACACCGGGAACCAGGATGGGGGAGATGGGAACAGTCCCAGGGCAGGGGGGCCTTGATCAGCTGCCCCAGAACTGTGACCAGGGCCTCCCAGCTGGAGCCACTCAGCCTGGGGTGCCCAAAGCCCTGAGCAACCCCCAAATCCCTCCCAGGAACCCTCAAATCCCTTGGACCCAGCATCCCCCACATCTCCTGGAAGATTCACCCATGTTCCCATCAATGTCTTAGTTCAATGTCTTTATTTTTTTACTCCAGTTTTGGGTGTTTTGAAGAGACAAAGAAAAATGACAAGAAAACCCAGGCCATGGGGACCCAGGAGGATGTGGAGCCCGCAGGCAGGTGCCTTCCCAACACAGATCACTGGTCTCTGCCCACCGGGGGTCACTGGGGATCATCCAGTGTGGATCCTCCCATGGGGCTTGGAGCTGGAGCAGCACAGGAAGCTCTTCCCGCACTCAGGGCACTCTCAGGGCTTCTCTTAGTGGTGGCTCTGTTTGTGTTGGGTCGAGCTACAGCTGTGCCTGAAGGTCTTCCCACACTCGGGACACTGGTGTGCTGTGCTTGAGGAGATCCAAACTGCTCGAACACTGGAGCTCTTCCCACATTCCAAGCATGTGTAGGGCCGTTCTGTGGTGTGCACCCGCTGGTGGTAGAGGTGGGAGCTGTGCCTGTACCTCTTCCCACATTCCCTGCACTCCCAGTGCCGCTCCCCCGTGTGCACCTGAAGGTGGGTGAGGAGATTGAAGCTCTGGCTGAAGCTCTTCCCACATTCCAAGCACTTGTGGGGCTTCTCCTCATCATGAAGTTGCTCCCAGCTCTGAGCTCCTGCCGCCTCCCCAGCCTTGGGTGAGCCTTTCCTCCTCAGATCCCCGTGATCTGTGTCTGCAGCCTCTCCTTGTGCCTGATGTCCGGGGCTTTTCCTCCCCGTTGGGTTCCTGTCCTGTGGAGCTGCTCAAAACAGTCTCTTCCATGAGGTTCTGCTGTGAGGATTTGTCCGCCCTGGTCTCCATCCTCAGCTCCTGGTCTGGGGGAGGAAGGACAAGGAGAGGATGGGATTTGCCTCCATGCCACAGGGAAGGGCACGGAGATCCCCCCAGTGCGTCCCCAGCAGGACAGCTTTGGCAGCAGGGTTGTCCTGCAGCCGGGGGCTGTGCTGGGCTGGGAGATGGAGCAGGAGAGAGGGGGAAAGGGGCACTGACTTCCTCCTCACCTGCCTGGGGCTCCCAGGCCATCTTCATCTCAGCCTCCTCCTCCTCCTGCATCGGGCCAAGGTTTGGGAATGGGAAATCCTGGTTTGGGGGTGAAAACAAGGTGTGAGAGCTGGGGATTCCTCCTGCCCAAGCCCATCTCTAGAAGTCACAGGAGCAGGGATTGAGCTGGGAGAGGCTGGGATGGGCAACGTGAGGCTCTCAGCTGCTCCCATCTGATGGGGGCAGGGGGAATCCGACCGGGGAAAAAGGAAAGGCAAACTGGGAAAATTGTGGGCTGCAAATCCACACTTGGGCTTGGTGGGGACCCTGGGTAGGAAATTCCATCCCTTTCGGCTGATGCCTGAAATATAAGCTGGAAATAAATCCCCACAGAGCAGTGTTTCTAGATGTCACGTGCTGTGTTATATTCATACAGTAGGTGTTGCTCAGTGTCACTGTGTCACTACAACATCATCACCTACCTGCCAGAACTCATTTACATTGTATGATCTCATGGTTATTAGATAGTTCTTCTGCACTGCACTTGCACTTTCCTAATCTGGGGTCTGTCAGGAGTCTGTGATTGTCCTGGTTTTGCAGGGGGGGCATTTTAGAAAAGGCTTCCAAGGCTGTCTTCACACCCGAAGTTTTCAACTTGGTCTTTGGAGCATGTGCAGCTATGGTGTTCCTTGGTGTGTCTGGTCCTAACCAGCCTAAATTCTTTGTTTTGTGGCTCATTGGCTTTGCACAATTTCTCATTAGTACTACTCCCATCTATCTCTGAAGCTCTCTGTCTGGTGAGGTTTTTTTTCTTCTTTTTTTCTGTCTATTCAGCATTAAGCAACTAGTTAACCATATACAAGGCACTGCATTGTAGAAAGTTATTTATATCAGGTTATATAGGCACAAAAAATGTATGATTCAGGTTATCTAGGTATATTTATATAGATATATAAAAAGTAATGATTTAGGTTCTATTGATATCAGGTTATACAGATCTATCAGGTTATACTGATATCTTATAACTCAAGCTATAGCATCACTTTGTAACTTTGATCAAAGTTCTGTCGGCATCAGGGCCCTTCCCAAAGGCCTGGAGGTGTTGGAGCAGGGACTGCAGAGACAGGTGAGGGATCCCAGGAGTGAGATTTTGGGGATGGGATCAGTGGGGATGGGAATGTCCCTGGGCAGGGTCACACGTGAGCCAGGTGTGCAGGGCAGGACCTTGCCCTGTCCCCAAGCACTGTCCCAGCTGCAGGATCTGCTTCCCATCGGCCTCTTCCTCCTGCGGCCCCAGCCCAGCTTGGTGCTGAACAAAGGGGCTGGGCCGGGGTCATCCCCTGGTGGGGGCTGTGCACCCCCTCTGCCCCCTCCCCAAATTCCCTCTGGGGGAGCAGGAGCTGGGGCAGGAGCCATGTGGGGAGGGACAAGGGGATGACACCAGGATGGGGGGATCACACACGGCCCAGGGGGATCCCCCCTCACTCCCAGGTGCCAGGAAGACAAACCCCTACTTGGAGCCCCTGTCCCCCAGCAGCACCTTGTGGGCAGGGTCTGGTGGCAGCTCTGGGGGTCTGGGGGGTCATGACTGCCTAAAACCCCCTCCCAGCCTCCTCAAAACACCCCACAGATCTCTGCTCACTCCCCAACCACTCCATGCAACAGAAATGGCCCCGAGATCATCAAAACTCTTTTCCACCCCTCCAAAGACCTACCCAAATTCTCTCCAAGCTGCACAGCCCTTCCAGAACTCCCAAAACTCCCCCACAGACCCCTCAAAAGCCCCCTACACCCTCCCAGCACCAGAAATGCCCCTAAGAGCACACAAAACCCCCTTTCAGTCTTCTCAGCATTCCCTAATCCTCCTCCCATCTCCACATGGCACTGACCAGGGCAAGTCTGTGGACAGCAACATCCACAGCTGGGAGCAGCTCAGGCACTTCACCACCGTTTTAGGCACTTCCATCTCTTTGGGCTCTTCCCAGAGGCCTGCAGATGTTGGGGAGGGGACTGCAGGGACGGATGAGGGATGCCAAGAGTGGGGTTTTGGGCACAGGAGGAGGGGCTGTGTGAGCCACTTGCTGGGGTGTCTATCTGGAGGCCCCCCTGCTGGTCCCGGGCCCCAGGCTGCAGAGCTGTCACCACCTCCTACTTGGGGTGGTGGCTCTGGTGGGACCTCTGTTCCTTGGGGCTCTTCCTGCAGCCAGAGAACCTGTAGGGACCCTCCTCTGGGTGGGTCCTCCAGGTGTTCCATGAGCTTTGCTCTGTGAGCTCCTACTGGAAGTGACTGGGCTCTCCTGGGATCACACAGAGATCATACTGGGAGTGACTGGGAATGACTCCAAGCATGCTGAGGGCAACTGGGATATACTGGGAGTGTCTGTAACCCTGTTGGGAGTGACAGAGACCACATTGAGAACAGGGACCATGCTGGGGACAACTGGGACCATGCTGGAGGCAACTGGGAGCAAGTGGGAGTGACTGGGTCTACACTGAGGGCAACTGGGCATGACTGGGGCCCTGGTGGAAGAGACTGGGATCATACAGGGAGTGACTGGGACTATACTGGAGGCCACTGGTATCACCCTGGGAGCAACAGGGAGCAATTGGAGCCATGCTGAGGGCAACAGGGATCATACTGGGAGTGACTGGGCTCTGGGAAGCACAGGATGGTGAGGAGCAGGAGGATAACTCCCATCCCAGCCCCACAAATAACCCCTATTCCTGTGGATCCCCTGGCTCCCCCATCTCAGCCCTGCTCTGGCTGTTCTGGACTTGCAGCAGCTCTGGGATGTGCTGGGTGCACTCACCAGGCTGGCTCTGGGACTCCCAATATTCTGGCTCAAATCTGGCCCTGCTCAAAGAGGGTCCCAAGCAGGTGCATGCAAAGGTGGGTGAGGAGGCTGGAGCACTGCCTGAAGCTCTTCCCACATTCCAAGCACTTGCAGGGCTTCTCCCTGCCATGAAGGTGCTCAGGAACCACCAGCTCCAAGCTGCATCTGGATCTCTGGCTGCTTTCCCAGCACAGGGCGGGTCTTTCCTCCTCACGGCTTCCTGGGCTGGGTTTGCAGCCCCTCTTCATGTGGGATCCCCGGGGCTTTTTATCCCCATTGAATTCCTGCACTTCCAAGCCTCTCAGAACAGCCTCTTCCACGAGGTTCTGCTGTGGGGATTTGTCCTCCCTGCTCTCCATCCTCAGCTCCTGGTATGGTGGTGGAAGGGAGAGGAAGGAGAGGAAGGAAGGAGAGGAAGGAGAGGAAGGAGAGGAAGGAAGGGAAGGAAGGGAAGGAAGGGAAGGAAGGAAGGAAGGAAGGAAGGAAGGAAGGAAGGAAGGAAGGAAGGAAGGAAGGAAGGAAGGAAGGAAGGAAGGAAGGAAGGAAGGAAGGAAGGAAGGAAGGAAGGAAGGAAGGAAGGAAGGAAGGAAGGAAGGAAGGAAGGAAGGAAGGAAGGAAGGAAGGAAGGAAGGAAGGAAGGAAGGAAGGAAGGAAGGAAGGAAGGAAGGAAGGAAGGAAGGAAGGAAGGAAGGAAGGAAGGAAGGAAGGAAGGAAGGAAGGAAGGAAGGAAGGAAGGAAGGATGAATTTCTCCAATCAATCCACTTCTGGCAGTACAGCTTTGGCAGTGGGGTTGTCCTGCAGCCCGGGGCTGGGCTGGGAGATGGAGCAGGAGAGAGGGGGAAAGGGGCACTGACTTCTTCATCACCTGCCTGGGGCTGCCAGGGCATCTTCATCTTCCTCATGGTCTCCTCCTCCATCTGGTCAAACTTTGGGAACTGAAATTCCTTTTTTTGGGGTAAAAACAAGGTGTGAGTGTGTTGGCTTGGGTGTTCCTCCTGCCCAATTCCATCTCCAGAAGTCACCAGGTGTCTGGTGTCCATAAAAACCTCCAGACCACCAAGGTTCAGCCACCCTCATAAAAACCCAAACCACCAAGATTCACCAAACAACCATTCTCCCAGGAGTTCCCCCGCTCTGGTCTCTCCACTTTGGGGTTCAGGGGTCCCTCCTGTCTGGCCTTCTGCAGCTCCAGTGTGTATTGGTGTCCCCTCTCTCTGGGCTGCAGGGGCTCCTGGCAATCCCAGAGGTTCCCTTCCCTGGGCCCCAGGTGGGTGTCAGAGGGGCTCCAGGGGTACCAGCTGTGCGGGGTCCCCGTTTCAGGGCCCCGCGGTACCCAAGTGTCTCCGTGTCCATGGTCCCACCATCTCCAGGCTGCAGAGGGTCCCCCCTATCCGGGCTCCACGTTCCAGGCTCCCGGGGTCCCCCTTATCGGGATGTCCCCCCCAGGCTGCAGAGGCTCCCCCAGCTCCGGTGCTGCTCAGGCACTGTGGATTCTGCCACAAGGCTGAATATTCAGTTCATGGAATCTTTGTTATCTCTGCTTACATGTGCAAAACCAGCTGCTGCTGAGACAATCCTAGCTCCGACTCAAGGCTTCCCACCCAAAATGCTGCATTCAGTTCTGACACACCATTAAGAAATCCAAGAGCAAAACTGAACACTGATTACAGAATCTTGCAAAATCCCATCCCAGAACATTTTGTCATAAAATCACAAATATTAACAGATGCTGAGAAAGTCAACAACATTACAAAACAAAGTTCCAACAGCTGGGACTAGAAGAGTTCAGGCAATGCATTTGATTGGAATGAGCCCTCTCTTTCTGACATGTGAGCAATGCCATCAAATTTCCCAAACCAGGGAAATGGGGAGTCCTGGCAGCAGCAGCTTCACACACAGCAATGACACAGAACAGGGCAGGGCAAGAGGCTGAAAAAATGATAACTTCTACTTGCAATTAAGAACTCTTGTTTCAAGTTCTACTAAAGACACTCTTAATATGTAGTCAAAAAGATTAAAAAATACTAGTAATAACTGTAATATTAAGAGCAAAAGTAGCCAAAATGGCAATAATAAGAATGAATAATAACGGTAATAAAAGCTGACCATATTTATACTAGGTTTGATGGCCAGGTTTTTGTAAGAGGGGGCTCTAGGAGCACCTTCTGTGAGAGGATGATGGATCCAGCCGCTCCTCCATGTCCCACAGAGGCAATTCCAGCCAGCTCCAGGACAGATCAGCCGCCAGCCAAGGCTGGGCCAGTTAGAAATGGTGGTAACACCTTTGGGGTAAGAGATTTATGAAAATAGGTTATCATGTAGTTGTAGCTGTGACCAGGGTGAGAACATGTGAGAGAGGAACAACTCTGCACACCCCAGGGCACAGCAGGGCAGGACAAGGGGCAGGAGCTGATCCAGGGGCTGAAGCTGATTGCTCTGAGATTCCCTGGGGCAGCCCCTCGAGAGGCAGCTGGGCCCCTGCAGCCCATGGAGGGCACGGAGAGCAGAGATGCACCTGCAGCACCTGGAGGAGCCCGTGCTGGAGCAGGGGGTGCCTGAGCAGGGGCTGTGACTCCATGAAAAACCTGTGCTGGAGCAGGGACCAGGCAGGGGCCTGCAAACCCATGGAGAGAGGAGCCCATGCTGGAGCAGGGTCCTTCCATGTGAGCCCATGGGAGAGTGAGGCATGCTGCAGCAGTTTGGGAAGAGCTACTGTCCCTGAGATGAACTCACCCTGGAGAAGTTCATGGAGAAGTGTCTCCAGGAGGGACCCCATGGAACGACTCCTCTCCTTGAGCAGCAGGAGAAACAACAGGAATGAACTGAGCAGAACCCCCCCAATGCCTGTATGCCTGCACCCACTGGGGGAGGAGGCAGAGCTAAGAGGGAGGGAAGGATGGGCAGAAGGTGTTTTTAAAGCTTTATTTTACTTCTCACTATCCTGCTCTGATTGATAGTAATAAATTCAATTAATGTCTCTAAGTTTGAACTGTTTTGCCCATGATGGCATTTGCTGAGTTTTCTGTCCCAGTCCTTAACTCAACCCATGAAGACTTCCTTCTATTTTCTCTCTCCTCTCCATCTCTGGAGGGGAGTGAGAGAGCAGCTTTGGTGGGTGCCTGACATCCATCTCCGCTCCTTGTGATGTCACAGGCCCATGAGTGTCCCCAGTGTGGAAAGAGCTTCTGCCAGAGCTCAGCCTTGACCCAACACCAATGGAGGCACCACTAAGGGCAGCCCTGTGAGTGTCCTGAATGCAGGAAGAGCTCCGTGCACTGCTCCAGCTCCATCCCCCATGGGACAGTCCATGCTGGATGATCCTCAGTGACCCGAGGTGGGAAGAACCCCAGTGATCCTCGGTGCTGGTGTTCCATTTTGGGAAGACACCTGCCTGGGGGGCTCCAATTCATCCTGGCTCCCTGTACCCTTGATATTCTTTTAGTTTATCTTTGTCCTTTCAAAAATCCCAAAAACTGGGTAAAAATAGGCAAGGATGGGGACATGAGGGAATCTTGCAGGGGATGGGGGGATGCTGGGTTTGAGGGAGCTGAGGGTTCCAGGGAGGGACTTGGGGGTTGCTCAGGCCTTTGGGCACCCCAGGCCAAGCAGCTCCAGCTGCACTGGGAGACCCCGGTGAAGGTTCTGGGGCAGCTGATCAAGGAGCCCCTGGCCCAGGACTGTCCCCATGTCCCCCCTGTCTCAGTTCCCGGTGTCCCCTGTGCAGGATCCCTCTCTCCTTGTTTTCACCCCCCCTCTCGCCACCAGTTCCCATGTCACCCTGCTCTGGGACACGTTGTGCTCCCATCCCAGCGTGAATCCCACTCCCGGTCTCAATTCCTGTTTCTGTCCCATATTCCCTGTCCTGTTCCTATTCCTGGTCCCAATGCTCCTCTGAGATTTCCATTCCTGTATTCCCTGTCCCGTTCCCATATTCCCATTCCTGGTCCCATTCCAGGTCCCTCTCCCATTTTCCTGGTCCTAGTCCTGGTCCTTGTCCCCAGTCCTGTATTTCCTGTCCCTGTATCCATTCCCGATCCCAGTATTGGTGGACGTACTCCCGGTCCCATTCTTGAGGGCCGCCTCTCCCATGGGGCCCTGAGGGCTGCACAGCTCGGGCTGGCTGTGCCACACGAACCGTTCAGCCCTGCTGCTGTCCTTGGCCAGCTGCAGAGAGCACAAGGCTTTGGGCATTTCTCGGAGGCCCCCAGCTGGCCGGAGCAGCCCCTCCTGCCAGCAGCCGCTGTGCCTCAGAGCCCTCCCTCATGCTGGGGCCATGCAGGGGCCATGGGCCTGGAGGAGGCTCCTGTTCGAGAGACAGGAGCGAGGCTGCAGCTCCCGCCTTTGGCCCTGGGCCGCAGCAGCGCAGGGGAGGCCCAGCTGCAGAGCTCACTGCCCCTGCTGGCTTTCACTGGGACACTCTGGAGCACCAATCTCCAGCCCATATTCTCTCTCCGGTTGCTCTTTCCATGCTCCCTGTCCCGTTCCCATATTCTCTTCCCAGGTCTCATTCACAGTCCCTGTCCCCATTCTCATTCCCCGGCCCCATTCCCGCTCCCTGTCCCCTCTCACCGGACGCCGCGGCCATCGCTCCGGCCCCCCCCGGCCCTCACATAACCCCGCGCTGTTCCCATCCACCAATCCCCGAGCACAATCGCTTCATTATTTGCATAACCACCCCCTGTGGCTTGGCCCCGCCCACCTCCTCCGGCTGCTGTTTGCTCCCAGTTCCCTCCCAGTGCTCCCAGTAAGAGCGGCCCTGGCAGGGAAAGCGCTCCCAAATCCTTCCCGCTGATCTCAGGATCGCTCCAGGTGCTCCCAGGATCGCTCCCAGTGCCGCGCGGGAAACCCGCCCAGGGCTGAGCTTTTGGGGATCGGCACTGCCCGGGCCGGGCTGGGAGCAGAGGAGGAGTGGGAGGAAGAGGAGGGACAGAGGAGGAGGAGGAAGAGGAAGAGCAGCACCAACACCCCCCGGTTTCCCCGCTCAGGCTGTCGCTCCCCCGGCTCTGCCAGCATCACCCCCTCCGCCAGAACCCGCAGGTGAGCGGGATGGGGGAGCTCGCACCAAATCCATCAGGGGGGTCTCTGGGAGGGTTTTTTTGCGAGGCAGGGAATGTTTGGATCTTGCAGGGCCCCAAAGCTGGGGCGGAAATGCCCCTGCAGAGATCTTGGGGGCTCCCACGTGGCGATCGCCCGGTACAGGCGGGCACACCGGCAATCACGGATTTGGGGATACCCGGGAGAGCCGGGGGGGAACGTGGGAGCCCCGGAGCGGGGAGAGTGCAGAGGGGCGATCCCGGAGCCGGGGGACAAACCGGCTGCCTGGAGGGGTGCGGGAGGCTGGGGATGAGCGGACTCCGGGCCCCCCAAGGCTGAAAGGGGCGCTGACTTCTCCAGCTGCACTTGGGCAGCGGGACCATCAAAGCCAATTCAGTAAGCCTTGTTTTCCCCCCAGACCAGGATTCGTTATTCCCAAACATTGGCAGGATGAAAAAGGAGGAGGCCGTAGGGAAGAGGAAGATGGCCCGGGAGCCCCAGGCAGGTGAGGAGGAAGTCAGTGCCCCTTTCCCTCTCTCTCCCGCTCCATCTCCCAGCCTAGCACAGCTCCCGGCTGCAGGACAACCCTGCTGCCAACGCTTTCCTGCTGGGGACGCACTGGGGGGATCTCCTTGCCCTTCCCTGTGGCACGGAGGCAAATCCCATCCTCTCCTTGTCCTTCCTCCCCCAGACCAGGAGCTGAGGATGGAGAGCAGGGAGGACAAATGCCCACAGCAGAACCTCGTGGAAGAGGCTGTTTTGAGCAGCTCCACAGCACAGGAATCCAACGAGGAGGAAAAGCCCCAGAGATCCCTCACGAGGAGGGGCTGCAAACGCAGATCACGGGGATCTGAGGAGGAAAGACCCACCCTTAGCTGGGGAGACAGTTGGAGCTCAGAGCTGGGGGTCCCTGAGCAGCTTCAGGATGGGGAGAAGCCCCACAAGTGCTCAGAATGTGGGAAGAGCTTTAGTAAGAGATCCTCCCTGATCATCCACTGCAGAATCCACACCGGGGAACGGCCCTATGGCTGTGGGCAGTGTGGGAAGAGCTTCAAGAGGAATTCCGAACTGACCAGACACCGGAGGATCCACACAGGAGAACGGTCCCATGAGTGTCCCCAGTGTGGCAAGAGCTTCTGCAACCGTCCTGACCTGATCAAACACCAGAGGAGCCACACAGGGGAGAGGCCCTACTATTGTGGAATGTGTGGGAAGAGCTTCAGCCATAGCTCCGGCCTGATCGTCCACATGGTAATCCACTCCAGGGAGAGGCCCTACGAGTGTGGGCAGTGTGGGAAGAGCTTCAGAAGGAGCTATGAACTGAGCAGACACCAGAGGAGAAACACAGGGGAACAGCCCTACAAGTGTCCCGAGTGTGGGAAGAGCTTCTGCAAGCGTGTTGACCTGATCAAACACCAGAGGACCCACATGGGGGAAGGTCCCTACGAGTGTGGTAAATGCTCAAAGAGGTTTTACACCAAGTCCGATCTCATCAAGCACCAGCACATTCACACAGAGGAGACGCCCTTCCGCTGCCCTGACTGCGGGAAGGGCTTCAGATACAACTGCACCCTCGTCATCCACCGGAGGAGCCACACTGGGGAGAGGCCCTACGAGTGTGATCAATGCAGGAAGAGGTTTAAGACCAGCTCCAATCTTCTGCTTCACCAGCGCATTCACACAGATGAGAGGCCCTTCCACTGCCCTGACTGTGGGAAGGGCTTCCAGCACAACTGCACCCTCGTCAAACACCGGCGCATCCACACAGGGGAGAAGCCCTACGAGTGTTCTGAGTGTGGGAAGAGCTTCTCTCAGAGTGGTAACCTGACCAGACACCAACGGAGCCACTACTAAAGGCAGCCCTGTGAGTGCCTCAAGTGCAGGAAGAGCTTCCTGCACTGCTCCAGCTCCATCCCCCACAGAGGGATCCACCCTGGATGACCCCCAGTGACCCTCACTGGGTAGAACCCAGGCAATCCCTGGTGCCAGTGATCCATGTTGGGAAATCACCTGTCTGTGGGCTTCACATCCTCCTGGCACCCCATGGCCTGGATTTTACTTTCATTTCTCTTTGTCCCTTCAAAACACACAAAACCGGGGTAAAAATAAAGACATTGAAATAAGCTATTGATGGGGACATGGGGGGGATCTTCCAGGGGATGGGGGGCATGCTGGGTTTGAGGGAGGTGAGAGTTCCTGGGAGGGACTTGGGGGTTGCTCAGGGCTTTGGGCAGAACAGGCCCAGTAGCTGCAGAAGTGCTGGGAGACTCTGGTGAAAGTTGTGGGGCGGCTGATCAAATACCCCCTGCCCTGGAACTGTCTCCGTGTCCCCTGTCCAGGATTCCGACTCTCCCTGCTGTCACCACCTCTCACCCACCCATTCCCGTGTCACCCCGGTACCATTCTGCTCCCATCCCAGCCTGAATCCGATTCCCAGTCACATTTCCTGTCCCTGTCCATATTCCAAGTCTCTGTTCCCCTTCTCTTATTCACAGTCCTGCTCCTGTTCCCATATTTCCATTTCAATATTCCCTGTCCCATACCCATATTCCAATTACCGGTCCCTGTCCCCATTCTCTGTGCCATTCCAGTTCCGGGTGCCATTTCCGATCATGTCCCCATTCCCATTTCTGTTCCCTGTCCCCATTCCTGCTCCCTGTTCCCTCTCACCGGACACCGCCGCCATCGCTCCGGCCCGTCCGGCCCTCACATAACCGAGCAAACCCCGCGCTGCTCCCGCCCACCAATCCCAGCGCGTGATCGCTCTCTTATTTGCATAACCACGCCCTCTACCTTGACCCTGCCCACCACCACCTGCAGCCGCCTCCGGCTGCTGTGTTCTCCCACTTCCCTCAGTGCTCCCAGTAAGAGCAGGACTGTCAGGGAAAGCGCTCCCAATTCCTTCCCGCTGCGCTCAGGATCGTTCCCGGTGCTCCCAGTTTCGCTCCCAGTGCCGCGCTGTTTCGGAACCCACCCAGGGCAGAGCGCGGCTGCTTTTGGGGATCGACGTTGCCCGGGCCAGGCTGGGAGTGAAAGAAAAGCGGGGGGAAGAGGAGGGACAGAGAATGTGGAGGAAGGAGTGGAAGGAAGAGGAGCAGCAGAACCACGCTAGTTTCCCCGCCGCCTTCCCCTGCTGCTTTGGTCGACGCTCCCCCGGCTCCTGCTGCATCGCCCCCTCCAGGAGCCGCAGGTGAGTGGGATGGGGGAGCTCGCCCCAGATCCATCGGGGGTCTCCGGAAGGGTTTTTTCCTGGGGCAGGGGATGTTTGGATCTTTCAGGACCCCGAACCCGAACCGTAAATTTCCCGTGGAGGGAACACCCTCACGTTTGCCCAGTACCGGCGGGCACAGGGGCGATCTTGGGCTGGGGGATACGCGGGAGAGCCGGGGGGGAACGCGGGAGCCCCGGAGCGAGGAGAGCGCAGAGGGGCGATCCCGGAGCCGGGGGACAAACCGGCTGCCTGGAGGGATGGGGGAGGCTGGGGATGAGCGGACTCCGGGCCCCCCAAGGCTGAAAGGGGCGCTGACTTCTCCAGCTGCACTTGGGCAGCGGGACCATCAAACCCAACACGCTCAGCCCTTGTTTTCCTCCCAAACCAGGATTTCCCATTTCCAAACCTTGGCCCGATGGAGAACGAGGAGGCCGTTGTTTTGCGGAGAAAAGAAGAAACCTCACAACTTCGTAAAAGTTGTAAAGCCCGGTATGCTTTTATTACGACACGTGCCGGACGCAAGTCCCCCAACAAGGCATGGGTACCTCTGAAGACCTCGGGTCTTCTTTTATCCCCCTTCCAAATGCATATGCATACAGTTTCACAATAAGTTCATACATATTCATTCCGTGTGACATTTAGCACCAGTTCTTCTTTATCAAAGGAATTTCTAAGTCGGGGGCAAATCAACCTTGTGGTCTTTTCTGTTTTTCTTACTCTGTCTCCTTGCTGTCTCGGCATGCGAGTTCTTCCTTCAGCTTTGGCCTCACAGAATTTTCACCTCTCTTAGACACTTCACCTAATTCAGAATGGATCTTTACTCTGTCTCATTCCCCCCTTTCCTAGGAAATAAGTAAATTCTTTTACTTAATGAAAACCTTCACAACAGTAAGTGTCTTTTAGTGCTTCACCATGTGCTTTTGACAAAGATGTTAGTACAGCTATTCGTTGTAGCATTCTCCAGTTCCAAATTAACAATATAATAGATAATCCTAAGCTTACCCCAACTAATAGTAGTAAAACTACAATGGGGTGGCACAACTTATTAAAGATTCCATTTGCAGTTGGTGACCACCCAAAGATCACATCCAATAATCTTAACAAAATTACATATACAGAGATTAGAATGGTTTCTACTAGAGAGAATAACATCATTGCTATCAATTTGTACAGCAGCACAAGCAGTTTTCAAGCATACACCCTTTTCCAGTATATACAAGCACAGTTTTCTGGTCAGTGACTGGATGAATTTCGAAGTGACAAATACTCTGCTCAGTGTCCAAACACACATCCTGAGCATTAATAGTATTGCTTTCACAAATGAATCCCATCTGTTCTCTAGCAGTGCAGGATTCTAAGTTTACTGTCTGCCACTTCCCATTCATCTTTCGTGCCCACACTCCATGTTCTGAAGGATAGAGTATTGTTTTTTCATGGTCTGATCCTAGAGCAACGATGGGATGGATAACATAAACAGTGGCATTATGTATGGTAAGCACAAAGGCAGTTGCCACATTAGAAACAGGAACACAGGTGAAATTCACCATAGTCCGCCAGGTTTGAAACTTCCTTTCAATATCAATTGCATTATCCCACACAGTTTCTTGAATTTCAGCTGGAAAATTACCTTCACCCCTTTCCCATATGATCAGAGCTGCTGTTGCTTGTATCCATAACTGTGCTTGTATACAACTGAAAGCTAAAGACACATTATCTTGAACTGTACTAAGTGCTTCTACTATCAACTTGTGGTCTTGGTCCTCGGCCTTTTCATACTTCCTTACTTTGGCAGTACTTTTGAAATCTGTCACTGGCTAGTTCCTAATGCCAATAGAGATTACTATAAAGGCTGCTTCAATTTTGTTAGGCTACCTGCTGCAGTGGCCAGTTTATTCACCAGTATTTCTGAATCAATTCCATTTAAAACTCCTAATCTTGTCCCTAATATGCCAGTTAGATGTTTGTTATGGGGAACAGGAACTGCTTTCTGTTTATGACCATCCTTCCCTGCCAGAGGGATGTGCTGGGCTCACACTGCAAATTCAGACACACTTCCCAAGTGTATCTGACAGAGGTTTAGGTCATATTTGAGGCAGATGTTTGTTCTGAAATGTAGAGACCTCAGGAATCTCCTTCCCCCTCCAGAGCACCTGATTTCCCAGATGTGTGGCAAGCAGGAATGTCTCTCCTGGTCTACGAAACCTCACCCACCTTGCCCCTAGCTTCAGGTCTAAGCCTCAAGTAAATAATGAAGGGGAAGTCTGAGAGAAGAGCCTAAATTCATTGCAGTGCCTCAGAAGAAACTGGGATCAGGTTTCTGCTACTTGAAACACTCAGCACAAAAGTGATGCTCAAAATCCTACAGCCTGCTGCTGAACTCTGAGGGGGGGGGTCTCTCTCTACCTCTTTTAAGCAGAATCCAACTGCCTCAGACTGGGACAATCACTGATCCAAATCTCAGTAGGAAAAGGGATAGCTATAAATAAAGAAAATCACCTTCCTTGCTTGGGTTAATTTACCACCTGCAGTTCAGCACCCTTTACCAGTCATTGCCTGAGTGTTCAGCCAACCGGCTTGGAAAATGACCTAAGGAGCTGTTGTTCAGTCACATTCTTTACTACGTTAGGTTCAAGTTTGGAGTTTGGGTAGGGTCTGAACTAGTATGGGGTGTATAAGGCCCTGCTGTGGTAAAAAGTGCAGTGTCCACTTTGAATTCAAATGAAAGTCTGATAGTAATTTGAGCTCAAAGGCAGGTCACTTCTACAGGCTGTATCAAGGTGAAATTACACCAACAGTCTGATTCACTTAGGTTATCACAGACTTCCTGGTGTTCATATACACCAGGGGAGGTTCAGACACTAATTACATCTGGTCTCTCATAAGCTACCCTATTGATGACCTGGTACCCTACTTTGATTTCTTCTCTTCTGATTCCTTGAAGAGTCCACAGTTCCTGTTCTTGCCATTCTTGCTCCTCACATACCTGATTCTCGTGGATTACTACAGTAGATATGTTTAAATCTTTTATCTCAGAAGGTTTTCCTATGGATCCAGTATACTGATTAAATGCCAGGGACCAAGGCCATTTAGCATTACTTTGAACAGAGGTACTCTCAAGTTCTGAAACTTCAGTTATGATTACACACAATACAATTCTACAAACTAAAATATGAGCTACTCCCGACCGCAATATACTCAGTTTGCCCGAGTACGTTTTAATCTCAGTTCATTGTCTCCTGGCGTCACTCCTTAAGGAGTTTCTGGGCCTTCTTCACCCGAGAGTGATGGATCCAGGCATTCTGCTCCTTGATTTTGATTGCAGTGAAGGTGGTGAGAAGTACTCGCAGTGGTCTGTCCCACTGTGGTTCTGAAGTCTTCTCTGTAAGAGACTTAACATATACATCATCCCCAGGCTATCTAACTCCCTGCTCCGAGTTCCAGCCACATGTTTCTCAATTACTCTGAGCTGTTTGCTTAATGCCACCATGTAGGTGGACATTCTGGACATTCCCTTTGTATTCTATATGGTCTTCTATAAGTGTCCTGGTTTAGGACAAATTAGGGGAAATCTCCAAAAGGGAGCCCGCCACACAAAACAAACCTCCAACCACCCTGCCCCCAACACCGGGTTCGGGAAGGAATTTCTCGGAGGAGCAAAGTGGAAAACAAAACCTATTTATTTACAAGTAACAAAAGAACACTCCCCAACACAAGAAAAGAAAAAAAACCGACTGGGTTGTGAGGGTGCCAGGCTTCTCTTGCAAGCTCCAGGTGTCCTGGACGTCTCAGGTCAGGTCCGGAGCCGGTCCAGTATCTTCAGGGGAGGGTAAGAAAGAGGGAACAAAAGAAAAGGAAAAAAAACAGCGCAAAAAGCAGAAAGCAAGCAAGCAAAGCGGCTAGCCAAGCCAAGCAGCCAAAAGCCAAAAGCAAAAAAAGGCCTGGTCAAACACTCCCCCCCCTCTCTTCCCCGCCCCGCCGCAGCAAGACAGCCGGGGGGGGGGAAGAGAGAAAAGGCACAGCTGCCAGACACAACACACGATATTGGGGTAAAGGCTGTCAACCCACGACACTCCACCCCTTATCCCATATTGTGAATATACAATAAAAACTTTCATTTCACTTACTCACACCTTTGACACTTATGCATTCCTCTCATCTTACTTGCTCAGACCTTTGACACTTACTGTTTCCTTCTGTCTCACATTCAACAAACAAGGATGTTCATATATGAGTCTCATCCCACAATCAGGTCTCCCTGAGGTACACACCGTGTTGTTCCATCTTTCTGCATTATCCACCATGTATAACCTGGTCCTTGAGCAAAGACAATCCCACGGATGGGTTTGTCTGTACTCGAGGCAGGGTTGATCCATACTGTCTTTCCCAACAAACCTCTGACATGGGCCACTGGGGCTTTATCCCCATCTACTATATTAAGGAGCTCAGACTGAGCAGGACCCGCTCGGTTGGTGGAACCTCGAGTGTTAACTAACCAGGTAGCCTTTGCCAAATGCTGCTCCCAGTTTTTTAAAGACCCCCCACCAATGCTTTTAAGGTGGTTTTTAACAATCCATTATACCTTTCCACTTTCCCTGCAGCTGGTGCATGATAGGGAATATGGTATATCCACTCAATGGCATGTTCCCTAGCCCAAGTATTAATAAGATTGTTTTTAAAATGAGTCCCATTATCTGACTCAATTCTCTCGGGAGTACCGTGCCTCCAAAGGACCTGCTTTTCAAGGCCCAAGATAGTGTTACGGGCTGTGGCATGAGACACAGGGTAGGTTTCCAACCATCCTGTGGTGGCTTCCACCATGGTTAGTACATAGCGCTTGCCCTGGCGGGTTTGAGGCAGTGTGATGTAATCAATCTGCCAGGCCTCCCTGTATTTGTACTTAGACCACTGCCCCCCATACCAGAGGGGCTTCACCCGCTTGGCCTGCTTAATGGCAGCGCACATCTCAGAGTCACGAATAACCTGAGAGATACTGTCCATGGTTAGATTCACCCCTCGGTCTCGTGCCCACTTATAGGTGGCATCTCTACCCTGGTGGCCTGAGGCGTCATGGGCCCATCGTGCTAAGAATAACTCTCCCTTATGCTCCCAGTCGAGATCTATCTTCAACTCCCCTATCTTTGCAGCCTGATGTACTTGCTGGTTGTTTTGCTGCTCTTCATTAGCTCTACTTCTGGGGACATGGGCATCTACATGGCGAACCTTCACAGGTAACTTCTCTAACCGAGTAGCGATATCTCTCCACTCTTCCGCAGCCCAAATTGGTTTTCCTCTTCGCTGCCAGTTCGCCTCTTTCCATCTCTTCAGCCATCCCCATAGAGCGTTGGCTACCATCCAAGAATCGGTATACAAATAGAGCCTTGGCCACTTCTCTCTCTCTGCAATACCTAGGGCCAGTTGAATAGCTTTGATTTCAGCAAATTGACTGGATTCGCCTTCTCCTTCAGTAGCCTCTGCAACTTGTCGAGTGGGACTCCATACAGCTGCTTTCCACCTCCGTTTCATCCCTATGACGCGACAAGAACCATCGGTGAATAGAGCGTAACGTGTTTCTTCTACTGGCAACTGATTGTATGGCAGAGCTTCCTCAACCCGGGTCACTGGCTCTTGTTCCTCATCCGCGACACGAAAGCTTTCACCTTCGGGCCAATTTGTAATTATTTCCAGAATCCCAGGGCGATTTAACTTCCCAATTCGAGCGCGCTGCGTAATGAGGGCAATCCACTTACTCCAAGTAGCATTGGTGGCATGGTGGGTAGAGGGAACCTTTCCTCTGAACATCCATCCCAGCACCGGTAGTCGGGGTGCCAGAAGGAGTTGTGCCTCTGTACCAATCACCTCCGAGGCGGCTTGGACTCCTTCATAGGCGGCCAAGATTTCTTTTTCTGTTGGGGTATAGTTATCTTCAGACCCCCTGTAGCTCCGACTCCAAAATCCCAATGGTCGGCCTCGGGTCTCGCCAGGCACCTTCTGCCAAAGGCTTCAGGACAGACCATGGCTCCCGGCTGCAGAGTAGAGCATGTTCTTCACATCTGGTCCCTCCTGACTGGACCAAGGGCTACAGCATGAGCGATCTCCTGCTTGATCTGGATGAAAGCTTGCTGCTGCTCAGGGCCCCAATGGAAGTTGTTCTTCTTGCGGGTAACCAGATAAAGGGGTCTCACAATCTGACTATACTCAGGGATGTGCATCCTCCAGAAACCTATAGCACCTAAGAAAGCTTGTGTTTCCTTCTTATCAGTCGGTGGGGACATAGCAGTGATTTTGTTAATAACATCCGCAGGAATCTGACGCCGTCCATCTTGCCACTTCACCCCCAAGAACTGAATTTCTCGGGCAGGTCCCTTGACTTTGCTCTTCTTAATGGCAAATCCGGCTTCCAAGAGAATATGAATTATCTTCTCTCCTTTCTCGAACACTTCTATTGCCGTGCTCCCCCAAACAATGATATCATCAATATATTGTAAATGTTCTGGAGCCTCACCCTCTTCTAGTGCAGCCTGGATCAGTCCATGGCAGATGGTAGGACTGTGTTTCCACCCCTGGGGCAGTCGGTTCCAGGTATACTGCACTCCCCTCCATGTAAAAGCAAACTGAGGCCTGCATTCTGCTGCCAGAGGGATGGAGAAAAACGCGTTAGCAATATCGATGGTCGCGTACCACTTTGCTGCCTTGGACTCCAGCTCGTACTGCAGTTCCAGTATGTCCGGTACAGCCGCACTCAGTGGTGGAGTCACTTCATTCAAGGCACGATAGTCCACAGTCAGTCTCCATTCTCCGTCAGATTTTTGCACAGGCCAGATAGGGCTGTTGAAGGGTGAGTGGGTTTTACTGACCACCCCTTGGCTCTCCAGCTCTCGGATCATTTTGTGGATGGGGATCACGGCATCTCAATTCGTCCAGTACTGCCTGCGGTGCACTGTTGAGGTGGCAATTGGCACTCGTTGTTCCTCTACCTTCAAGAGTCCTACTGCAGATGGGTTCTCTGATAGTCCAGACAAGGTATTCAATTGTTTAATACCCTCTATCTCCACTGCAGCTATTCCAAAAGCCCACCTGAATCCCTTAGGATCTTTGTAATAGCCATTCCGGAGGAAGTCTATGCCCAAAATACACGGAGCCTCTGGACCAGTCACAATCGGATGTTCCTGCCACTCCTTCCCAGTCAAGCTCACCTCAGCTTCCAACAAAGTCAACTGTTGTGATCCCCCCGTCACTCCAGCAATGGAAACAGGTTCTGTCCCCACGTGTGCCGATGGCATTAAGGTACACTGTGATCCAGTGTCAACCAATGCTTCATAGTCTTGTGGCTCTGATGTGCCAGGCCATCTGATCCACACCTTCCAGAAAACCCGGTTCTCCCGTGCCTCTTCCTGGCTGGAGGCAGGGCCCCTCTAAGCCAGATTGTCCCTCTTTCCTTGGGCATATGCCTTAGAAGTTCCTTCAAGGGGATCGGACATGTCATCGTCATCAGCATACTTAACATCTCGGCTACGAGCGACCGGAGCTGCTATCCTTTTGGTGATACTTTCTCTTTTCTTCAAATCACGCACCCGTTGTGCCAAAGCAGCGGTGGGTTTTCTGTCCCATCTCCTCATGTCTTCTCCAGACTCACGCAGAAAAGCCCATAACTCAGCCCGTGGGATGTACCTTCTCTCCCCATCAAAGGAGCGCCAGCGTTGGACACCAGGGCCTCTAATTTGTACAGCTGAGATTTGAATAAGGTCCTCCTTAATCTCTTCCCGGAGTTTCTTATGATTCTCCTCTATTTTGTCCTCTAGTTTCTGCAGTCGGGTTTCCACTGCTGCAATTCTGGCATGAGTTGGGCCATGCACAGCATCTGCATACGCTCGAAGCTTCTTTGCCATATCGAGCACAGTCTCATATGTATCATCCTGCTTCATTATTGCTAGGGCAGAAGCGTATTCAGGTGGCCCAAGTCGCACAAGTTTCCTCCACATTACAGGTGTGCATGGTACCAGGTCCGGATTCCTAGTTGTTGTATCATCTGAGAAAATGAGCTCTGCCACCGCCATCTCTCTCAGGCGTTGGATCCCCTGTTCTATGGTCTTCCACCGTGTCTACTGCATATAGAGATCATCCGTACACAGGTATCGTTCTGCTACGCTTCTTAGGACCCATTCCCAGAGGCTGTGAGGGTTAGCCCCCCTCATCATACCTTGATCGATGACAGGATCATGTGACAGGGATCCCAAATGCCTCGCTTCAGTACCATCCAAAATCGTAACCTCCCCTGCAGCATCCCAAAGGCGGACTAACCAACTAATTATAGATTTGTCAGGTTGTCGTCTGTAATCCTTTCTTAGGCCTCTGAGGTCCTTCAGAGAAAAGGAGTCAATATTAGCTCCAGATTCTGTGCCCCTTGATGTGGCCTCTGATTTTGGTGAGGGTCCTTCTCCTGCATCATCATCATCATCCTCCACCTTTCGATCGGTCTTGCCTTTACACTTTCCACCTCTTGTATTAGCTGCAACAGCCATGGGTTGGGGCCTATTGTCTGATTCAGCTGCTAGCCTGGAGCCTGGGATGTTAGCTGCAGCCTGGGTCACTGGGATAGTAACTAACTTATCTCCCTGTTCCCTTTCTGCTATCTGCTGCTCCACAGTATCTAGCAGAGTACGGTAAACAAACGCCAAGGCCCAGCTCACTGCAGTAACCCTTTCCTCCTTAGTATTACCATGGCACTTCTTCCTCAAATACTTTGCCACCTCGACTGGATCCTGAATTTGATCAGATGGAAAGTCCCAGTCTATAGGATCGGAAAATTCCTTTAAAGTCTGGCCCATATCCTCCCATTTCCCACTCCAGTCAAGATTTTTCCTGCTTTGTTTTACTCCTAAGACAGGAGTGTCTCTAACCCCTCTAGAAATCTCAGTCTTCATTTTATACACACTCCAGACAGTATAGAAAAGGCTTAATAAATTAAATGCCAGAAAGATGGTTTCTTTCAAACTCAGGGGAAATTCAGTATTTTCTAATAGAGATGTCAACAATTTGGAGGAGAAGAAGGAAGACAAAGGCTGAAAAGCCCCTTCCCCTTCTTCTCCCCAAACAAACTGAGTAAACAACCATAACAACAATCCATACATTCCTGAAATAAAGTCCAGCATTTTTATCCGACACATCATCACACATAAGACCAGCACAATGACTATTCTGGTTAGTGCCCCCCGCTTACAAAAGCTACTTATTAGGGACAACATCAGAGCTATTTTTGGGTAAGGAAATAACCCCAGGGACCACAAAAGTATTAAAACTTCAAAAACCCCTAGGGACCAGAAATACCGGCAAGCTTCCACTCCAAATGACATTATGAATCACCAATATGCCCACCAAAATAGCCAAAACCAAAATATTATTGTTATAGGGTTTTTTTCCACTGTTTTTTGGCCTCCGTTTCCCGGCCAACGCACCAAGAAGTATATTGTCCTGGTTTAGGACAAATTAGGGGAAATCTCCAAAAGGGAGCCCCCCAAACAAAACAAACCTCCTACCACCCCTCCCCCAACACCGGGTTCGGGAAGGAATTTCTCGGAGGAGCAAAGTGGAAAACAAAACCTATTTATTTACAAGTAACAAAAGAACACTCCCCAACACAAGAAAAGAAAAAAAACCGACTGGGTTGTGAGGGTGCCAGGCTTCTCTTGCAAGCTCCAGGTGTCCTGGATGTCTCAGGTCAGGTCCGGAGCCGGTCCAGTATCTTCAGGGGAGGGTAAGAAAGAGGGAACAAAAGAAAAGGAAAAAAAACAGCGCAAAAAGCAGAAAGCAAGCAAGCAAAGCGGCTAGCCAAGCCAAGCAGCCAAAAGCCAAAAGCAAAAAAAGGCCTGGTCAAACACTCCCCCCCCTCTCTTCCCCGCCCCGCCGCAGCAAGACAGCCGGGGAGGGGGAAGAGAGAAAAGGCACAGCTGCCAGACACAACACACGATATTGGGGTAAAGGCTGTCAACCCACGACACTCCACCCCTTATCCCATATCGTGAATATACAATAAAAACTTTCATTTCACTTACTCACACCTTTGACACTTATGCATTCCTCTCATCTTACTTGCTCAGACCTTTGACACTTACTGTTTCCTTCTGTCTCACATTCAACAAACAAGGATGTTCATATATGAGTCTCATCCCACAATCAGGTCTCCCTGAGGTACACACCGTGTTGTTCCATCTTTCTGCATTATCCACCATGTATAACCTGGTCCTTGAGCAAAGACAATCCCACGGATGGGTTTGTCTGTACTCGAGGCAGGGTTGATCCATACTGTCTTTCCCAACAAACCTCTGACATGGGCCACTGGGGCTTTATCCCCATCTACTATATTAAGGAGCTCAGACTGAGCAGGACCCGCTCGGTTGGTGGAACCTCGAGTGTTAACTAACCAGGTAGCCTTTGCCAAATGCTGCTCCCAGTTTTTTAAAGACCCCCCACCAATGCTTTTAAGGTGGTTTTTAACAATCCATTATACCTTTCCACTTTCCCTGCAGCTGGTGCATGATAGGGAATATGGTATATCCACTCAATGGCATGTTCCCTAGCCCAAGTATTAATAAGATTGTTTTTAAAATGAGTCCCATTATCTGACTCAATTCTCTCGGGAGTACCGTGCCTCCAAAGGACCTGCTTTTCAAGGCCCAAGATAGTGTTACGGGCTGTGGCATGAGACACAGGGTAGGTTTCCAACCATCCTGTGGTGGCTTCTACCATGGTTAGTACATAGCGCTTGCCCTGGCGGGTTTGAGGCAGTGTGATGTAATCAATCTGCCAGGCCTCCCTGTATTTGTACTTAGACCACTGCCCCCCATACCAGAGGGGCTTCACCCGCTTGGCCTGCTTAATGGCAGCGCACATCTCAGAGTCACGAATAACCTGAGAGATACTGTCCATGGTTAGATTCACCCCTCGGTCTCGTGCCCACTTATAGGTGGCATCTCTACCCTGGTGGCCTGAGGCATCATGGGCCCATCGTGCTAAGAATAACTCTCCCTTATGCTCCCAGTCGAGATCTATCTTCAACTCCCCTATCTTTGCAGCCTGATGTACTTGCTGGTTGTTTTGCTGCTCTTCATTAGCTCTACTTCTGGGGACATGGGCATCTACATGGCGAACCTTCACAGGTAACTTCTCTAACCGAGTAGCGCTATCTTTCCACTCTTCCGCAGCCCAAATTGGTTTTCCTCTTTGCTGCCAGTTCACCTCTTTCCATCTCTTCAGCCATCCCCATAGAGCGTTGGCTACCATCCAAGAATCGGTATACAAATAGAGCCTTGGCCACTTCTCTCTCTCTGCAATACCTAGGGCCAGTTGAATAGCTTTGATTTCAGCAAATTGACTGGATTCGCCTTCTCCTTCAGTAGCCTCTGCAACTTGTCGAGTGGGACTCCATACAGCTGCTTTCCACCTCCGTTTCATCCCTATGACGCGACAAGAACCATCGGTGAATAGAGCGTAACGTGTTTCTTCTACTGGCAACTGATTGTATGGCAGAGCTTCCTCAACCCGGGTCACTGGCTCTTGTTCCTCATCCGCGACACGAAAGCTTTCACCTTCGGGCCAATTTGTAATTATTTCCAGAATCCCAGGGCGATTTAACTTCCCAATTCGAGCGCGCTGCGTAATGAGGGCAATCCACTTACTCCAAGTAGCATTGGTGGCATGGTGGGTAGAGGGAACCTTTCCTCTGAACATCCATCCCAGCACCGGTAGTCGGGGTGCCAGAAGGAGTTGTGCCTCTGTACCAATCACCTCCGAGGCGGCTTGGACTCCTTCATAGGCGGCCAAGATTTCTTTTTCTGTTGGGGTATAGTTATCTTCAGACCCCCTGTAGCTCCGACTCCAAAATCCCAATGGTCGGCCTCGGGTCTCGCCAGGCACCTTCTGCCAAAGGCTTCAGGACAGACCATGGCTCCCGGCTGCAGAGTAGAGCATGTTCTTCACATCTGGTCCCTCCTGACTGGACCAAGGGCTACAGCATGAGCGATCTCCTGCTTGATCTGGATGAAAGCTTGCTGCTGCTCAGGGCCCCAATGGAAGTTGTTCTTCTTGCGGGTAACCAGATAAAGGGGTCTCACAATCTGACTATACTCAGGGATGTGCATCCTCCAGAAACCTATAGCACCTAAGAAAGCTTGTGTTTCCTTCTTATCAGTCGGTGGGGACATAGCAGTGATTTTGTTAATAACATCCGCAGGAATCTGACGCCGTCCATCTTGCCACTTCACCCCCAAGAACTGAATTTCTCGGGCAGGTCCCTTGACTTTGCTCTTCTTAATGGCAAATCCGGCTTCCAAGAGAATATGAATTATCTTCTCTCCTTTCTCGAACACTTCTATTGCCGTGCTCCCCCAAACAATGATATCATCAATATATTGTAAATGTTCTGGAGCCTCACCCTCTTCTAGTGCAGCCTGGATCAGTCCATGGCAGATGGTAGGACTGTGTTTCCACCCCTGGGGCAGTCGGTTCCAGGTATACTGCACTCCCCTCCATGTAAAAGCAAACTGAGGCCTGCATTCTGCTGCCAGAGGGATGGAGAAAAACGCGTTAGCAATATCGATGGTCGCGTACCACTTTGCTGCCTTGGACTCCAGCTCGTACTGCAGTTCCAGTATGTCCGGTACAGCCGCACTCAGTGGTGGAGTCACTTCATTCAAGGCACGATAGTCCACAGTCAGTCTCCATTCTCCGTCAGATTTTTGCACAGGCCAGATAGGGCTGTTGAAGGGTGAGTGGGTTTTACTGACCACCCCTTGGCTCTCCAGCTCTCGGATCATTTTGTGGATGGGGATCACGGCATCTCAATTCGTCCAGTACTGCCTGCGGTGCACTGTTGAGGTGGCAATTGGCACTCGTTGTTCCTCTACCTTCAAGAGTCCTACTGCAGATGGGTTCTCTGATAGTCCAGACAAGGTATTCAATTGTTTAATACCCTCTATCTCCACTGCAGCTATTCCAAAAGCCCACCTGAATCCC
Source organism: Melospiza melodia melodia (assembly GCF_035770615.1). Taxonomy (NCBI): domain Eukaryota; kingdom Metazoa; phylum Chordata; class Aves; order Passeriformes; family Passerellidae; genus Melospiza; species Melospiza melodia. The sequence goes on along the minus strand of NC_086218.1, from coordinate 6,064,162 downwards.
TTAGGATCTTTGTAATAGCCATTCCGGAGGAAGTCTATGCCCAAAATACACGGAGCCTCTGGACCAGTCACAATCGGATGTTCCTGCCACTCCTTCCCAGTCAAGCTCACCTCAGCTTCCAACAAAGTCAACTGTTGTGATCCCCCCGTCACTCCAGCAATGGAAACAGGTTCTGTCCCCACGTGTGCCGATGGCATTAAGGTACACTGTGATCCAGTGTCAACCAATGCTTCATAGTCTTGTGGCTCTGATGTGCCAGGCCATCTGATCCACACCTTCCAGAAAACCCGGTTCTCCCGTGCCTCTTCCTGGCTGGAGGCAGGGCCCCTCTAAGCCAGATTGTCCCTCTTTCCTTGGGCATATGCCTTAGAAGTTCCTTCAAGGGGATCGGACATGTCATCGTCATCAGCATACTTAACATCTCGGCTACGAGCGACCGGAGCTGCTATCCTTTTGGTGATACTTTCTCTTTTCTTCAAATCACGCACCCGTTGTGCCAAAGCAGCGGTGGGTTTTCTGTCCCATCTCCTCATGTCTTCTCCAGACTCACGCAGAAAAGCCCATAACTCAGCCCGTGGGATGTACCTTCTCTCCCCATCAAAGGAGCGCCAGCGTTGGACACCAGGGCCTCTAATTTGTACAGCTGAGATTTGAATAAGGTCCTCCTTAATCTCTTCCCGGAGTTTCTTATGATTCTCCTCTATTTTGTCCTCTAGTTTCTGCAGTCGGGTTTCCACTGCTGCAATTCTGGCATGAGTTGGGCCATGCACAGCATCTGCATACGCTCGAAGCTTCTTTGCCATATCGAGCACAGTCTCATATGTATCATCCTGCTTCATTATTGCTAGGGCAGAAGCGTATTCAGGTGGCCCAAGTCGCACAAGTTTCCTCCACATTACAGGTGTGCATGGTACCAGGTCCGGATTCCTAGTTGTTGTATCATCTGAGAAAATGAGCTCTGCCACCGCCATCTCTCTCAGGCGTTGGATCCCCTGTTCTATGGTCTTCCACCGTGTCTACTGCATATAGAGATCATCCGTACACAGGTATCGTTCTGCTACGCTTCTTAGGACCCATTCCCAGAGGCTGTGAGGGTTAGCCCCCCTCATCATACCTTGATCGATGACAGGATCATGTGACAGGGATCCCAAATGCCTCGCTTCAGTACCATCCAAAATCGTAACCTCCCCTGCAGCATCCCAAAGGCGGACTAACCAACTAATTATAGATTTGTCAGGTTGTCGTCTGTAATCCTTTCTTAGGCCTCTGAGGTCCTTCAGAGAAAAGGAGTCAATATTAGCTCCAGATTCTGTGCCCCTTGATGTGGCCTCTGATTTTGGTGAGGGTCCTTCTCCTGCATCATCATCATCATCCTCCACCTTTCGATCGGTCTTGCCTTTACACTTTCCACCTCTTGTATTAGCTGCAACAGCCATGGGTTGGGGCCTATTGTCTGATTCAGCTGCTAGCCTGGAGCCTGGGATGTTAGCTGCAGCCTGGGTCACTGGGATAGTAACTAACTTATCTCCCTGTTCCCTTTCTGCTATCTGCTGCTCCACAGTATCTAGCAGAGTACGGTAAACAAACGCCAAGGCCCAGCTCACTGCAGTAACCCTTTCCTCCTTAGTATTACCATGGCACTTCTTCCTCAAATACTTTGCCACCTCGACTGGATCCTGAATTTGATCAGATGGAAAGTCCCAGTCTATAGGATCGGAAAATTCCTTTAAAGTCTGGCCCATATCCTCCCATTTCCCACTCCAGTCAAGATTTTTCCTGCTTTGTTTTACTCCTAAGACAGGAGTGTCTCTAACCCCTCTAGAAATCTCAGTCTTCATTTTATACACACTCCAGACAGTATAGAAAAGGCTTAATAAATTAAATGCCAGAAAGATGGTTTCTTTCAAACTCAGGGGAAATTCAGTATTTTCTAATAGAGATGTCAACAATTTGGAGGAGAAGAAGGAAGACAAAGGCTGAAAAGCCCCTTCCCCTTCTTCTCCCCAAACAAACTGAGTAAACAACCATAACAACAATCCATACATTCCTGAAATAAAGTCCAGCATTTTTATCCGACACATCATCACACATAAGACCAGCACAATGACTATTCTGGTTAGTGCCCCCCGCTTACAAAAGCTACTTATTAGGGACAACATCAGAGCTATTTTTGGGTAAGGAAATAACCCCAGGGACCACAAAAGTATTAAAACTTCAAAAACCCCTAGGGACCAGAAATACCGGCAAGCTTCCACTCCAAATGACATTATGAATCACCAATATGCCCACCAAAATAGCCAAAACCAAAATATTATTGTTATAGGGTTTTTTTCCACTGTTTTTTGGCCTCCGTTTCCCGGCCAACGCACCAAGAAGTATATTGTCCTGGTTTAGGACAAATTAGGGGAAATCTCCAAAAGGGAGCCCCCCAAACAAAACAAACCTCCTACCACCCCTCCCCCAACACCGGGTTCGGGAAGGAATTTCTCGGAGGAGCAAAGTGGAAAACAAAACCTATTTATTTACAAGTAACAAAAGAACACTCCCCAACACAAGAAAAGAAAAAAAACCGACTGGGTTGTGAGGGTGCCAGGCTTCTCTTGCAAGCTCCAGGTGTCCTGGATGTCTCAGGTCAGGTCCGGAGCCGGTCCAGTATCTTCAGGGGAGGGTAAGAAAGAGGGAACAAAAGAAAAGGAAAAAAAACAGCGCAAAAAGCAGAAAGCAAGCAAGCAAAGCGGCTAGCCAAGCCAAGCAGCCAAAAGCCAAAAGCAAAAAAAGGCCTGGTCAAACACTCCCCCCCCTCTCTTCCCCGCCCCGCCGCAGCAAGACAGCCGGGGAGGGGGAAGAGAGAAAAGGCACAGCTGCCAGACACAACACACGATATTGGGGTAAAGGCTGTCAACCCACGACACTCCACCCCTTATCCCATATCGTGAATATACAATAAAAACTTTCATTTCACTTACTCACACCTTTGACACTTATGCATTCCTCTCATCTTACTTGCTCAGACCTTTGACACTTACTGTTTCCTTCTGTCTCACATTCAACAAACAAGGATGTTCATATATGAGTCTCATCCCACAATCAGGTCTCCCTGAGGTACACACCGTGTTGTTCCATCTTTCTGCATTATCCACCATGTATAACCTGGTCCTTGAGCAAAGACAATCCCACGGATGGGTTTGTCTGTACTCGAGGCAGGGTTGATCCATACTGTCTTTCCCAACAAACCTCTGACATGGGCCACTGGGGCTTTATCCCCATCTACTATATTAAGGAGCTCAGACTGAGCAGGACCCGCTCGGTTGGTGGAACCTCGAGTGTTAACTAACCAGGTAGCCTTTGCCAAATGCTGCTCCCAGTTTTTTAAAGACCCCCCACCAATGCTTTTAAGGTGGTTTTTAACAATCCATTATACCTTTCCACTTTCCCTGCAGCTGGTGCATGATAGGGAATATGGTATATCCACTCAATGGCATGTTCCCTAGCCCAAGTATTAATAAGATTGTTTTTAAAATGAGTCCCATTATCTGACTCAATTCTCTCGGGAGTACCGTGCCTCCAAAGGACCTGCTTTTCAAGGCCCAAGATAGTGTTACGGGCTGTGGCATGAGACACAGGGTAGGTTTCCAACCATCCTGTGGTGGCTTCTACCATGGTTAGTACATAGCGCTTGCCCTGGCGGGTTTGAGGCAGTGTGATGTAATCAATCTGCCAGGCCTCCCTGTATTTGTACTTAGACCACTGCCCCCCATACCAGAGGGGCTTCACCCGCTTGGCCTGCTTAATGGCAGCGCACATCTCAGAGTCACGAATAACCTGAGAGATACTGTCCATGGTTAGATTCACCCCTCGGTCTCGTGCCCACTTATAGGTGGCATCTCTACCCTGGTGGCCTGAGGCATCATGGGCCCATCGTGCTAAGAATAACTCTCCCTTATGCTCCCAGTCGAGATCTATCTTCAACTCCCCTATCTTTGCAGCCTGATGTACTTGCTGGTTGTTTTGCTGCTCTTCATTAGCTCTACTTCTGGGGACATGGGCATCTACATGGCGAACCTTCACAGGTAACTTCTCTAACCGAGTAGCGCTATCTTTCCACTCTTCCGCAGCCCAAATTGGTTTTCCTCTTCGCTGCCAGTTCACCTCTTTCCATCTCTTCAGCCATCCCCATAGAGCGTTGGCTACCATCCAAGAATCGGTATACAAATAGAGCCTTGGCCACTTCTCTCTCTCTGCAATACCTAGGGCCAGTTGAATAGCTTTGATTTCAGCAAATTGACTGGATTCGCCTTCTCCTTCAGTAGCCTCTGCAACTTGTCGAGTGGGACTCCATACAGCTGCTTTCCACCTCCGTTTCATCCCTATGACGCGACAAGAACCATCGGTGAATAGAGCGTAACGTGTTTCTTCTACTGGCAACTGATTGTATGGCAGAGCTTCCTCAACCCGGGTCACTGGCTCTTGTTCCTCATCCGCGACACGAAAGCTTTCACCTTCGGGCCAATTTGTAATTATTTCCAGAATCCCAGGGCGATTTAACTTCCCAATTCGAGCGCGCTGCGTAATGAGGGCAATCCACTTACTCCAAGTAGCATTGGTGGCATGGTGGGTAGAGGGAACCTTTCCTCTGAACATCCATCCCAGCACCGGTAGTCGGGGTGCCAGAAGGAGTTGTGCCTCTGTACCAATCACCTCCGAGGCGGCTTGGACTCCTTCATAGGCGGCCAAGATTTCTTTTTCTGTTGGGGTATAGTTATCTTCAGACCCCCTGTAGCTCCGACTCCAAAATCCCAATGGTCGGCCTCGGGTCTCGCCAGGCACCTTCTGCCAAAGGCTTCAGGACAGACCATGGCTCCCGGCTGCAGAGTAGAGCATGTTCTTCACATCTGGTCCCTCCTGACTGGACCAAGGGCTACAGCATGAGCGATCTCCTGCTTGATCTGGATGAAAGCTTGCTGCTGCTCAGGGCCCCAATGGAAGTTGTTCTTCTTGCGGGTAACCAGATAAAGGGGTCTCACAATCTGACTATACTCAGGGATGTGCATCCTCCAGAAACCTATAGCACCTAAGAAAGCTTGTGTTTCCTTCTTATCAGTCGGTGGGGACATAGCAGTGATTTTGTTAATAACATCCGCAGGAATCTGACGCCGTCCATCTTGCCACTTCACCCCCAAGAACTGAATTTCTCGGGCAGGTCCCTTGACTTTGCTCTTCTTAATGGCAAATCCGGCTTCCAAGAGAATATGAATTATCTTCTCTCCTTTCTCGAACACTTCTATTGCCGTGCTCCCCCAAACAATGATATCATCAATATATTGTAAATGTTCTGGAGCCTCACCCTCTTCTAGTGCAGCCTGGATCAGTCCATGGCAGATGGTAGGACTGTGTTTCCACCCCTGGGGCAGTCGGTTCCAGGTATACTGCACTCCCCTCCATGTAAAAGCAAACTGAGGCCTGCATTCTGCTGCCAGAGGGATGGAGAAAAACGCGTTAGCAATATCGATGGTCGCGTACCACTTTGCTGCCTTGGACTCCAGCTCGTACTGCAGTTCCAGTATGTCCGGTACAGCCGCACTCAGTGGTGGAGTCACTTCATTCAAGGCACGATAGTCCACAGTCAGTCTCCATTCTCCGTCAGATTTTTGCACAGGCCAGATAGGGCTGTTGAAGGGTGAGTGGGTTTTACTGACCACCCCTTGGCTCTCCAGCTCTCGGATCATTTTGTGGATGGGGATCACGGCATCTCAATTCGTCCAGTACTGCCTGCGGTGCACTGTTGAGGTGGCAATTGGCACTCGTTGTTCCTCTACCTTCAAGAGTCCTACTGCAGATGGGTTCTCTGATAGTCCAGACAAGGTATTCAATTGTTTAATACCCTCTATCTCCACTGCAGCTATTCCAAAAGCCCACCTGAATCCCTTAGGATCTTTGTAATAGCCATTCCGGAGGAAGTCTATGCCCAAAATACACGGAGCCTCTGGACCAGTCACAATCGGATGTTCCTGCCACTCCTTCCCAGTCAAGCTCACCTCAGCTTCCAACAAAGTCAACTGTTGTGATCCCCCCGTCACTCCAGCAATGGAAACAGGTTCTGTCCCCACGTGTGCCGATGGCATTAAGGTACACTGTGATCCAGTGTCAACCAATGCTTCATAGTCTTGTGGCTCTGATGTGCCAGGCCATCTGATCCACACCTTCCAGAAAACCCGGTTCTCCCGTGCCTCTTCCTGGCTGGAGGCAGGGCCCCTCTAAGCCAGATTGTCCCTCTTTCCTTGGGCATATGCCTTAGAAGTTCCTTCAAGGGGATCGGACATGTCATCGTCATCAGCATACTTAACATCTCGGCTACGAGCGACCGGAGCTGCTATCCTTTTGGTGATACTTTCTCTTTTCTTCAAATCACGCACCCGTTGTGCCAAAGCAGCGGTGGGTTTTCTGTCCCATCTCCTCATGTCTTCTCCAGACTCACGCAGAAAAGCCCATAACTCAGCCCGTGGGATGTACCTTCTCTCCCCATCAAAGGAGCGCCAGCGTTGGACACCAGGGCCTCTAATTTGTACAGCTGAGATTTGAATAAGGTCCTCCTTAATCTCTTCCCGGAGTTTCTTATGATTCTCCTCTATTTTGTCCTCTAGTTTCTGCAGTCGGGTTTCCACTGCTGCAATTCTGGCATGAGTTGGGCCATGCACAGCATCTGCATACGCTCGAAGCTTCTTTGCCATATCGAGCACAGTCTCATATGTATCATCCTGCTTCATTATTGCTAGGGCAGAAGCGTATTCAGGTGGCCCAAGTCGCACAAGTTTCCTCCACATTACAGGTGTGCATGGTACCAGGTCCGGATTCCTAGTTGTTGTATCATCTGAGAAAATGAGCTCTGCCACCGCCATCTCTCTCAGGCGTTGGATCCCCTGTTCTATGGTCTTCCACCGTGTCTGCTGCATATAGAGATCATCCGTACACAGGTATCGTTCTGCTACGCTTCTTAGGACCCATTCCCAGAGGCTGTGAAGGTTAGCCCCCCTCATCATACCTTGATCGATGACAGGATCATGTGACAGGGATCCCAAATGCCTCGCTTCAGTACCATCCAAAATCGTAACCTCCCCTGCAGCATCCCAAAGGCGGACTAACCAACTAATTATAGATTTGTCAGGTTGTCGTCTGTAATCCTTTCTTAGGCCTCTGAGGTCCTTCAGAGAAAAGGAGTCAATATTAGCTCCAGATTCTGTGCCCCTTGATGTGGCCTCTGATTTTGGTGAGGGTCCTTCTCCTGCATCATCATCATCATCCTCCACCTTTCGATCGGTCTTGCCTTTACACTTTCCACCTCTTGTATTAGCTGCAACAGCCATGGGTTGGGGCCTATTGTCTGATTCAGCTGCTAGCCTGGAGCCTGGGATGTTAGCTGCAGCCTGGGTCACTGGGATAGTAACTAACTTATCTCCCTGTTCCCTTTCTGCTATCTGCTGCTCCACAGTATCTAGCAGAGTACGGTAAACAAACGCCAAGGCCCAGCTCACTGCAGTAACCCTTTCCTCCTTAGTATTACCATGGCACTTCTTCCTCAAATACTTTGCCACCTCGACTGGATCCTGAATTTGATCAGATGGAAAGTCCCAGTCTATAGGATCGGAAAATTCCTTTAAAGTCTGGCCCATATCCTCCCATTTCCCACTCCAGTCAAGATTTTTCCTGCTTTGTTTTACTCCTAAGACAGGAGTGTCTCTAACCCCTCTAGAAATCTCAGTCTTCATTTTATACACACTCCAGACAGTATAGAAAAGGCTTAATAAATTAAATGCCAGAAAGATGGTTTCTTTCAAACTCAGGGGAAATTCAGTATTTTCTAATAGAGATGTCAACAATTTGGAGGAGAAGAAGGAAGACAAAGGCTGAAAAGCCCCTTCCCCTTCTTCTCCCCAAACAAACTGAGTAAACAACCATAACAACAATCCATACATTCCTGAAATAAAGTCCAGCATTTTTATCCGACACATCATCACACATAAGACCAGCACAATGACTATTCTGGTTAGTGCCCCCCGCTTACAAAAGCTACTTATTAGGGACAACATCAGAGCTATTTTTGGGTAAGGAAATAACCCCAGGGACCACAAAAGTATTAAAACTTCAAAAACCCCTAGGGACCAGAAATACCGGCAAGCTTCCACTCCAAATGACATTATGAATCACCAATATGCCCACCAAAATAGCCAAAACCAAAATATTATTGTTATAGGGTTTTTTTCCACTGTTTTTTGGCCTCCGTTTCCCGGCCAACGCACCAAGAAGTATATTGTCCTGGTTTAGGACAAATTAGGGGAAATCTCCAAAAGGGAGCCCCCCAAACAAAACAAACCTCCTACCACCCCTCCCCCAACACCGGGTTCGGGAAGGAATTTCTCGGAGGAGCAAAGTGGAAAACAAAACCTATTTATTTACAAGTAACAAAAGAACACTCCCCAACACAAGAAAAGAAAAAAAACCGACTGGGTTGTGAGGGTGCCAGGCTTCTCTTGCAAGCTCCAGGTGTCCTGGACGTCTCAGGTCAGGTCCGGAGCCGGTCCAGTATCTTCAGGGGAGGGTAAGAAAGAGGGAACAAAAGAAAAGGAAAAAAAACAGCGCAAAAAGCAGAAAGCAAGCAAGCAAAGCGGCTAGCCAAGCCAAGCAGCCAAAAGCCAAAAGCAAAAAAAGGCCTGGTCAAACACTCCCCCCCCTCTCTTCCCCGCCCCGCCGCAGCAAGACAGCCGGGGAGGGGGAAGAGAGAAAAGGCACAGCTGCCAGACACAACACACGATATTGGGGTAAAGGCTGTCAACCCACGACACTCCACCCCTTATCCCATATCATGAATATACAATAAAAACTTTCATTTCACTTACTCACACCTTTGACACTTATGCATTCCTCTCATCTTACTTGCTCAGACCTTTGACACTTACTGTTTCCTTCTGTCTCACATTCAACAAACAAGGATGTTCATATATGAGTCTCATCCCACAATCAGGTCTCCCTGAGGTACACACCGTGTTGTTCCATCTTTCTGCATTATCCACCATGTATAACCTGGTCCTTGAGCAAAGACAATCCCACGGATGGGTTTGTCTGTACTCGAGGCAGGGTTGATCCATACTGTCTTTCCCAACAAACCTCTGACATGGGCCACTGGGGCTTTATCCCCATCTACTATATTAAGGAGCTCAGACTGAGCAGGACCCGCTCGGTTGGTGGAACCTCGAGTGTTAACTAACCAGGTAGCCTTTGCCAAATGCTGCTCCCAGTTTTTTAAAGACCCCCCACCAATGCTTTTAAGGTGGTTTTTAACAATCCATTATACCTTTCCACTTTCCCTGCAGCTGGTGCATGATAGGGAATATGGTATATCCACTCAATGGCATGTTCCCTAGCCCAAGTATTAATAAGATTGTTTTTAAAATGAGTCCCATTATCTGACTCAATTCTCTCGGGAGTACCGTGCCTCCAAAGGACCTGCTTTTCAAGGCCCAAGATAGTGTTACGGGCTGTGGCATGAGACACAGGGTAGGTTTCCAACCATCCTGTGGTGGCTTCTACCATGGTTAGTACATAGCGCTTGCCCTGGCGGGTTTGAGGCAGTGTGATGTAATCAATCTGCCAGGCCTCCCTGTATTTGTACTTAGACCACTGCCCCCCATACCAGAGGGGCTTCACCCGCTTGGCCTGCTTAATGGCAGCGCACATCTCAGAGTCACGAATAACCTGAGAGATACTGTCCATGGTTAGATTCACCCCTCGGTCTCGTGCCCACTTATAGGTGGCATCTCTACCCTGGTGGCCTGAGGCATCATGGGCCCATCGTGCTAAGAATAACTCTCCCTTATGCTCCCAGTCGAGATCTATCTTCAACTCCCCTATCTTTGCAGCCTGATGTACTTGCTGGTTGTTTTGCTGCTCTTCATTAGCTCTACTTCTGGGGACATGGGCATCTACATGGCGAACCTTCACAGGTAACTTCTCTAACCGAGTAGCGCTATCTTTCCACTCTTCCGCAGCCCAAATTGGTTTTCCTCTTCGCTGCCAGTTCACCTCTTTCCATCTCTTCAGCCATCCCCATAGAGCGTTGGCTACCATCCAAGAATCGGTATACAAATAGAGCCTTGGCCACTTCTCTCTCTCTGCAATACCTAGGGCCAGTTGAATAGCTTTGATTTCAGCAAATTGACTGGATTCGCCTTCTCCTTCAGTAGCCTCTGCAACTTGTCGAGTGGGACTCCATACAGCTGCTTTCCACCTCCGTTTCATCCCTATGACGCGACAAGAACCATCGGTGAATAGAGCGTAACGTGTTTCTTCTACTGGCAACTGATTGTATGGCAGAGCTTCCTCAACCCGGGTCACTGGCTCTTGTTCCTCATCCGCGACACGAAAGCTTTCACCTTCGGGCCAATTTGTAATTATTTCCAGAATCCCAGGGCGATTTAACTTCCCAATTCGAGCGCGCTGCGTAATGAGGGCAATCCACTTACTCCAAGTAGCATTGGTGGCATGGTGGGTAGAGGGAACCTTTCCTCTGAACATCCATCCCAGCACCGGTAGTCGGGGTGCCAGAAGGAGTTGTGCCTCTGTACCAATCACCTCCGAGGCGGCTTGGACTCCTTCATAGGCGGCCAAGATTTCTTTTTCTGTTGGGGTATAGTTATCTTCAGACCCCCTGTAGCTCCGACTCCAAAATCCCAATGGTCGGCCTCGGGTCTCGCCAGGCACCTTCTGCCAAAGGCTTCAGGACAGACCATGGCTCCCGGCTGCAGAGTAGAGCATGTTCTTCACATCTGGTCCCTCCTGACTGGACCAAGGGCTACAGCATGAGCGATCTCCTGCTTGATCTGGATGAAAGCTTGCTGCTGCTCAGGGCCCCAATGGAAGTTGTTCTTCTTGCGGGTAACCAGATAAAGGGGTCTCACAATCTGACTATACTCAGGGATGTGCATCCTCCAGAAACCTATAGCACCTAAGAAAGCTTGTGTTTCCTTCTTATCAGTCGGTGGGGACATAGCAGTGATTTTGTTAATAACATCCGCAGGAATCTGACGCCGTCCATCTTGCCACTTCACCCCCAAGAACTGAATTTCTCGGGCAGGTCCCTTGACTTTGCTCTTCTTAATGGCAAATCCGGCTTCCAAGAGAATATGAATTATCTTCTCTCCTTTCTCGAACACTTCTATTGCCGTGCTCCCCCAAACAATGATATCATCAATATATTGTAAATGTTCTGGAGCCTCACCCTCTTCTAGTGCAGCCTGGATCAGTCCATGGCAGATGGTAGGACTGTGTTTCCACCCCTGGGGCAGTCGGTTCCAGGTATACTGCACTCCCCTCCATGTAAAAGCAAACTGAGGCCTGCATTCTGCTGCCAGAGGGATGGAGAAAAACGCGTTAGCAATATCGATGGTCGCGTACCACTTTGCTGCCTTGGACTCCAGCTCGTACTGCAGTTCCAGTATGTCCGGTACAGCCGCACTCAGTGGTGGAGTCACTTCATTCAAGGCACGATAGTCCACAGTCAGTCTCCATTCTCCGTCAGATTTTTGCACAGGCCAGATAGGGCTGTTGAAGGGTGAGTGGGTTTTACTGACCACCCCTTGGCTCTCCAGCTCTCGGATCATTTTGTGGATGGGGATCACGGCATCTCAATTCGTCCAGTACTGCCTGCGGTGCACTGTTGAGGTGGCAATTGGCACTCGTTGTTCCTCTACCTTCAAGAGTCCTACTGCAGATGGGTTCTCTGATAGTCCAGACAAGGTATTCAATTGTTTAATACCCTCTATCTCCACTGCAGCTATTCCAAAAGCCCACCTGAATCCCTTAGGATCTTTGTAATAGCCATTCCGGAGGAAGTCTATGCCCAAAATACACGGAGCCTCTGGACCAGTCACAATCGGATGTTCCTGCCACTCCTTCCCAGTCAAGCTCACCTCAGCTTCCAACAAAGTCAACTGTTGTGATCCCCCCGTCACTCCAGCAATGGAAACAGGTTCTGTCCCCACGTGTGCCGATGGCATTAAGGTACACTGTGATCCAGTGTCAACCAATGCTTCATAGTCTTGTGGCTCTGATGTGCCAGGCCATCTGATCCACACCTTCCAGAAAACCCGGTTCTCCCGTGCCTCTTCCTGGCTGGAGGCAGGGCCCCTCTAAGCCAGATTGTCCCTCTTTCCTTGGGCATATGCCTTAGAAGTTCCTTCAAGGGGATCGGACATGTCATCGTCATCAGCATACTTAACATCTCGGCTACGAGCGACCGGAGCTGCTATCCTTTTGGTGATACTTTCTCTTTTCTTCAAATCACGCACCCGTTGTGCCAAAGCAGCGGTGGGTTTTCTGTCCCATCTCCTCATGTCTTCTCCAGACTCACGCAGAAAAGCCCATAACTCAGCCCGTGGGATGTACCTTCTCTCCCCATCAAAGGAGCGCCAGCGTTGGACACCAGGGCCTCTAATTTGTACAGCTGAGATTTGAATAAGGTCCTCCTTAATCTCTTCCCGGAGTTTCTTATGATTCTCCTCTATTTTGTCCTCTAGTTTCTGCAGTCGGGTTTCCACTGCTGCAATTCTGGCATGAGTTGGGCCATGCACAGCATCTGCATACGCTCGAAGCTTCTTTGCCATATCGAGCACAGTCTCATATGTATCATCCTGCTTCATTATTGCTAGGGCAGAAGCGTATTCAGGTGGCCCAAGTCGCACAAGTTTCCTCCACATTACAGGTGTGCATGGTACCAGGTCCGGATTCCTAGTTGTTGTATCATCTGAGAAAATGAGCTCTGCCACCGCCATCTCTCTCAGGCGTTGGATCCCCTGTTCTATGGTCTTCCACCGTGTCTGCTGCATATAGAGATCATCCGTACACAGGTATCGTTCTGCTACGCTTCTTAGGACCCATTCCCAGAGGCTGTGAGGGTTAGCCCCCCTCATCATACCTTGATCGATGACAGGATCATGTGACAGGGATCCCAAATGCCTCGCTTCAGTACCATCCAAAATCGTAACCTCCCCTGCAGCATCCCAAAGGCGGACTAACCAACTAATTATAGATTTGTCAGGTTGTCGTCTGTAATCCTTTCTTAGGCCTCTGAGGTCCTTCAGAGAAAAGGAGTCAATATTAGCTCCAGATTCTGTGCCCCTTGATGTGGCCTCTGATTTTGGTGAGGGTCCTTCTCCTGCATCATCATCATCATCCTCCACCTTTCGATCGGTCTTGCCTTTACACTTTCCACCTCTTGTATTAGCTGCAACAGCCATGGGTTGGGGCCTATTGTCTGATTCAGCTGCTAGCCTGGAGCCTGGGATGTTAGCTGCAGCCTGGGTCACTGGGATAGTAACTAACTTATCTCCCTGTTCCCTTTCTGCTATCTGCTGCTCCACAGTATCTAGCAGAGTACGGTAAACAAACGCCAAGGCCCAGCTCACTGCAGTAACCCTTTCCTCCTTAGTATTACCGTGGCACTTCTTCCTCAAATACTTTGCCACCTCGACTGGATCCTGAATTTGATCAGATGGAAAGTCCCAGTCTATAGGATCGGAAAATTCCTTTAAAGTCTGGCCCATATCCTCCCATTTCCCACTCCAGTCAAGATTTTTCCTGCTTTGTTTTACTCCTAAGACAGGAGTGTCTCTAACCCCTCTAGAAATCTCAGTCTTCATTTTATACACACTCCAGACAGTATAGAAAAGGCTTAATAAATTAAATGCCAGAAAGATGGTTTCTTTCAAACTCAGGGGAAATTCAGTATTTTCTAATAGAGATGTCAACAATTTGGAGGAGAAGAAGGAAGACAAAGGCTGAAAAGCCCCTTCCCCTTCTTCTCCCCAAACAAACTGAGTAAACAACCATAACAACAATCCATACATTCCTGAAATAAAGTCCAGCATTTTTATCCGACACATCATCACACATAAGACCAGCACAATGACTATTCTGGTTAGTGCCCCCCGCTTACAAAAGCTACTTATTAGGGACAACATCAGAGCTATTTTTTGGGTAAGGAAATAACCCCAGGGACCACAAAAGTATTAAAACTTCAAAAACCCCTAGGGACCAGAAATACCGGCAAGCTTCCACTCCAAATGACATTATGAATCACCAATATGCCCACCAAAATAGCCAAAACCAAAATATTATTGTTATAGGGTTTTTTTCCACTGTTTTTTGGCCTCCGTTTCCCGGCCAACGCACCAAGAAGTATATTGTCCTGGTTTAGGACAAATTAGGGGAAATCTCCAAAAGGGAGCCCCCCAAACAAAACAAACCTCCTACCACCCCTCCCCCAACACCGGGTTCGGGAAGGAATTTCTCGGAGGAGCAAAGTGGAAAACAAAACCTATTTATTTACAAGTAACAAAAGAACACTCCCCAACACAAGAAAAGAAAAAAAACCGACTGGGTTGTGAGGGTGCCAGGCTTCTCTTGCAAGCTCCAGGTGTCCTGGACGTCTCAGGTCAGGTCCGGAGCCGGTCCAGTATCTTCAGGGGAGGGTAAGAAAGAGGGAACAAAAGAAAAGGAAAAAAAACAGCGCAAAAAGCAGAAAGCAAGCAAGCAAAGCGGCTAGCCAAGCCAAGCAGCCAAAAGCCAAAAGCAAAAAAAGGCCTGGTCAAACACTCCCCCCCCTCTCTTCCCCGCCCCGCCGCAGCAAGACAGCCGGGGAGGGGGAAGAGAGAAAAGGCACAGCTGCCAGACACAACACACGATATTGGGGTAAAGGCTGTCAACCCACGACACTCCACCCCTTATCCCATATCGTGAATATACAATAAAAACTTTCATTTCACTTACTCACACCTTTGACACTTATGCATTCCTCTCATCTTACTTGCTCAGACCTTTGACACTTACTGTTTCCTTCTGTCTCACATTCAACAAACAAGGATGTTCATATATGAGTCTCATCCCACAATCAGGTCTCCCTGAGGTACACACCGTGTTGTTCCATCTTTCTGCATTATCCACCATGTATAACCTGGTCCTTGAGCAAAGACAATCCCACGGATGGGTTTGTCTGTACTCGAGGCAGGGTTGATCCATACTGTCTTTCCCAACAAACCTCTGACATGGGCCACTGGGGCTTTATCCCCATCTACTATATTAAGGAGCTCAGACTGAGCAGGACCCGCTCGGTTGGTGGAACCTCGAGTGTTAACTAACCAGGTAGCCTTTGCCAAATGCTGCTCCCAGTTTTTTAAAGACCCCCCACCAATGCTTTTAAGGTGGTTTTTAACAATCCATTATACCTTTCCACTTTCCCTGCAGCTGGTGCATGATAGGGAATATGGTATATCCACTCAATGGCATGTTCCCTAGCCCAAGTATTAATAAGATTGTTTTTAAAATGAGTCCCATTATCTGACTCAATTCTCTCGGGAGTACCGTGCCTCCAAAGGACCTGCTTTTCAAGGCCCAAGATAGTGTTACGGGCTGTGGCATGAGACACAGGGTAGGTTTCCAACCATCCTGTGGTGGCTTCTACCATGGTTAGTACATAGCGCTTGCCCTGGCGGGTTTGAGGCAGTGTGATGTAATCAATCTGCCAGGCCTCCCTGTATTTGTACTTAGACCACTGCCCCCCATACCAGAGGGGCTTCACCCGCTTGGCCTGCTTAATGGCAGCGCACATCTCAGAGTCACGAATAACCTGAGAGATACTGTCCATGGTTAGATTCACCCCTCGGTCTCGTGCCCACTTATAGGTGGCATCTCTACCCTGGTGGCCTGAGGCATCATGGGCCCATCGTGCTAAGAATAACTCTCCCTTATGCTCCCAGTCGAGATCTATCTTCAACTCCCCTATCTTTGCAGCCTGATGTACTTGCTGGTTGTTTTGCTGCTCTTCATTAGCTCTACTTCTGGGGACATGGGCATCTACATGGCGAACCTTCACAGGTAACTTCTCTAACCGAGTAGCGCTATCTTTCCACTCTTCCGCAGCCCAAATTGGTTTTCCTCTTCGCTGCCAGTTCACCTCTTTCCATCTCTTCAGCCATCCCCATAGAGCGTTGGCTACCATCCAAGAATCGGTATACAAATAGAGCCTTGGCCACTTCTCTCTCTCTGCAATACCTAGGGCCAGTTGAATAGCTTTGATTTCAGCAAATTGACTGGATTCGCCTTCTCCTTCAGTAGCCTCTGCAACTTGTCGAGTGGGACTCCATACAGCTGCTTTCCACCTCCGTTTCATCCCTATGACGCGACAAGAACCATCGGTGAATAGAGCGTAACGTGTTTCTTCTACTGGCAACTGATTGTATGGCAGAGCTTCCTCAACCCGGGTCACTGGCTCTTGTTCCTCATCCGCGACACGAAAGCTTTCACCTTCGGGCCAATTTGTAATTATTTCCAGAATCCCAGGGCGATTTAACTTCCCAATTCGAGCGCGCTGCGTAATGAGGGCAATCCACTTACTCCAAGTAGCATTGGTGGCATGGTGGGTAGAGGGAACCTTTCCTCTGAACATCCATCCCAGCACCGGTAGTCGGGGTGCCAGAAGGAGTTGTGCCTCTGTACCAATCACCTCCGAGGCGGCTTGGACTCCTTCATAGGCGGCCAAGATTTCTTTTTCTGTTGGGGTATAGTTATCTTCAGACCCCCTGTAGCTCCGACTCCAAAATCCCAATGGTCGGCCTCGGGTCTCGCCAGGCACCTTCTGCCAAAGGCTTCAGGACAGACCATGGCTCCCGGCTGCAGAGTAGAGCATGTTCTTCACATCTGGTCCCTCCTGACTGGACCAAGGGCTACAGCATGAGCGATCTCCTGCTTGATCTGGATGAAAGCTTGCTGCTGCTCAGGGCCCCAATGGAAGTTGTTCTTCTTGCGGGTAACCAGATAAAGGGGTCTCACAATCTGACTATACTCAGGGATGTGCATCCTCCAGAAACCTATAGCACCTAAGAAAGCTTGTGTTTCCTTCTTATCAGTCGGTGGGGACATAGCAGTGATTTTGTTAATAACATCCGCAGGAATCTGACGCCGTCCATCTTGCCACTTCACCCCCAAGAACTGAATTTCTCGGGCAGGTCCCTTGACTTTGCTCTTCTTAATGGCAAATCCGGCTTCCAAGAGAATATGAATTATCTTCTCTCCTTTCTTGAACACTTCTATTGCCGTGCTCCCCCAAACAATGATATCATCAATATATTGTAAATGTTCTGGAGCCTCACCCTCTTCTAGTGCAGCCTGGATCAGTCCATGGCAGATGGTAGGACTGTGTTTCCACCCCTGGGGCAGTCGGTTCCAGGTATACTGCACTCCCCTCCATGTAAAAGCAAACTGAGGCCTGCATTCTGCTGCCAGAGGGATGGAGAAAAACGCGTTAGCAATATCGATGGTCGCGTACCACTTTGCTGCCTTGGACTCCAGCTCGTACTGCAGTTCCAGTATGTCCGGTACAGCCGCACTCAGTGGTGGAGTCACTTCATTCAAGGCACGATAGTCCACAGTCAGTCTCCATTCTCCGTCAGATTTTTGCACAGGCCAGATAGGGCTGTTGAAGGGTGAGTGGGTTTTACTGACCACCCCTTGGCTCTCCAGCTCTCGGATCATTTTGTGGATGGGGATCACGGCATCTCAATTCGTCCAGTACTGCCTGCGGTGCACTGTTGAGGTGGCAATTGGCACTCGTTGTTCCTCTACCTTCAAGAGTCCTACTGCAGATGGGTTCTCTGATAGTCCAGACAAGGTATTCAATTGTTTAATACCCTCTATCTCCACTGCAGCTATTCCAAAAGCCCACCTGAATCCCTTAGGATCTTTGTAATAGCCATTCCGGAGGAAGTCTATGCCCAAAATACACGGAGCCTCTGGACCAGTCACAATCGGATGTTCCTGCCACTCCTTCCCAGTCAAGCTCACCTCAGCTTCCAACAAAGTCAACTGTTGTGATCCCCCCGTCACTCCAGCAATGGAAACAGGTTCTGTCCCCACGTGTGCCGATGGCATTAAGGTACACTGTGATCCAGTGTCAACCAATGCTTCATAGTCTTGTGGCTCTGATGTGCCAGGCCATCTGATCCACACCTTCCAGAAAACCCGGTTCTCCCGTGCCTCTTCCTGGCTGGAGGCAGGGCCCCTCTAAGCCAGATTGTCCCTCTTTCCTTGGGCATATGCCTTAGAAGTTCCTTCAAGGGGATCGGACATGTCATCGTCATCAGCATACTTAACATCTCGGCTACGAGCGACCGGAGCTGCTATCCTTTTGGTGATACTTTCTCTTTTCTTCAAATCACGCACCCGTTGTGCCAAAGCAGCGGTGGGTTTTCTGTCCCATCTCCTCATGTCTTCTCCAGACTCACGCAGAAAAGCCCATAACTCAGCCCGTGGGATGTACCTTCTCTCCCCATCAAAGGAGCGCCAGCGTTGGACACCAGGGCCTCTAATTTGTACAGCTGAGATTTGAATAAGGTCCTCCTTAATCTCTTCCCGGAGTTTCTTATGATTCTCCTCTATTTTGTCCTCTAGTTTCTGCAGTCGGGTTTCCACTGCTGCAATTCTGGCATGAGTTGGGCCATGCACAGCATCTGCATACGCTCGAAGCTTCTTTGCCATATCGAGCACAGTCTCATATGTATCATCCTGCTTCATTATTGCTAGGGCAGAAGCGTATTCAGGTGGCCCAAGTCGCACAAGTTTCCTCCACATTACAGGTGTGCATGGTACCAGGTCCGGATTCCTAGTTGTTGTATCATCTGAGAAAATGAGCTCTGCCACCGCCATCTCTCTCAGGCGTTGGATCCCCTGTTCTATGGTCTTCCACCGTGTCTGCTGCATATAGAGATCATCCGTACACAGGTATCGTTCTGCTACGCTTCTTAGGACCCATTCCCAGAGGCTGTGAGGGTTAGCCCCCCTCATCATACCTTGATCGATGACAGGATCATGTGACAGGGATCCCAAATGCCTCGCTTCAGTACCATCCAAAATCGTAACCTCCCCTGCAGCATCCCAAAGGCGGACTAACCAACTAATTATAGATTTGTCAGGTTGTCGTCTGTAATCCTTTCTTAGGCCTCTGAGGTCCTTCAGAGAAAAGGAGTCAATATTAGCTCCAGATTCTGTGCCCCTTGATGTGGCCTCTGATTTTGGTGAGGGTCCTTCTCCTGCATCATCATCATCATCCTCCACCTTTCGATCGGTCTTGCCTTTACACTTTCCACCTCTTGTATTAGCTGCAACAGCCATGGGTTGGGGCCTATTGTCTGATTCAGCTGCTAGCCTGGAGCCTGGGATGTTAGCTGCAGCCTGGGTCACTGGGATAGTAACTAACTTATCTCCCTGTTCCCTTTCTGCTATCTGCTGCTCCACAGTATCTAGCAGAGTACGGTAAACAAACGCCAAGGCCCAGCTCACTGCAGTAACCCTTTCCTCCTTAGTATTACCATGGCACTTCTTCCTCAAATACTTTGCCACCTCGACTGGATCCTGAATTTGATCAGATGGAAAGTCCCAGTCTATAGGATCGGAAAATTCCTTTAAAGTCTGGCCCATATCCTCCCATTTCCCACTCCAGTCAAGATTTTTCCTGCTTTGTTTTACTCCTAAGACAGGAGTGTCTCTAACCCCTCTAGAAATCTCAGTCTTCATTTTATACACACTCCAGACAGTATAGAAAAGGCTTAATAAATTAAATGCCAGAAAGATGGTTTCTTTCAAACTCAGGGGAAATTCAGTATTTTCTAATAGAGATGTCAACAATTTGGAGGAGAAGAAGGAAGACAAAGGCTGAAAAGCCCCTTCCCCTTCTTCTCCCCAAACAAACTGAGTAAACAACCATAACAACAATCCATACATTCCTGAAATAAAGTCCAGCATTTTTATCCGACACATCATCACACATAAGACCAGCACAATGACTATTCTGGTTAGTGCCCCCCGCTTACAAAAGCTACTTATTAGGGACAACATCAGAGCTATTTTTGGGTAAGGAAATAACCCCAGGGACCACAAAAGTATTAAAACTTCAAAAACCCCTAGGGACCAGAAATACCGGCAAGCTTCCACTCCAAATGACATTATGAATCACCAATATGCCCACCAAAATAGCCAAAACCAAAATATTATTGTTATAGGGTTTTTTTCCACTGTTTTTTGGCCTCCGTTTCCCGGCCAACGCACCAAGAAGTATATTGTCCTGGTTTAGGACAAATTAGGGGAAATCTCCAAAAGGGAGCCCCCCGAACAAAACAAACCTCCTACCACCCCTCCCCCAACACCGGGTTCGGGAAGGAATTTCTCGGAGGAGCAAAGTGGAAAACAAAACCTATTTATTTACAAGTAACAAAAGAACACTCCCCAACACAAGAAAAGAAAAAAAACCGACTGGGTTGTGAGGGTGCCAGGCTTCTCTTGCAAGCTCCAGGTGTCCTGGATGTCTCAGGTCAGGTCCGGAGCCGGTCCAGTATCTTCAGGGGAGGGTAAGAAAGAGGGAACAAAAGAAAAGGAAAAAAAACAGCGCAAAAAGCAGAAAGCAAGCAAGCAAAGCGGCTAGCCAAGCCAAGCAGCCAAAAGCCAAAAGCAAAAAAAGGCCTGGTCAAACACTCCCCCCCCTCTCTTCCCCGCCCCGCCGCAGCAAGACAGCCGGGGAGGGGGAAGAGAGAAAAGGCACAGCTGCCAGACACAACACACGATATTGGGGTAAAGGCTGTCAACCCACGACACTCCACCCCTTATCCCATATCATGAATATACAATAAAAACTTTCATTTCACTTACTCACACCTTTGACACTTATGCATTCCTCTCATCTTACTTGCTCAGACCTTTGACACTTACTGTTTCCTTCTGTCTCACATTCAACAAACAAGGATGTTCATATATGAGTCTCATCCCACAATCAGGTCTCCCTGAGGTACACACCGTGTTGTTCCATCTTTCTGCATTATCCACCATGTATAACCTGGTCCTTGAGCAAAGACAATCCCACGGATGGGTTTGTCTGTACTCGAGGCAGGGTTGATCCATACTGTCTTTCCCAACAAACCTCTGACATGGGCCACTGGGGCTTTATCCCCATCTACTATATTAAGGAGCTCAGACTGAGCAGGACCCGCTCGGTTGGTGGAACCTCGAGTGTTAACTAACCAGGTAGCCTTTGCCAAATGCTGCTCCCAGTTTTTTAAAGACCCCCCACCAATGCTTTTAAGGTGGTTTTTAACAATCCATTATACCTTTCCACTTTCCCTGCAGCTGGTGCATGATAGGGAATATGGTATATCCACTCAATGGCATGTTCCCTAGCCCAAGTATTAATAAGATTGTTTTTAAAATGAGTCCCATTATCTGACTCAATTCTCTCGGGAGTACCGTGCCTCCAAAGGACCTGCTTTTCAAGGCCCAAGATAGTGTTACGGGCTGTGGCATGAGACACAGGGTAGGTTTCCAACCATCCTGTGGTGGCTTCTACCATGGTTAGTACATAGCGCTTGCCCTGGCGGGTTTGAGGCAGTGTGATGTAATCAATCTGCCAGGCCTCCCTGTATTTGTACTTAGACCACTGCCCCCCATACCAGAGGGGCTTCACCCGCTTGGCCTGCTTAATGGCAGCGCACATCTCAGAGTCACGAATAACCTGAGAGATACTGTCCATGGTTAGATTCACCCCTCGGTCTCGTGCCCACTTATAGGTGGCATCTCTACCCTGGTGGCCTGAGGCATCATGGGCCCATCGTGCTAAGAATAACTCTCCCTTATGCTCCCAGTCGAGATCTATCTTCAACTCCCCTATCTTTGCAGCCTGATGTACTTGCTGGTTGTTTTGCTGCTCTTCATTAGCTCTACTTCTGGGGACATGGGCATCTACATGGCGAACCTTCACAGGTAACTTCTCTAACCGAGTAGCGCTATCTTTCCACTCTTCCGCAGCCCAAATTGGTTTTCCTCTTTGCTGCCAGTTCACCTCTTTCCATCTCTTCAGCCATCCCCATAGAGCGTTGGCTACCATCCAAGAATCGGTATACAAATAGAGCCTTGGCCACTTCTCTCTCTCTGCAATACCTAGGGCCAGTTGAATAGCTTTGATTTCAGCAAATTGACTGGATTCGCCTTCTCCTTCAGTAGCCTCTGCAACTTGTCGAGTGGGACTCCATACAGCTGCTTTCCACCTCCGTTTCATCCCTATGACGCGACAAGAACCATCGGTGAATAGAGCGTAACGTGTTTCTTCTACTGGCAACTGATTGTATGGCAGAGCTTCCTCAACCCGGGTCACTGGCTCTTGTTCCTCATCCGCGACACGAAAGCTTTCACCTTCGGGCCAATTTGTAATTATTTCCAGAATCCCAGGGCGATTTAACTTCCCAATTCGAGCGCGCTGCGTAATGAGGGCAATCCACTTACTCCAAGTAGCATTGGTGGCATGGTGGGTAGAGGGAACCTTTCCTCTGAACATCCATCCCAGCACCGGTAGTCGGGGTGCCAGAAGGAGTTGTGCCTCTGTACCAATCACCTCCGAGGCGGCTTGGACTCCTTCATAGGCGGCCAAGATTTCTTTTTCTGTTGGGGTATAGTTATCTTCAGACCCCCTGTAGCTCCGACTCCAAAATCCCAATGGTCGGCCTCGGGTCTCGCCAGGCACCTTCTGCCAAAGGCTTCAGGACAGACCATGGCTCCCGGCTGCAGAGTAGAGCATGTTCTTCACATCTGGTCCCTCCTGACTGGACCAAGGGCTACAGCATGAGCGATCTCCTGCTTGATCTGGATGAAAGCTTGCTGCTGCTCAGGGCCCCAATGGAAGTTGTTCTTCTTGCGGGTAACCAGATAAAGGGGTCTCACAATCTGACTATACTCAGGGATGTGCATCCTCCAGAAACCTATAGCACCTAAGAAAGCTTGTGTTTCCTTCTTATCAGTCGGTGGGGACATAGCAGTGATTTTGTTAATAACATCCGCAGGAATCTGACGCCGTCCATCTTGCCACTTCACCCCCAAGAACTGAATTTCTCGGGCAGGTCCCTTGACTTTGCTCTTCTTAATGGCAAATCCGGCTTCCAAGAGAATATGAATTATCTTCTCTCCTTTCTCGAACACTTCTATTGCTGTGCTCCCCCAAACAATGATATCATCAATATATTGTAAATGTTCTGGAGCCTCACCCTCTTCTAGTGCAGCCTGGATCAGTCCATGGCAGATGGTAGGACTGTGTTTCCACCCCTGGGGCAGTCGGTTCCAGGTATACTGCACTCCCCTCCATGTAAAAGCAAACTGAGGCCTGCATTCTGCTGCCAGAGGGATGGAGAAAAACGCGTTAGCAATATCGATGGTCGCGTACCACTTTGCTGCCTTGGACTCCAGCTCGTACTGCAGTTCCAGTATGTCCGGTACAGCCGCACTCAGTGGTGGAGTCACTTCATTCAAGGCACGATAGTCCACAGTCAGTCTCCATTCTCCGTCAGATTTTTGCACAGGCCAGATAGGGCTGTTGAAGGGTGAGTGGGTTTTACTGACCACCCCTTGGCTCTCCAGCTCTCGGATCATTTTGTGGATGGGGATCACGGCATCTCAATTCGTCCAGTACTGCCTGCGGTGCACTGTTGAGGTGGCAATTGGCACTCGTTGTTCCTCTACCTTCAAGAGTCCTACTGCAGATGGGTTCTCTGATAGTCCAGACAAGGTATTCAATTGTTTAATACCCTCTATCTCCACTGCAGCTATTCCAAAAGCCCACCTGAATCCCTTAGGATCTTTGTAATAGCCATTCCGGAGGAAGTCTATGCCCAAAATACACGGAGCCTCTGGACCAGTCACAATCGGATGTTCCTGCCACTCCTTCCCAGTCAAGCTCACCTCAGCTTCCAACAAAGTCAACTGTTGTGATCCCCCCGTCACTCCAGCAATGGAAACAGGTTCTGTCCCCACGTGTGCCGATGGCATTAAGGTACACTGTGATCCAGTGTCAACCAATGCTTCATAGTCTTGTGGCTCTGATGTGCCAGGCCATCTGATCCACACCTTCCAGAAAACCCGGTTCTCCCGTGCCTCTTCCTGGCTGGAGGCAGGGCCCCTCTAAGCCAGATTGTCCCTCTTTCCTTGGGCATATGCCTTAGAAGTTCCTTCAAGGGGATCGGACATGTCATCGTCATCAGCATACTTAACATCTCGGCTACGAGCGACCGGAGCTGCTATCCTTTTGGTGATACTTTCTCTTTTCTTCAAATCACGCACCCGTTGTGCCAAAGCAGCGGTGGGTTTTCTGTCCCATCTCCTCATGTCTTCTCCAGACTCACGCAGAAAAGCCCATAACTCAGCCCGTGGGATGTACCTTCTCTCCCCATCAAAGGAGCGCCAGCGTTGGACACCAGGGCCTCTAATTTGTACAGCTGAGATTTGAATAAGGTCCTCCTTAATCTCTTCCCGGAGTTTCTTATGATTCTCCTCTATTTTGTCCTCTAGTTTCTGCAGTCGGGTTTCCACTGCTGCAATTCTGGCATGAGTTGGGCCATGCACAGCATCTGCATACGCTCGAAGCTTCTTTGCCATATCGAGCACAGTCTCATATGTATCATCCTGCTTCATTATTGCTAGGGCAGAAGCGTATTCAGGTGGCCCAAGTCGCACAAGTTTCCTCCACATTACAGGTGTGCATGGTACCAGGTCCGGATTCCTAGTTGTTGTATCATCTGAGAAAATGAGCTCTGCCACCGCCATCTCTCTCAGGCGTTGGATCCCCTGTTCTATGGTCTTCCACCGTGTCTGCTGCATATAGAGATC
Source organism: Melospiza melodia melodia (assembly GCF_035770615.1). Taxonomy (NCBI): domain Eukaryota; kingdom Metazoa; phylum Chordata; class Aves; order Passeriformes; family Passerellidae; genus Melospiza; species Melospiza melodia. Next base: position 6,039,427 of record NC_086218.1, on the reverse strand, counting down.
ATCCGTACACAGGTATCGTTCTGCTACGCTTCTTAGGACCCATTCCCAGAGGCTGTGAGGGTTAGCCCCCCTCATCATACCTTGATCGATGACAGGATCATGTGACAGGGATCCCAAATGCCTCGCTTCAGTACCATCCAAAATCGTAACCTCCCCTGCAGCATCCCAAAGGCGGACTAACCAACTAATTATAGATTTGTCAGGTTGTCGTCTGTAATCCTTTCTTAGGCCTCTGAGGTCCTTCAGAGAAAAGGAGTCAATATTAGCTCCAGATTCTGTGCCCCTTGATGTGGCCTCTGATTTTGGTGAGGGTCCTTCTCCTGCATCATCATCATCATCCTCCACCTTTCGATCGGTCTTGCCTTTACACTTTCCACCTCTTGTATTAGCTGCAACAGCCATGGGTTGGGGCCTATTGTCTGATTCAGCTGCTAGCCTGGAGCCTGGGATGTTAGCTGCAGCCTGGGTCACTGGGATAGTAACTAACTTATCTCCCTGTTCCCTTTCTGCTATCTGCTGCTCCACAGTATCTAGCAGAGTACGGTAAACAAACGCCAAGGCCCAGCTCACTGCAGTAACCCTTTCCTCCTTAGTATTACCATGGCACTTCTTCCTCAAATACTTTGCCACCTCGACTGGATCCTGAATTTGATCAGATGGAAAGTCCCAGTCTATAGGATCGGAAAATTCCTTTAAAGTCTGGCCCATATCCTCCCATTTCCCACTCCAGTCAAGATTTTTCCTGCTTTGTTTTACTCCTAAGACAGGAGTGTCTCTAACCCCTCTAGAAATCTCAGTCTTCATTTTATACACACTCCAGACAGTATAGAAAAGGCTTAATAAATTAAATGCCAGAAAGATGGTTTCTTTCAAACTCAGGGGAAATTCAGTATTTTCTAATAGAGATGTCAACAATTTGGAGGAGAAGAAGGAAGACAAAGGCTGAAAAGCCCCTTCCCCTTCTTCTCCCCAAACAAACTGAGTAAACAACCATAACAACAATCCATACATTCCTGAAATAAAGTCCAGCATTTTTATCCGACACATCATCACACATAAGACCAGCACAATGACTATTCTGGTTAGTGCCCCCCGCTTACAAAAGCTACTTATTAGGGACAACATCAGAGCTATTTTTTGGGTAAGGAAATAACCCCAGGGACCACAAAAGTATTAAAACTTCAAAAACCCCTAGGGACCAGAAATACCGGCAAGCTTCCACTCCAAATGACATTATGAATCACCAATATGCCCACCAAAATAGCCAAAACCAAAATATTATTGTTATAGGGTTTTTTTCCACTGTTTTTTGGCCTCCGTTTCCCGGCCAACGCACCAAGAAGTATATTGTCCTGGTTTAGGACAAATTAGGGGAAATCTCCAAAAGGGAGCCCCCCAAACAAAACAAACCTCCTACCACCCCTCCCCCAACACCGGGTTCGGGAAGGAATTTCTCGGAGGAGCAAAGTGGAAAACAAAACCTATTTATTTACAAGTAACAAAAGAACACTCCCCAACACAAGAAAAGAAAAAAAACCGACTGGGTTGTGAGGGTGCCAGGCTTCTCTTGCAAGCTCCAGGTGTCCTGGACGTCTCAGGTCAGGTCCGGAGCCGGTCCAGTATCTTCAGGGGAGGGTAAGAAAGAGGGAACAAAAGAAAAGGAAAAAAAACAGCGCAAAAAGCAGAAAGCAAGCAAGCAAAGCGGCTAGCCAAGCCAAGCAGCCAAAAGCCAAAAGCAAAAAAAGGCCTGGTCAAACACTCCCCCCCCTCTCTTCCCCGCCCCGCCGCAGCAAGACAGCCGGGGAGGGGGAAGAGAGAAAAGGCACAGCTGCCAGACACAACACACGATATTGGGGTAAAGGCTGTCAACCCACGACACTCCACCCCTTATCCCATATCGTGAATATACAATAAAAACTTTCATTTCACTTACTCACACCTTTGACACTTATGCATTCCTCTCATCTTACTTGCTCAGACCTTTGACACTTACTGTTTCCTTCTGTCTCACATTCAACAAACAAGGATGTTCATATATGAGTCTCATCCCACAATCAGGTCTCCCTGAGGTACACACCGTGTTGTTCCATCTTTCTGCATTATCCACCATGTATAACCTGGTCCTTGAGCAAAGACAATCCCACGGATGGGTTTGTCTGTACTCGAGGCAGGGTTGATCCATACTGTCTTTCCCAACAAACCTCTGACATGGGCCACTGGGGCTTTATCCCCATCTACTATATTAAGGAGCTCAGACTGAGCAGGACCCGCTCGGTTGGTGGAACCTCGAGTGTTAACTAACCAGGTAGCCTTTGCCAAATGCTGCTCCCAGTTTTTTAAAGACCCCCCACCAATGCTTTTAAGGTGGTTTTTAACAATCCATTATACCTTTCCACTTTCCCTGCAGCTGGTGCATGATAGGGAATATGGTATATCCACTCAATGGCATGTTCCCTAGCCCAAGTATTAATAAGATTGTTTTTAAAATGAGTCCCATTATCTGACTCAATTCTCTCGGGAGTACCGTGCCTCCAAAGGACCTGCTTTTCAAGGCCCAAGATAGTGTTACGGGCTGTGGCATGAGACACAGGGTAGGTTTCCAACCATCCTGTGGTGGCTTCTACCATGGTTAGTACATAGCGCTTGCCCTGGCGGGTTTGAGGCAGTGTGATGTAATCAATCTGCCAGGCCTCCCTGTATTTGTACTTAGACCACTGCCCCCCATACCAGAGGGGCTTCACCCGCTTGGCCTGCTTAATGGCAGCGCACATCTCAGAGTCACGAATAACCTGAGAGATACTGTCCATGGTTAGATTCACCCCTCGGTCTCGTGCCCACTTATAGGTGGCATCTCTACCCTGGTGGCCTGAGGCATCATGGGCCCATCGTGCTAAGAATAACTCTCCCTTATGCTCCCAGTCGAGATCTATCTTCAACTCCCCTATCTTTGCAGCCTGATGTACTTGCTGGTTGTTTTGCTGCTCTTCATTAGCTCTACTTCTGGGGACATGGGCATCTACATGGCGAACCTTCACAGGTAACTTCTCTAACCGAGTAGCGCTATCTTTCCACTCTTCCGCAGCCCAAATTGGTTTTCCTCTTCGCTGCCAGTTCACCTCTTTCCATCTCTTCAGCCATCCCCATAGAGCGTTGGCTACCATCCAAGAATCGGTATACAAATAGAGCCTTGGCCACTTCTCTCTCTCTGCAATACCTAGGGCCAGTTGAATAGCTTTGATTTCAGCAAATTGACTGGATTCGCCTTCTCCTTCAGTAGCCTCTGCAACTTGTCGAGTGGGACTCCATACAGCTGCTTTCCACCTCCGTTTCATCCCTATGACGCGACAAGAACCATCGGTGAATAGAGCGTAACGTGTTTCTTCTACTGGCAACTGATTGTATGGCAGAGCTTCCTCAACCCGGGTCACTGGCTCTTGTTCCTCATCCGCGACACGAAAGCTTTCACCTTCGGGCCAATTTGTAATTATTTCCAGAATCCCAGGGCGATTTAACTTCCCAATTCGAGCGCGCTGCGTAATGAGGGCAATCCACTTACTCCAAGTAGCATTGGTGGCATGGTGGGTAGAGGGAACCTTTCCTCTGAACATCCATCCCAGCACCGGTAGTCGGGGTGCCAGAAGGAGTTGTGCCTCTGTACCAATCACCTCCGAGGCGGCTTGGACTCCTTCATAGGCGGCCAAGATTTCTTTTTCTGTTGGGGTATAGTTATCTTCAGACCCCCTGTAGCTCCGACTCCAAAATCCCAATGGTCGGCCTCGGGTCTCGCCAGGCACCTTCTGCCAAAGGCTTCAGGACAGACCATGGCTCCTGGCTGCAGAGTAGAGCATGTTCTTCACATCTGGTCCCTCCTGACTGGACCAAGGGCTACAGCATGAGCGATCTCCTGCTTGATCTGGATGAAAGCTTGCTGCTGCTCAGGGCCCCAATGGAAGTTGTTCTTCTTGCGGGTAACCAGATAAAGGGGTCTCACAATCTGACTATACTCAGGGATGTGCATCCTCCAGAAACCTATAGCACCTAAGAAAGCTTGTGTTTCCTTCTTATCAGTCGGTGGGGACATAGCAGTGATTTTGTTAATAACATCCGCAGGAATCTGACGCCGTCCATCTTGCCACTTCACCCCCAAGAACTGAATTTCTCGGGCAGGTCCCTTGACTTTGCTCTTCTTAATGGCAAATCCGGCTTCCAAGAGAATATGAATTATCTTCTCTCCTTTCTCGAACACTTCTATTGCCGTGCTCCCCCAAACAATGATATCATCAATATATTGTAAATGTTCTGGAGCCTCACCCTCTTCTAGTGCAGCCTGGATCAGTCCATGGCAGATGGTAGGACTGTGTTTCCACCCCTGGGGCAGTCGGTTCCAGGTATACTGCACTCCCCTCCATGTAAAAGCAAACTGAGGCCTGCATTCTGCTGCCAGAGGGATGGAGAAAAACGCGTTAGCAATATCGATGGTCGCGTACCACTTTGCTGCCTTGGACTCCAGCTCGTACTGCAGTTCCAGTATGTCCGGTACAGCCGCACTCAGTGGTGGAGTCACTTCATTCAAGGCACGATAGTCCACAGTCAGTCTCCATTCTCCGTCAGATTTTTGCACAGGCCAGATAGGGCTGTTGAAGGGTGAGTGGGTTTTACTGACCACCCCTTGGCTCTCCAGCTCTCGGATCATTTTGTGGATGGGGATCACGGCATCTCAATTCGTCCAGTACTGCCTGCGGTGCACTGTTGAGGTGGCAATTGGCACTCGTTGTTCCTCTACCTTCAAGAGTCCTACTGCAGATGGGTTCTCTGATAGTCCAGACAAGGTATTCAATTGTTTAATACCCTCTATCTCCACTGCAGCTATTCCAAAAGCCCACCTGAATCCCTTAGGATCTTTGTAATAGCCATTCCGGAGGAAGTCTATGCCCAAAATACACGGAGCCTCTGGACCAGTCACAATCGGATGTTCCTGCCACTCCTTCCCAGTCAAGCTCACCTCAGCTTCCAACAAAGTCAACTGTTGTGATCCCCCCGTCACTCCAGCAATGGAAACAGGTTCTGTCCCCACGTGTGCCGATGGCATTAAGGTACACTGTGATCCAGTGTCAACCAATGCTTCATAGTCTTGTGGCTCTGATGTGCCAGGCCATCTGATCCACACCTTCCAGAAAACCCGGTTCTCCCGTGCCTCTTCCTGGCTGGAGGCAGGGCCCCTCTAAGCCAGATTGTCCCTCTTTCCTTGGGCATATGCCTTAGAAGTTCCTTCAAGGGGATCGGACATGTCATCGTCATCAGCATACTTAACATCTCGGCTACGAGCGACCGGAGCTGCTATCCTTTTGGTGATACTTTCTCTTTTCTTCAAATCACGCACCCGTTGTGCCAAAGCAGCGGTGGGTTTTCTGTCCCATCTCCTCATGTCTTCTCCAGACTCACGCAGAAAAGCCCATAACTCAGCCCGTGGGATGTACCTTCTCTCCCCATCAAAGGAGCGCCAGCGTTGGACACCAGGGCCTCTAATTTGTACAGCTGAGATTTGAATAAGGTCCTCCTTAATCTCTTCCCGGAGTTTCTTATGATTCTCCTCTATTTTGTCCTCTAGTTTCTGCAGTCGGGTTTCCACTGCTGCAATTCTGGCATGAGTTGGGCCATGCACAGCATCTGCATACGCTCGAAGCTTCTTTGCCATATCGAGCACAGTCTCATATGTATCATCCTGCTTCATTATTGCTAGGGCAGAAGCGTATTCAGGTGGCCCAAGTCGCACAAGTTTCCTCCACATTACAGGTGTGCATGGTACCAGGTCCGGATTCCTAGTTGTTGTATCATCTGAGAAAATGAGCTCTGCCACCGCCATCTCTCTCAGGCGTTGGATCCCCTGTTCTATGGTCTTCCACCGTGTCTGCTGCATATAGAGATCATCCGTACACAGGTATCGTTCTGCTACGCTTCTTAGGACCCATTCCCAGAGGCTGTGAGGGTTAGCCCCCCTCATCATACCTTGATCGATGACAGGATCATGTGACAGGGATCCCAAATGCCTCGCTTCAGTACCATCCAAAATCGTAACCTCCCCTGCAGCATCCCAAAGGCGGACTAACCAACTAATTATAGATTTGTCAGGTTGTCGTCTGTAATCCTTTCTTAGGCCTCTGAGGTCCTTCAGAGAAAAGGAGTCAATATTAGCTCCAGATTCTGTGCCCCTTGATGTGGCCTCTGATTTTGGTGAGGGTCCTTCTCCTGCATCATCATCATCATCCTCCACCTTTCGATCGGTCTTGCCTTTACACTTTCCACCTCTTGTATTAGCTGCAACAGCCATGGGTTGGGGCCTATTGTCTGATTCAGCTGCTAGCCTGGAGCCTGGGATGTTAGCTGCAGCCTGGGTCACTGGGATAGTAACTAACTTATCTCCCTGTTCCCTTTCTGCTATCTGCTGCTCCACAGTATCTAGCAGAGTACGGTAAACAAACGCCAAGGCCCAGCTCACTGCAGTAACCCTTTCCTCCTTAGTATTACCATGGCACTTCTTCCTCAAATACTTTGCCACCTCGACTGGATCCTGAATTTGATCAGATGGAAAGTCCCAGTCTATAGGATCGGAAAATTCCTTTAAAGTCTGGCCCATATCCTCCCATTTCCCACTCCAGTCAAGATTTTTCCTGCTTTGTTTTACTCCTAAGACAGGAGTGTCTCTAACCCCTCTAGAAATCTCAGTCTTCATTTTATACACACTCCAGACAGTATAGAAAAGGCTTAATAAATTAAATGCCAGAAAGATGGTTTCTTTCAAACTCAGGGGAAATTCAGTATTTTCTAATAGAGATGTCAACAATTTGGAGGAGAAGAAGGAAGACAAAGGCTGAAAAGCCCCTTCCCCTTCTTCTCCCCAAACAAACTGAGTAAACAACCATAACAACAATCCATACATTCCTGAAATAAAGTCCAGCATTTTTATCCGACACATCATCACACATAAGACCAGCACAATGACTATTCTGGTTAGTGCCCCCCGCTTACAAAAGCTACTTATTAGGGACAACATCAGAGCTATTTTTTGGGTAAGGAAATAACCCCAGGGACCACAAAAGTATTAAAACTTCAAAAACCCCTAGGGACCAGAAATACCGGCAAGCTTCCACTCCAAATGACATTATGAATCACCAATATGCCCACCAAAATAGCCAAAACCAAAATATTATTGTTATAGGGTTTTTTTCCACTGTTTTTTGGCCTCCGTTTCCCGGCCAACGCACCAAGAAGTATATTGTCCTGGTTTAGGACAAATTAGGGGAAATCTCCAAAAGGGAGCCCCCCAAACAAAACAAACCTCCTACCACCCCTCCCCCAACACCGGGTTCGGGAAGGAATTTCTCGGAGGAGCAAAGTGGAAAACAAAACCTATTTATTTACAAGTAACAAAAGAACACTCCCCAACACAAGAAAAGAAAAAAAACCGACTGGGTTGTGAGGGTGCCAGGCTTCTCTTGCAAGCTCCAGGTGTCCTGGACGTCTCAGGTCAGGTCCGGAGCCGGTCCAGTATCTTCAGGGGAGGGTAAGAAAGAGGGAACAAAAGAAAAGGAAAAAAAACAGCGCAAAAAGCAGAAAGCAAGCAAGCAAAGCGGCTAGCCAAGCCAAGCAGCCAAAAGCCAAAAGCAAAAAAAGGCCTGGTCAAACACTCCCCCCCCTCTCTTCCCCGCCCCGCCGCAGCAAGACAGCCGGGGAGGGGGAAGAGAGAAAAGGCACAGCTGCCAGACACAACACACGATATTGGGGTAAAGGCTGTCAACCCACGACACTCCACCCCTTATCCCATATCGTGAATATACAATAAAAACTTTCATTTCACTTACTCACACCTTTGACACTTATGCATTCCTCTCATCTTACTTGCTCAGACCTTTGACACTTACTGTTTCCTTCTGTCTCACATTCAACAAACAAGGATGTTCATATATGAGTCTCATCCCACAATCAGGTCTCCCTGAGGTACACACCGTGTTGTTCCATCTTTCTGCATTATCCACCATGTATAACCTGGTCCTTGAGCAAAGACAATCCCACGGATGGGTTTGTCTGTACTCGAGGCAGGGTTGATCCATACTGTCTTTCCCAACAAACCTCTGACATGGGCCACTGGGGCTTTATCCCCATCTACTATATTAAGGAGCTCAGACTGAGCAGGACCCGCTCGGTTGGTGGAACCTCGAGTGTTAACTAACCAGGTAGCCTTTGCCAAATGCTGCTCCCAGTTTTTTAAAGACCCCCCACCAATGCTTTTAAGGTGGTTTTTAACAATCCATTATACCTTTCCACTTTCCCTGCAGCTGGTGCATGATAGGGAATATGGTATATCCACTCAATGGCATGTTCCCTAGCCCAAGTATTAATAAGATTGTTTTTAAAATGAGTCCCATTATCTGACTCAATTCTCTCGGGAGTACCGTGCCTCCAAAGGACCTGCTTTTCAAGGCCCAAGATAGTGTTACGGGCTGTGGCATGAGACACAGGGTAGGTTTCCAACCATCCTGTGGTGGCTTCTACCATGGTTAGTACATAGCGCTTGCCCTGGCGGGTTTGAGGCAGTGTGATGTAATCAATCTGCCAGGCCTCCCTGTATTTGTACTTAGACCACTGCCCCCCATACCAGAGGGGCTTCACCCGCTTGGCCTGCTTAATGGCAGCGCACATCTCAGAGTCACGAATAACCTGAGAGATACTGTCCATGGTTAGATTCACCCCTCGGTCTCGTGCCCACTTATAGGTGGCATCTCTACCCTGGTGGCCTGAGGCATCATGGGCCCATCGTGCTAAGAATAACTCTCCCTTATGCTCCCAGTCGAGATCTATCTTCAACTCCCCTATCTTTGCAGCCTGATGTACTTGCTGGTTGTTTTGCTGCTCTTCATTAGCTCTACTTCTGGGGACATGGGCATCTACATGGCGAACCTTCACAGGTAACTTCTCTAACCGAGTAGCGCTATCTTTCCACTCTTCCGCAGCCCAAATTGGTTTTCCTCTTCGCTGCCAGTTCACCTCTTTCCATCTCTTCAGCCATCCCCATAGAGCGTTGGCTACCATCCAAGAATCGGTATACAAATAGAGCCTTGGCCACTTCTCTCTCTCTGCAATACCTAGGGCCAGTTGAATAGCTTTGATTTCAGCAAATTGACTGGATTCGCCTTCTCCTTCAGTAGCCTCTGCAACTTGTCGAGTGGGACTCCATACAGCTGCTTTCCACCTCCGTTTCATCCCTATGACGCGACAAGAACCATCGGTGAATAGAGCGTAACGTGTTTCTTCTACTGGCAACTGATTGTATGGCAGAGCTTCCTCAACCCGGGTCACTGGCTCTTGTTCCTCATCCGCGACACGAAAGCTTTCACCTTCGGGCCAATTTGTAATTATTTCCAGAATCCCAGGGCGATTTAACTTCCCAATTCGAGCGCGCTGCGTAATGAGGGCAATCCACTTACTCCAAGTAGCATTGGTGGCATGGTGGGTAGAGGGAACCTTTCCTCTGAACATCCATCCCAGCACCGGTAGTCGGGGTGCCAGAAGGAGTTGTGCCTCTGTACCAATCACCTCCGAGGCGGCTTGGACTCCTTCATAGGCGGCCAAGATTTCTTTTTCTGTTGGGGTATAGTTATCTTCAGACCCCCTGTAGCTCCGACTCCAAAATCCCAATGGTCGGCCTCGGGTCTCGCCAGGCACCTTCTGCCAAAGGCTTCAGGACAGACCATGGCTCCTGGCTGCAGAGTAGAGCATGTTCTTCACATCTGGTCCCTCCTGACTGGACCAAGGGCTACAGCATGAGCGATCTCCTGCTTGATCTGGATGAAAGCTTGCTGCTGCTCAGGGCCCCAATGGAAGTTGTTCTTCTTGCGGGTAACCAGATAAAGGGGTCTCACAATCTGACTATACTCAGGGATGTGCATCCTCCAGAAACCTATAGCACCTAAGAAAGCTTGTGTTTCCTTCTTATCAGTCGGTGGGGACATAGCAGTGATTTTGTTAATAACATCCGCAGGAATCTGACGCCGTCCATCTTGCCACTTCACCCCCAAGAACTGAATTTCTCGGGCAGGTCCCTTGACTTTGCTCTTCTTAATGGCAAATCCGGCTTCCAAGAGAATATGAATTATCTTCTCTCCTTTCTCGAACACTTCTATTGCCGTGCTCCCCCAAACAATGATATCATCAATATATTGTAAATGTTCTGGAGCCTCACCCTCTTCTAGTGCAGCCTGGATCAGTCCATGGCAGATGGTAGGACTGTGTTTCCACCCCTGGGGCAGTCGGTTCCAGGTATACTGCACTCCCCTCCATGTAAAAGCAAACTGAGGCCTGCATTCTGCTGCCAGAGGGATGGAGAAAAACGCGTTAGCAATATCGATGGTCGCGTACCACTTTGCTGCCTTGGACTCCAGCTCGTACTGCAGTTCCAGTATGTCCGGTACAGCCGCACTCAGTGGTGGAGTCACTTCATTCAAGGCACGATAGTCCACAGTCAGTCTCCATTCTCCGTCAGATTTTTGCACAGGCCAGATAGGGCTGTTGAAGGGTGAGTGGGTTTTACTGACCACCCCTTGGCTCTCCAGCTCTCGGATCATTTTGTGGATGGGGATCACGGCATCTCAATTCGTCCAGTACTGCCTGCGGTGCACTGTTGAGGTGGCAATTGGCACTCGTTGTTCCTCTACCTTCAAGAGTCCTACTGCAGATGGGTTCTCTGATAGTCCAGACAAGGTATTCAATTGTTTAATACCCTCTATCTCCACTGCAGCTATTCCAAAAGCCCACCTGAATCCCTTAGGATCTTTGTAATAGCCATTCCGGAGGAAGTCTATGCCCAAAATACACGGAGCCTCTGGACCAGTCACAATCGGATGTTCCTGCCACTCCTTCCCAGTCAAGCTCACCTCAGCTTCCAACAAAGTCAACTGTTGTGATCCCCCCGTCACTCCAGCAATGGAAACAGGTTCTGTCCCCACGTGTGCCGATGGCATTAAGGTACACTGTGATCCAGTGTCAACCAATGCTTCATAGTCTTGTGGCTCTGATGTGCCAGGCCATCTGATCCACACCTTCCAGAAAACCCGGTTCTCCCGTGCCTCTTCCTGGCTGGAGGCAGGGCCCCTCTAAGCCAGATTGTCCCTCTTTCCTTGGGCATATGCCTTAGAAGTTCCTTCAAGGGGATCGGACATGTCATCGTCATCAGCATACTTAACATCTCGGCTACGAGCGACCGGAGCTGCTATCCTTTTGGTGATACTTTCTCTTTTCTTCAAATCACGCACCCGTTGTGCCAAAGCAGCGGTGGGTTTTCTGTCCCATCTCCTCATGTCTTCTCCAGACTCACGCAGAAAAGCCCATAACTCAGCCCGTGGGATGTACCTTCTCTCCCCATCAAAGGAGCGCCAGCGTTGGACACCAGGGCCTCTAATTTGTACAGCTGAGATTTGAATAAGGTCCTCCTTAATCTCTTCCCGGAGTTTCTTATGATTCTCCTCTATTTTGTCCTCTAGTTTCTGCAGTCGGGTTTCCACTGCTGCAATTCTGGCATGAGTTGGGCCATGCACAGCATCTGCATACGCTCGAAGCTTCTTTGCCATATCGAGCACAGTCTCATATGTATCATCCTGCTTCATTATTGCTAGGGCAGAAGCGTATTCAGGTGGCCCAAGTCGCACAAGTTTCCTCCACATTACAGGTGTGCATGGTACCAGGTCCGGATTCCTAGTTGTTGTATCATCTGAGAAAATGAGCTCTGCCACCGCCATCTCTCTCAGGCGTTGGATCCCCTGTTCTATGGTCTTCCACCGTGTCTGCTGCATATAGAGATCATCCGTACACAGGTATCGTTCTGCTATGCTTCTTAGGACCCATTCCCAGAGGCTGTGAGGGTTAGCCCCCCTCATCATACCTTGATCGATGACAGGATCATGTGACAGGGATCCCAAATGCCTCGCTTCAGTACCATCCAAAATCGTAACCTCCCCTGCAGCATCCCAAAGGCGGACTAACCAACTAATTATAGATTTGTCAGGTTGTCGTCTGTAATCCTTTCTTAGGCCTCTGAGGTCCTTCAGAGAAAAGGAGTCAATATTAGCTCCAGATTCTGTGCCCCTTGATGTGGCCTCTGATTTTGGTGAGGGTCCTTCTCCTGCATCATCATCATCATCCTCCACCTTTCGATCGGTCTTGCCTTTACACTTTCCACCTCTTGTATTAGCTGCAACAGCCATGGGTTGGGGCCTATTGTCTGATTCAGCTGCTAGCCTGGAGCCTGGGATGTTAGCTGCAGCCTGGGTCACTGGGATAGTAACTAACTTATCTCCCTGTTCCCTTTCTGCTATCTGCTGCTCCACAGTATCTAGCAGAGTACGGTAAACAAACGCCAAGGCCCAGCTCACTGCAGTAACCCTTTCCTCCTTAGTATTACCATGGCACTTCTTCCTCAAATACTTTGCCACCTCGACTGGATCCTGAATTTGATCAGATGGAAAGTCTCAGTCTATAGGATCGGAAAATTCCTTTAAAGTCTGGCCCATATCCTCCCATTTCCCACTCCAGTCAAGATTTTTCCTGCTTTGTTTTACTCCTAAGACAGGAGTGTCTCTAACCCCTCTAGAAATCTCAGTCTTCATTTTATACACACTCCAGACAGTATAGAAAAGGCTTAATAAATTAAATGCCAGAAAGATGGTTTCTTTCAAACTCAGGGGAAATTCAGTATTTTCTAATAGAGATGTCAACAATTTGGAGGAGAAGAAGGAAGACAAAGGCTGAAAAGCCCCTTCCCCTTCTTCTCCCCAAACAAACTGAGTAAACAACCATAACAACAATCCATACATTCCTGAAATAAAGTCCAGCATTTTTATCCGACACATCATCACACATAAGACCAGCACAATGACTATTCTGGTTAGTGCCCCCCGCTTACAAAAGCTACTTATTAGGGACAACATCAGAGCTATTTTTTGGGTAAGGAAATAACCCCAGGGACCACAAAAGTATTAAAACTTCAAAAACCCCTAGGGACCAGAAATACCGGCAAGCTTCCACTCCAAATGACATTATGAATCACCAATATGCCCACCAAAATAGCCAAAACCAAAATATTATTGTTATAGGGTTTTTTTCCACTGTTTTTTGGCCTCCGTTTCCCGGCCAACGCACCAAGAAGTATATTGTCCTGGTTTAGGACAAATTAGGGGAAATCTCCAAAAGGGAGCCCCCCAAACAAAACAAACCTCCTACCACCCCTCCCCCAACACCGGGTTCGGGAAGGAATTTCTCGGAGGAGCAAAGTGGAAAACAAAACCTATTTATTTACAAGTAACAAAAGAACACTCCCCAACACAAGAAAAGAAAAAAAACCGACTGGGTTGTGAGGGTGCCAGGCTTCTCTTGCAAGCTCCAGGTGTCCTGGACGTCTCAGGTCAGGTCCGGAGCCGGTCCAGTATCTTCAGGGGAGGGTAAGAAAGAGGGAACAAAAGAAAAGGAAAAAAAACAGCGCAAAAAGCAGAAAGCAAGCAAGCAAAGCGGCTAGCCAAGCCAAGCAGCCAAAAGCCAAAAGCAAAAAAAGGCCTGGTCAAACACTCCCCCCCCTCTCTTCCCCGCCCCGCCGCAGCAAGACAGCCGGGGAGGGGGAAGAGAGAAAAGGCACAGCTGCCAGACACAACACACGATATTGGGGTAAAGGCTGTCAACCCACGACACTCCACCCCTTATCCCATATCGTGAATATACAATAAAAACTTTCATTTCACTTACTCACACCTTTGACACTTATGCATTCCTCTCATCTTACTTGCTCAGACCTTTGACACTTACTGTTTCCTTCTGTCTCACATTCAACAAACAAGGATGTTCATATATGAGTCTCATCCCACAATCAGGTCTCCCTGAGGTACACACCGTGTTGTTCCATCTTTCTGCATTATCCACCATGTATAACCTGGTCCTTGAGCAAAGACAATCCCACGGATGGGTTTGTCTGTACTCGAGGCAGGGTTGATCCATACTGTCTTTCCCAACAAACCTCTGACATGGGCCACTGGGGCTTTATCCCCATCTACTATATTAAGGAGCTCAGACTGAGCAGGACCCGCTCGGTTGGTGGAACCTCGAGTGTTAACTAACCAGGTAGCCTTTGCCAAATGCTGCTCCCAGTTTTTTAAAGACCCCCCACCAATGCTTTTAAGGTGGTTTTTAACAATCCATTATACCTTTCCACTTTCCCTGCAGCTGGTGCATGATAGGGAATATGGTATATCCACTCAATGGCATGTTCCCTAGCCCAAGTATTAATAAGATTGTTTTTAAAATGAGTCCCATTATCTGACTCAATTCTCTCGGGAGTACCGTGCCTCCAAAGGACCTGCTTTTCAAGGCCCAAGATAGTGTTACGGGCTGTGGCATGAGACACAGGGTAGGTTTCCAACCATCCTGTGGTGGCTTCTACCATGGTTAGTACATAGCGCTTGCCCTGGCGGGTTTGAGGCAGTGTGATGTAATCAATCTGCCAGGCCTCCCTGTATTTGTACTTAGACCACTGCCCCCCATACCAGAGGGGCTTCACCCGCTTGGCCTGCTTAATGGCAGCGCACATCTCAGAGTCACGAATAACCTGAGAGATACTGTCCATGGTTAGATTCACCCCTCGGTCTCGTGCCCACTTATAGGTGGCATCTCTACCCTGGTGGCCTGAGGCATCATGGGCCCATCGTGCTAAGAATAACTCTCCCTTATGCTCCCAGTCGAGATCTATCTTCAACTCCCCTATCTTTGCAGCCTGATGTACTTGCTGGTTGTTTTGCTGCTCTTCATTAGCTCTACTTCTGGGGACATGGGCATCTACATGGCGAACCTTCACAGGTAACTTCTCTAACCGAGTAGCGCTATCTTTCCACTCTTCCGCAGCCCAAATTGGTTTTCCTCTTCGCTGCCAGTTCACCTCTTTCCATCTCTTCAGCCATCCCCATAGAGCGTTGGCTACCATCCAAGAATCGGTATACAAATAGAGCCTTGGCCACTTCTCTCTCTCTGCAATACCTAGGGCCAGTTGAATAGCTTTGATTTCAGCAAATTGACTGGATTCGCCTTCTCCTTCAGTAGCCTCTGCAACTTGTCGAGTGGGACTCCATACAGCTGCTTTCCACCTCCGTTTCATCCCTATGACGCGACAAGAACCATCGGTGAATAGAGCGTAACGTGTTTCTTCTACTGGCAACTGATTGTATGGCAGAGCTTCCTCAACCCGGGTCACTGGCTCTTGTTCCTCATCCGCGACACGAAAGCTTTCACCTTCGGGCCAATTTGTAATTATTTCCAGAATCCCAGGGCGATTTAACTTCCCAATTCGAGCGCGCTGCGTAATGAGGGCAATCCACTTACTCCAAGTAGCATTGGTGGCATGGTGGGTAGAGGGAACCTTTCCTCTGAACATCCATCCCAGCACCGGTAGTCGGGGTGCCAGAAGGAGTTGTGCCTCTGTACCAATCACCTCCGAGGCGGCTTGGACTCCTTCATAGGCGGCCAAGATTTCTTTTTCTGTTGGGGTATAGTTATCTTCAGACCCCCTGTAGCTCCGACTCCAAAATCCCAATGGTCGGCCTCGGGTCTCGCCAGGCACCTTCTGCCAAAGGCTTCAGGACAGACCATGGCTCCTGGCTGCAGAGTAGAGCATGTTCTTCACATCTGGTCCCTCCTGACTGGACCAAGGGCTACAGCATGAGCGATCTCCTGCTTGATCTGGATGAAAGCTTGCTGCTGCTCAGGGCCCCAATGGAAGTTGTTCTTCTTGCGGGTAACCAGATAAAGGGGTCTCACAATCTGACTATACTCAGGGATGTGCATCCTCCAGAAACCTATAGCACCTAAGAAAGCTTGTGTTTCCTTCTTATCAGTCGGTGGGGACATAGCAGTGATTTTGTTAATAACATCCGCAGGAATCTGACGCCGTCCATCTTGCCACTTCACCCCCAAGAACTGAATTTCTCGGGCAGGTCCCTTGACTTTGCTCTTCTTAATGGCAAATCCGGCTTCCAAGAGAATATGAATTATCTTCTCTCCTTTCTCGAACACTTCTATTGCCGTGCTCCCCCAAACAATGATATCATCAATATATTGTAAATGTTCTGGAGCCTCACCCTCTTCTAGTGCAGCCTGGATCAGTCCATGGCAGATGGTAGGACTGTGTTTCCACCCCTGGGGCAGTCGGTTCCAGGTATACTGCACTCCCCTCCATGTAAAAGCAAACTGAGGCCTGCATTCTGCTGCCAGAGGGATGGAGAAAAACGCGTTAGCAATATCGATGGTCGCGTACCACTTTGCTGCCTTGGACTCCAGCTCGTACTGCAGTTCCAGTATGTCCGGTACAGCCGCACTCAGTGGTGGAGTCACTTCATTCAAGGCACGATAGTCCACAGTCAGTCTCCATTCTCCGTCAGATTTTTGCACAGGCCAGATAGGGCTGTTGAAGGGTGAGTGGGTTTTACTGACCACCCCTTGGCTCTCCAGCTCTCGGATCATTTTGTGGATGGGGATCACGGCATCTCAATTCGTCCAGTACTGCCTGCGGTGCACTGTTGAGGTGGCAATTGGCACTCGTTGTTCCTCTACCTTCAAGAGTCCTACTGCAGATGGGTTCTCTGATAGTCCAGACAAGGTATTCAATTGTTTAATACCCTCTATCTCCACTGCAGCTATTCCAAAAGCCCACCTGAATCCCTTAGGATCTTTGTAATAGCCATTCCGGAGGAAGTCTATGCCCAAAATACACGGAGCCTCTGGACCAGTCACAATCGGATGTTCCTGCCACTCCTTCCCAGTCAAGCTCACCTCAGCTTCCAACAAAGTCAACTGTTGTGATCCCCCCGTCACTCCAGCAATGGAAACAGGTTCTGTCCCCACGTGTGCCGATGGCATTAAGGTACACTGTGATCCAGTGTCAACCAATGCTTCATAGTCTTGTGGCTCTGATGTGCCAGGCCATCTGATCCACACCTTCCAGAAAACCCGGTTCTCCCGTGCCTCTTCCTGGCTGGAGGCAGGGCCCCTCTAAGCCAGATTGTCCCTCTTTCCTTGGGCATATGCCTTAGAAGTTCCTTCAAGGGGATCGGACATGTCATCGTCATCAGCATACTTAACATCTCGGCTACGAGCGACCGGAGCTGCTATCCTTTTGGTGATACTTTCTCTTTTCTTCAAATCACGCACCCGTTGTGCCAAAGCAGCGGTGGGTTTTCTGTCCCATCTCCTCATGTCTTCTCCAGACTCACGCAGAAAAGCCCATAACTCAGCCCGTGGGATGTACCTTCTCTCCCCATCAAAGGAGCGCCAGCGTTGGACACCAGGGCCTCTAATTTGTACAGCTGAGATTTGAATAAGGTCCTCCTTAATCTCTTCCCGGAGTTTCTTATGATTCTCCTCTATTTTGTCCTCTAGTTTCTGCAGTCGGGTTTCCACTGCTGCAATTCTGGCATGAGTTGGGCCATGCACAGCATCTGCATACGCTCGAAGCTTCTTTGCCATATCGAGCACAGTCTCATATGTATCATCCTGCTTCATTATTGCTAGGGCAGAAGCGTATTCAGGTGGCCCAAGTCGCACAAGTTTCCTCCACATTACAGGTGTGCATGGTACCAGGTCCGGATTCCTAGTTGTTGTATCATCTGAGAAAATGAGCTCTGCCACCGCCATCTCTCTCAGGCGTTGGATCCCCTGTTCTATGGTCTTCCACCGTGTCTGCTGCATATAGAGATCATCCGTACACAGGTATCGTTCTGCTACGCTTCTTAGGACCCATTCCCAGAGGCTGTGAGGGTTAGCCCCCCTCATCATACCTTGATCGATGACAGGATCATGTGACAGGGATCCCAAATGCCTCGCTTCAGTACCATCCAAAATCGTAACCTCCCCTGCAGCATCCCAAAGGCGGACTAACCAACTAATTATAGATTTGTCAGGTTGTCGTCTGTAATCCTTTCTTAGGCCTCTGAGGTCCTTCAGAGAAAAGGAGTCAATATTAGCTCCAGATTCTGTGCCCCTTGATGTGGCCTCTGATTTTGGTGAGGGTCCTTCTCCTGCATCATCATCATCATCCTCCACCTTTCGATCGGTCTTGCCTTTACACTTTCCACCTCTTGTATTAGCTGCAACAGCCATGGGTTGGGGCCTATTGTCTGATTCAGCTGCTAGCCTGGAGCCTGGGATGTTAGCTGCAGCCTGGGTCACTGGGATAGTAACTAACTTATCTCCCTGTTCCCTTTCTGCTATCTGCTGCTCCACAGTATCTAGCAGAGTACGGTAAACAAACGCCAAGGCCCAGCTCACTGCAGTAACCCTTTCCTCCTTAGTATTACCATGGCACTTCTTCCTCAAATACTTTGCCACCTCGACTGGATCCTGAATTTGATCAGATGGAAAGTCCCAGTCTATAGGATCGGAAAATTCCTTTAAAGTCTGGCCCATATCCTCCCATTTCCCACTCCAGTCAAGATTTTTCCTGCTTTGTTTTACTCCTAAGACAGGAGTGTCTCTAACCCCTCTAGAAATCTCAGTCTTCATTTTATACACACTCCAGACAGTATAGAAAAGGCTTAATAAATTAAATGCCAGAAAGATGGTTTCTTTCAAACTCAGGGGAAATTCAGTATTTTCTAATAGAGATGTCAACAATTTGGAGGAGAAGAAGGAAGACAAAGGCTGAAAAGCCCCTTCCCCTTCTTCTCCCCAAACAAACTGAGTAAACAACCATAACAACAATCCATACATTCCTGAAATAAAGTCCAGCATTTTTATCCGACACATCATCACACATAAGACCAGCACAATGACTATTCTGGTTAGTGCCCCCCGCTTACAAAAGCTACTTATTAGGGACAACATCAGAGCTATTTTTTGGGTAAGGAAATAACCCCAGGGACCACAAAAGTATTAAAACTTCAAAAACCCCTAGGGACCAGAAATACCGGCAAGCTTCCACTCCAAATGACATTATGAATCACCAATATGCCCACCAAAATAGCCAAAACCAAAATATTATTGTTATAGGGTTTTTTTCCACTGTTTTTTGGCCTCCGTTTCCCGGCCAACGCACCAAGAAGTATATTGTCCTGGTTTAGGACAAATTAGGGGAAATCTCCAAAAGGGAGCCCCCCAAACAAAACAAACCTCCTACCACCCCTCCCCCAACACCGGGTTCGGGAAGGAATTTCTCGGAGGAGCAAAGTGGAAAACAAAACCTATTTATTTACAAGTAACAAAAGAACACTCCCCAACACAAGAAAAGAAAAAAAACCGACTGGGTTGTGAGGGTGCCAGGCTTCTCTTGCAAGCTCCAGGTGTCCTGGACGTCTCAGGTCAGGTCCGGAGCCGGTCCAGTATCTTCAGGGGAGGGTAAGAAAGAGGGAACAAAAGAAAAGGAAAAAAAACAGCGCAAAAAGCAGAAAGCAAGCAAGCAAAGCGGCTAGCCAAGCCAAGCAGCCAAAAGCCAAAAGCAAAAAAAGGCCTGGTCAAACACTCCCCCCCCTCTCTTCCCCGCCCCGCCGCAGCAAGACAGCCGGGGAGGGGGAAGAGAGAAAAGGCACAGCTGCCAGACACAACACACGATATTGGGGTAAAGGCTGTCAACCCACGACACTCCACCCCTTATCCCATATCGTGAATATACAATAAAAACTTTCATTTCACTTACTCACACCTTTGACACTTATGCATTCCTCTCATCTTACTTGCTCAGACCTTTGACACTTACTGTTTCCTTCTGTCTCACATTCAACAAACAAGGATGTTCATATATGAGTCTCATCCCACAATCAGGTCTCCCTGAGGTACACACCGTGTTGTTCCATCTTTCTGCATTATCCACCATGTATAACCTGGTCCTTGAGCAAAGACAATCCCACGGATGGGTTTGTCTGTACTCGAGGCAGGGTTGATCCATACTGTCTTTCCCAACAAACCTCTGACATGGGCCACTGGGGCTTTATCCCCATCTACTATATTAAGGAGCTCAGACTGAGCAGGACCCGCTCGGTTGGTGGAACCTCGAGTGTTAACTAACCAGGTAGCCTTTGCCAAATGCTGCTCCCAGTTTTTTAAAGACCCCCCACCAATGCTTTTAAGGTGGTTTTTAACAATCCATTATACCTTTCCACTTTCCCTGCAGCTGGTGCATGATAGGGAATATGGTATATCCACTCAATGGCATGTTCCCTAGCCCAAGTATTAATAAGATTGTTTTTAAAATGAGTCCCATTATCTGACTCAATTCTCTCGGGAGTACCGTGCCTCCAAAGGACCTGCTTTTCAAGGCCCAAGATAGTGTTACGGGCTGTGGCATGAGACACAGGGTAGGTTTCCAACCATCCTGTGGTGGCTTCTACCATGGTTAGTACATAGCGCTTGCCCTGGCGGGTTTGAGGCAGTGTGATGTAATCAATCTGCCAGGCCTCCCTGTATTTGTACTTAGACCACTGCCCCCCATACCAGAGGGGCTTCACCCGCTTGGCCTGCTTAATGGCAGCGCACATCTCAGAGTCACGAATAACCTGAGAGATACTGTCCATGGTTAGATTCACCCCTCGGTCTCGTGCCCACTTATAGGTGGCATCTCTACCCTGGTGGCCTGAGGCATCATGGGCCCATCGTGCTAAGAATAACTCTCCCTTATGCTCCCAGTCGAGATCTATCTTCAACTCCCCTATCTTTGCAGCCTGATGTACTTGCTGGTTGTTTTGCTGCTCTTCATTAGCTCTACTTCTGGGGACATGGGCATCTACATGGCGAACCTTCACAGGTAACTTCTCTAACCGAGTAGCGCTATCTTTCCACTCTTCCGCAGCCCAAATTGGTTTTCCTCTTCGCTGCCAGTTCACCTCTTTCCATCTCTTCAGCCATCCCCATAGAGCGTTGGCTACCATCCAAGAATCGGTATACAAATAGAGCCTTGGCCACTTCTCTCTCTCTGCAATACCTAGGGCCAGTTGAATAGCTTTGATTTCAGCAAATTGACTGGATTCGCCTTCTCCTTCAGTAGCCTCTGCAACTTGTCGAGTGGGACTCCATACAGCTGCTTTCCACCTCCGTTTCATCCCTATGACGCGACAAGAACCATCGGTGAATAGAGCGTAACGTGTTTCTTCTACTGGCAACTGATTGTATGGCAGAGCTTCCTCAACCCGGGTCACTGGCTCTTGTTCCTCATCCGCGACACGAAAGCTTTCACCTTCGGGCCAATTTGTAATTATTTCCAGAATCCCAGGGCGATTTAACTTCCCAATTCGAGCGCGCTGCGTAATGAGGGCAATCCACTTACTCCAAGTAGCATTGGTGGCATGGTGGGTAGAGGGAACCTTTCCTCTGAACATCCATCCCAGCACCGGTAGTCGGGGTGCCAGAAGGAGTTGTGCCTCTGTACCAATCACCTCCGAGGCGGCTTGGACTCCTTCATAGGCGGCCAAGATTTCTTTTTCTGTTGGGGTATAGTTATCTTCAGACCCCCTGTAGCTCCGACTCCAAAATCCCAATGGTCGGCCTCGGGTCTCGCCAGGCACCTTCTGCCAAAGGCTTCAGGACAGACCATGGCTCCTGGCTGCAGAGTAGAGCATGTTCTTCACATCTGGTCCCTCCTGACTGGACCAAGGGCTACAGCATGAGCGATCTCCTGCTTGATCTGGATGAAAGCTTGCTGCTGCTCAGGGCCCCAATGGAAGTTGTTCTTCTTGCGGGTAACCAGATAAAGGGGTCTCACAATCTGACTATACTCAGGGATGTGCATCCTCCAGAAACCTATAGCACCTAAGAAAGCTTGTGTTTCCTTCTTATCAGTCGGTGGGGACATAGCAGTGATTTTGTTAATAACATCCGCAGGAATCTGACGCCGTCCATCTTGCCACTTCACCCCCAAGAACTGAATTTCTCGGGCAGGTCCCTTGACTTTGCTCTTCTTAATGGCAAATCCGGCTTCCAAGAGAATATGAATTATCTTCTCTCCTTTCTCGAACACTTCTATTGCCGTGCTCCCCCAAACAATGATATCATCAATATATTGTAAATGTTCTGGAGCCTCACCCTCTTCTAGTGCAGCCTGGATCAGTCCATGGCAGATGGTAGGACTGTGTTTCCACCCCTGGGGCAGTCGGTTCCAGGTATACTGCACTCCCCTCCATGTAAAAGCAAACTGAGGCCTGCATTCTGCTGCCAGAGGGATGGAGAAAAACGCGTTAGCAATATCGATGGTCGCGTACCACTTTGCTGCCTTGGACTCCAGCTCGTACTGCAGTTCCAGTATGTCCGGTACAGCCGCACTCAGTGGTGGAGTCACTTCATTCAAGGCACGATAGTCCACAGTCAGTCTCCATTCTCCGTCAGATTTTTGCACAGGCCAGATAGGGCTGTTGAAGGGTGAGTGGGTTTTACTGACCACCCCTTGGCTCTCCAGCTCTCGGATCATTTTGTGGATGGGGATCACGGCATCTCAATTCGTCCAGTACTGCCTGCGGTGCACTGTTGAGGTGGCAATTGGCACTCGTTGTTCCTCTACCTTCAAGAGTCCTACTGCAGATGGGTTCTCTGATAGTCCAGACAAGGTATTCAATTGTTTAATACCCTCTATCTCCACTGCAGCTATTCCAAAAGCCCACCTGAATCCCTTAGGATCTTTGTAATAGCCATTCCGGAGGAAGTCTATGCCCAAAATACACGGAGCCTCTGGACCAGTCACAATCGGATGTTCCTGCCACTCCTTCCCAGTCAAGCTCACCTCAGCTTCCAACAAAGTCAACTGTTGTGATCCCCCCGTCACTCCAGCAATGGAAACAGGTTCTGTCCCCACGTGTGCCGATGGCATTAAGGTACACTGTGATCCAGTGTCAACCAATGCTTCATAGTCTTGTGGCTCTGATGTGCCAGGCCATCTGATCCACACCTTCCAGAAAACCCGGTTCTCCCGTGCCTCTTCCTGGCTGGAGGCAGGGCCCCTCTAAGCCAGATTGTCCCTCTTTCCTTGGGCATATGCCTTAGAAGTTCCTTCAAGGGGATCGGACATGTCATCGTCATCAGCATACTTAACATCTCGGCTACGAGCGACCGGAGCTGCTATCCTTTTGGTGATACTTTCTCTTTTCTTCAAATCACGCACCCGTTGTGCCAAAGCAGCGGTGGGTTTTCTGTCCCATCTCCTCATGTCTTCTCCAGACTCACGCAGAAAAGCCCATAACTCAGCCCGTGGGATGTACCTTCTCTCCCCATCAAAGGAGCGCCAGCGTTGGACACCAGGGCCTCTAATTTGTACAGCTGAGATTTGAATAAGGTCCTCCTTAATCTCTTCCCGGAGTTTCTTATGATTCTCCTCTATTTTGTCCTCTAGTTTCTGCAGTCGGGTTTCCACTGCTGCAATTCTGGCATGAGTTGGGCCATGCACAGCATCTGCATACGCTCGAAGCTTCTTTGCCATATCGAGCACAGTCTCATATGTATCATCCTGCTTCATTATTGCTAGGGCAGAAGCGTATTCAGGTGGCCCAAGTCGCACAAGTTTCCTCCACATTACAGGTGTGCATGGTACCAGGTCCGGATTCCTAGTTGTTGTATCATCTGAGAAAATGAGCTCTGCCACCGCCATCTCTCTCAGGCGTTGGATCCCCTGTTCTATGGTCTTCCACCGTGTCTGCTGCATATAGAGATCATCCGTACACAGGTATCGTTCTGCTACGCTTCTTAGGACCCATTCCCAGAGGCTGTGAGGGTTAGCCCCCCTCATCATACCTTGATCGATGACAGGATCATGTGACAGGGATCCCAAATGCCTCGCTTCAGTACCATCCAAAATCGTAACCTCCCCTGCAGCATCCCAAAGGCGGACTAACCAACTAATTATAGATTTGTCAGGTTGTCGTCTGTAATCCTTTCTTAGGCCTCTGAGGTCCTTCAGAGAAAAGGAGTCAATATTAGCTCCAGATTCTGTGCCCCTTGATGTGGCCTCTGATTTTGGTGAGGGTCCTTCTCCTGCATCATCATCATCATCCTCCACCTTTCGATCGGTCTTGCCTTTACACTTTCCACCTCTTGTATTAGCTGCAACAGCCATGGGTTGGGGCCTATTGTCTGATTCAGCTGCTAGCCTGGAGCCTGGGATGTTAGCTGCAGCCTGGGTCACTGGGATAGTAACTAACTTATCTCCCTGTTCCCTTTCTGCTATCTGCTGCTCCACAGTATCTAGCAGAGTACGGTAAACAAACGCCAAGGCCCAGCTCACTGCAGTAACCCTTTCCTCCTTAGTATTACCATGGCACTTCTTCCTCAAATACTTTGCCACCTCGACTGGATCCTGAATTTGATCAGATGGAAAGTCCCAGTCTATAGGATCGGAAAATTCCTTTAAAGTCTGGCCCATATCCTCCCATTTCCCACTCCAGTCAAGATTTTTCCTGCTTTGTTTTACTCCTAAGACAGGAGTGTCTCTAACCCCTCTAGAAATCTCAGTCTTCATTTTATACACACTCCAGACAGTATAGAAAAGGCTTAATAAATTAAATGCCAGAAAGATGGTTTCTTTCAAACTCAGGGGAAATTCAGTATTTTCTAATAGAGATGTCAACAATTTGGAGGAGAAGAAGGAAGACAAAGGCTGAAAAGCCCCTTCCCCTTCTTCTCCCCAAACAAACTGAGTAAACAACCATAACAACAATCCATACATTCCTGAAATAAAGTCCAGCATTTTTATCCGACACATCATCACACATAAGACCAGCACAATGACTATTCTGGTTAGTGCCCCCCGCTTACAAAAGCTACTTATTAGGGACAACATCAGAGCTATTTTTTGGGTAAGGAAATAACCCCAGGGACCACAAAAGTATTAAAACTTCAAAAACCCCTAGGGACCAGAAATACCGGCAAGCTTCCACTCCAAATGACATTATGAATCACCAATATGCCCACCAAAATAGCCAAAACCAAAATATTATTGTTATAGGGTTTTTTTCCACTGTTTTTTGGCCTCCGTTTCCCGGCCAACGCACCAAGAAGTATATTGTCCTGGTTTAGGACAAATTAGGGGAAATCTCCAAAAGGGAGCCCCCCAAACAAAACAAACCTCCTACCACCCCTCCCCCAACACCGGGTTCGGGAAGGAATTTCTCGGAGGAGCAAAGTGGAAAACAAAACCTATTTATTTACAAGTAACAAAAGAACACTCCCCAACACAAGAAAAGAAAAAAAACCGACTGGGTTGTGAGGGTGCCAGGCTTCTCTTGCAAGCTCCAGGTGTCCTGGACGTCTCAGGTCAGGTCCGGAGCCGGTCCAGTATCTTCAGGGGAGGGTAAGAAAGAGGGAACAAAAGAAAAGGAAAAAAAACAGCGCAAAAAGCAGAAAGCAAGCAAGCAAAGCGGCTAGCCAAGCCAAGCAGCCAAAAGCCAAAAGCAAAAAAAGGCCTGGTCAAACACTCCCCCCCCTCTC
The DNA here is from genome assembly GCF_035770615.1 of Melospiza melodia melodia. Classification (NCBI taxonomy): domain Eukaryota; kingdom Metazoa; phylum Chordata; class Aves; order Passeriformes; family Passerellidae; genus Melospiza; species Melospiza melodia. The sequence continues at coordinate 6,013,951 of NC_086218.1, read as the reverse complement.
TTCCCCGCCCCGCCGCAGCAAGACAGCCGGGGAGGGGGAAGAGAGAAAAGGCACAGCTGCCAGACACAACACACGATATTGGGGTAAAGGCTGTCAACCCACGACACTCCACCCCTTATCCCATATCGTGAATATACAATAAAAACTTTCATTTCACTTACTCACACCTTTGACACTTATGCATTCCTCTCATCTTACTTGCTCAGACCTTTGACACTTACTGTTTCCTTCTGTCTCACATTCAACAAACAAGGATGTTCATATATGAGTCTCATCCCACAATCAGGTCTCCCTGAGGTACACACCGTGTTGTTCCATCTTTCTGCATTATCCACCATGTATAACCTGGTCCTTGAGCAAAGACAATCCCACGGATGGGTTTGTCTGTACTCGAGGCAGGGTTGATCCATACTGTCTTTCCCAACAAACCTCTGACATGGGCCACTGGGGCTTTATCCCCATCTACTATATTAAGGAGCTCAGACTGAGCAGGACCCGCTCGGTTGGTGGAACCTCGAGTGTTAACTAACCAGGTAGCCTTTGCCAAATGCTGCTCCCAGTTTTTTAAAGACCCCCCACCAATGCTTTTAAGGTGGTTTTTAACAATCCATTATACCTTTCCACTTTCCCTGCAGCTGGTGCATGATAGGGAATATGGTATATCCACTCAATGGCATGTTCCCTAGCCCAAGTATTAATAAGATTGTTTTTAAAATGAGTCCCATTATCTGACTCAATTCTCTCGGGAGTACCGTGCCTCCAAAGGACCTGCTTTTCAAGGCCCAAGATAGTGTTACGGGCTGTGGCATGAGACACAGGGTAGGTTTCCAACCATCCTGTGGTGGCTTCTACCATGGTTAGTACATAGCGCTTGCCCTGGCGGGTTTGAGGCAGTGTGATGTAATCAATCTGCCAGGCCTCCCTGTATTTGTACTTAGACCACTGCCCCCCATACCAGAGGGGCTTCACCCGCTTGGCCTGCTTAATGGCAGCGCACATCTCAGAGTCACGAATAACCTGAGAGATACTGTCCATGGTTAGATTCACCCCTCGGTCTCGTGCCCACTTATAGGTGGCATCTCTACCCTGGTGGCCTGAGGCGTCATGGGCCCATCGTGCTAAGAATAACTCTCCCTTATGCTCCCAGTCGAGATCTATCTTCAACTCCCCTATCTTTGCAGCCTGATGTACTTGCTGGTTGTTTTGCTGCTCTTCATTAGCTCTACTTCTGGGGACATGGGCATCTACATGGCGAACCTTCACAGGTAACTTCTCTAACCGAGTAGCGCTATCTTTCCACTCTTCCGCAGCCCAAATTGGTTTTCCTCTTCGCTGCCAGTTCACCTCTTTCCATCTCTTCAGCCATCCCCATAGAGCGTTGGCTACCATCCAAGAATCGGTATACAAATAGAGCCTTGGCCACTTCTCTCTCTCTGCAATACCTAGGGCCAGTTGAATAGCTTTGATTTCAGCAAATTGACTGGATTCGCCTTCTCCTTCAGTAGCCTCTGCAACTTGTCGAGTGGGACTCCATACAGCTGCTTTCCACCTCCGTTTCATCCCTATGACGCGACAAGAACCATCGGTGAATAGAGCGTAACGTGTTTCTTCTACTGGCAACTGATTGTATGGCAGAGCTTCCTCAACCCGGGTCACTGGCTCTTGTTCCTCATCCGCGACACGAAAGCTTTCACCTTCGGGCCAATTTGTAATTATTTCCAGAATCCCAGGGCGATTTAACTTCCCAATTCGAGCGCGCTGCGTAATGAGGGCAATCCACTTACTCCAAGTAGCATTGGTGGCATGGTGGGTAGAGGGAACCTTTCCTCTGAACATCCATCCCAGCACCGGTAGTCGGGGTGCCAGAAGGAGTTGTGCCTCTGTACCAATCACCTCCGAGGCGGCTTGGACTCCTTCATAGGCGGCCAAGATTTCTTTTTCTGTTGGGGTATAGTTATCTTCAGACCCCCTGTAGCTCCGACTCCAAAATCCCAATGGTCGGCCTCGGGTCTCGCCAGGCACCTTCTGCCAAAGGCTTCAGGACAGACCATGGCTCCCGGCTGCAGAGTAGAGCATGTTCTTCACATCTGGTCCCTCCTGACTGGACCAAGGGCTACAGCATGAGCGATCTCCTGCTTGATCTGGATGAAAGCTTGCTGCTGCTCAGGGCCCCAATGGAAGTTGTTCTTCTTGCGGGTAACCAGATAAAGGGGTCTCACAATCTGACTATACTCAGGGATGTGCATCCTCCAGAAACCTATAGCACCTAAGAAAGCTTGTGTTTCCTTCTTATCAGTCGGTGGGGACATAGCAGTGATTTTGTTAATAACATCCGCAGGAATCTGACGCCGTCCATCTTGCCACTTCACCCCCAAGAACTGAATTTCTCGGGCAGGTCCCTTGACTTTGCTCTTCTTAATGGCAAATCCGGCTTCCAAGAGAATATGAATTATCTTCTCTCCTTTCTCGAACACTTCTATTGCCGTGCTCCCCCAAACAATGATATCATCAATATATTGTAAATGTTCTGGAGCCTCACCCTCTTCTAGTGCAGCCTGGATCAGTCCATGGCAGATGGTAGGACTGTGTTTCCACCCCTGGGGCAGTCGGTTCCAGGTATACTGCACTCCCCTCCATGTAAAAGCAAACTGAGGCCTGCATTCTGCTGCCAGAGGGATGGAGAAAAACGCGTTAGCAATATCGATGGTCGCGTACCACTTTGCTGCCTTGGACTCCAGCTCGTACTGCAGTTCCAGTATGTCCGGTACAGCCGCACTCAGTGGTGGAGTCACTTCATTCAAGGCACGATAGTCCACAGTCAGTCTCCATTCTCCGTCAGATTTTTGCACAGGCCAGATAGGGCTGTTGAAGGGTGAGTGGGTTTTACTGACCACCCCTTGGCTCTCCAGCTCTCGGATCATTTTGTGGATGGGGATCACGGCATCTCAATTCGTCCAGTACTGCCTGCGGTGCACTGTTGAGGTGGCAATTGGCACTCGTTGTTCCTCTACCTTCAAGAGTCCTACTGCAGATGGGTTCTCTGATAGTCCAGACAAGGTATTCAATTGTTTAATACCCTCTATCTCCACTGCAGCTATTCCAAAAGCCCACCTGAATCCCTTAGGATCTTTGTAATAGCCATTCCGGAGGAAGTCTATGCCCAAAATACACGGAGCCTCTGGACCAGTCACAATCGGATGTTCCTGCCACTCCTTCCCAGTCAAGCTCACCTCAGCTTCCAACAAAGTCAACTGTTGTGATCCCCCCGTCACTCCAGCAATGGAAACAGGTTCTGTCCCCACGTGTGCCGATGGCATTAAGGTACACTGTGATCCAGTGTCAACCAATGCTTCATAGTCTTGTGGCTCTGATGTGCCAGGCCATCTGATCCACACCTTCCAGAAAACCCGGTTCTCCCGTGCCTCTTCCTGGCTGGAGGCAGGGCCCCTCTAAGCCAGATTGTCCCTCTTTCCTTGGGCATATGCCTTAGAAGTTCCTTCAAGGGGATTGGACATGTCATCGTCATCAGCATACTTAACATCTCGGCTACGAGCGACCGGAGCTGCTATCCTTTTGGTGATACTTTCTCTTTTCTTCAAATCACGCACCCGTTGTGCCAAAGCAGCGGTGGGTTTTCTGTCCCATCTCCTCATGTCTTCTCCAGACTCACGCAGAAAAGCCCATAACTCAGCCCGTGGGATGTACCTTCTCTCCCCATCAAAGGAGCGCCAGCGTTGGACACCAGGGCCTCTAATTTGTACAGCTGAGATTTGAATAAGGTCCTCCTTAATCTCTTCCCGGAGTTTCTTATGATTCTCCTCTATTTTGTCCTCTAGTTTCTGCAGTCGGGTTTCCACTGCTGCAATTCTGGCATGAGTTGGGCCATGCACAGCATCTGCATACGCTCGAAGCTTCTTTGCCATATCGAGCACAGTCTCATATGTATCATCCTGCTTCATTATTGCTAGGGCAGAAGCGTATTCAGGTGGCCCAAGTCGCACAAGTTTCCTCCACATTACAGGTGTGCATGGTACCAGGTCCGGATTCCTAGTTGTTGTATCATCTGAGAAAATGAGCTCTGCCACCGCCATCTCTCTCAGGCGTTGGATCCCCTGTTCTATGGTCTTCCACCGTGTCTGCTGCATATAGAGATCATCCGTACACAGGTATCGTTCTGCTACGCTTCTTAGGACCCATTCCCAGAGGCTGTGAGGGTTAGCCCCCCTCATCATACCTTGATCGATGACAGGATCATGTGACAGGGATCCCAAATGCCTCGCTTCAGTACCATCCAAAATCGTAACCTCCCCTGCAGCATCCCAAAGGCGGACTAACCAACTAATTATAGATTTGTCAGGTTGTCGTCTGTAATCCTTTCTTAGGCCTCTGAGGTCCTTCAGAGAAAAGGAGTCAATATTAGCTCCAGATTCTGTGCCCCTTGATGTGGCCTCTGATTTTGGTGAGGGTCCTTCTCCTGCATCATCATCATCATCCTCCACCTTTCGATCGGTCTTGCCTTTACACTTTCCACCTCTTGTATTAGCTGCAACAGCCATGGGTTGGGGCCTATTGTCTGATTCAGCTGCTAGCCTGGAGCCTGGGATGTTAGCTGCAGCCTGGGTCACTGGGATAGTAACTAACTTATCTCCCTGTTCCCTTTCTGCTATCTGCTGCTCCACAGTATCTAGCAGAGTACGGTAAACAAATGCCAAGGCCCAGCTCACTGCAGTAACCCTTTCCTCCTTAGTATTACCATGGCACTTCTTCCTCAAATACTTTGCCACCTCGACTGGATCCTGAATTTGATCAGATGGAAAGTCCCAGTCTATAGGATCGGAAAATTCCTTTAAAGTCTGGCCCATATCCTCCCATTTCCCACTCCAGTCAAGATTTTTCCTGCTTTGTTTTACTCCTAAGACAGGAGTGTCTCTAACCCCTCTAGAAATCTCAGTCTTCATTTTATACACACTCCAGACAGTATAGAAAAGGCTTAATAAATTAAATGCCAGAAAGATGGTTTCTTTCAAACTCAGGGGAAATTCAGTATTTTCTAATAGAGATGTCAACAATTTGGAGGAGAAGAAGGAAGACAAAGGCTGAAAAGCCCCTTCCCCTTCTTCTCCCCAAACAAACTGAGTAAACAACCATAACAACAATCCATACATTCCTGAAATAAAGTCCAGCATTTTTATCCGACACATCATCACACATAAGACCAGCACAATGACTATTCTGGTTAGTGCCCCCCGCTTACAAAAGCTACTTATTAGGGACAACATCAGAGCTATTTTTGGGTAAGGAAATAACCCCAGGGACCACAAAAGTATTAAAACTTCAAAAACCCCTAGGGACCAGAAATACCGGCAAGCTTCCACTCCAAATGACATTATGAATCACCAATATGCCCACCAAAATAGCCAAAACCAAAATATTATTGTTATAGGGTTTTTTTCCACTGTTTTTTGGCCTCCGTTTCCCGGCCAACGCACCAAGAAGTATATTGTCCTGGTTTAGGACAAATTAGGGGAAATCTCCAAAAGGGAGCCCCCCAAACAAAACAAACCTCCTACCACCCCTCCCCCAACACCGGGTTCGGGAAGGAATTTCTCGGAGGAGCAAAGTGGAAAACAAAACCTATTTATTTACAAGTAACAAAAGAACACTCCCCAACACAAGAAAAGAAAAAAAACCGACTGGGTTGTGAGGGTGCCAGGCTTCTCTTGCAAGCTCCAGGTGTCCTGGACGTCTCAGGTCAGGTCCGGAGCTGGTCCAGTATCTTCAGGGGAGGGTAAGAAAGAGGGAACAAAAGAAAAGGAAAAAAAACAGCGCAAAAAGCAGAAAGCAAGCAAGCAAAGCGGCTAGCCAAGCCAAGCAGCCAAAAGCCAAAAGCAAAAAAAGGCCTGGTCAAACACTCCCCCCCCTCTCTTCCCCGCCCCGCCGCAGCAAGACAGCCGGGGAGGGGGAAGAGAGAAAAGGCACAGCTGCCAGACACAACACACGATATTGGGGTAAAGGCTGTCAACCCACGACACTCCACCCCTTATCCCATATCGTGAATATACAATAAAAACTTTCATTTCACTTACTCACACCTTTGACACTTATGCATTCCTCTCATCTTACTTGCTCAGACCTTTGACACTTACTGTTTCCTTCTGTCTCACATTCAACAAACAAGGATGTTCATATATGAGTCTCATCCCACAATCAGGTCTCCCTGAGGTACACACCGTGTTGTTCCATCTTTCTGCATTATCCACCATGTATAACCTGGTCCTTGAGCAAAGACAATCCCACGGATGGGTTTGTCTGTACTCGAGGCAGGGTTGATCCATACTGTCTTTCCCAACAAACCTCTGACATGGGCCACTGGGGCTTTATCCCCATCTACTATATTAAGGAGCTCAGACTGAGCAGGACCCGCTCGGTTGGTGGAACCTCGAGTGTTAACTAACCAGGTAGCCTTTGCCAAATGCTGCTCCCAGTTTTTTAAAGACCCCCCACCAATGCTTTTAAGGTGGTTTTTAACAATCCATTATACCTTTCCACTTTCCCTGCAGCTGGTGCATGATAGGGAATATGGTATATCCACTCAATGGCATGTTCCCTAGCCCAAGTATTAATAAGATTGTTTTTAAAATGAGTCCCATTATCTGACTCAATTCTCTCGGGAGTACCGTGCCTCCAAAGGACCTGCTTTTCAAGGCCCAAGATAGTGTTACGGGCTGTGGCATGAGACACAGGGTAGGTTTCCAACCATCCTGTGGTGGCTTCTACCATGGTTAGTACATAGCGCTTGCCCTGGCGGGTTTGAGGCAGTGTGATGTAATCAATCTGCCAGGCCTCCCTGTATTTGTACTTAGACCACTGCCCCCCATACCAGAGGGGCTTCACCCGCTTGGCCTGCTTAATGGCAGCGCACATCTCAGAGTCACGAATAACCTGAGAGATACTGTCCATGGTTAGATTCACCCCTCGGTCTCGTGCCCACTTATAGGTGGCATCTCTACCCTGGTGGCCTGAGGCATCATGGGCCCATCGTGCTAAGAATAACTCTCCCTTATGCTCCCAGTCGAGATCTATCTTCAACTCCCCTATCTTTGCAGCCTGATGTACTTGCTGGTTGTTTTGCTGCTCTTCATTAGCTCTACTTCTGGGGACATGGGCATCTACATGGCGAACCTTCACAGGTAACTTCTCTAACCGAGTAGCGCTATCTTTCCACTCTTCCGCAGCCCAAATTGGTTTTCCTCTTCGCTGCCAGTTCACCTCTTTCCATCTCTTCAGCCATCCCCATAGAGCGTTGGCTACCATCCAAGAATCGGTATACAAATAGAGCCTTGGCCACTTCTCTCTCTCTGCAATACCTAGGGCCAGTTGAATAGCTTTGATTTCAGCAAATTGACTGGATTCGCCTTCTCCTTCAGTAGCCTCTGCAACTTGTCGAGTGGGACTCCATACAGCTGCTTTCCACCTCCGTTTCATCCCTATGACGCGACAAGAACCATCGGTGAATAGAGCGTAACGTGTTTCTTCTACTGGCAACTGATTGTATGGCAGAGCTTCCTCAACCCGGGTCACTGGCTCTTGTTCCTCATCCGCGACACGAAAGCTTTCACCTTCGGGCCAATTTGTAATTATTTCCAGAATCCCAGGGCGATTTAACTTCCCAATTCGAGCGCGCTGCGTAATGAGGGCAATCCACTTACTCCAAGTAGCATTGGTGGCATGGTGGGTAGAGGGAACCTTTCCTCTGAACATCCATCCCAGCACCGGTAGTCGGGGTGCCAGAAGGAGTTGTGCCTCTGTACCAATCACCTCCGAGGCGGCTTGGACTCCTTCATAGGCGGCCAAGATTTCTTTTTCTGTTGGGGTATAGTTATCTTCAGACCCCCTGTAGCTCCGACTCCAAAATCCCAATGGTCGGCCTCGGGTCTCGCCAGGCACCTTCTGCCAAAGGCTTCAGGACAGACCATGGCTCCCGGCTGCAGAGTAGAGCATGTTCTTCACATCTGGTCCCTCCTGACTGGACCAAGGGCTACAGCATGAGCGATCTCCTGCTTGATCTGGATGAAAGCTTGCTGCTGCTCAGGGCCCCAATGGAAGTTGTTCTTCTTGCGGGTAACCAGATAAAGGGGTCTCACAATCTGACTATACTCAGGGATGTGCATCCTCCAGAAACCTATAGCACCTAAGAAAGCTTGTGTTTCCTTCTTATCAGTCGGTGGGGACATAGCAGTGATTTTGTTAATAACATCCGCAGGAATCTGACGCCGTCCATCTTGCCACTTCACCCCCAAGAACTGAATTTCTCGGGCAGGTCCCTTGACTTTGCTCTTCTTAATGGCAAATCCGGCTTCCAAGAGAATATGAATTATCTTCTCTCCTTTCTCGAACACTTCTATTGCTGTGCTCCCCCAAACAATGATATCATCAATATATTGTAAATGTTCTGGAGCCTCACCCTCTTCTAGTGCAGCCTGGATCAGTCCATGGCAGATGGTAGGACTGTGTTTCCACCCCTGGGGCAGTCGGTTCCAGGTATACTGCACTCCCCTCCATGTAAAAGCAAACTGAGGCCTGCATTCTGCTGCCAGAGGGATGGAGAAAAACGCGTTAGCAATATCGATGGTCGCGTACCACTTTGCTGCCTTGGACTCCAGCTCGTACTGCAGTTCCAGTATGTCCGGTACAGCCGCACTCAGTGGTGGAGTCACTTCATTCAAGGCACGATAGTCCACAGTCAGTCTCCATTCTCCGTCAGATTTTTGCACAGGCCAGATAGGGCTGTTGAAGGGTGAGTGGGTTTTACTGACCACCCCTTGGCTCTCCAGCTCTCGGATCATTTTGTGGATGGGGATCACGGCATCTCAATTCGTCCAGTACTGCCTGCGGTGCACTGTTGAGGTGGCAATTGGCACTCGTTGTTCCTCTACCTTCAAGAGTCCTACTGCAGATGGGTTCTCTGATAGTCCAGACAAGGTATTCAATTGTTTAATACCCTCTATCTCCACTGCAGCTATTCCAAAAGCCCACCTGAATCCCTTAGGATCTTTGTAATAGCCATTCCGGAGGAAGTCTATGCCCAAAATACACGGAGCCTCTGGACCAGTCACAATCGGATGTTCCTGCCACTCCTTCCCAGTCAAGCTCACCTCAGCTTCCAACAAAGTCAACTGTTGTGATCCCCCCGTCACTCCAGCAATGGAAACAGGTTCTGTCCCCACGTGTGCCGATGGCATTAAGGTACACTGTGATCCAGTGTCAACCAATGCTTCATAGTCTTGTGGCTCTGATGTGCCAGGCCATCTGATCCACACCTTCCAGAAAACCCGGTTCTCCCGTGCCTCTTCCTGGCTGGAGGCAGGGCCCCTCTAAGCCAGATTGTCCCTCTTTCCTTGGGCATATGCCTTAGAAGTTCCTTCAAGGGGATCGGACATGTCATCGTCATCAGCATACTTAACATCTCGGCTACGAGCGACCGGAGCTGCTATCCTTTTGGTGATACTTTCTCTTTTCTTCAAATCACGCACCCGTTGTGCCAAAGCAGCGGTGGGTTTTCTGTCCCATCTCCTCATGTCTTCTCCAGACTCACGCAGAAAAGCCCATAACTCAGCCCGTGGGATGTACCTTCTCTCCCCATCAAAGGAGCGCCAGCGTTGGACACCAGGGCCTCTAATTTGTACAGCTGAGATTTGAATAAGGTCCTCCTTAATCTCTTCCCGGAGTTTCTTATGATTCTCCTCTATTTTGTCCTCTAGTTTCTGCAGTCGGGTTTCCACTGCTGCAATTCTGGCATGAGTTGGGCCATGCACAGCATCTGCATACGCTCGAAGCTTCTTTGCCATATCGAGCACAGTCTCATATGTATCATCCTGCTTCATTATTGCTAGGGCAGAAGCGTATTCAGGTGGCCCAAGTCGCACAAGTTTCCTCCACATTACAGGTGTGCATGGTACCAGGTCCGGATTCCTAGTTGTTGTATCATCTGAGAAAATGAGCTCTGCCACCGCCATCTCTCTCAGGCGTTGGATCCCCTGTTCTATGGTCTTCCACCGTGTCTGCTGCATATAGAGATCATCCGTACACAGGTATCGTTCTGCTACGCTTCTTAGGACCCATTCCCAGAGGCTGTGAGGGTTAGCCCCCCTCATCATACCTTGATCGATGACAGGATCATGTGACAGGGATCCCAAATGCCTCGCTTCAGTACCATCCAAAATCGTAACCTCCCCTGCAGCATCCCAAAGGCGGACTAACCAACTAATTATAGATTTGTCAGGTTGTCGTCTGTAATCCTTTCTTAGGCCTCTGAGGTCCTTCAGAGAAAAGGAGTCAATATTAGCTCCAGATTCTGTGCCCCTTGATGTGGCCTCTGATTTTGGTGAGGGTCCTTCTCCTGCATCATCATCATCATCCTCCACCTTTCGATCGGTCTTGCCTTTACACTTTCCACCTCTTGTATTAGCTGCAACAGCCATGGGTTGGGGCCTATTGTCTGATTCAGCTGCTAGCCTGGAGCCTGGGATGTTAGCTGCAGCCTGGGTCACTGGGATAGTAACTAACTTATCTCCCTGTTCCCTTTCTGCTATCTGCTGCTCCACAGTATCTAGCAGAGTACGGTAAACAAACGCCAAGGCCCAGCTCACTGCAGTAACCCTTTCCTCCTTAGTATTACCATGGCACTTCTTCCTCAAATACTTTGCCACCTCGACTGGATCCTGAATTTGATCAGATGGAAAGTCCCAGTCTATAGGATCGGAAAATTCCTTTAAAGTCTGGCCCATATCCTCCCATTTCCCACTCCAGTCAAGATTTTTCCTGCTTTGTTTTACTCCTAAGACAGGAGTGTCTCTAACCCCTCTAGAAATCTCAGTCTTCATTTTATACACACTCCAGACAGTATAGAAAAGGCTTAATAAATTAAATGCCAGAAAGATGGTTTCTTTCAAACTCAGGGGAAATTCAGTATTTTCTAATAGAGATGTCAACAATTTGGAGGAGAAGAAGGAAGACAAAGGCTGAAAAGCCCCTTCCCCTGCTTCTCCCCAAACAAACTGAGTAAACAACCATAACAACAATCCATACATTCCTGAAATAAAGTCCAGCATTTTTATCCGACACATCATCACACATAAGACCAGCACAATGACTATTCTGGTTAGTGCCCCCCGCTTACAAAAGCTACTTATTAGGGACAACATCAGAGCTATTTTTTGGGTAAGGAAATAACCCCAGGGACCACAAAAGTATTAAAACTTCAAAAACCCCTAGGGACCAGAAATACCGGCAAGCTTCCACTCCAAATGACATTATGAATCACCAATATGCCCACCAAAATAGCCAAAACCAAAATATTATTGTTATAGGGTTTTTTTCCACTGTTTTTTGGCCTCCGTTTCCCGGCCAACGCACCAAGAAGTATATTGTCCTGGTTTAGGACAAATTAGGGGAAATCTCCAAAAGGGAGCCCCCCAAACAAAACAAACCTCCTACCACCCCTCCCCCAACACCGGGTTCGGGAAGGAATTTCTCGGAGGAGCAAAGTGGAAAACAAAACCTATTTATTTACAAGTAACAAAAGAACACTCCCCAACACAAGAAAAGAAAAAAAACCGACTGGGTTGTGAGGGTGCCAGGCTTCTCTTGCAAGCTCCAGGTGTCCTGGACGTCTCAGGTCAGGTCCGGAGCCGGTCCAGTATCTTCAGGGGAGGGTAAGAAAGAGGGAACAAAAGAAAAGGAAAAAAAACAGCGCAAAAAGCAGAAAGCAAGCAAGCAAAGCGGCTAGCCAAGCCAAGCAGCCAAAAGCCAAAAGCAAAAAAAGGCCTGGTCAAACACTCCCCCCCCTCTCTTCCCCGCCCCGCCGCAGCAAGACAGCCGGGGAGGGGGAAGAGAGAAAAGGCACAGCTGCCAGACACAACACACGATATTGGGGTAAAGGCTGTCAACCCACGACACTCCACCCCTTATCCCATATCGTGAATATACAATAAAAACTTTCATTTCACTTACTCACACCTTTGACACTTATGCATTCCTCTCATCTTACTTGCTCAGACCTTTGACACTTACTGTTTCCTTCTGTCTCACATTCAACAAACAAGGATGTTCATATATGAGTCTCATCCCACAATCAGGTCTCCCTGAGGTACACACCGTGTTGTTCCATCTTTCTGCATTATCCACCATGTATAACCTGGTCCTTGAGCAAAGACAATCCCACGGATGGGTTTGTCTGTACTCGAGGCAGGGTTGATCCATACTGTCTTTCCCAACAAACCTCTGACATGGGCCACTGGGGCTTTATCCCCATCTACTATATTAAGGAGCTCAGACTGAGCAGGACCCGCTCGGTTGGTGGAACCTCGAGTGTTAACTAACCAGGTAGCCTTTGCCAAATGCTGCTCCCAGTTTTTTAAAGACCCCCCACCAATGCTTTTAAGGTGGTTTTTAACAATCCATTATACCTTTCCACTTTCCCTGCAGCTGGTGCATGATAGGGAATATGGTATATCCACTCAATGGCATGTTCCCTAGCCCAAGTATTAATAAGATTGTTTTTAAAATGAGTCCCATTATCTGACTCAATTCTCTCGGGAGTACCGTGCCTCCAAAGGACCTGCTTTTCAAGGCCCAAGATAGTGTTACGGGCTGTGGCATGAGACACAGGGTAGGTTTCCAACCATCCTGTGGTGGCTTCTACCATGGTTAGTACATAGCGCTTGCCCTGGCGGGTTTGAGGCAGTGTGATGTAATCAATCTGCCAGGCCTCCCTGTATTTGTACTTAGACCACTGCCCCCCATACCAGAGGGGCTTCACCCGCTTGGCCTGCTTAATGGCAGCGCACATCTCAGAGTCACGAATAACCTGAGAGATACTGTCCATGGTTAGATTCACCCCTCGGTCTCGTGCCCACTTATAGGTGGCATCTCTACCCTGGTGGCCTGAGGCATCATGGGCCCATCGTGCTAAGAATAACTCTCCCTTATGCTCCCAGTCGAGATCTATCTTCAACTCCCCTATCTTTGCAGCCTGATGTACTTGCTGGTTGTTTTGCTGCTCTTCATTAGCTCTACTTCTGGGGACATGGGCATCTACATGGCGAACCTTCACAGGTAACTTCTCTAACCGAGTAGCGCTATCTTTCCACTCTTCCGCAGCCCAAATTGGTTTTCCTCTTCGCTGCCAGTTCACCTCTTTCCATCTCTTCAGCCATCCCCATAGAGCGTTGGCTACCATCCAAGAATCGGTATACAAATAGAGCCTTGGCCACTTCTCTCTCTCTGCAATACCTAGGGCCAGTTGAATAGCTTTGATTTCAGCAAATTGACTGGATTCGCCTTCTCCTTCAGTAGCCTCTGCAACTTGTCGAGTGGGACTCCATACAGCTGCTTTCCACCTCCGTTTCATCCCTATGACGCGACAAGAACCATCGGTGAATAGAGCGTAACGTGTTTCTTCTACTGGCAACTGATTGTATGGCAGAGCTTCCTCAACCCGGGTCACTGGCTCTTGTTCCTCATCCGCGACACGAAAGCTTTCACCTTCGGGCCAATTTGTAATTATTTCCAGAATCCCAGGGCGATTTAACTTCCCAATTCGAGCGCGCTGCGTAATGAGGGCAATCCACTTACTCCAAGTAGCATTGGTGGCATGGTGGGTAGAGGGAACCTTTCCTCTGAACATCCATCCCAGCACCGGTAGTCGGGGTGCCAGAAGGAGTTGTGCCTCTGTACCAATCACCTCCGAGGCGGCTTGGACTCCTTCATAGGCGGCCAAGATTTCTTTTTCTGTTGGGGTATAGTTATCTTCAGACCCCCTGTAGCTCCGACTCCAAAATCCCAATGGTCGGCCTCGGGTCTCGCCAGGCACCTTCTGCCAAAGGCTTCAGGACAGACCATGGCTCCCGGCTGCAGAGTAGAGCATGTTCTTCACATCTGGTCCCTCCTGACTGGACCAAGGGCTACAGCATGAGCGATCTCCTGCTTGATCTGGATGAAAGCTTGCTGCTGCTCAGGGCCCCAATGGAAGTTGTTCTTCTTGCGGGTAACCAGATAAAGGGGTCTCACAATCTGACTATACTCAGGGATGTGCATCCTCCAGAAACCTATAGCACCTAAGAAAGCTTGTGTTTCCTTCTTATCAGTCGGTGGGGACATAGCAGTGATTTTGTTAATAACATCCGCAGGAATCTGACGCCGTCCATCTTGCCACTTCACCCCCAAGAACTGAATTTCTCGGGCAGGTCCCTTGACTTTGCTCTTCTTAATGGCAAATCCGGCTTCCAAGAGAATATGAATTATCTTCTCTCCTTTCTCGAACACTTCTATTGCCGTGCTCCCCCAAACAATGATATCATCAATATATTGTAAATGTTCTGGAGCCTCACCCTCTTCTAGTGCAGCCTGGATCAGTCCATGGCAGATGGTAGGACTGTGTTTCCACCCCTGGGGCAGTCGGTTCCAGGTATACTGCACTCCCCTCCATGTAAAAGCAAACTGAGGCCTGCATTCTGCTGCCAGAGGGATGGAGAAAAACGCGTTAGCAATATCGATGGTCGCGTACCACTTTGCTGCCTTGGACTCCAGCTCGTACTGCAGTTCCAGTATGTCCGGTACAGCCGCACTCAGTGGTGGAGTCACTTCATTCAAGGCACGATAGTCCACAGTCAGTCTCCATTCTCCGTCAGATTTTTGCACAGGCCAGATAGGGCTGTTGAAGGGTGAGTGGGTTTTACTGACCACCCCTTGGCTCTCCAGCTCTCGGATCATTTTGTGGATGGGGATCACGGCATCTCAATTCGTCCAGTACTGCCTGCGGTGCACTGTTGAGGTGGCAATTGGCACTCGTTGTTCCTCTACCTTCAAGAGTCCTACTGCAGATGGGTTCTCTGATAGTCCAGACAAGGTATTCAATTGTTTAATACCCTCTATCTCCACTGCAGCTATTCCAAAAGCCCACCTGAATCCCTTAGGATCTTTGTAATAGCCATTCCGGAGGAAGTCTATGCCCAAAATACACGGAGCCTCTGGACCAGTCACAATCGGATGTTCCTGCCACTCCTTCCCAGTCAAGCTCACCTCAGCTTCCAACAAAGTCAACTGTTGTGATCCCCCCGTCACTCCAGCAATGGAAACAGGTTCTGTCCCCACGTGTGCCGATGGCATTAAGGTACACTGTGATCCAGTGTCAACCAATGCTTCATAGTCTTGTGGCTCTGATGTGCCAGGCCATCTGATCCACACCTTCCAGAAAACCCGGTTCTCCCGTGCCTCTTCCTGGCTGGAGGCAGGGCCCCTCTAAGCCAGATTGTCCCTCTTTCCTTGGGCATATGCCTTAGAAGTTCCTTCAAGGGGATCGGACATGTCATCGTCATCAGCATACTTAACATCTCGGCTACGAGCGACCGGAGCTGCTATCCTTTTGGTGATACTTTCTCTTTTCTTCAAATCACGCACCCGTTGTGCCAAAGCAGCGGTGGGTTTTCTGTCCCATCTCCTCATGTCTTCTCCAGACTCACGCAGAAAAGCCCATAACTCAGCCCGTGGGATGTACCTTCTCTCCCCATCAAAGGAGCGCCAGCGTTGGACACCAGGGCCTCTAATTTGTACAGCTGAGATTTGAATAAGGTCCTCCTTAATCTCTTCCCGGAGTTTCTTATGATTCTCCTCTATTTTGTCCTCTAGTTTCTGCAGTCAGGTTTCCACTGCTGCAATTCTGGCATGAGTTGGGCCATGCACAGCATCTGCATACGCTCGAAGCTTCTTTGCCATATCGAGCACAGTCTCATATGTATCATCCTGCTTCATTATTGCTAGGGCAGAAGCGTATTCAGGTGGCCCAAGTCGCACAAGTTTCCTCCACATTACAGGTGTGCATGGTACCAGGTCCGGATTCCTAGTTGTTGTATCATCTGAGAAAATGAGCTCTGCCACCGCCATCTCTCTCAGGCGTTGGATCCCCTGTTCTATGGTCTTCCACCGTGTCTGCTGCATATAGAGATCATCCGTACACAGGTATCGTTCTGCTACGCTTCTTAGGACCCATTCCCAGAGGCTGTGAGGGTTAGCCCCCCTCATCATACCTTGATCGATGACAGGATCATGTGACAGGGATCCCAAATGCCTCGCTTCAGTACCATCCAAAATCGTAACCTCCCCTGCAGCATCCCAAAGGCGGACTAACCAACTAATTATAGATTTGTCAGGTTGTCGTCTGTAATCCTTTCTTAGGCCTCTGAGGTCCTTCAGAGAAAAGGAGTCAATATTAGCTCCAGATTCTGTGCCCCTTGATGTGGCCTCTGATTTTGGTGAGGGTCCTTCTCCTGCATCATCATCATCATCCTCCACCTTTCGATCGGTCTTGCCTTTACACTTTCCACCTCTTGTATTAGCTGCAACAGCCATGGGTTGGGGCCTATTGTCTGATTCAGCTGCTAGCCTGGAGCCTGGGATGTTAGCTGCAGCCTGGGTCACTGGGATAGTAACTAACTTATCTCCCTGTTCCCTTTCTGCTATCTGCTGCTCCACAGTATCTAGCAGAGTACGGTAAACAAACGCCAAGGCCCAGCTCACTGCAGTAACCCTTTCCTCCTTAGTATTACCATGGCACTTCTTCCTCAAATACTTTGCCACCTCGACTGGATCCTGAATTTGATCAGATGGAAAGTCCCAGTCTATAGGATCGGAAAATTCCTTTAAAGTCTGGCCCATATCCTCCCATTTCCCACTCCAGTCAAGATTTTTCCTGCTTTGTTTTACTCCTAAGACAGGAGTGTCTCTAACCCCTCTAGAAATCTCAGTCTTCATTTTATACACACTCCAGACAGTATAGAAAAGGCTTAATAAATTAAATGCCAGAAAGATGGTTTCTTTCAAACTCAGGGGAAATTCAGTATTTTCTAATAGAGATGTCAACAATTTGGAGGAGAAGAAGGAAGACAAAGGCTGAAAAGCCCCTTCCCCTTCTTCTCCCCAAACAAACTGAGTAAACAACCATAACAACAATCCATACATTCCTGAAATAAAGTCCAGCATTTTTATCCGACACATCATCACACATAAGACCAGCACAATGACTATTCTGGTTAGTGCCCCCCGCTTACAAAAGCTACTTATTAGGGACAACATCAGAGCTATTTTTTGGGTAAGGAAATAACCCCAGGGACCACAAAAGTATTAAAACTTCAAAAACCCCTAGGGACCAGAAATACCGGCAAGCTTCCACTCCAAATGACATTATGAATCACCAATATGCCCACCAAAATAGCCAAAACCAAAATATTATTGTTATAGGGTTTTTTTCCACTGTTTTTTGGCCTCCGTTTCCCGGCCAACGCACCAAGAAGTATATTGTCCTGGTTTAGGACAAATTAGGGGAAATCTCCAAAAGGGAGCCCCCCAAACAAAACAAACCTCCTACCACCCCTCCCCCAACACCGGGTTCGGGAAGGAATTTCTCGGAGGAGCAAAGTGGAAAACAAAACCTATTTATTTACAAGTAACAAAAGAACACTCCCCAACACAAGAAAAGAAAAAAAACCGACTGGGTTGTGAGGGTGCCAGGCTTCTCTTGCAAGCTCCAGGTGTCCTGGACGTCTCAGGTCAGGTCCGGAGCCGGTCCAGTATCTTCAGGGGAGGGTAAGAAAGAGGGAACAAAAGAAAAGGAAAAAAAACAGCGCAAAAAGCAGAAAGCAAGCAAGCAAAGCGGCTAGCCAAGCCAAGCAGCCAAAAGCCAAAAGCAAAAAAAGGCCTGGTCAAACACTCCCCCCCCTCTCTTCCCCGCCCCGCCGCAGCAAGACAGCCGGGGAGGGGGAAGAGAGAAAAGGCACAGCTGCCAGACACAACACACGATATTGGGGTAAAGGCTGTCAACCCACGACACTCCACCCCTTATCCCATATCGTGAATATACAATAAAAACTTTCATTTCACTTACTCACACCTTTGACACTTATGCATTCCTCTCATCTTACTTGCTCAGACCTTTGACACTTACTGTTTCCTTCTGTCTCACATTCAACAAACAAGGATGTTCATATATGAGTCTCATCCCACAATCAGGTCTCCCTGAGGTACACACCGTGTTGTTCCATCTTTCTGCATTATCCACCATGTATAACCTGGTCCTTGAGCAAAGACAATCCCACGGATGGGTTTGTCTGTACTCGAGGCAGGGTTGATCCATACTGTCTTTCCCAACAAACCTCTGACATGGGCCACTGGGGCTTTATCCCCATCTACTATATTAAGGAGCTCAGACTGAGCAGGACCCGCTCGGTTGGTGGAACCTCGAGTGTTAACTAACCAGGTAGCCTTTGCCAAATGCTGCTCCCAGTTTTTTAAAGACCCCCCACCAATGCTTTTAAGGTGGTTTTTAACAATCCATTATACCTTTCCACTTTCCCTGCAGCTGGTGCATGATAGGGAATATGGTATATCCACTCAATGGCATGTTCCCTAGCCCAAGTATTAATAAGATTGTTTTTAAAATGAGTCCCATTATCTGACTCAATTCTCTCGGGAGTACCGTGCCTCCAAAGGACCTGCTTTTCAAGGCCCAAGATAGTGTTACGGGCTGTGGCATGAGACACAGGGTAGGTTTCCAACCATCCTGTGGTGGCTTCTACCATGGTTAGTACATAGCGCTTGCCCTGGCGGGTTTGAGGCAGTGTGATGTAATCAATCTGCCAGGCCTCCCTGTATTTGTACTTAGACCACTGCCCCCCATACCAGAGGGGCTTCACCCGCTTGGCCTGCTTAATGGCAGCGCACATCTCAGAGTCACGAATAACCTGAGAGATACTGTCCATGGTTAGATTCACCCCTCGGTCTCGTGCCCACTTATAGGTGGCATCTCTACCCTGGTGGCCTGAGGCATCATGGGCCCATCGTGCTAAGAATAACTCTCCCTTATGCTCCCAGTCGAGATCTATCTTCAACTCCCCTATCTTTGCAGCCTGATGTACTTGCTGGTTGTTTTGCTGCTCTTCATTAGCTCTACTTCTGGGGACATGGGCATCTACATGGCGAACCTTCACAGGTAACTTCTCTAACCGAGTAGCGCTATCTTTCCACTCTTCCGCAGCCCAAATTGGTTTTCCTCTTCGCTGCCAGTTCACCTCTTTCCATCTCTTCAGCCATCCCCATAGAGCGTTGGCTACCATCCAAGAATCGGTATACAAATAGAGCCTTGGCCACTTCTCTCTCTCTGCAATACCTAGGGCCAGTTGAATAGCTTTGATTTCAGCAAATTGACTGGATTCGCCTTCTCCTTCAGTAGCCTCTGCAACTTGTCGAGTGGGACTCCATACAGCTGCTTTCCACCTCCGTTTCATCCCTATGACGCGACAAGAACCATCGGTGAATAGAGCGTAACGTGTTTCTTCTACTGGCAACTGATTGTATGGCAGAGCTTCCTCAACCCGGGTCACTGGCTCTTGTTCCTCATCCGCGACACGAAAGCTTTCACCTTCGGGCCAATTTGTAATTATTTCCAGAATCCCAGGGCGATTTAACTTCCCAATTCGAGCGCGCTGCGTAATGAGGGCAATCCACTTACTCCAAGTAGCATTGGTGGCATGGTGGGTAGAGGGAACCTTTCCTCTGAACATCCATCCCAGCACCGGTAGTCGGGGTGCCAGAAGGAGTTGTGCCTCTGTACCAATCACCTCCGAGGCGGCTTGGACTCCTTCATAGGCGGCCAAGATTTCTTTTTCTGTTGGGGTATAGTTATCTTCAGACCCCCTGTAGCTCCGACTCCAAAATCCCAATGGTCGGCCTCGGGTCTCGCCAGGCACCTTCTGCCAAAGGCTTCAGGACAGACCATGGCTCCCGGCTGCAGAGTAGAGCATGTTCTTCACATCTGGTCCCTCCTGACTGGACCAAGGGCTACAGCATGAGCGATCTCCTGCTTGATCTGGATGAAAGCTTGCTGCTGCTCAGGGCCCCAATGGAAGTTGTTCTTCTTGCGGGTAACCAGATAAAGGGGTCTCACAATCTGACTATACTCAGGGATGTGCATCCTCCAGAAACCTATAGCACCTAAGAAAGCTTGTGTTTCCTTCTTATCAGTCGGTGGGGACATAGCAGTGATTTTGTTAATAACATCCGCAGGAATCTGACGCCGTCCATCTTGCCACTTCACCCCCAAGAACTGAATTTCTCGGGCAGGTCCCTTGACTTTGCTCTTCTTAATGGCAAATCCGGCTTCCAAGAGAATATGAATTATCTTCTCTCCTTTCTCGAACACTTCTATTGCTGTGCTCCCCCAAACAATGATATCATCAATATATTGTAAATGTTCTGGAGCCTCACCCTCTTCTAGTGCAGCCTGGATCAGTCCATGGCAGATGGTAGGACTGTGTTTCCACCCCTGGGGCAGTCGGTTCCAGGTATACTGCACTCCCCTCCATGTAAAAGCAAACTGAGGCCTGCATTCTGCTGCCAGAGGGATGGAGAAAAACGCGTTAGCAATATCGATGGTCGCGTACCACTTTGCTGCCTTGGACTCCAGCTCGTACTGCAGTTCCAGTATGTCCGGTACAGCCGCACTCAGTGGTGGAGTCACTTCATTCAAGGCACGATAGTCCACAGTCAGTCTCCATTCTCCGTCAGATTTTTGCACAGGCCAGATAGGGCTGTTGAAGGGTGAGTGGGTTTTACTGACCACCCCTTGGCTCTCCAGCTCTCGGATCATTTTGTGGATGGGGATCACGGCATCTCAATTCGTCCAGTACTGCCTGCGGTGCACTGTTGAGGTGGCAATTGGCACTCGTTGTTCCTCTACCTTCAAGAGTCCTACTGCAGATGGGTTCTCTGATAGTCCAGACAAGGTATTCAATTGTTTAATACCCTCTATCTCCACTGCAGCTATTCCAAAAGCCCACCTGAATCCCTTAGGATCTTTGTAATAGCCATTCCGGAGGAAGTCTATGCCCAAAATACACGGAGCCTCTGGACCAGTCACAATCGGATGTTCCTGCCACTCCTTCCCAGTCAAGCTCACCTCAGCTTCCAACAAAGTCAACTGTTGTGATCCCCCCGTCACTCCAGCAATGGAAACAGGTTCTGTCCCCACGTGTGCCGATGGCATTAAGGTACACTGTGATCCAGTGTCAACCAATGCTTCATAGTCTTGTGGCTCTGATGTGCCAGGCCATCTGATCCACACCTTCCAGAAAACCCGGTTCTCCCGTGCCTCTTCCTGGCTGGAGGCAGGGCCCCTCTAAGCCAGATTGTCCCTCTTTCCTTGGGCATATGCCTTAGAAGTTCCTTCAAGGGGATCGGACATGTCATCGTCATCAGCATACTTAACATCTCGGCTACGAGCGACCGGAGCTGCTATCCTTTTGGTGATACTTTCTCTTTTCTTCAAATCACGCACCCGTTGTGCCAAAGCAGCGGTGGGTTTTCTGTCCCATCTCCTCATGTCTTCTCCAGACTCACGCAGAAAAGCCCATAACTCAGCCCGTGGGATGTACCTTCTCTCCCCATCAAAGGAGCGCCAGCGTTGGACACCAGGGCCTCTAATTTGTACAGCTGAGATTTGAATAAGGTCCTCCTTAATCTCTTCCCGGAGTTTCTTATGATTCTCCTCTATTTTGTCCTCTAGTTTCTGCAGTCGGGTTTCCACTGCTGCAATTCTGGCATGAGTTGGGCCATGCACAGCATCTGCATACGCTCGAAGCTTCTTTGCCATATTGAGCACAGTCTCATATGTATCATCCTGCTTCATTATTGCTAGGGCAGAAGCGTATTCAGGTGGCCCAAGTCGCACAAGTTTCCTCCACATTACAGGTGTGCATGGTACCAGGTCCGGATTCCTAGTTGTTGTATCATCTGAGAAAATGAGCTCTGCCACCGCCATCTCTCTCAGGCGTTGGATCCCCTGTTCTATGGTCTTCCACCGTGTCTGCTGCATATAGAGATCATCCGTACACAGGTATCGTTCTGCTACGCTTCTTAGGACCCATTCCCAGAGGCTGTGAGGGTTAGCCCCCCTCATCATACCTTGATCGATGACAGGATCATGTGACAGGGATCCCAAATGCCTCGCTTCAGTACCATCCAAAATCGTAACCTCCCCTGCAGCATCCCAAAGGCGGACTAACCAACTAATTATAGATTTGTCAGGTTGTCGTCTGTAATCCTTTCTTAGGCCTCTGAGGTCCTTCAGAGAAAAGGAGTCAATATTAGCTCCAGATTCTGTGCCCCTTGATGTGGCCTCTGATTTTGGTGAGGGTCCTTCTCCTGCATCATCATCATCATCCTCCACCTTTCGATCGGTCTTGCCTTTACACTTTCCACCTCTTGTATTAGCTGCAACAGCCATGGGTTGGGGCCTATTGTCTGATTCAGCTGCTAGCCTGGAGCCTGGGATGTTAGCTGCAGCCTGGGTCACTGGGATAGTAACTAACTTATCTCCCTGTTCCCTTTCTGCTATCTGCTGCTCCACAGTATCTAGCAGAGTACGGTAAACAAACGCCAAGGCCCAGCTCACTGCAGTAACCCTTTCCTCCTTAGTATTACCATGGCACTTCTTCCTCAAATACTTTGCCACCTCGACTGGATCCTGAATTTGATCAGATGGAAAGTCCCAGTCTATAGGATCGGAAAATTCCTTTAAAGTCTGGCCCATATCCTCCCATTTCCCACTCCAGTCAAGATTTTTCCTGCTTTGTTTTACTCCTAAGACAGGAGTGTCTCTAACCCCTCTAGAAATCTCAGTCTTCATTTTATACACACTCCAGACAGTATAGAAAAGGCTTAATAAATTAAATGCCAGAAAGATGGTTTCTTTCAAACTCAGGGGAAATTCAGTATTTTCTAATAGAGATGTCAACAATTTGGAGGAGAAGAAGGAAGACAAAGGCTGAAAAGCCCCTTCCCCTTCTTCTCCCCAAACAAACTGAGTAAACAACCATAACAACAATCCATACATTCCTGAAATAAAGTCCAGCATTTTTATCCGACACATCATCACACATAAGACCAGCACAATGACTATTCTGGTTAGTGCCCCCCGCTTACAAAAGCTACTTATTAGGGACAACATCAGAGCTATTTTTTGGGTAAGGAAATAACCCCAGGGACCACAAAAGTATTAAAACTTCAAAAACCCCTAGGGACCAGAAATACCGGCAAGCTTCCACTCCAAATGACATTATGAATCACCAATATGCCCACCAAAATAGCCAAAACCAAAATATTATTGTTATAGGGTTTTTTTCCACTGTTTTTTGGCCTCCGTTTCCCGGCCAACGCACCAAGAAGTATATTGTCCTGGTTTAGGACAAATTAGGGGAAATCTCCAAAAGGGAGCCCCCCAAACAAAACAAACCTCCTACCACCCCTCCCCCAACACCGGGTTCGGGAAGGAATTTCTCGGAGGAGCAAAGTGGAAAACAAAACCTATTTATTTACAAGTAACAAAAGAACACTCCCCAACACAAGAAAAGAAAAAAAACCGACTGGGTTGTGAGGGTGCCAGGCTTCTCTTGCAAGCTCCAGGTGTCCTGGACGTCTCAGGTCAGGTCCGGAGCCGGTCCAGTATCTTCAGGGGAGGGTAAGAAAGAGGGAACAAAAGAAAAGGAAAAAAAACAGCGCAAAAAGCAGAAAGCAAGCAAGCAAAGCGGCTAGCCAAGCCAAGCAGCCAAAAGCCAAAAGCAAAAAAAGGCCTGGTCAAACACTCCCCCCCCTCTCTTCCCCGCCCCGCCGCAGCAAGACAGCCGGGGAGGGGGAAGAGAGAAAAGGCACAGCTGCCAGACACAACACACGATATTGGGGTAAAGGCTGTCAACCCACGACACTCCACCCCTTATCCCATATCGTGAATATACAATAAAAACTTTCATTTCACTTACTCACACCTTTGACACTTATGCATTCCTCTCATCTTACTTGCTCAGACCTTTGACACTTACTGTTTCCTTCTGTCTCACATTCAACAAACAAGGATGTTCATATATGAGTCTCATCCCACAATCAGGTCTCCCTGAGGTACACACCGTGTTGTTCCATCTTTCTGCATTATCCACCATGTATAACCTGGTCCTTGAGCAAAGACAATCCCACGGATGGGTTTGTCTGTACTCGAGGCAGGGTTGATCCATACTGTCTTTCCCAACAAACCTCTGACATGGGCCACTGGGGCTTTATCCCCATCTACTATATTAAGGAGCTCAGACTGAGCAGGACCCGCTCGGTTGGTGGAACCTCGAGTGTTAACTAACCAGGTAGCCTTTGCCAAATGCTGCTCCCAGTTTTTTAAAGACCCCCCACCAATGCTTTTAAGGTGGTTTTTAACAATCCATTATACCTTTCCACTTTCCCTGCAGCTGGTGCATGATAGGGAATATGGTATATCCACTCAATGGCATGTTCCCTAGCCCAAGTATTAATAAGATTGTTTTTAAAATGAGTCCCATTATCTGACTCAATTCTCTCGGGAGTACCGTGCCTCCAAAGGACCTGCTTTTCAAGGCCCAAGATAGTGTTACGGGCTGTGGCATGAGACACAGGGTAGGTTTCCAACCATCCTGTGGTGGCTTCTACCATGGTTAGTACATAGCGCTTGCCCTGGCGGGTTTGAGGCAGTGTGATGTAATCAATCTGCCAGGCCTCCCTGTATTTGTACTTAGACCACTGCCCCCCATACCAGAGGGGCTTCACCCGCTTGGCCTGCTTAATGGCAGCGCACATCTCAGAGTCACGAATAACCTGAGAGATACTGTCCATGGTTAGATTCACCCCTCGGTCTCGTGCCCACTTATAGGTGGCATCTCTACCCTGGTGGCCTGAGGCATCATGGGCCCATCGTGCTAAGAATAACTCTCCCTTATGCTCCCAGTCGAGATCTATCTTCAACTCCCCTATCTTTGCAGCCTGATGTACTTGCTGGTTGTTTTGCTGCTCTTCATTAGCTCTACTTCTGGGGACATGGGCATCTACATGGCGAACCTTCACAGGTAACTTCTCTAACCGAGTAGCGCTATCTTTCCACTCTTCCGCAGCCCAAATTGGTTTTCCTCTTCGCTGCCAGTTCACCTCTTTCCATCTCTTCAGCCATCCCCATAGAGCGTTGGCTACCATCCAAGAATCGGTATACAAATAGAGCCTTGGCCACTTCTCTCTCTCTGCAATACCTAGGGCCAGTTGAATAGCTTTGATTTCAGCAAATTGACTGGATTCGCCTTCTCCTTCAGTAGCCTCTGCAACTTGTCGAGTGGGACTCCATACAGCTGCTTTCCACCTCCGTTTCATCCCTATGACGCGACAAGAACCATCGGTGAATAGAGCGTAACGTGTTTCTTCTACTGGCAACTGATTGTATGGCAGAGCTTCCTCAACCCGGGTCACTGGCTCTTGTTCCTCATCCGCGACACGAAAGCTTTCACCTTCGGGCCAATTTGTAATTATTTCCAGAATCCCAGGGCGATTTAACTTCCCAATTCGAGCGCGCTGCGTAATGAGGGCAATCCACTTACTCCAAGTAGCATTGGTGGCATGGTGGGTAGAGGGAACCTTTCCTCTGAACATCCATCCCAGCACCGGTAGTCGGGGTGCCAGAAGGAGTTGTGCCTCTGTACCAATCACCTCCGAGGCGGCTTGGACTCCTTCATAGGCGGCCAAGATTTCTTTTTCTGTTGGGGTATAGTTATCTTCAGACCCCCTGTAGCTCCGACTCCAAAATCCCAATGGTCGGCCTCGGGTCTCGCCAGGCACCTTCTGCCAAAGGCTTCAGGACAGACCATGGCTCCTGGCTGCAGAGTAGAGCATGTTCTTCACATCTGGTCCCTCCTGACTGGACCAAGGGCTACAGCATGAGCGATCTCCTGCTTGATCTGGATGAAAGCTTGCTGCTGCTCAGGGCCCCAGTGGAAGTTGTTCTTCTTGCGGGTAACCAGATAAAGGGGTCTCACAATCTGACTATACTCAGGGATGTGCATCCTCCAGAAACCTATAGCACCTAAGAAAGCTTGTGTTTCCTTCTTATCAGTCGGTGGGGACATAGCAGTGATTTTGTTAATAACATCCGCAGGAATCTGACGCCGTCCATCTTGCCACTTCACCCCCAAGAACTGAATTTCTCGGGCAGGTCCCTTGACTTTGCTCTTCTTAATGGCAAATCCGGCTTCCAAGAGAATATGAATTATCTTCTCTCCTTTCTCGAACACTTCTATTGCCGTGCTCCCCCAAACAATGATATCATCAATATATTGTAAATGTTCTGGAGCCTCACCCTCTTCTAGTGCAGCCTGGATCAGTCCATGGCAGATGGTAGGACTGTGTTTCCACCCCTGGGGCAGTCGGTTCCAGGTATACTGCACTCCCCTCCATGTAAAAGCAAACTGAGGCCTGCATTCTGCTGCCAGAGGGATGGAGAAAAACGCGTTAGCAATATCGATGGTCGCGTACCACTTTGCTGCCTTGGACTCCAGCTCGTACTGCAGTTCCAGTATGTCCGGTACAGCCGCACTCAGTGGTGGAGTCACTTCATTCAAGGCACGATAGTCCACAGTCAGTCTCCATTCTCCGTCAGATTTTTGCACAGGCCAGATAGGGCTGTTGAAGGGTGAGTGGGTTTTACTGACCACCCCTTGGCTCTCCAGCTCTCGGATCATTTTGTGGATGGGGATCACGGCATCTCAATTCGTCCAGTACTGCCTGCGGTGCACTGTTGAGGTGGCAATTGGCACTCGTTGTTCCTCTACCTTCAAGAGTCCTACTGCAGATGGGTTCTCTGATAGTCCAGACAAGGTATTCAATTGTTTAATACCCTCTATCTCCACTGCAGCTATTCCAAAAGCCCACCTGAATCCCTTAGGATCTTTGTAATAGCCATTCCGGAGGAAGTCTATGCCCAAAATACACGGAGCCTCTGGACCAGTCACAATCGGATGTTCCTGCCACTCCTTCCCAGTCAAGCTCACCTCAGCTTCCAACAAAGTCAACTGTTGTGATCCCCCCGTCACTCCAGCAATGGAAACAGGTTCTGTCCCCACGTGTGCCGATGGCATTAAGGTACACTGTGATCCAGTGTCAACCAATGCTTCATAGTCTTGTGGCTCTGATGTGCCAGGCCATCTGATCCACACCTTCCAGAAAACCCGGTTCTCCCGTGCCTCTTCCTGGCTGGAGGCAGGGCCCCTCTAAGCCAGATTGTCCCTCTTTCCTTGGGCATATGCCTTAGAAGTTCCTTCAAGGGGATCGGACATGTCATCGTCATCAGCATACTTAACATCTCGGCTACGAGCGACCGGAGCTGCTATCCTTTTGGTGATACTTTCTCTTTTCTTCAAATCACGCACCCGTTGTGCCAAAGCAGCGGTGGGTTTTCTGTCCCATCTCCTCATGTCTTCTCCAGACTCACGCAGAAAAGCCCATAACTCAGCCCGTGGGATGTACCTTCTCTCCCCATCAAAGGAGCGCCAGCGTTGGACACCAGGGCCTCTAATTTGTACAGCTGAGATTTGAATAAGGTCCTCCTTAATCTCTTCCCGGAGTTTCTTATGATTCTCCTCTATTTTGTCCTCTAGTTTCTGCAGTCGGGTTTCCACTGCTGCAATTCTGGCATGAGTTGGACCATGCACAGCATCTGCATACGCTCGAAGCTTCTTTGCCATATCGAGCACAGTCTCATATGTATCATCCTGCTTCATTATTGCTAGGGCAGAAGCGTATTCAGGTGGCCCAAGTCGCACAAGTTTCCTCCACATTACAGGTGTGCATGGTACCAGGTCCGGATTCCTAGTTGTTGTATCATCTGAGAAAATGAGCTCTGCCACCGCCATCTCTCTCAGGCGTTGGATCCCCTGTTCTATGGTCTTCCACCGTGTCTGCTGCATATAGAGATCATCCGTACACAGGTATCGTTCTGCTACGCTTCTTAGGACCCATTCCCAGAGGCTGTGAGGGTTAGCCCCCCTCATCATACCTTGATCGATGACAGGATCATGTGACAGGGATCCCAAATGCCTCGCTTCAGTACCATCCAAAATCGTAACCTCCCCTGCAGCATCCCAAAGGCGGACTAACCAACTAATTATAGATTTGTCAGGTTGTCGTCTGTAATCCTTTCTTAGGCCTCTGAGGTCCTTCAGAGAAAAGGAGTCAATATTAGCTCCAGATTCTGTGCCCCTTGATGTGGCCTCTGATTTTGGTGAGGGTCCTTCTCCTGCATCATCATCATCATCCTCCACCTTTCGATCGGTCTTGCCTTTACACTTTCCACCTCTTGTATTAGCTGCAACAGCCATGGGTTGGGGCCTATTGTCTGATTCAGCTGCTAGCCTGGAGCCTGGGATGTTAGCTGCAGCCTGGGTCACTGGGATAGTAACTAACTTATCTCCCTGTTCCCTTTCTGCTATCTGCTGCTCCACAGTATCTAGCAGAGTACGGTAAACAAACGCCAAGGCCCAGCTCACTGCAGTAACCCTTTCCTCCTTAGTATTACCATGGCACTTCTTCCTCAAATACTTTGCCACCTCGACTGGATCCTGAATTTGATCAGATGGAAAGTCCCAGTCTATAGGATCGGAAAATTCCTTTAAAGTCTGGCCCATATCCTCCCATTTCCCACTCCAGTCAAGATTTTTCCTGCTTTGTTTTACTCCTAAGACAGGAGTGTCTCTAACCCCTCTAGAAATCTCAGTCTTCATTTTATACACACTCCAGACAGTATAGAAAAGGCTTAATAAATTAAATGCCAGAAAGATGGTTTCTTTCAAACTCAGGGGAAATTCAGTATTTTCTAATAGAGATGTCAACAATTTGGAGGAGAAGAAGGAAGACAAAGGCTGAAAAGCCCCTTCCCCTTCTTCTCCCCAAACAAACTGAGTAAACAACCATAACAACAATCCATACATTCCTGAAATAAAGTCCAGCATTTTTATCCGACACATCATCACACATAAGACCAGCACAATGACTATTCTGGTTAGTGCCCCCCGCTTACAAAAGCTACTTATTAGGGACAACATCAGAGCTATTTTTTGGGTAAGGAAATAACCCCAGGGACCACAAAAGTATTAAAACTTCAAAAACCCCTAGGGACCAGAAATACCGGCAAGCTTCCACTCCAAATGACATTATGAATCACCAATATGCCCACCAAAATAGCCAAAACCAAAATATTATTGTTATAGGGTTTTTTTCCACTGTTTTTTGGCCTCCGTTTCCCGGCCAACGCACCAAGAAGTATATTGTCCTGGTTTAGGACAAATTAGGGGAAATCTCCAAAAGGGAGCCCCCCAAACAAAACAAACCTCCTACCACCCCTCCCCCAACACCGGGTTCGGGAAGGAATTTCTCGGAGGAGCAAAGTGGAAAACAAAACCTATTTATTTACAAGTAACAAAAGAACACTCCCCAACACAAGAAAAGAAAAAAAACCGACTGGGTTGTGAGGGTGCCAGGCTTCTCTTGCAAGCTCCAGGTGTCCTGGACGTCTCAGGTCAGGTCCGGAGCCGGTCCAGTATCTTCAGGGGAGGGTAAGAAAGAGGGAACAAAAGAAAAGGAAAAAAAACAGCGCAAAAAGCAGAAAGCAAGCAAGCAAAGCGGCTAGCCAAGCCAAGCAGCCAAAAGCCAAAAGCAAAAAAAGGCCTGGTCAAACACTCCCCCCCCTCTCTTCCCCGCCCCGCCGCAGCAAGACAGCCGGGGAGGGGGAAGAGAGAAAAGGCACAGCTGCCAGACACAACACACGATATTGGGGTAAAGGCTGTCAACCCACGACACTCCACCCCTTATCCCATATCGTGAATATACAATAAAAACTTTCATTTCACTTACTCACACCTTTGACACTTATGCATTCCTCTCATCTTACTTGCTCAGACCTTTGACACTTACTGTTTCCTTCTGTCTCACATTCAACAAACAAGGATGTTCATATATGAGTCTCATCCCACAATCAGGTCTCCCTGAGGTACACACCGTGTTGTTCCATCTTTCTGCATTATCCACCATGTATAACCTGGTCCTTGAGCAAAGACAATCCCACGGATGGGTTTGTCTGTACTCGAGGCAGGGTTGATCCATACTGTCTTTCCCAACAAACCTCTGACATGGGCCACTGGGGCTTTATCCCCATCTACTATATTAAGGAGCTCAGACTGAGCAGGACCCGCTCGGTTGGTGGAACCTCGAGTGTTAACTAACCAGGTAGCCTTTGCCAAATGCTGCTCCCAGTTTTTTAAAGACCCCCCACCAATGCTTTTAAGGTGGTTTTTAACAATCCATTATACCTTTCCACTTTCCCTGCAGCTGGTGCATGATAGGGAATATGGTATATCCACTCAATGGCATGTTCCCTAGCCCAAGTATTAATAAGATTGTTTTTAAAATGAGTCCCATTATCTGACTCAATTCTCTCGGGAGTACCGTGCCTCCAAAGGACCTGCTTTTCAAGGCCCAAGATAGTGTTACGGGCTGTGGCATGAGACACAGGGTAGGTTTCCAACCATCCTGTGGTGGCTTCTACCATGGTTAGTACATAGCGCTTGCCCTGGCGGGTTTGAGGCAGTGTGATGTAATCAATCTGCCAGGCCTCCCTGTATTTGTACTTAGACCACTGCCCCCCATACCAGAGGGGCTTCACCCGCTTGGCCTGCTTAATGGCAGCGCACATCTCAGAGTCACGAATAACCTGAGAGATACTGTCCATGGTTAGATTCACCCCTCGGTCTCGTGCCCACTTATAGGTGGCATCTCTACCCTGGTGGCCTGAGGCGTCATGGGCCCATCGTGCTAAGAATAACTCTCCCTTATGCTCCCAGTCGAGATCTATCTTCAACTCCCCTATCTTTGCAGCCTGATGTACTTGCTGGTTGTTTTGCTGCTCTTCATTAGCTCTACTTCTGGGGACATGGGCATCTACATGGCGAACCTTCACAGGTAACTTCTCTAACCGAGTAGCGCTATCTTTCCACTCTTCCGCAGCCCAAATTGGTTTTCCTCTTCGCTGCCAGTTCACCTCTTTCCATCTCTTCAGCCATCCCCATAGAGCGTTGGCTACCATCCAAGAATCGGTATACAAATAGAGCCTTGGCCACTTCTCTCTCTCTGCAATACCTAGGGCCAGTTGAATAGCTTTGATTTCAGCAAATTGACTGGATTCGCCTTCTCCTTCAGTAGCCTCTGCAACTTGTCGAGTGGGACTCCATACAGCTGCTTTCCACCTCCGTTTCATCCCTATGACGCGACAAGAACCATCGGTGAATAGAGCGTAACGTGTTTCTTCTACTGGCAACTGATTGTATGGCAGAGCTTCCTCAACCCGGGTCACTGGCTCTTGTTCCTCATCCGCGACACGAAAGCTTTCACCTTCGGGCCAATTTGTAATTATTTCCAGAATCCCAGGGCGATTTAACTTCCCAATTCGAGCGCGCTGCGTAATGAGGGCAATCCACTTACTCCAAGTAGCATTGGTGGCATGGTGGGTAGAGGGAACCTTTCCTCTGAACATCCATCCCAGCACCGGTAGTCGGGGTGCCAGAAGGAGTTGTGCCTCTGTACCAATCACCTCCGAGGCGGCTTGGACTCCTTCATAGGCGGCCAAGATTTCTTTTTCTGTTGGGGTATAGTTATCTT
This sequence comes from Melospiza melodia melodia, assembly GCF_035770615.1. Classification (NCBI taxonomy): domain Eukaryota; kingdom Metazoa; phylum Chordata; class Aves; order Passeriformes; family Passerellidae; genus Melospiza; species Melospiza melodia. The sequence goes on along the minus strand of NC_086218.1, from coordinate 5,982,361 downwards.
CAGACCCCCTGTAGCTCCGACTCCAAAATCCCAATGGTCGGCCTCGGGTCTCGCCAGGCACCTTCTGCCAAAGGCTTCAGGACAGACCATGGCTCCCGGCTGCAGAGTAGAGCATGTTCTTCACATCTGGTCCCTCCTGACTGGACCAAGGGCTACAGCATGAGCGATCTCCTGCTTGATCTGGATGAAAGCTTGCTGCTGCTCAGGGCCCCAATGGAAGTTGTTCTTCTTGCGGGTAACCAGATAAAGGGGTCTCACAATCTGACTATACTCAGGGATGTGCATCCTCCAGAAACCTATAGCACCTAAGAAAGCTTGTGTTTCCTTCTTATCAGTCGGTGGGGACATAGCAGTGATTTTGTTAATAACATCCGCAGGAATCTGACGCCGTCCATCTTGCCACTTCACCCCCAAGAACTGAATTTCTCGGGCAGGTCCCTTGACTTTGCTCTTCTTAATGGCAAATCCGGCTTCCAAGAGAATATGAATTATCTTCTCTCCTTTCTCGAACACTTCTATTGCCGTGCTCCCCCAAACAATGATATCATCAATATATTGTAAATGTTCTGGAGCCTCACCCTCTTCTAGTGCAGCCTGGATCAGTCCATGGCAGATGGTAGGACTGTGTTTCCACCCCTGGGGCAGTCGGTTCCAGGTATACTGCACTCCCCTCCATGTAAAAGCAAACTGAGGCCTGCATTCTGCTGCCAGAGGGATGGAGAAAAACGCGTTAGCAATATCGATGGTCGCGTACCACTTTGCTGCCTTGGACTCCAGCTCGTACTGCAGTTCCAGTATGTCCGGTACAGCCGCACTCAGTGGTGGAGTCACTTCATTCAAGGCACGATAGTCCACAGTCAGTCTCCATTCTCCGTCAGATTTTTGCACAGGCCAGATAGGGCTGTTGAAGGGTGAGTGGGTTTTACTGACCACCCCTTGGCTCTCCAGCTCTCGGATCATTTTGTGGATGGGGATCACGGCATCTCAATTCGTCCAGTACTGCCTGCGGTGCACTGTTGAGGTGGCAATTGGCACTCGTTGTTCCTCTACCTTCAAGAGTCCTACTGCAGATGGGTTCTCTGATAGTCCAGACAAGGTATTCAATTGTTTAATACCCTCTATCTCCACTGCAGCTATTCCAAAAGCCCACCTGAATCCCTTAGGATCTTTGTAATAGCCATTCCGGAGGAAGTCTATGCCCAAAATACACGGAGCCTCTGGACCAGTCACAATCGGATGTTCCTGCCACTCCTTCCCAGTCAAGCTCACCTCAGCTTCCAACAAAGTCAACTGTTGTGATCCCCCCGTCACTCCAGCAATGGAAACAGGTTCTGTCCCCACGTGTGCCGATGGCATTAAGGTACACTGTGATCCAGTGTCAACCAATGCTTCATAGTCTTGTGGCTCTGATGTGCCAGGCCATCTGATCCACACCTTCCAGAAAACCCGGTTCTCCCGTGCCTCTTCCTGGCTGGAGGCAGGGCCCCTCTAAGCCAGATTGTCCCTCTTTCCTTGGGCATATGCCTTAGAAGTTCCTTCAAGGGGATCGGACATGTCATCGTCATCAGCATACTTAACATCTCGGCTACGAGCGACCGGAGCTGCTATCCTTTTGGTGATACTTTCTCTTTTCTTCAAATCACGCACCCGTTGTGCCAAAGCAGCGGTGGGTTTTCTGTCCCATCTCCTCATGTCTTCTCCAGACTCACGCAGAAAAGCCCATAACTCAGCCCGTGGGATGTACCTTCTCTCCCCATCAAAGGAGCGCCAGCGTTGGACACCAGGGCCTCTAATTTGTACAGCTGAGATTTGAATAAGGTCCTCCTTAATCTCTTCCCGGAGTTTCTTATGATTCTCCTCTATTTTGTCCTCTAGTTTCTGCAGTCGGGTTTCCACTGCTGCAATTCTGGCATGAGTTGGGCCATGCACAGCATCTGCATACGCTCGAAGCTTCTTTGCCATATCGAGCACAGTCTCATATGTATCATCCTGCTTCATTATTGCTAGGGCAGAAGCGTATTCAGGTGGCCCAAGTCGCACAAGTTTCCTCCACATTACAGGTGTGCATGGTACCAGGTCCGGATTCCTAGTTGTTGTATCATCTGAGAAAATGAGCTCTGCCACCGCCATCTCTCTCAGGCGTTGGATCCCCTGTTCTATGGTCTTCCACCGTGTCTGCTGCATATAGAGATCATCCGTACACAGGTATCGTTCTGCTACGCTTCTTAGGACCCATTCCCAGAGGCTGTGAGGGTTAGCCCCCCTCATCATACCTTGATCGATGACAGGATCATGTGACAGGGATCCCAAATGCCTCGCTTCAGTACCATCCAAAATCGTAACCTCCCCTGCAGCATCCCAAAGGCGGACTAACCAACTAATTATAGATTTGTCAGGTTGTCGTCTGTAATCCTTTCTTAGGCCTCTGAGGTCCTTCAGAGAAAAGGAGTCAATATTAGCTCCAGATTCTGTGCCCCTTGATGTGGCCTCTGATTTTGGTGAGGGTCCTTCTCCTGCATCATCATCATCATCCTCCACCTTTCGATCGGTCTTGCCTTTACACTTTCCACCTCTTGTATTAGCTGCAACAGCCATGGGTTGGGGCCTATTGTCTGATTCAGCTGCTAGCCTGGAGCCTGGGATGTTAGCTGCAGCCTGGGTCACTGGGATAGTAACTAACTTATCTCCCTGTTCCCTTTCTGCTATCTGCTGCTCCACAGTATCTAGCAGAGTACGGTAAACAAACGCCAAGGCCCAGCTCACTGCAGTAACCCTTTCCTCCTTAGTATTACCATGGCACTTCTTCCTCAAATACTTTGCCACCTCGACTGGATCCTGAATTTGATCAGATGGAAAGTCCCAGTCTATAGGATCGGAAAATTCCTTTAAAGTCTGGCCCATATCCTCCCATTTCCCACTCCAGTCAAGATTTTTCCTGCTTTGTTTTACTCCTAAGACAGGAGTGTCTCTAACCCCTCTAGAAATCTCAGTCTTCATTTTATACACACTCCAGACAGTATAGAAAAGGCTTAATAAATTAAATGCCAGAAAGATGGTTTCTTTCAAACTCAGGGGAAATTCAGTATTTTCTAATAGAGATGTCAACAATTTGGAGGAGAAGAAGGAAGACAAAGGCTGAAAAGCCCCTTCCCCTTCTTCTCCCCAAACAAACTGAGTAAACAACCATAACAACAATCCATACATTCCTGAAATAAAGTCCAGCATTTTTATCCGACACATCATCACACATAAGACCAGCACAATGACTATTCTGGTTAGTGCCCCCCGCTTACAAAAGCTACTTATTAGGGACAACATCAGAGCTATTTTTTGGGTAAGGAAATAACCCCAGGGACCACAAAAGTATTAAAACTTCAAAAACCCCTAGGGACCAGAAATACCGGCAAGCTTCCACTCCAAATGACATTATGAATCACCAATATGCCCACCAAAATAGCCAAAACCAAAATATTATTGTTATAGGGTTTTTTTCCACTGTTTTTTGGCCTCCGTTTCCCGGCCAACGCACCAAGAAGTATATTGTCCTGGTTTAGGACAAATTAGGGGAAATCTCCAAAAGGGAGCCCCCCAAACAAAACAAACCTCCTACCACCCCTCCCCCAACACCGGGTTCAGGAAGGAATTTCTCGGAGGAGCAAAGTGGAAAACAAAACCTATTTATTTACAAGTAACAAAAGAACACTCCCCAACACAAGAAAAGAAAAAAAACCGACTGGGTTGTGAGGGTGCCAGGCTTCTCTTGCAAGCTCCAGGTGTCCTGGACGTCTCAGGTCAGGTCCGGAGCCGGTCCAGTATCTTCAGGGGAGGGTAAGAAAGAGGGAACAAAAGAAAAGGAAAAAAAACAGCGCAAAAAGCAGAAAGCAAGCAAGCAAAGCGGCTAGCCAAGCCAAGCAGCCAAAAGCCAAAAGCAAAAAAAGGCCTGGTCAAACACTCCCCCCCCTCTCTTCCCCGCCCCGCCGCAGCAAGACAGCCGGGGAGGGGGAAGAGAGAAAAGGCACAGCTGCCAGACACAACACACGATATTGGGGTAAAGGCTGTCAACCCACGACACTCCACCCCTTATCCCATATCGTGAATATACAATAAAAACTTTCATTTCACTTACTCACACCTTTGACACTTATGCATTCCTCTCATCTTACTTGCTCAGACCTTTGACACTTACTGTTTCCTTCTGTCTCACATTCAACAAACAAGGATGTTCATATATGAGTCTCATCCCACAATCAGGTCTCCCTGAGGTACACACCGTGTTGTTCCATCTTTCTGCATTATCCACCATGTATAACCTGGTCCTTGAGCAAAGACAATCCCACGGATGGGTTTGTCTGTACTCGAGGCAGGGTTGATCCATACTGTCTTTCCCAACAAACCTCTGACATGGGCCACTGGGGCTTTATCCCCATCTACTATATTAAGGAGCTCAGACTGAGCAGGACCCGCTCGGTTGGTGGAACCTCGAGTGTTAACTAACCAGGTAGCCTTTGCCAAATGCTGCTCCCAGTTTTTTAAAGACCCCCCACCAATGCTTTTAAGGTGGTTTTTAACAATCCATTATACCTTTCCACTTTCCCTGCAGCTGGTGCATGATAGGGAATATGGTATATCCACTCAATGGCATGTTCCCTAGCCCAAGTATTAATAAGATTGTTTTTAAAATGAGTCCCATTATCTGACTCAATTCTCTCGGGAGTACCGTGCCTCCAAAGGACCTGCTTTTCAAGGCCCAAGATAGTGTTACGGGCTGTGGCATGAGACACAGGGTAGGTTTCCAACCATCCTGTGGTGGCTTCTACCATGGTTAGTACATAGCGCTTGCCCTGGCGGGTTTGAGGCAGTGTGATGTAATCAATCTGCCAGGCCTCCCTGTATTTGTACTTAGACCACTGCCCCCCATACCAGAGGGGCTTCACCCGCTTGGCCTGCTTAATGGCAGCGCACATCTCAGAGTCACGAATAACCTGAGAGATACTGTCCATGGTTAGATTCACCCCTCGGTCTCGTGCCCACTTATAGGTGGCATCTCTACCCTGGTGGCCTGAGGCATCATGGGCCCATCGTGCTAAGAATAACTCTCCCTTATGCTCCCAGTCGAGATCTATCTTCAACTCCCCTATCTTTGCAGCCTGATGTACTTGCTGGTTGTTTTGCTGCTCTTCATTAGCTCTACTTCTGGGGACATGGGCATCTACATGGCGAACCTTCACAGGTAACTTCTCTAACCGAGTAGCGCTATCTTTCCACTCTTCCGCAGCCCAAATTGGTTTTCCTCTTCGCTGCCAGTTCACCTCTTTCCATCTCTTCAGCCATCCCCATAGAGCGTTGGCTACCATCCAAGAATCGGTATACAAATAGAGCCTTGGCCACTTCTCTCTCTCTGCAATACCTAGGGCCAGTTGAATAGCTTTGATTTCAGCAAATTGACTGGATTCGCCTTCTCCTTCAGTAGCCTCTGCAACTTGTCGAGTGGGACTCCATACAGCTGCTTTCCACCTCCGTTTCATCCCTATGACGCGACAAGAACCATCGGTGAATAGAGCGTAACGTGTTTCTTCTACTGGCAACTGATTGTATGGCAGAGCTTCCTCAACCCGGGTCACTGGCTCTTGTTCCTCATCCGCGACACGAAAGCTTTCACCTTCGGGCCAATTTGTAATTATTTCCAGAATCCCAGGGCGATTTAACTTCCCAATTCGAGCGCGCTGCGTAATGAGGGCAATCCACTTACTCCAAGTAGCATTGGTGGCATGGTGGGTAGAGGGAACCTTTCCTCTGAACATCCATCCCAGCACCGGTAGTTGGGGTGCCAGAAGGAGTTGTGCCTCTGTACCAATCACCTCCGAGGCGGCTTGGACTCCTTCATAGGCGGCCAAGATTTCTTTTTCTGTTGGGGTATAGTTATCTTCAGACCCCCTGTAGCTCCGACTCCAAAATCCCAATGGTCGGCCTCGGGTCTCGCCAGGCACCTTCTGCCAAAGGCTTCAGGACAGACCATGGCTCCTGGCTGCAGAGTAGAGCATGTTCTTCACATCTGGTCCCTCCTGACTGGACCAAGGGCTACAGCATGAGCGATCTCCTGCTTGATCTGGATGAAAGCTTGCTGCTGCTCAGGGCCCCAGTGGAAGTTGTTCTTCTTGCGGGTAACCAGATAAAGGGGTCTCACAATCTGACTATACTCAGGGATGTGCATCCTCCAGAAACCTATAGCACCTAAGAAAGCTTGTGTTTCCTTCTTATCAGTCGGTGGGGACATAGCAGTGATTTTGTTAATAACATCCGCAGGAATCTGACGCCGTCCATCTTGCCACTTCACCCCCAAGAACTGAATTTCTCGGGCAGGTCCCTTGACTTTGCTCTTCTTAATGGCAAATCCGGCTTCCAAGAGAATATGAATTATCTTCTCTCCTTTCTCGAACACTTCTATTGCCGTGCTCCCCCAAACAATGATATCATCAATATATTGTAAATGTTCTGGAGCCTCACCCTCTTCTAGTGCAGCCTGGATCAGTCCATGGCAGATGGTAGGACTGTGTTTCCACCCCTGGGGCAGTCGGTTCCAGGTATACTGCACTCCCCTCCATGTAAAAGCAAACTGAGGCCTGCATTCTGCTGCCAGAGGGATGGAGAAAAACGCGTTAGCAATATCGATGGTCGCGTACCACTTTGCTGCCTTGGACTCCAGCTCGTACTGCAGTTCCAGTATGTCCGGTACAGCCGCACTCAGTGGTGGAGTCACTTCATTCAAGGCACGATAGTCCACAGTCAGTCTCCATTCTCCGTCAGATTTTTGCACAGGCCAGATAGGGCTGTTGAAGGGTGAGTGGGTTTTACTGACCACCCCTTGGCTCTCCAGCTCTCGGATCATTTTGTGGATGGGGATCACGGCATCTCAATTCGTCCAGTACTGCCTGCGGTGCACTGTTGAGGTGGCAATTGGCACTCGTTGTTCCTCTACCTTCAAGAGTCCTACTGCAGATGGGTTCTCTGATAGTCCAGACAAGGTATTCAATTGTTTAATACCCTCTATCTCCACTGCAGCTATTCCAAAAGCCCACCTGAATCCCTTAGGATCTTTGTAATAGCCATTCCGGAGGAAGTCTATGCCCAAAATACATGGAGCCTCTGGACCAGTCACAATCGGATGTTCCTGCCACTCCTTCCCAGTCAAGCTCACCTCAGCTTCCAACAAAGTCAACTGTTGTGATCCCCCCGTCACTCCAGCAATGGAAACAGGTTCTGTCCCCACGTGTGCCGATGGCATTAAGGTACACTGTGATCCAGTGTCAACCAATGCTTCATAGTCTTGTGGCTCTGATGTGCCAGGCCATCTGATCCACACCTTCCAGAAAACCCGGTTCTCCCGTGCCTCTTCCTGGCTGGAGGCAGGGCCCCTCTAAGCCAGATTGTCCCTCTTTCCTTGGGCATATGCCTTAGAAGTTCCTTCAAGGGGATCGGACATGTCATCGTCATCAGCATACTTAACATCTCGGCTACGAGCGACCGGAGCTGCTATCCTTTTGGTGATACTTTCTCTTTTCTTCAAATCACGCACCCGTTGTGCCAAAGCAGCGGTGGGTTTTCTGTCCCATCTCCTCATGTCTTCTCCAGACTCACGCAGAAAAGCCCATAACTCAGCCCGTGGGATGTACCTTCTCTCCCCATCAAAGGAGCGCCAGCGTTGGACACCAGGGCCTCTAATTTGTACAGCTGAGATTTGAATAAGGTCCTCCTTAATCTCTTCCCGGAGTTTCTTATGATTCTCCTCTATTTTGTCCTCTAGTTTCTGCAGTCGGGTTTCCACTGCTGCAATTCTGGCATGAGTTGGACCATGCACAGCATCTGCATACGCTCGAAGCTTCTTTGCCATATCGAGCACAGTCTCATATGTATCATCCTGCTTCATTATTGCTAGGGCAGAAGCGTATTCAGGTGGCCCAAGTCGCACAAGTTTCCTCCACATTACAGGTGTGCATGGTACCAGGTCCGGATTCCTAGTTGTTGTATCATCTGAGAAAATGAGCTCTGCCACCGCCATCTCTCTCAGGCGTTGGATCCCCTGTTCTATGGTCTTCCACCGTGTCTGCTGCATATAGAGATCATCCGTACACAGGTATCGTTCTGCTATGCTTCTTAGGACCCATTCCCAGAGGCTGTGAGGGTTAGCCCCCCTCATCATACCTTGATCGATGACAGGATCATGTGACAGGGATCCCAAATGCCTCGCTTCAGTACCATCCAAAATCGTAACCTCCCCTGCAGCATCCCAAAGGCGGACTAACCAACTAATTATAGATTTGTCAGGTTGTCGTCTGTAATCCTTTCTTAGGCCTCTGAGGTCCTTCAGAGAAAAGGAGTCAATATTAGCTCCAGATTCTGTGCCCCTTGATGTGGCCTCTGATTTTGGTGAGGGTCCTTCTCCTGCATCATCATCATCATCCTCCACCTTTCGATCGGTCTTGCCTTTACACTTTCCACCTCTTGTATTAGCTGCAACAGCCATGGGTTGGGGCCTATTGTCTGATTCAGCTGCTAGCCTGGAGCCTGGGATGTTAGCTGCAGCCTGGGTCACTGGGATAGTAACTAACTTATCTCCCTGTTCCCTTTCTGCTATCTGCTGCTCCACAGTATCTAGCAGAGTACGGTAAACAAACGCCAAGGCCCAGCTCACTGCAGTAACCCTTTCCTCCTTAGTATTACCATGGCACTTCTTCCTCAAATACTTTGCCACCTCGACTGGATCCTGAATTTGATCAGATGGAAAGTCTCAGTCTATAGGATCGGAAAATTCCTTTAAAGTCTGGCCCATATCCTCCCATTTCCCACTCCAGTCAAGATTTTTCCTGCTTTGTTTTACTCCTAAGACAGGAGTGTCTCTAACCCCTCTAGAAATCTCAGTCTTCATTTTATACACACTCCAGACAGTATAGAAAAGGCTTAATAAATTAAATGCCAGAAAGATGGTTTCTTTCAAACTCAGGGGAAATTCAGTATTTTCTAATAGAGATGTCAACAATTTGGAGGAGAAGAAGGAAGACAAAGGCTGAAAAGCCCCTTCCCCTTCTTCTCCCCAAACAAACTGAGTAAACAACCATAACAACAATCCATACATTCCTGAAATAAAGTCCAGCATTTTTATCCGACACATCATCACACATAAGACCAGCACAATGACTATTCTGGTTAGTGCCCCCCGCTTACAAAAGCTACTTATTAGGGACAACATCAGAGCTATTTTTTGGGTAAGGAAATAACCCCAGGGACCACAAAAGTATTAAAACTTCAAAAACCCCTAGGGACCAGAAATACCGGCAAGCTTCCACTCCAAATGACATTATGAATCACCAATATGCCCACCAAAATAGCCAAAACCAAAATATTATTGTTATAGGGTTTTTTTCCACTGTTTTTTGGCCTCCGTTTCCCGGCCAACGCACCAAGAAGTATATTGTCCTGGTTTAGGACAAATTAGGGGAAATCTCCAAAAGGGAGCCCCCCAAACAAAACAAACCTCCTACCACCCCTCCCCCAACACCGGGTTCGGGAAGGAATTTCTCGGAGGAGCAAAGTGGAAAACAAAACCTATTTATTTACAAGTAACAAAAGAACACTCCCCAACACAAGAAAAGAAAAAAAACCGACTGGGTTGTGAGGGTGCCAGGCTTCTCTTGCAAGCTCCAGGTGTCCTGGACGTCTCAGGTCAGGTCCGGAGCCGGTCCAGTATCTTCAGGGGAGGGTAAGAAAGAGGGAACAAAAGAAAAGGAAAAAAAACAGCGCAAAAAGCAGAAAGCAAGCAAGCAAAGCGGCTAGCCAAGCCAAGCAGCCAAAAGCCAAAAGCAAAAAAAGGCCTGGTCAAACACTCCCCCCCCTCTCTTCCCCGCCCCGCCGCAGCAAGACAGCCGGGGAGGGGGAAGAGAGAAAAGGCACAGCTGCCAGACACAACACACGATATTGGGGTAAAGGCTGTCAACCCACGACACTCCACCCCTTATCCCATATCGTGAATATACAATAAAAACTTTCATTTCACTTACTCACACCTTTGACACTTATGCATTCCTCTCATCTTACTTGCTCAGACCTTTGACACTTACTGTTTCCTTCTGTCTCACATTCAACAAACAAGGATGTTCATATATGAGTCTCATCCCACAATCAGGTCTCCCTGAGGTACACACCGTGTTGTTCCATCTTTCTGCATTATCCACCATGTATAACCTGGTCCTTGAGCAAAGACAATCCCACGGATGGGTTTGTCTGTACTCGAGGCAGGGTTGATCCATACTGTCTTTCCCAACAAACCTCTGACATGGGCCACTGGGGCTTTATCCCCATCTACTATATTAAGGAGCTCAGACTGAGCAGGACCCGCTCGGTTGGTGGAACCTCGAGTGTTAACTAACCAGGTAGCCTTTGCCAAATGCTGCTCCCAGTTTTTTAAAGACCCCCCACCAATGCTTTTAAGGTGGTTTTTAACAATCCATTATACCTTTCCACTTTCCCTGCAGCTGGTGCATGATAGGGAATATGGTATATCCACTCAATGGCATGTTCCCTAGCCCAAGTATTAATAAGATTGTTTTTAAAATGAGTCCCATTATCTGACTCAATTCTCTCGGGAGTACCGTGCCTCCAAAGGACCTGCTTTTCAAGGCCCAAGATAGTGTTACGGGCTGTGGCATGAGACACAGGGTAGGTTTCCAACCATCCTGTGGTGGCTTCTACCATGGTTAGTACATAGCGCTTGCCCTGGCGGGTTTGAGGCAGTGTGATGTAATCAATCTGCCAGGCCTCCCTGTATTTGTACTTAGACCACTGCCCCCCATACCAGAGGGGCTTCACCCGCTTGGCCTGCTTAATGGCAGCGCACATCTCAGAGTCACGAATAACCTGAGAGATACTGTCCATGGTTAGATTCACCCCTCGGTCTCGTGCCCACTTATAGGTGGCATCTCTACCCTGGTGGCCTGAGGCATCATGGGCCCATCGTGCTAAGAATAACTCTCCCTTATGCTCCCAGTCGAGATCTATCTTCAACTCCCCTATCTTTGCAGCCTGATGTACTTGCTGGTTGTTTTGCTGCTCTTCATTAGCTCTACTTCTGGGGACATGGGCATCTACATGGCGAACCTTCACAGGTAACTTCTCTAACCGAGTAGCGCTATCTTTCCACTCTTCCGCAGCCCAAATTGGTTTTCCTCTTCGCTGCCAGTTCACCTCTTTCCATCTCTTCAGCCATCCCCATAGAGTGTTGGCTACCATCCAAGAATCGGTATACAAATAGAGCCTTGGCCACTTCTCTCTCTCTGCAATACCTAGGGCCAGTTGAATAGCTTTGATTTCAGCAAATTGACTGGATTCGCCTTCTCCTTCAGTAGCCTCTGCAACTTGTCGAGTGGGACTCCATACAGCTGCTTTCCACCTCCGTTTCATCCCTATGACGCGACAAGAACCATCGGTGAATAGAGCGTAACGTGTTTCTTCTACTGGCAACTGATTGTATGGCAGAGCTTCCTCAACCCGGGTCACTGGCTCTTGTTCCTCATCCGCGACACGAAAGCTTTCACCTTCGGGCCAATTTGTAATTATTTCCAGAATCCCAGGGCGATTTAACTTCCCAATTCGAGCGCGCTGCGTAATGAGGGCAATCCACTTACTCCAAGTAGCATTGGTGGCATGGTGGGTAGAGGGAACCTTTCCTCTGAACATCCATCCCAGCACCGGTAGTCGGGGTGCCAGAAGGAGTTGTGCCTCTGTACCAATCACCTCCGAGGCGGCTTGGACTCCTTCATAGGCGGCCAAGATTTCTTTTTCTGTTGGGGTATAGTTATCTTCAGACCCCCTGTAGCTCCGACTCCAAAATCCCAATGGTCGGCCTCGGGTCTCGCCAGGCACCTTCTGCCAAAGGCTTCAGGACAGACCATGGCTCCCGGCTGCAGAGTAGAGCATGTTCTTCACATCTGGTCCCTCCTGACTGGACCAAGGGCTACAGCATGAGCGATCTCCTGCTTGATCTGGATGAAAGCTTGCTGCTGCTCAGGGCCCCAATGGAAGTTGTTCTTCTTGCGGGTAACCAGATAAAGGGGTCTCACAATCTGACTATACTCAGGGATGTGCATCCTCCAGAAACCTATAGCACCTAAGAAAGCTTGTGTTTCCTTCTTATCAGTCGGTGGGGACATAGCAGTGATTTTGTTAATAACATCCGCAGGAATCTGACGCCGTCCATCTTGCCACTTCACCCCCAAGAACTGAATTTCTCGGGCAGGTCCCTTGACTTTGCTCTTCTTAATGGCAAATCCGGCTTCCAAGAGAATATGAATTATCTTCTCTCCTTTCTCGAACACTTCTATTGCCGTGCTCCCCCAAACAATGATATCATCAATATATTGTAAATGTTCTGGAGCCTCACCCTCTTCTAGTGCAGCCTGGATCAGTCCATGGCAGATGGTAGGACTGTGTTTCCACCCCTGGGGCAGTCGGTTCCAGGTATACTGCACTCCCCTCCATGTAAAAGCAAACTGAGGCCTGCATTCTGCTGCCAGAGGGATGGAGAAAAACGCGTTAGCAATATCGATGGTCGCGTACCACTTTGCTGCCTTGGACTCCAGCTCGTACTGCAGTTCCAGTATGTCCGGTACAGCCGCACTCAGTGGTGGAGTCACTTCATTCAAGGCACGATAGTCCACAGTCAGTCTCCATTCTCCGTCAGATTTTTGCACAGGCCAGATAGGGCTGTTGAAGGGTGAGTGGGTTTTACTGACCACCCCTTGGCTCTCCAGCTCTCGGATCATTTTGTGGATGGGGATCACGGCATCTCAATTCGTCCAGTACTGCCTGCGGTGCACTGTTGAGGTGGCAATTGGCACTCGTTGTTCCTCTACCTTCAAGAGTCCTACTGCAGATGGGTTCTCTGATAGTCCAGACAAGGTATTCAATTGTTTAATACCCTCTATCTCCACTGCAGCTATTCCAAAAGCCCACCTGAATCCCTTAGGATCTTTGTAATAGCCATTCCGGAGGAAGTCTATGCCCAAAATACACGGAGCCTCTGGACCAGTCACAATCGGATGTTCCTGCCACTCCTTCCCAGTCAAGCTCACCTCAGCTTCCAACAAAGTCAACTGTTGTGATCCCCCCGTCACTCCAGCAATGGAAACAGGTTCTGTCCCCACGTGTGCCGATGGCATTAAGGTACACTGTGATCCAGTGTCAACCAATGCTTCATAGTCTTGTGGCTCTGATGTGCCAGGCCATCTGATCCACACCTTCCAGAAAACCCGGTTCTCCCGTGCCTCTTCCTGGCTGGAGGCAGGGCCCCTCTAAGCCAGATTGTCCCTCTTTCCTTGGGCATATGCCTTAGAAGTTCCTTCAAGGGGATCGGACATGTCATCGTCATCAGCATACTTAACATCTCGGCTACGAGCGACCGGAGCTGCTATCCTTTTGGTGATACTTTCTCTTTTCTTCAAATCACGCACCCGTTGTGCCAAAGCAGCGGTGGGTTTTCTGTCCCATCTCCTCATGTCTTCTCCAGACTCACGCAGAAATGCCCATAACTCAGCCCGTGGGATGTACCTTCTCTCCCCATCAAAGGAGCGCCAGCGTTGGACACCAGGGCCTCTAATTTGTACAGCTGAGATTTGAATAAGGTCCTCCTTAATCTCTTCCCGGAGTTTCTTATGATTCTCCTCTATTTTGTCCTCTAGTTTCTGCAGTCGGGTTTCCACTGCTGCAATTCTGGCATGAGTTGGGCCATGCACAGCATCTGCATACGCTCGAAGCTTCTTTGCCATATCGAGCACAGTCTCATATGTATCATCCTGCTTCATTATTGCTAGGGCAGAAGCGTATTCAGGTGGCCCAAGTCGCACAAGTTTCCTCCACATTACAGGTGTGCATGGTACCAGGTCCGGATTCCTAGTTGTTGTATCATCTGAGAAAATGAGCTCTGCCACCGCCATCTCTCTCAGGCGTTGGATCCCCTGTTCTATGGTCTTCCACCGTGTCTGCTGCATATTGAGATCATCCGTACACAGGTATCGTTCTGCTACGCTTCTTAGGACCCATTCCCAGAGGCTGTGAGGGTTAGCCCCCCTCATCATACCTTGATCGATGACAGGATCATGTGACAGGGATCCCAAATGCCTCGCTTCAGTACCATCCAAAATCGTAACCTCCCCTGCAGCATCCCAAAGGCGGACTAACCAACTAATTATAGATTTGTCAGGTTGTCGTCTGTAATCCTTTCTTAGGCCTCTGAGGTCCTTCAGAGAAAAGGAGTCAATATTAGCTCCAGATTCTGTGCCCCTTGATGTGGCCTCTGATTTTGGTGAGGGTCCTTCTCCTGCATCATCATCATCATCCTCCACCTTTCGATCGGTCTTGCCTTTACACTTTCCACCTCTTGTATTAGCTGCAACAGCCATGGGTTGGGGCCTATTGTCTGATTCAGCTGCTAGCCTGGAGCCTGGGATGTTAGCTGCAGCCTGGGTCACTGGGATAGTAACTAACTTATCTCCCTGTTCCCTTTCTGCTATCTGCTGCTCCACAGTATCTAGCAGAGCACGGTAAACAAATGCCAAGGCCCAGCTCACTGCAGTAACCCTTTCCTCCTTAGTATTACCATGGCACTTCTTCCTCAAATACTTTGCCACCTCGACTGGATCCTGAATTTGATCAGATGGAAAGTCCCAGTCTATAGGATCGGAAAATTCCTTTAAAGTCTGGCCCATATCCTCCCATTTCCCACTCCAGTCAAGATTTTTCCTGCTTTGTTTTACTCCTAAGACAGGAGTGTCTCTAACCCCTCTAGAAATCTCAGTCTTCATTTTATACACACTCCAGACAGTATAGAAAAGGCTTAATAAATTAAATGCCAGAAAGATGGTTTCTTTCAAACTCAGGGGAAATTCAGTATTTTCTAATAGAGATGTCAACAATTTGGAGGAGAAGAAGGAAGACAAAGGCTGAAAAGCCCCTTCCCCTTCTTCTCCCCAAACAAACTGAGTAAACAACCATAACAACAATCCATACATTCCTGAAATAAAGTCCAGCATTTTTATCCGACACATCATCACACATAAGACCAGCACAATGACTATTCTGGTTAGTGCCCCCCGCTTACAAAAGCTACTTATTAGGGACAACATCAGAGCTATTTTTGGGTAAGGAAATAACCCCAGGGACCACAAAAGTATTAAAACTTCAAAAACCCCTAGGGACCAGAAATACCGGCAAGCTTCCACTCCAAATGACATTATGAATCACCAATATGCCCACCAAAATAGCCAAAACCAAAATATTATTGTTATAGGGTTTTTTTCCACTGTTTTTTGGCCTCCGTTTCCCGGCCAACGCACCAAGAAGTATATTGTCCTGGTTTAGGACAAATTAGGGGAAATCTCCAAAAGGGAGCCCCCCAAACAAAACAAACCTCCTACCACCCCTCCCCCAACACCGGGTTCGGGAAGGAATTTCTCGGAGGAGCAAAGTGGAAAACAAAACCTATTTATTTACAAGTAACAAAAGAACACTCCCCAACACAAGAAAAGAAAAAAAACCGACTGGGTTGTGAGGGTGCCAGGCTTCTCTTGCAAGCTCCAGGTGTCCTGGACGTCTCAGGTCAGGTCCGGAGCCGGTCCAGTATCTTCAGGGGAGGGTAAGAAAGAGGGAACAAAAGAAAAGGAAAAAAAACAGCGCAAAAAGCAGAAAGCAAGCAAGCAAAGCGGCTAGCCAAGCCAAGCAGCCAAAAGCCAAAAGCAAAAAAAGGCCTGGTCAAACACTCCCCCCCCTCTCTTCCCCGCCCCGCCGCAGCAAGACAGCCGGGGAGGGGGAAGAGAGAAAAGGCACAGCTGCCAGACACAACACACGATATTGGGGTAAAGGCTGTCAACCCACGACACTCCACCCCTTATCCCATATCGTGAATATACAATAAAAACTTTCATTTCACTTACTCACACCTTTGACACTTATGCATTCCTCTCATCTTACTTGCTCAGACCTTTGACACTTACTGTTTCCTTCTGTCTCACATTCAACAAACAAGGATGTTCATATATGAGTCTCATCCCACAATCAGGTCTCCCTGAGGTACACACCGTGTTGTTCCATCTTTCTGCATTATCCACCATGTATAACCTGGTCCTTGAGCAAAGACAATCCCACGGATGGGTTTGTCTGTACTCGAGGCAGGGTTGATCCATACTGTCTTTCCCAACAAACCTCTGACATGGGCCACTGGGGCTTTATCCCCATCTACTATATTAAGGAGCTCAGACTGAGCAGGACCCGCTCGGTTGGTGGAACCTCGAGTGTTAACTAACCAGGTAGCCTTTGCCAAATGCTGCTCCCAGTTTTTTAAAGACCCCCCACCAATGCTTTTAAGGTGGTTTTTAACAATCCATTATACCTTTCCACTTTCCCTGCAGCTGGTGCATGATAGGGAATATGGTATATCCACTCAATGGCATGTTCCCTAGCCCAAGTATTAATAAGATTGTTTTTAAAATGAGTCCCATTATCTGACTCAATTCTCTCGGGAGTACCGTGCCTCCAAAGGACCTGCTTTTCAAGGCCCAAGATAGTGTTACGGGCTGTGGCATGAGACACAGGGTAGGTTTCCAACCATCCTGTGGTGGCTTCTACCATGGTTAGTACATAGCGCTTGCCCTGGCGGGTTTGAGGCAGTGTGATGTAATCAATCTGCCAGGCCTCCCTGTATTTGTACTTAGACCACTGCCCCCCATACCAGAGGGGCTTCACCCGCTTGGCCTGCTTAATGGCAGCGCACATCTCAGAGTCACGAATAACCTGAGAGATACTGTCCATGGTTAGATTCACCCCTCGGTCTCGTGCCCACTTATAGGTGGCATCTCTACCCTGGTGGCCTGAGGCATCATGGGCCCATCGTGCTAAGAATAACTCTCCCTTATGCTCCCAGTCGAGATCTATCTTCAACTCCCCTATCTTTGCAGCCTGATGTACTTGCTGGTTGTTTTGCTGCTCTTCATTAGCTCTACTTCTGGGGACATGGGCATCTACATGGCGAACCTTCACAGGTAACTTCTCTAACCGAGTAGCGCTATCTTTCCACTCTTCCGCAGCCCAAATTGGTTTTCCTCTTCGCTGCCAGTTCACCTCTTTCCATCTCTTCAGCCATCCCCATAGAGCGTTGGCTACCATCCAAGAATCGGTATACAAATAGAGCCTTGGCCACTTCTCTCTCTCTGCAATACCTAGGGCCAGTTGAATAGCTTTGATTTCAGCAAATTGACTGGATTCGCCTTCTCCTTCAGTAGCCTCTGCAACTTGTCGAGTGGGACTCCATACAGCTGCTTTCCACCTCCGTTTCATCCCTATGACGCGACAAGAACCATCGGTGAATAGAGCGTAACGTGTTTCTTCTACTGGCAACTGATTGTATGGCAGAGCTTCCTCAACCCGGGTCACTGGCTCTTGTTCCTCATCCGCGACACGAAAGCTTTCACCTTCGGGCCAATTTGTAATTATTTCCAGAATCCCAGGGCGATTTAACTTCCCAATTCGAGCGCGCTGCGTAATGAGGGCAATCCACTTACTCCAAGTAGCATTGGTGGCATGGTGGGTAGAGGGAACCTTTCCTCTGAACATCCATCCCAGCACCGGTAGTCGGGGTGCCAGAAGGAGTTGTGCCTCTGTACCAATCACCTCCGAGGCGGCTTGGACTCCTTCATAGGCGGCCAAGATTTCTTTTTCTGTTGGGGTATAGTTATCTTCAGACCCCCTGTAGCTCCGACTCCAAAATCCCAATGGTCGGCCTCGGGTCTCGCCAGGCACCTTCTGCCAAAGGCTTCAGGACAGACCATGGCTCCTGGCTGCAGAGTAGAGCATGTTCTTCACATCTGGTCCCTCCTGACTGGACCAAGGGCTACAGCATGAGCGATCTCCTGCTTGATCTGGATGAAAGCTTGCTGCTGCTCAGGGCCCCAATGGAAGTTGTTCTTCTTGCGGGTAACCAGATAAAGGGGTCTCACAATCTGACTATACTCAGGGATGTGCATCCTCCAGAAACCTATAGCACCTAAGAAAGCTTGTGTTTCCTTCTTATCAGTCGGTGGGGACATAGCAGTGATTTTGTTAATAACATCCGCAGGAATCTGACGCCGTCCATCTTGCCACTTCACCCCCAAGAACTGAATTTCTCGGGCAGGTCCCTTGACTTTGCTCTTCTTAATGGCAAATCCGGCTTCCAAGAGAATATGAATTATCTTCTCTCCTTTCTCGAACACTTCTATTGCCGTGCTCCCCCAAACAATGATATCATCAATATATTGTAAATGTTCTGGAGCCTCACCCTCTTCTAGTGCAGCCTGGATCAGTCCATGGCAGATGGTAGGACTGTGTTTCCACCCCTGGGGCAGTCGGTTCCAGGTATACTGCACTCCCCTCCATGTAAAAGCAAACTGAGGCCTGCATTCTGCTGCCAGAGGGATGGAGAAAAACGCGTTAGCAATATCGATGGTCGCGTACCACTTTGCTGCCTTGGACTCCAGCTCGTACTGCAGTTCCAGTATGTCCGGTACAGCCGCACTCAGTGGTGGAGTCACTTCATTCAAGGCACGATAGTCCACAGTCAGTCTCCATTCTCCGTCAGATTTTTGCACAGGCCAGATAGGGCTGTTGAAGGGTGAGTGGGTTTTACTGACCACCCCTTGGCTCTCCAGCTCTCGGATCATTTTGTGGATGGGGATCACGGCATCTCAATTCGTCCAGTACTGCCTGCGGTGCACTGTTGAGGTGGCAATTGGCACTCGTTGTTCCTCTACCTTCAAGAGTCCTACTGCAGATGGGTTCTCTGATAGTCCAGACAAGGTATTCAATTGTTTAATACCCTCTATCTCCACTGCAGCTATTCCAAAAGCCCACCTGAATCCCTTAGGATCTTTGTAATAGCCATTCCGGAGGAAGTCTATGCCCAAAATACACGGAGCCTCTGGACCAGTCACAATCGGATGTTCCTGCCACTCCTTCCCAGTCAAGCTCACCTCAGCTTCCAACAAAGTCAACTGTTGTGATCCCCCCGTCACTCCAGCAATGGAAACAGGTTCTGTCCCCACGTGTGCCGATGGCATTAAGGTACACTGTGATCCAGTGTCAACCAATGCTTCATAGTCTTGTGGCTCTGATGTGCCAGGCCATCTGATCCACACCTTCCAGAAAACCCGGTTCTCCCGTGCCTCTTCCTGGCTGGAGGCAGGGCCCCTCTAAGCCAGATTGTCCCTCTTTCCTTGGGCATATGCCTTAGAAGTTCCTTCAAGGGGATCGGACATGTCATCGTCATCAGCATACTTAACATCTCGGCTACGAGCGACCGGAGCTGCTATCCTTTTGGTGATACTTTCTCTTTTCTTCAAATCACACACCCGTTGTGCCAAAGCAGCGGTGGGTTTTCTGTCCCATCTCCTCATGTCTTCTCCAGACTCACGCAGAAAAGCCCATAACTCAGCCCGTGGGATGTACCTTCTCTCACCATCAAAGGAGCGCCAGCGTTGGACACCAGGGCCTCTAATTTGTACAGCTGAGATTTGAATAAGGTCCTCCTTAATCTCTTCCCGGAGTTTCTTATGATTCTCCTCTATTTTGTCCTCTAGTTTCTGCAGTCGGGTTTCCACTGCTGCAATTCTGGCATGAGTTGGGCCATGCACAGCATCTGCATACGCTCGAAGCTTCTTTGCCATATCGAGCACAGTCTCATATGTATCATCCTGCTTCATTATTGCTAGGGCAGAAGCGTATTCAGGTGGCCCAAGTCGCACAAGTTTCCTCCACATTACAGGTGTGCATGGTACCAGGTCCGGATTCCTAGTTGTTGTATCATCTGAGAAAATGAGCTCTGCCACCACCATCTCTCTCAGGCGTTGGATCCCCTGTTCTATGGTCTTCCACCGTGTCTGCTGCATATAGAGATCATCCGTACACAGGTATCGTTCTGCTACGCTTCTTAGGACCCATTCCCAGAGGCTGTGAGGGTTAGCCCCCCTCATCATACCTTGATCGATGACAGGATCATGTGACAGGGATCCCAAATGCCTCGCTTCAGTACCATCCAAAATCGTAACCTCCCCTGCAGCATCCCAAAGGCGGACTAACCAACTAATTATAGATTTGTCAGGTTGTCGTCTGTAATCCTTTCTTAGGCCTCTGAGGTCCTTCAGAGAAAAGGAGTCAATATTAGCTCCAGATTCTGTGCCCCTTGATGTGGCCTCTGATTTTGGTGAGGGTCCTTCTCCTGCATCATCATCATCATCCTCCACCTTTCGATCGGTCTTGCCTTTACACTTTCCACCTCTTGTATTAGCTGCAACAGCCATGGGTTGGGGCCTATTGTCTGATTCAGCTGCTAGCCTGGAGCCTGGGATGTTAGCTGCAGCCTGGGTCACTGGGATAGTAACTAACTTATCTCCCTGTTCCCTTTCTGCTATCTGCTGCTCCACAGTATCTAGCAGAGTACGGTAAACAAACGCCAAGGCCCAGCTCACTGCAGTAACCCTTTCCTCCTTAGTATTACCATGGCACTTCTTCCTCAAATACTTTGCCACCTCGACTGGATCCTGAATTTGATCAGATGGAAAGTCCCAGTCTATAGGATCGGAAAATTCCTTTAAAGTCTGGCCCATATCCTCCCATTTCCCACTCCAGTCAAGATTTTTCCTGCTTTGTTTTACTCCTAAGACAGGAGTGTCTCTAACCCCTCTAGAAATCTCAGTCTTCATTTTATACACACTCCAGACAGTATAGAAAAGGCTTAATAAATTAAATGCCAGAAAGATGGTTTCTTTCAAACTCAGGGGAAATTCAGTATTTTCTAATAGAGATGTCAACAATTTGGAGGAGAAGAAGGAAGACAAAGGCTGAAAAGCCCCTTCCCCTTCTTCTCCCCAAACAAACTGAGTAAACAACCATAACAACAATCCATACATTCCTGAAATAAAGTCCAGCATTTTTATCCGACACATCATCACACATAAGACCAGCACAATGACTATTCTGGTTAGTGCCCCCCGCTTACAAAAGCTACTTATTAGGGACAACATCAGAGCTATTTTTGGGTAAGGAAATAACCCCAGGGACCACAAAAGTATTAAAACTTCAAAAACCCCTAGGGACCAGAAATACCGGCAAGCTTCCACTCCAAATGACATTATGAATCACCAATATGCCCACCAAAATAGCCAAAACCAAAATATTATTGTTATAGGGTTTTTTTCCACTGTTTTTTGGCCTCCGTTTCCCGGCCAACGCACCAAGAAGTATATTGTCCTGGTTTAGGACAAATTAGGGGAAATCTCCAAAAGGGAGCCCCCCAAACAAAACAAACCTCCTACCACCCCTCCCCCAACACCGGGTTCGGGAAGGAATTTCTCGGAGGAGCAAAGTGGAAAACAAAACCTATTTATTTACAAGTAACAAAAGAACACTCCCCAACACAAGAAAAGGAAAGAAACAGACTGTGTATGGTGAGGGCACCAGGCTTCTCTTGCAAGCTCCAGGTGTCCTGGACGTCTCAGGTCAGGTCCGGAGCCAGTCCAGTATCTTCAGGGGAGGGTAAGAAAGAGGGAACAAAAGAAAAGAAAAAAAACAGCGCAAAAAGCAGAAAGCAAGCAAGCAAAGCGGCTAGCCAAGCCAAGCAGCAAAAAGCCAAAAGCCAAAAAGCCTGGTCAAACACTCCCCCCCTCTCTTCCCCGCCCCGCCGCAGCAAGACGGCCGGGGGGGGGGGGAAGAGAGAAAAGGCACAGCTGCCAGACACAACACACGATATTGGGATAAAGGCTGTCAACCCACGACAGATAATCACATCAGGACCATTTATTCCTTAATCAGTTTAGAGTAGGATTGTAGGTTAGGATTAGGATTAGAATTAGGATTAGGATTAGGATTAGGATTAGGATTAGGATTAGGATTAGGATTAGGATTAGGATTAGGATTAGGATTAGGATTAGGATTAGGATAAGGATTCGGATTAGGATTAGGATTAGGATAGATTAAGGATAAGGATAAAGATAAGGATAAGGATAAGGATAAGGATAAGGATAAGGATAAGGATAAGGATAAGGATAAGGATAAGGATAAGGATAAGGATAAGGATAAGGATAAGGATAAGGATAAGGATTAGGGTTAAGGTAAGGGTTAGGGTTAGAGTAGGATTGTCTAATAGGACTGCAGAGTAGGATTGAAAATCAATAAAGTTTCTGAAACCACAACTCACCTTGAAGATTCCCTTCCTTCTCACTCTGCGAATAAACTCGAGAATTCCTTCTGAATTGTCTGTTGTTTCTTAAAGGTGGAAAGTGAAACAGTGTCTTTGGCATGGTGTGAAAGTGGGGAAGGATGTTCTTCATTCATCCTCTCCAGACCACACTGCCTTTGGAATATGGCCCACTGGTCTGTTTTTGGCCATCTTTGGTACTTCTATTTTAGGCAGAAAGGGCAATGGCATTTAAAGGCAAAAGCACAGGAAGAATGGGGCAGCCCAAACATCTTATACAGATGCAGGCCTTCAGCTGTGACTGGAGAGCATTGGGGCTCCCTAAATGCAATAATCTCTTTGGCTGGAGGAGAGCCTTGCTCAAGTGAGAAAGCAGAAAGATCAGAGAGGGTGCTCGGGAAGGTCTCCTGTGGCGCAGAGCTGTCAGCGCCTGTGAGGTGAGAGCGGGCCCGGCCTTGCCCGGGCTGGAGACCCAGCAGAGCCCTGGCAGAGGCCGGAGCAGCTTGAGCCGCGGCAGAGGGAGGCTGGAAGGAGGCCCTTGGAGCTGCAAGAGGCAGCAGCCGGGCCCTTGGTGCCTCTTCCTGGGAGCGGGTGAATCCTCCACTCTCAGAGCCCAGGTGGCAGCTGGCTGCTGCCGAGGGGAAGCGCAGGCGTGCTGGGCACAGCCCGGCCTGGAGGCCATGGCCGTCTGGAGTGTGCCCAGGAGCAGAGAAAGGCCAAAGGCAGCCGCAGGCCGCTGGGCTGGCTGAGGATTCCTCCTCTTCTGCCGGCTGCCCTGCAACTCCTGGCAAAGGTCAGCAGTGTGTGCAGCACTCTGGGCACCGGGGCAGGGAGCCAGGCTGCTCGGCAGGCTGGAGCACAGGCAGCTCCTTCAGGCCCGGCACTTGTGCCAGGGGAAGCGAAGCCAGCGTGAGGCAGGGACAGCTTGGCACGGCCCATCTGCAGGAGCCAGTGCCTCACGCAGCTCTGGGAGGAAGCACCTGCAACCCTGCAGTTCTGCACTGAGCCAGAGCAAAGGTGTGAGATGCAGAGTGTTTGGCAGAAATATTCAGGCCCACCAGGCCAGCCTGCTTTGTGCTCTCTGGCACACAGCAAGCGCTGTGCAATGCAGCTCTGAGCTGCTGGGAGAGAGGCACATCAGGGATGTGCCTGAGGCATGTGCTTGAGGAGTAAACTGATTTGGAAGGGGGCAGAAGGGTTTCAGCAGGCAATTTGCGTTTTCTTCATTAATTTCTGAAAGAAAGTCATAATGTGTTGCACACAGGTAGGGTTATTAGAAAAGAAAGGCCTTATAAAATCAGGCCTACCTATTGTTATGTTTGCCCAATTATCCTGTCATAAAAAAACCCCCAAACAATATTAAAAATAGTAGCAATTTTAATTGAATATTTAAAATATAAAAATATAAAACTGGATAGAATAGAATTTGATTAAAATAAGGGATAATTTGTTTCTAATAATAGCGCATAAGCAACAGATAACTGCAGGGTACGGAGTGCAGGCCTCTGGGACCCTTGCCACATCACATACAAGCTTGCAAGTGAATATTCGTCCTTATATGCCATCTGTCAATGCCATCTCCTCCCATTTTCGATTCTTCACACTTCTACCTCTGCCCTCATCATCACCTTTACCATCCATATGCCACCACTTGGTTGGTGGTCGCACAAGTCTTTGGGGGTCATCTGATGAAGATTTTGTAGTCCTCCTCTGTGTCCTTTAATTAACCTTTGGGTTACACCAAGCCAATACAATGTAAGCCAAAACTAACATAATTACTACATCTGAGTATTGTGGAGAGTTTTGTCAAAGAGTGGCTTGAGGAGGGAGGACACAGACAAATTATTTTGGTAAAGATGTCCTAACTAGGGCAGAGGCCTTTTTGCAGGCAGGTGTCTGTTGGGAATTTAGCTGACTAGAGAATGGAAAAGTACAAGACCATGGCTAATTGCAAATCTTGCACCTGCAAGATAACGTGTCCTTGGGCCTAGCTGAGTATGATAAAGAAATGGACAGCGAGACGTGAGAAGTAGAGAACGTAGGCCCAAAGGAATGAGGAAGAGCTGATGGTATAGTTTAACCAATAGATTGCTTGGCTAACAGAATATTCATAAGCTTATTATTTGCTGTATAAGTGTTTGATGCTTTCTTCAATAAACTGGACCTGTGGTGAACCATCTGGTGTCCTGGTCTCCTTCCTTCGACAGAGTATCAAGGCAATAAATCCCTTATACTTAGCATTTTCCTGGGACACAACCAGAGAGTTCCTTCTTTGTTAATTTTTAGCAACCATTATCTCTTGCTTTCCTCCTGTTCCTGAACATCTGCGGGGGGAGGGGGGGGCATGGTGCCCCTCCTCTCCCTTTTTCTTCGGCATTACTAATTTTACCTGTTTTAATATTTACAAATATTAATTACTGTATCAATATTGATTCTTGTTTCAATTGTTATCAGCACGAATCATACCTATTTACCACACTGTGGTAAATTCCCAGCTGGCCTGTTCCATCTTCTACGTGCAGCCAGCTAACTTCCCATGGGAATAGTCATGAGTGCAGTTAGCACAAGCTATTGTGCTAAGAAAACTGCTTGCATCTGTAATAAACAAGAAACCTGTCCCATGAGCATCCACGAAAGAAAAATGTAATCACCTGAGTAACAGTGAGTCTTAAAAAGAGAGAGTCTTAACATGTACACACTAATACACCTTCTAAGCAATAAATTGTGTGGCAAGGAAACTACCAGCCAGCTGAAGTTGAACACAAGTCTGTGAAAACAGTATAAGAATGAGTTATGTGAATAAAGAATTGGCTTTTCCTGCATGAAGAAACTGAGTCCCGGCTGCTTTATTGACACAGCAATGTGGCTT
This sequence comes from Melospiza melodia melodia, assembly GCF_035770615.1. NCBI lineage: Eukaryota > Metazoa > Chordata > Aves > Passeriformes > Passerellidae > Melospiza > Melospiza melodia. The sequence continues at coordinate 5,957,225 of NC_086218.1, read as the reverse complement.
CACTCAGCAAGAGCACCTGCAGGGTGTATTGATGAAACACTGGTGTTTGATTCTCAGAATAGGAAGGAGAGGCATTTAGTCTAACAAACAGGGCATAGTCTTTTGAATTCCTTTAGCTTTAACAGGAGTGCTGAACCATGTATTCCCCCACTGCAGTGCTTACTGTGTGCAAGTGGCTATCTTGGCCTTGAGAATAAGGAGAGTGGTCCTGCTAAGAAGGTAGCTGGAATGCATTCAAAAGGAAGAAAGTGTTTTAGGAGGCTCTTGACCACCAAAGGGGAGTTTGAGGAATGGGAATATTTCCCAAATGACTGTGTCAGGAACTGGAGTCATGTCCCAGGCCCTGCCATATTTGATCCATGTTTGAGCAGGTTGACAAGACAATGAAGAAAAGTGTCTTGTTTAGCAGGTGGGACCATGACCCTTGAAAGAGAAACAATGGATTGGTCAATGGGTGAGCAGTCAAGCTTTGAAAGGAGAACAATGCACAATGCAGCCCTTGGTGGCAGGGAGTCATGGAGTCATCCTGAGCCATCATGGCCTCATCTCACACTCCAGGCATGTGTGAGCTGCTGCTCTAACTCCTGCTGTAAAATTCCACTCCTAAGCAGGAGATACAAGGCCTAGTTCTGGGCTGAAGGGTTGAGAAGGACGAGATGCACAGCGTTTTGATCCAGGGGATGTCCCGGAAGTGCACTGCCTACCTGCCCCTGCTGCCGAGCACCACGCTCCAACTCCTTCTCCTGTTCAGTGGATTTTTGGGAATCCAGAGGTCAGTATGTATTATATGCTACTGCAACTAATAGAATGAATTTGCTTTGCAAGCCCAGTTTTGTCCTGGGTTATTTTGTGCATAGGTCACCTGAACCTGTGACAATGACCAGCAGGGATCTACAGGACACTCCTACTCTGATGTCAATAAATTCTGAGAAGTGATTGAAATATGTCAAAAAATTGGAGGTAATGTTTAGCCAGTAAGTTTCAGCAAAGTATTGAATATGTCTTACTTCCATGGATACAAACTACTAGGTGAGATTGCTGGGTGTGCAGGGCTTAGGGAAGTGATTCCCTGTGCACCCAGCACTGAAATCAAGTAATGCCTCCTTTCTAACCCTGCGCTGGCAGCAGAGATCAGGCCTTGCTTGGTCACTTTCATTTTGACAACTTCTGTTAGCAGCTAAGAAAGGTCCAAATGAAACCTCCTCCAGCTGTTTTCCTCTGGTTGATCTTTTTAGGTACCAAAGGTCTGTGCCACGGGTGGCCTGGGTGTGTGCAGAGCAATGCAGCCCCCACAAAGCCCTTGGTTTCCCCACGAGTTGCCAGTTTGACTGCTTCCAAAGGGGAAGAAAGGAAGACATGTACATCCACAGGAGTCCTGGCCATGTCCAATAAAGGTGCAAATATGTGGGGAGATTTGTTAGCAATGATTTCAGCTGTTATGCCAAGCCAGTGCCTTCTCTCCTGCTTCTGTGCATTATAGGTGAGTAATGTAATAGTTGGCTCTCACAATTAAGAGACAGATATTATGTGGATAGATATTATGTTCAAATGTAAAGTGCTGTTATTGTAATATGTCCTCCCATAGTCTTCTTTCTTATCCCCCTTGTAATAGTCTTGGTAGTCAGGGCATTTGGGGAGGGCTGGCTTGTGACCAGCAGGCGGGGTGTAACAACAATTGACCTCCAATCAAGATGCAAGAAAGTAATCTCCACCACTGGACGGTAGAGAAAGAATTGACTGACAAAACATTGGGAGGGGCTAAGGGTAAAAAAAGCAGAATATCCCTCTTGTAGATGATCATGTGGCTGCTAATCATGGAGACTTCCCAGTGCTGCAATCTTTCCTTATACAGTCTTTTCTTAAGGTTTAATAAACCTTTAAAAACTTAAAGGTTGCTACCTTCTCGTAGTGACATCAGAAGGTTGCCTTGGTGCACAGAAGCCCTGAGTGTCAGAGCCCACTCCTGTCTGCCTGACTGGGGTGTCCAGGGCACCTACACTGGAGCACGGATACTTGCATGTATATACCTAACTGCCCCTGTGGCTACAGACACCCCCTTTTTAGCTGAACGCCTTGACAGGAGCTTTACCAAACCAGTGGCATCCTAATGCTCTTTCTGTTTCAAAATCAGAAACTCAGTCACTAAGAAAGAGCAGGAAGACATACAAAAGTCAGGTAAGGATACACCCTAACCTAAGTAGAGAGGAAACATCTACTTACTTGTGAAATGTGTCATTAAATAGGCACCATAAGTAATGCCATAGGCAGCGAAAAGCAAAGGAGCAATTCACTCAATCATTTTAACACTGCCCTGCAAGTTTGCAGGCTGTGCTCACACAGTGGAAAAAGCAAGGCTCCTGTGAGTGTGCAACAGCCCACTGACAATTGCCTCAATCAGAGGGAATAGAATTAGAATGATTGTGAAGTATGTGAATGAGGCTAGTTGGCCAATGATGATGAAGGGGTGTCCTACTGGCTGGCTGCCTACTCAGGTTAGGATGAGGACGTTGGCGACTAGGGTTCAGAACAGGATTTGTGATAGGGGCCAGAAGGGTATTGATTGTAGTTTTGATGTATGTAGTAGTGGGCTGAGGAATACGACGAGGATTGAGGCGGCTAGAGCTAGTACGCCTCCTAGTTTGTTTGGGATGGATCAGAGGATGGTGTAAGCAAATAGGAAATATCACTCGGGTTTGATGTGAGGAGGGGTGACTAGCGGGTTGGCTGGGGTGAAGTTTTCTGGGTCACCTAGGAGGTTGAGGGAGAATAGGTCTAGTGAGATGAGTAGGGAGAGCATTAGTACGAATCCTAGGATGTCTTTGATGGTGTAGTATGAGTGGAAGGGGATCTTGTCACAGTCAGTGGGAATGCCTAGCAGGTTGTTTGAGGCTGTTTCATGGAGAAAGGTGAGATTGACGAGAGTAAGGCGTACAATGACGAAGGGAAGGAGGAAGTGGAGAGCGAAGAATCGGGTCAGTGTGGGGTTGTCGACAGAGAACCCTCCTCAGGCTCATTTGATTAGTGTTTGCCCGATGTAAGGGATGGCTGACAATAGGTTTGTGATTACAGTAGCTCCTCAGAATGATATTTGGCCTCATGGTAGGACGTATCCTACGAAGGCGGTTGCTATGAGGGTTAGGAGGAGGATGACTCCAATGTTTCAACTTTCTTTGTTTAGGTATGAGCCGTAGTAGAGTCCTCGGCTGATGTGTGGGTAGATGCAGATGAAGAAGAAGGAGGCTCTGTTTGCGTGGAGGTTGCGGATGAGTCAGCTGAATTGTACGTCTCGGCATATGTGAGCAACAGAGGAGAAGGCTAGATGGGTATCTGCTGTGTAGTGCATAGCTAGCAGAAGACCTGTGACGATTTGAGTAATTAAGCAAACGCCTACTAGAGACCGCAAGTTTTATCATGTTGAGATGTTTGATGGCGCTGGGAGGTCGATTAGGGCGTTGTTGATGATTTTGAGGATTTGCTGGTTTTTACGAAGGTTGACGGCCATTGGTTATTTTTGTATGTGGCTACGAGGATGATGCGAATGGATAAGGTGAATGATCCTAAGTAAGCTTTGATTAGGCCTGAGAGAAGGGTGGTGGCAGTTTTAGTTGCTGTAAGTTGTAGGCTGGCTAGCCCCTCTGGACCTACTATTTTGTATCAGGAGAGGTCAATTAGGCGGGATGCGATGTTCTGTCCTCCTTTGAGGAAGTTGGTTATACTTAGGCGGTGGGATAGGGGGTTAAAGTATCCTAGGGATGTTGAGAAGTTTGAGAAGGGGGCTTGTTTGGTCAGAATGAGAAAGCTTTAGCTTGGACAACAGGAGCAGGAGCCTCGTGAGGGGCCTTCAGCATCTCCTCAGTGCATCCAAATATTTGAGCCACTTTTGGAAATGACTTTTCCCCCTTTTTTTTTCTTGGTTTTTTTTTTTTTTTTTTTTTTTTTGCTTGGAGGAAGAGGCTGTTCATTTTCTTCTTCTCCCAGCTAAAGTTCTTTTCATCATTATTTTCTGCCCTTTTATAGCACTGGGAATGGGTCTGCTAGAATTTTAATTTCCAAAGTATCACTTCTGGAGAATGCAGTAGTTTTGCATGAGAACACATCATTCTGTGCAGGGACCTTGGTGCAGAAGGAACTGTTGTGGTTCCAGGCCAGCCAGTATGGCCTTACAGATCACTTTGAGCTTAGTAGTGCTCATGCCTTTTTGCAGCCCAGGGAATCAGTGTGTGTTGTGTTTGGGAATTGAGTAGGAGGTCAATGCCCTTGCATTCCAGCTGCTCCTCAGAGGTCACAGGAGCTGGAAGGGGCTGGGCTGCATTTCTGATTCCAGCCAGTTTAGCTCCACCAGTGTGGTCGAGTCCAAGAGAAGAACTTGCCCGAGCACAGATGCACAAAGAGTGCAGTTCCCAGTGCAATGCTCTGGGTCTGTAAGGACCTACATGCTCCACATTCCCCAAGAGTGTGCTTTTTTGAAGCAACAGGAGAGCAATCTCAGGATTGTAGTTGAGTGTGGCACTGGCTACCAAGTTCTGATATCTGTAGCAACAGAGAGGACAGGAAAGAGAGATTTCAGTAACGAAATCTATCTATCTATCTATCTATCTATCTATCTATCTATCTATCTATCTATCTATCTATCTATGTAACATTTACATAATTTAATCTTCCTGGCTCTGGTCCAAGGCAGTTGGAGGTGCAAAGGTCACCTAAAGCATCCCTTTCTGGAGAGGATTAGAGACATGTTCCCTCAACCGATTCTGAGCAGGTGGAGATGTTTTCCCCTCCAGATATGATGGTTTTTCCCTTCAGAGTTGTTTCCCTCCTCTGGCCTCTTGTGCCCTGAAGTCTCCAGTTAATTCTTTAAATTTCTGCCTGTCCTAGAGAGGTGCAACAATTCCATGTTTAGCTGGTGTTTGGTGACTCTGGTCACATATGCATTACATGACACATGGTTTCCTTCACCGGCATCCCCAGGGCTGTGTAAGTGCATTCGTTCATGGGGCCTTAGGAGAGTCTTCTCTTTCCCTCAGCAGCAGCAGCAGGGAGCAGTGGCAGGGTCAGGACAAGGAGGAGGTGCCTGCCCTGGCCCTTTGCTCCCGGGCTCCAGGCCAGGAGGGCTCTGGCTGCAGCAGGGCGCTCTTCGGGCAGCCCCTGGCAGCCTCTGCACGGAGCACGGCACGCTGCCCCATCCTTCTTGTGCCACTTTTCTTCAGCAATACCCTAGCTCCTCTTCACAAGGAAAGAACTCCAGCAATCTAAAAAGAGATCATTCAAGTACAGTTCTATCTGCCTTTGTATTGTATTTCAGGGCATGTATTTTTTTGTCTAGAATTTCATGATTTTTATGAAAACATGCATTCATATCTGCACATTTTTGTAGTTTTTATTATTCATATACCAAAACACACTTTTTAAAATTCTTAATTTATTGCAGTTTGTAATTTTGAGGTAGTATATTTTAGAATGTCACAAAACAACATCCTTTGGGTAGTTTTTCTCACTTAAAAAAAAAAAAACCATAAGCCATTTTAGTCTCTGTCTCTCCAAGTTGGTTCATACCAGCCTATTTCAAATCAGGGCTACAATACTTTTATAGGATTGAGAGAGGTCCAATGAAATGCACACCAGTGATTCCTCTTGTGCAATGTCATGGCCCTGCCATAAAGCCTCTTTTCACTTTTTTTTTCTCTCATTAGCTCAAATGCAAATGCACGTTTAGTTGCGAACTTACACAAGATGAACAAAATCAAAATGATGTGAGGGGCCTTTGGGAGCTCCTTGCTGATCTTTCTGCTTCTTCAGCTGAGCAAGGCTCTGATCCAGGCAAAGAGATTGCACTTAGTGCTACACAACCATTTGCTGGAACTCTGCTGATTTCTAGGAACAGCTGGAGGCCTCTATCTCCCCAGGATGTTTTGGCTGAGCCAAGCTTTGCTGGGTTTTGGCTGCAAATACCATTGCCCTTGCTTTCTTATATCCACAAGTACCATGGCTGGGCAAAAACTGCCACGAGGGGCATCTTCCAAAGGCACTTTGGTCTGGAGTTTGTGAATGAACGAGAGCTTCCTCCACTTCCAAACCACATGAAAAAAATAATGAAAGAGAACTTCCAATCCTTAACGAACAACTGACAATTCAGAAGTGGATCCAGAGCATTGGAATGAAAAGGAAGGCAATCTTCCAATGGAGTTGTGCTTTCAGGAGTTTTTCTTCTGACTGCCACTCACAACTGGCACTGGAAAAAGTCACATCTCTGCAAGCATCAGTGTCTTCTGTCTGCCATCAGTTGTTTTGCTGCAACAATCAGAACAGGCATCAGGCTGGAGAGAGGCTCAGCTGATGCTAGCAATAGGAGCTGCCCCAAGGAGAAAAAAGAAATGAACTTTTACCTCCCAAACCCATCTCCCCAGAGGCTCAAGCAGGATTTCTCTGGTTCCCAGAAATACAAAGAAATAGGGCTGAGAAGACCCTCTGCAGCTATGTGTTCACGCACAAGACTTTGCTGATGCCTTTGGGTTTGGCCTTTTTTTCTTTTCTATCTTTTCTGTATTCCTTGCACATCAATTTAGAGCTCTGTAGGCTACTCGATTTATGACTACTTTTCCCAGTCCTTTTCCATGGCCTTTGCCTAAGCAGAAAGACAAACTTCCAGAGCTCCAAGTGCCAGGGGGTAGAAGGCCCCAGTGTTATTCTGGTTCTTTCTGGGACAGACCCCTGCAGGGAGCTGGGTACTCACCATCCCTGCAAGCCTTTAAAAGACGACTGGATGTGGCACTCGGTGCCGTGCTTTAGTTGAGGTGTTAGGGCATGGGTTGGACTCGATGATCTTGAAAGTGTCTGTCTTCCAAGCCAGTGATTCTGTGATTCTGTGCCTGAGGCAGCTTTTCCTGCAGCCCTGGAAAGGGCTGCAGGGGCCCTTGGCCAAGGACGGCGATCAGGGCTCATGACAAAGAAGCAAAGGGCTCAAGGCGAAGGCTGACAGGGCAGAGCTGCCCCAGCGCGGCCCAGAGCGAGCCTCATCTCCTCCTCCTCACCCTGCGCCCTCTGTGCTGCCCTTTGCGGCGCCGGCGGCTGCTCTCGCTGCGGGGCTCCAGGGCGTGCTGGGGCCGGGCCCCTCGTCTTCGGGTAGCGCCGGAGCCTCGGAGGCGAGCGGCTGCTGCCGTGGCCGGCAGGGGACAGCTGCGGCTGCGGCCCCGGGCACGGTGAGCTGCTACTATGGCTGACTCCTGCCGCAGCTCCTGCCTCTGCTCCGGCCTCTGATCCTGCCCTGTGCGCACAAACACAGCTGAGGGCTGGCCGGCAGCTCCCTGCCGCTCCGCAGCGGGCCCAGCCGGGCTGCTGCTCTCTGCGGCCTCTGCCCGCCACTGCCGGCCCCGCCGCGCTCGCTCCTGCCTCTGCCGCAGCCGGGCCCACACTGGAGGCAGCACATTGCGGCCGGCTCGGAAAAGCCCTGCCCGCAAACCGCCCGCCACAGCCTCGGCCTCAGGGCACAGGCTGCCAGCGTCCTTGCAGCTGAGAGCTGGCCCGGGTCGCCTGCCGGCCTCGACCACAGCTCCCGCCTGTGTCTCCACGGCCGCGGCTGCTTGGCACAGCGGGGTAAGCACAGCCCGTGCCAGCAGCAGCTCCTCACGGGCCCAGGCTCCAGGCGCTCCGAGCCCACCTGTGGTAAATAGGTATGATTCATGCTGATAAAAATTGAAACAGTAATCAATATTGGTACAGTAACTAATATCTGGAAATAATAAAATAAGTTAAAAATAGTAATGCCAAAGAGGAGAGGGAGAGGAGGGGCTCCACCCCCCCTCCCCCCCCCGCCCCTTCCCAGCAGATGTTCATCAAGCACCACAGGAAAGAAGCTGAAGATACAGTTGCTAAAAATGACCAAGAATCTGGTTCGGTCCCAACAAATGCTAATTATAAGGGATTTATTGCCTTGATATGTAGATGCAGTGATACGTTAGTTTTGGCTTACATTATACTGGCTTGGTGCACATGTGTAACCCAAAGGTGAATTGAAGGACAACGAAGAAGACTACAGGGCCTTCATCAGTGATGACCACCAAAGACTTGTGCGACCACCAAACCAAGTGGTGGCGCATGCGTGGTAAAGATGGTGAGGAGGGCAGAGACAGAAAAGTGATGAACCGAAAATAGGAGGAGATGGAATTGACATATGGCATATAAGGGGTGATTTTCACTTGGCAAGCTTGTACGTGAAGTGGCAAGGGTCATTGAACTCTGCCCTCCGTACCACGCAATATCTTTTGCTTATGTGCTATTATTGGAACCAAACTATCCCTTATTTATATATTTTCTAAACTATTCAATAAAATTGCTGCTACCTTAAATATTGTTTGGTTTTTTTATGATGGGGTAATTGGGCAAAACATAACACACCCAACCCCGAATCCCAGCCCTGAGGGGCTTGGTGTTCCAATGCATCCCCTGGGGACAGCAGAGTCGGCCGCTGAGCTCAGCCCATGGTGACACCACCAAGGGACCAATGGAAAATTCACCAAATCCTCATCAGAGAAAAGAGAAAACTCCCATGGTGCCTGACAGCCTGAGGCAACTGCCAATTCCAGATCATTCCATCCATGCAGGAAAAGAGGCTTTTACATTAAAGCAGAAAAGAGTTATAGAAAAGGAGGGCAGAACAAACAACAAAGTTATTTGGACTCATGCTTCTTATGTCTGTTATAAAGGCCAAGAAAATTCCATCCTTGCTCTTCTGACACAGCTCTCTCTGTTCATGATGTGGGGCAGTGAGTGACAATGTACAGGAGCTGATGCAAGGGACAGGGACGAGGATGCAGCAGGCACAGTGCCAAGCTGACAGAGGGATGATCTCTGGCAGTGGCACTGAAGGAGAAGAGTTTGCAGGCAGGACAGAAAATGGCTCTTTGTTTCACCTCTTCTTTCAGTGCTGCTAAGAATGTAGCCTGGAGCAAGCTGGGAACACCAGAGCCTGGAGCCCTTTCCAGGCAGGGCTGCATCAGACACAAACCAGCCGGGGACTGAGGAGCCCCTGGGGTGGCAGTGAGAAACCTCGGGCTCTGCTCACTGTTGGTGGCATTTTGTATTCAACCATCTCCAAGGACTTCTCTTGTGCTCTGTATTTCTAAGGGTTTTCCCCCTTGGTTTGTTTTGGTTGTCTCCTGCACCTCTTTTTCCCCAAATTTTCCTACCCTGTCAGCAGCAGCCCCTGTCCAGAACTGGCTCTTAAAATATCAGCAAAGTAACTAGGAACAACAATAGGTGGAATCCTGTGGCTCAGGAATTCATATGCCTGTGCCTTATGCTTTGTCAGGACCTCCTTCTCTGTGCATAAACTAGGGATTAGTGGAGTTTTTTTGCCAAAGAGCTCCTGAGAAGCAAACGTTGTGCTAGGTTTCTCAGGAGTGTATCCGTTAAGTTCATTGCTGGCAAACAGAAAGTAAGGCCAGGGTAGCAGAGCAGCTGGGAGCTGGTCACTCCCTGCAAAGGGCTGGTGTAGGATGTGAGAACACATTCCAGGAGGGGCGAGCAGGGTCAATGTGCTCAAGGTGCTGCCAATGAGGTTTGGGTTCACTTAGAGATTAGTCAGGGCTGGCGAGCACTGGAAGATCCAGCTGCAGTCCCCATCCATGTCCCTTTCAGTGCTGGCTTTAGGGTGTCTGCAGCCTGGATCCAGAGCGCCCTGGGGGCTCCTGAGGCTGCCTTTGCACTCAGGGTGAGGATGCCCAGGAGCCCCTGAGGCCGGCAGTGGGCACCAGGGCTGGGGCTTGTGGCCTGGCAGGTGTGGCTCAGGGGGCTGTGACATGCCAGGGCATGGGTCACTGTCACTGCCCTCCGCAGCCCTGGCCTAGCTCTGTGATGTTCCAGGGACAATGGCAAGAGTGGGGACCTGGCTAGGTTAGGGTTTGCCTGAGCCAGAACCTCTAGGCCAAATGCCCAGCAATAGAGACCCCTGGAGAGCCAAGTGAAGGAAGCAGAGGAGACTCTTCCACGGTGTAAAGTGCAGCAAATTCATCAGGAGAGGCAAGGCAAAAGTTCACAGGACAGAATTCCCAAAGGGAACAAATGTCGAAAGAACCTCCCAGCACCTCTGTGCACAAGTTTTTAAAATCTTTCAAAACAGGGGGTGGACACCATATAGTAACCAATAAGCGACTCTTGGGGTGTGGTTTTGAGGGCTGCAACAAATCAGAACAAGGGGAGGAGAGGGCGTTGGGATAGGGATTTGATCTTGGGGTGAGGGACAGGGAACTTTCTGGAACAAAGGGTAGGGTTTGGGCTGAGGGATGGGGCAAAGGGGCCGGGTTGTCTTGACAGACAGGGAAAAATCTGGTGAGGAGGGAGGGGATTCCTTGAGGGACGCTTGGGTAGGAGAGCATAACGTAGGAGAGAGACTAACTGTAATAACTTGGGGAACACTTGAACATGCCACTATATAACAGAACATTTGACTCAATAAACTAACACACTGCAACACAGAAATTCAGGCTTTCAGCAGCTGAGAGGTGGCACTATTAGATCCCGCAGCAGCTGGTGAAAGCCATCTCTGGCCTTCAGGCTCTTGCTGTGTGGGAAGGTGCTGCGAGTTGTGGTGGCTGCACTCCCCCTGTGCTGGGAGGATGATCTGTACCAGGGCAGAGCAGAAAGCTGCCATGGTGAGCAGAACATGCTCAGAGCATTGCAGTTCATAGAATGGCACTGCCCCTGAAGGGCAAAAAGCTTGAAAGCATAGAATTCTGTGCAGAACCGTTGCACAAATTTTCTCTTCTAGAACATGCCCATTTTTGTATACTGTAGATGAATACTCTGGATTTTATAGAATACATGGGTTTTTTTCTTAAGGTTTTTGGGAGACCTCTCAAGTTTATTTCTGTTTGTATTTTACATCCAGCATGCATAGAGTTTTTTTTAATTAATATTGTTTTTCTTTAGTAAATATTTAGGGAAAAATACCTAAGCATTTTTTAATCCTTTGGGACATTGTGATTAATATTCTTAGAAAGAAAACCTTGTTATTTTTCGAAGAAAATATTCCTAGACATACAACAAGTGAGAACTAAGTAATTTTAAAGAAACAAATGAAATTAAAATATTCTGTAAATATAATTAAATGAAAAGCTGTGTTTTAAAGAGGAGGTAAATATTCAACAGAATTTTTGTACCAGGCATTTGAATTATTGCACCAGCTATTTTGCCCATAGAGAGAGGCATTTAGCATTTCAGTCTTTTCCAAGGTGTTCATGATCTGCTATGCTGTTCTCTGTGTGTGCCAAGGTGTGTGTGGAAGGGGGGGCATGTGAAGGGGAGTGTGTATGTTTGCTTTACAATTGTTGTGGCAGATTCATGGCTCAGCTCCACATTTAGTTTTAGAAATGTCACAGAGATTGGATATGAAGTTTAATATCAAGAGATCAATTCCCAAATCATCCATTTGACTCTACCTTATAAATCATGTGCTTTGTTGCATATTTTATCAAATATACTTTCAAGCCAGATGGAGGAAGGAGAATGTGGGAATCCCTCCAATGTCTTGCAACTTTTATGCAAGTAGATTTCAAGAAAAATCATCATTTCTCTTTTAAATATGTCCGGAACAGGCATGATGGTAGTGTCAACCTGTTGGAGTTTTTGTTGCTGGGAGAAGTTGTACTAAAGGATTGGTTTTTACATTGACCAGTTACTGAATCAAGCGCAGGAATACATTGGAAATTCAACTGGGCGTTCCTTTTCCCAGCAGACTACTTCTAGAACGAGCTTGCACACTGAAGCACACTCTTTTGCTCTCTTTTTGTTTCTTTCCCATTTTCTTGGCCATCTTTGCCATTATCTAGACAAATCTGGAACTTTTTTCCCAACTAAAATTGTTTCAATAGTCTGATCATGATAATACATTTTTACAAGGAATTTTTAAAATCTTTCTTCGAGTTAAGAAAGTTAAGGACTTAGGTCTTTTTCTTCCCTTATCAATATTGCAATGAAATTGATAAATAAAGGCCAACTCTTTATTTTTGTTTTTAACCCAAGTAGATAATTCCCATACATTAATACATTTTGTGGACCAATATTTGCCATTCTGATGTAAGTTGTCATTTCTTAACAATATACATTCTGTGACTATGTTGACAACACTTTGGGTGAAGATCCTTACTGGTCTTAGATACACATAGGGAGAAATTTGCTCAGCCAGTGTCAGTCTTAAGCATGTGTATCAGAAGATCTTTCTATAGATGGGAATTTTCCCATGGAAGGGATTCAGTTCGGGAAGAGACTTGTCCCAGAGTTTTACATTCTTCTTGAACACTGCTTAAGGAACTTAGATCCCATGTCCATTTTGATCTCTGTCTGCACAGAACTTTGTCATGCCAGTGCTTGAAATGCATCTCGAAGAGAATTCACTAGCACAGAATGAATGAGAGTGGAAGGGGTTGGTGGGGCTAACCAGGCCCAACCCCCCTGCCTAAACCAGGATACCTAGAGCCTCTTGCCCAGGATTCTATCTGGGTGTACTCGGTGATCTTCAAAGATCTAGGCTCCACAGTCTTTCTGGGCAGTCTGTGCCATGGTTCAGTCACCCTCACAGTAAAAAATCATTTGGTGATGTTCAGAGGCAATCTCCTGTATTTCAGTGTGTGCCCACTGCCTCTTGTCTTTTCACTGAGCATCATTGAAAAGATACTGGTTCCCTCCCCTTTGCACTATTCCTTCCGGTATGTATGTGTGCGGCCATGTAGAGAAATGTCAAAAACCTCCCTGAAGCCCAGGCAGACAATATTCCCTTCATCTAACAGTCAAGTTGATTCATCAGAGAAGTTTAAAAAGTTGTTCAGCATGAAATTCCCCCGGTAAATCCATGCTGACTACATTATTTTGTCCTCCTTCATGTGCCTGGCAATGCTTTCCAGGAAGAGTTGCTCCATCAACTTCCTGGGGATAAAAAATAGGCTGGCTGGTTTGTACTTTTCCTAGTCCTCCTAGTTGCCTTTTCTGAAGATGGGTGTCATTTGCTTTCATCCAGTCTTAGCTCCAGAGAGCTCCGTACCTTCGTCTTTGGCGTCTCTTGTCGTCTACATGTTAGCAAAAAGCTTCTCCACTATGTCTGGCAAGGAGAAACTGTGCCAGCACAGAAGACATCTCCGATCGTGTTCTAGAAGTTGCACTGAGGTCTGCAGAGTGTTCTGCCAGAAGAAAAAGAAAGTTGTCCAAAACACCTTCCAATCGAATGTTCATGTGATTGGAAAAGGCAGGAGAGTGGTAAGGTACTGTTTTCTGTCAGTTTGCAAGCTGCGCACACAATCGCAGTGTTGTACAGCTTCCTTCTTCACCTTTCCGAAGCTGCCACTCTCTCCGGCTCCCGGAGGCAAAGAAGCGGCTTCCTTGCGCAAAGACGATTGTGCCGCTCACAGTGCTCTCCTTAGTGCGGCTTCTGCCGAAAGGCACCCAGGAGCTGCGCTTAGTTCAGGGGAGCTCCGTACCTTCCAATTCCATTTTTAGGCTCGACAAACCAAATGGTATACCTGCACCAGTAGGGCGGGACATTGAACTGGACTTTCTACATTTAGAGAGAAGCTAATGAAAAAGTTTCACCAGAATCAGAGCAGGCTGTAAAACAAGAAAAGTGTCAAGAAAAGAAGCCAGTCTTAGCCTCGTAGAATTGCTAGTTGTGATTGGACAAGAATGAAATGTGTCAACTTGGTGTTCCTAGGTATAACTTCAGTAACAGGTACTTAGGCTGCTGTACTTCTCTCCTAAAGTTAAAAACAGAATCCAAAGAATTGTGATTCCATGGTCACAATTCACCTTATGGTGCTGAAAGGTGAAAAAGGAGTGGAAGGTGCATGGGTAAACAGTTCTTGGAAGATGTAAAGTAGTTTGGGGGTAAAGTTTGCTGTGCATGAGGGTCTATGAATATGCAATAGGCAGATGTAAGGGGAAAGGTATTTCAGGGGATCCCTGAAGGTAACAGGGGGCTCCTGGCTGAGTGCCAAGATGCACCTGGCCATAATAATCTTTGCTCCATGGTCCTGGTCTCCCATTGTCCTTTATTAAACTTTGTACATTTTCACAGGAGACTGAACGTGTTTTTCACAGGCAGCTTCACAGAAACTGGAAAACGTGGGGGTTCCCCGGAGGGGGCATTGCTAATCCAGGGTATCGAGGCGCTGCCTGCAATCATCCATAACTGCCCTTAAGGAGCCTCCAGGGCTTTACCCTCCATGAGCTGCAGCAGATGTGTCAGGAAGGTTGACAAGAGCCCATAAAATGGTCCTTGTTGCAGACAGATTAGCCACTTGTAGCTCTTCAAAACTCCCTCCCATGAAAAGTGAAAAAACTTTAACCGTTCTTAAATGTGAAAAATACATTCACTCTCCTGTGAAAATGTATAAAGTTTAATAAAGGACAATGGGAGACCAGGACCATGGAGCAAAGGCTATTATGACCGGGTGCATCTTGGCACTCAGCCAGGAGCACCCTGTTACCTCCAGGGATCCCCCTGAAATACCTTTCCACTTACATCAGCCTGTTGCATATTCATAGACCCTCATGCATATCCATAAACTACTTTACATATTCCAGAAATGATTTTACATGGCCCCTCCTTGGGTCTGTCTTTTCAGAGCATGTGTGTTTCTTGGCTGTGGTTTTGGCTGCTTCTCGTTATCACCTCCAGTTTTTGGGTCTTGGTCCACTCTGCCTGCAGACAGGGAATGCTGATAGTTGGCAGATCTGTACAGGTGTCCTCATCCTGTGGATGTTAGCATTGGATGTTATCCCATCCAAGCAGGCAGTTTAACACAAGCAGGTATTTCACTGAGCTTAATTAACAACAGAAATAAAAACTTCAGAACAAAGTTACTTTAAAAAATGGTCCCAGCCCATATTTGATCCCAGTCCAGTCGATCCCAGTATGTGTGGTCCTGATCCATATGGTCCCACTCCCTAGGATCTTATTCCAGAGGATCCCAGTCCATATAATCTCAGTCCAGGTGATCTCAGTCTGTGTGGTCCCAGTCCATTCAGTCCCAGTCCATATTTTATCCTACTCCAGGCTATCCTGTTCTGGAGGGTTCTGATCCAGAAGATCCCAGTCCGCGTGATCCGAGTCCAGGTGAGTCCAGTCCATATTTGATCCCAGTCCAGTTGATCCAGTCTGTGTGGTCCTGATCCATATGGTCCCACTCTGTGCAGTCCCAGTCCATAGGATCCCAGTCCATATTTGATCCCAGTCCATATTTGATCCCAGCCCATATTTGATCCCTGTCTGTGTGGTCCTGCACACAATCCCAGGGTCTGGAATTCCAGTCCCCAGCCAGGAAAAAATGTTCCTACCCTCGAACTTCCTTCCTCTCATGTTAAAAAATTAGAATGAAATTATAAATAAATAAATAAAAATAAAATAAATACTTATACTGAGAATGAAATATAAGAATTTCAGCTCTTACCTACAATACTCCCATAATGACTCAAGCCAAAAAAAAAAACTATTACTATAACATTACCAATAAATATAAATAAATTATAAACCAAGAAATAACTTTTGAAAGTTTTAACTCGATGACTAATATACTTGACATAAAAAAACTAAAAAAACTAACATACAATCTAACACACCTTAGTAAAACAATTCATATTACAAAGGTACTAAACACAAAACCAAACACCACTATAATTTCTCAGACATTTTAACCAAACAATTAAACTTTATTAACATCCTTAAGTACTCTAAAACAATTAAAATTAGTTTTAAAAGATTTATTCGGCATGCGTGGTTTTATTTGAATATTGGTTTTTGAATTGTTAGTGGCTAGATGATTTTAAAAATGGGACTTTTATAGGAATTTAATCAACTGAGAAGGCAGCACTCAGCAAACAGAACTGACTGAAAATGAATGGGGACAGAAATCAGTAACTCTGAAAGTTTTATTTGCTATCAAATACATCCCACACACCCAGCCACCCAACACAATCCCCATCCCATTGCTCCATGTTGGGATCCCACTTCTACCAAACTCCTTCAAACCCCATCTCACCCCGGTTTCTGTGGAATGGAGTGAGTTTGGCCTGGGATTGAGTTTTTTTGAGGAGAAAACAAGCAATCTGAGAGGGGATTGAGCCTTTTTGGGTTAAAATTCAGTTATTTTCAGTGGGATTTGAGTGGTTTGGAAGCGACAGATTGACACTCTTATCTTCTAGAGTGAAAAAACATGGAGAAGAGAAGAAAAATTAAAGCCAAACCAAAAGAAGAAGCAGCCAGGTGTGTTCCCAACATGGATCACAGGAAATGTGAATTACCAGGGCTTTGCCCAAAGTGCCTCCTCCAGTGAAGGATGGAGCTGGAGCAGCGCACGAAGCTCTTCCTGCACTTGGGGCACTTGCGGGGCTTCCCTTAGTGGTGCCCCCGGTGGTGATGGGTCAAGTGAAAGCTGCTGGAGAAGCTCTTCCCACACTGGGGACACTTGTAGGGCCTCTCCCCAGTGTGGATGCGCCGGTGGGTGATGAGGTGGGAGCTGTGCTTGAATCCCTTCCCACAGTCGGGGCAGTGGAAGGGCCTGTCCTCTGTGTGACTCTGATAGTGCTGGAGGAGATGGGAGCTGGTCAGAAACGTCTTCCTGCATTTATCACACTTGTAGGGCCTCTCCCCTGTGTGGATCTTTTGGTGGCAGATCAGACTGCAATGGTGGGTGAAGCTCTTCCCACATTCGCCACACTTGTAGGGCTGTTCCCCAGTGTGGGTCCTCTGGTGGCGGATCAGGTGGGAGCTCTGGCTGAAGCTCTTCCCACATTCCTCACATCGTGGGGCCTCTCCCCAGTGTGGATGCGTTGGTGCCTGACAAGATGGGAGTTCTGCCTGAAGCCCTGCCCGCAGTCAAGGCAGCGGAAGGGCCTCTCCTCTGTGTGCGTGTGCTGGTGAAGGAGGAGTTCAGAGCTGGTCTGAAACCTCTTCCTGCATTGATCACACTCGTAGGGCTGTTCCCCAGTGGGGGTCCTTTGGTGCTTGATCAGACCAGAGCTCTACCTGAAGCTCTTCCCACACTCCACACACGTGTGGGGCTTCTCCCCATCATGGAGCTGCTCATGGAGCACCAGCTCCAAACTCTGGCTCCATCTCTGGTTGCCTTCCCGGCCCAGGCTGGCTCTTTCCCCCTCAGATCCCCGCCAGCTGCGTTTGCAGCCCCTCCTCGTGTGGCATCTCCGGGGCTTTTCCTCCCCATTTGCTTCCTGCGCCGTGGAGCCGCTCAAAACGGCCTCTTCCACCAGGTTCTGCTGCGGGCATTTGTCCTCCCTGCTCTCCATGCTTAGCTCCTGCTCTGGGGGAGGAAGGACAAGTACAGGATGGGATTTGCCTCCGTGCCACAGGCAAGGGCAAGGAGATCCCCCAGGGCTGTGCTGCAGCCGGGGCCTTGCTGGGCTGGGAGAGGGGAAAGGGGCACTGACTTCCTCCTCACATGCCTCAGTGTCCTGGGGAATCTTCCTCTTCCTCACAGCCTTCCTCGCAATGGGAAATTGTGGATTGGGGAAAACAAGGGATAGGAGCGTCGGGGGGTAGGACAGTCAGGACGGACGGAGATGAGAGATCTCTGAAGCCAGGTCATGGAACTAGAACTTGAGGTTTATTGCAAAGGGCCTGGGTTCAGGGCTCGGCTTGGAGCTGCCAGCCACAGCTCAGAGCAGGACCAAGAGAAGAGAGGGGTAGAGAGGACGAGAGGGTAAGAGAGTAAGAGGGGAAGAGCGTAAGAGAGTGAGGTTCCTGTTGCAATACAATAAATCTTCTTCTGAGTTGAATATTCTATTTCTCACTAACCAATCTAGTACAAGATACAAATACTAGAGCAGTTACATACAGCCTATAAAAATCATGACATCACCATACTGTGTTACAATTTAAACCCTACAAACTACTCTTTGGACACCTTCTGCTGAGCTAGTAGGGTCTGCTCTGACCCCTGGACCTGTCTGCAAGCAGAGGGAATTGTATCATCAATAGGGGATTACCTTCAGTTAGGCCACACCATTGTTTTCCAGTTGTTCAGTAACTAAGGTATCTAAAAGCTTGCTTTCATCTCAATCTTGCTCATAATTTCTATATTCTCAAAATCTTTTGCCAGACAATCATATTTATAAGGCTTTCCTGTTTCTTCTTCCCCAAGACACAATGAGTTTGAAGGTCCCTCTGCCCGAGTCCATCTCTACAAGTCACCGGAGAGGTGGGCTACATAAAACCTCCCAAACCCAGGATTCAGCCCTGAAAAAGCCTCCCAGGAGTTCCCTGTCCCTGGTTCCTACCCTTTGGTGTTCAGGGGTTCCCCCCTGTCCCAGCTGCTGGTGTCACGCTGGGATTGGGGGTCCCCCTTCTCCTCGGTGCCCGCCCAGCCCAGGCTGCTGGCAGTCCCAGCAATCCCAAAAGCTCCCCCCTCTTGGCTCTCCCCATTTCGGGATGCTGGGGCTGTTTGGGCTCCCGGGCTCCCTTCTCCCCTCATTCTCTGCTCTAGGCTGCAGCGGCTCCAAGAAGTCCCCCCTGCCCCTCTCCAGGCTCTTGAGGCTCCCACCAATGGCGGCGCTCCCCCCTCTCTGGGCTCCCCACTTTGAGCTCCTGGGGGACACAGGGCTCTGCTCCTCCAGGCTGCCTGTGAAGGCAGCCGCCACTGGCACCCCCCGATGTCCCCCCGAGGGGCCTTTTCTGCTCAGCCTTGGACTGCTTCATTCTCCAAACATCCCCCCAAAAACACAACCCAGGGATCCCCTGGGATATCTGGGCCGAGCTCCCCACCCCCCCTCACCTGCGCGAGGGGGGGGGCAATGATCCCACAGGTGGGGGCTGCGAATTCAGGCCGGGTTCGGAGTGACCGCGTGGTTCCCTCAGCTCAGCCTTCATTCGCCTTTGTCCCTCCTCTTCCTCCCGCTCCTCCTCTTCCATGCCCCCTCCCACTCCTCTGTGTTTTCTCTACCTCCTTCTCCTCTTCCATCCCTCCCCTTCCATCCCTTCTCCTCCTCCTCCCTCCTAACCCCACCTCCTCCTCCTCCTTCATCCCTGCCCTTCCCTCCCTCCTCCTCCTCCCTCAGCAGCAGCCACACCCTCGGTGCCCTTTCCCGCAGCCCTCGCAGCCCGCGGCAGGAGCGGGGATGGAGCCAGGACAGGTCAGGATGGGCAGCGCGGGGGTCTTGGCTGCTCCCAGCCGCTGCAGGTGGGGAGAACCTGGCCCGGGCCAAAGGAGAGGCAAACTGGCCAAACTGGGGGCTGCACATCCCAACTGGGCCTTGCTGGGGACCCTGCCTGGCCGCTGCCAGCCCTTGGGGCTCCTCTCGGGAGATCTGGGAGGGGGAAATGCAGAGAGGGCTGGGGGATCCCAGGAGTGGCGTCCCTGGGAGGGACTGGGCTGTACTGGGGTAACTGGAACCTTACTGGGACCACTGGGAGTGATGGGGAAGGGCTGAGGATTGGGACATGCTGAGGGCAAGTGGGATATACTGGGAATGCCTTTAACCTTACTGGGGTGACTGGAAACAACTGGGAGCATGCTGGAGGCTAATGGGAGTGAGTAGGAGTGACTGGGATGATACTGGAGGCAACTGGAATCACACTGGGTGGAAGAGAGATTACTGGAATCATGCTGGAGGCAACTGGAAATCACCAGGAAAGACTAGGACCATTCTGAGGGAACCAGAACCTTTCTGGGCACACTGGGACATACTGGGAGTGTCCGTGACCATACTGGGGGGACTGGGACCACACAGGCAGCAACTGGGAGTGAGTGGGACCATGCTAAGAGGGACTGGGGCTATTCTAGGGACAACTGGGATCATACTGGCAGGAACTGGGAACAACTGGAACAATTCTGGCAGCAACTGGGATCATACTGGGATCACAGTGGGAGCAGCTGAGTCCATGCTGGCATTGACTGGGATCACACTGAGGGTGACTGGAATCATACTGGGATTCACTGGGAGTGGCTGTGAGCAACTGGAATCATGCTGAAAGCAACTGGGAGGAAGTGGGAGTGACTGGGAGCATGCTGGAGGTAACAAGAAGAGGCTGGGAGTCAGAGGGATCATACTGGAGGCTACTGGGGTCCTGCTGGCATTGACAGGGAGCAACTGGGATCACACTGGGGGTCACTGGGATCATACTGGGAGTGACTGGGATCATACTGGGATTATAGTGAGTGTCAGTAGACCCTGACTGAGTGTTACTGGGAGCTACCAGGCCTGTGCTGGGAGACAACTGTGCACATACTGGGAGCAACTAGGAATGACAGGATGCATGCTAGTGAAAACTGGGATGTCCTGGCAGTGACTGGCATAAAACTGGGGGGAACTGAACCCCACTGAGGTAACTGGGAGTGCCTGGCAATGACTACGAGAATGTTCAGGGCAACTGAATGAGACAGAGTAGAGATCCATTCTGAATTAGGTGAAGTGTCTGGGAGAGGTGAAAAGTCTGTGAAGCCAAAGCTGAAGGAAAAGCTGCATTCCAGAGACAACAAGGAGACAGAGAAAGAAAAACAGAAATGACCACAAGGCCAATTTGCCCCCGACCTAAGAATTCCTTTGATAAAGAAGAACTGGCGATAAATGTCACGCGGAATGAATCCGTATGAACTTATTGTGAAACTGTATGCATATGCATTTGGAAGGGGGATAAAAGGAGACCTGAGGTCTTCAGGGGTACGCATGCCTTTTGGGAAGGCTTGCGTCCGGCACGCGTCGTAATAAAAGCATACTGGGCTTTACAACTTTTATAAAGTTGTGAGGTTTCTTCTTTTCTCCGCAAAACATTCTTGGTGAGCCAGCCAGGAGAGAGAGATACCTTCCGTCTCCCTCTCTGTCCCCACAGGGGCAGGGGGGGAACCAACAGACTCCAAGGCGCGCCCCAGGATTTTCCTGGAGGAGGCTCCACTCGTCTCGACTTGCCTCCTGCTGGGACAGACAAGGACCTGCTGGCCTGCGGAGGAAGATATGGTATGTACTGAGGGGCCCCTGGGGTGGGGGGAAAGGAGAGCAAGGGAGTAAAACACCCAGAGACCCAGAGACGTCTGGGATCAGCTGATAGAGCAGCTGTATTAGAGACGGGGTTCATCGTTCTGATAGAGCGGAACCGCTAGTGGCTCTGGGGGTGAGCTGGGTGAACCCGTGTATGCGTGTATTTGGGTTCATTGTTCTGATAGGGCAGAGCTGAACCTGCGTGTGTTTTCTTTGTTTGTGTGTGTGAGCGGTGTCCGGACACTGTGTTGCTGTATGTTGCATTGTGTGATCAGCACGCTGTGTTTGTAATCGTGCAAGTATATAAAGTGTATGGTATATAAAAGAGAGTAGATCCATAGCGCTCTATTGTGCAGGGGGAGGAGTTCCTCCCCACTGCTGGAGAAGCTGAGTAAGCACCGGCCGGTGTAGGCTGTGGGGGCGGGGAGCGCCTAACAGATAAAATAGAGTAAACAGTGGAAAAGCGTGGGTGAGGATGTTTATTGAGTAAAGGTGGTAAATTGTGGTGTAGGTTGTGCATGCTTTCACCGTGGCTAGACGAACCCGAGGGGTTCCTCTGCCTCAGTGGTTTGGACTCGACCCTCGGGAGTTTGTGAATCCGGTGGATTATTGGATAGATAGGGGAGATGAACGAGTTCATTTAGAGGGGCTCTACCAGACCTCAGCTGGCACTCTTGTAAGTCTGGACTGGGAACAGCTTGCCATAGAGGATTTAGAGCTCCCTGTAATAAATGGAATAGCTTGCCTTTGCGGGAAATTTTGAGTAGCCTTTGGTGCATCAAGAGGCTGGCATGCTGCATAGGTATTATTACAGTGCATAGTTTGTGGGAAACGCTGGTATTGCTGTTCTAACAAGCGACAGGGCACGTGCCCCAAGTGTAGATTAGAGGTTTCTGATCAAGCTGATTCAGAGTCTAAGATCTTAAAACTTGTGTGTGGGAAATCACATCTGATACCTGCCACTTGGAGTGTGTGGGAGGAGGACTGGGAAGCTACTGTGAAGTCCTGTGAAAAGAGGTTTGGGGGGAAGCGAGATAGGGCAAGAAGGAAATAATGGGAACTAACCAGAGCAAGGAAGTTCCACAGGCCACCCCCTTAGGGTGCATCTTGGCCCACTGGAAGGAAGTCACTAGCCGGGGGGGCTCTGAGAATAAAAAGGATCTAATCCAGTATTGCACACGCTGGTGGCCCTTATACAGGTTAGAGGACGGAGCAAGGTGGCCACCCACTGGAACCCTAGACTATAATACTTTACTACAGTTAATGTTGTTTTTAAGACGGGAAGGTAAATGGGATGAGGTCTCGTATGCTGATATGTTTTTTGTTTTAAGAAATCACCAAGAGTGGCAAAAGGACTGTGGGATTAAATCACCCTCAGACCCACTAGTCTTGGCCCTTGAAAAAGATAATAAGGCAAAGAGAGGGCAAATCAAACGCTGTTGTTCAGCATGCAGTATAGGACAACGGTGTATGAGATCAGATAAGGTCTATCGTTCTGAGGAGCAAGAACGGGACACATTTGAGCGGGTGAAAGCTCCTCCCCAAAGGGGGGAGGTTAGGGAGGTTGAGGCTGAAACTGAGGATGTGGAGGAAGGGAACTTCCCCAAAAAGGAGGAGGACTCAGGTGGGGAAGGCACATCTACTAGAACCCACTCCACCCGCGGGAGTCCAGTTGCATCTAGAACTAGGAGGCAAGTAGTGCTACAGGCCCCTCTGCGACAGGCAGTGGAACCAGAAGGGGCCAAATTAATGATTAAAGTGCCATTTACCACCCTTGATTTAGAAGCATGGGAAAGGATCGCGAAGAATTATCATGTTGACCCGATACTCACTGCCAAACGCCCACAATATGTTATCAAACAACACAATCCAGACTGGGCTGACATCCAGCTACTACTAGATGCTTTCACTGAAACAGAGAAACAGCTGATCTTAAAGACAGCAGGGAATTTGGCAGAGGATTACTGTAAGACCACACAGCTGGATGTAAAAGAACATTTCCCCCTCCAAGACCCAGAATGGGATCCTAATGTGTTGGCAGAGGTAAAGAAATTAGCAGAGTATCAAGAGTGGATAGCAACAGGGGTAGAAAGAGCTATTCCAAAAACCATAAACTGGTCTGCCTTATATTCCCTTAAGCAGGGGCCTTCTGAGACTCCATCTGAATTTCTAGAGTGTTTAAGGGATACTATGCGTCGTCATACATCATTAGATCTGGAGTCTGAGATAGGGACAAATCAACTAGTTAATTCATTTTGGGGGCAGTCTGCTGGAGATATCAGGCGTAAACTTCAGAAAATTCGGGGACCAGATGGGAGGAATCTCGAAGCCTTGTTAGAGGAAGCCTGGAGAGTATTTAGTAACCGGGAGGAAGGATATAAACAAGGAATGAAAAGGTGGCAGTGGTACAGGAGGAAAGGCAGAGGAAATACAACCAGGGACCGCCGAGACAAGGACCACCTCAGCTGGGCAGGAACCAGTGTGCAATCTGCAAAAGAATTGGTCACTGGAAAGATCAATGCCCAGAACAAAGAAGGAGTGACCAACAGATGGCTGCACACATACAAAACAACTGAGGAGGACCGGGGGATTCTGCCCCAGCAGATCCACTGGTTATAAAAATGAGGCTGGGGGAAGAAGGGAAAAGGGTGGAATTCTTGGTTGACACAGGAGCTACATATTCAGTCTTAAATAAAGCTTTAGTACCTGTGGAAAATGATTATGTTGTAGTGCAGGGGGCAACTGGCAAGTCTGAAAGGGCATATTTTTGTAAACCTTTGAGGTATAAATTGGGAAAACAACGGGGTATTCATAAATTTTTGTACATGCCTAATTCACCAAGGGCACTTCTAGGGAGAGATTTATTGGAACAATTACAAGCAACCATTACATTCAAAAATGGGGAAATTACTCTGGAGGTGAATGATCAAAAGTACATAGAGGTATTAAGTTTAACTCTGACAGCTATTGGCATTAAGGAAGAAATGGATGAAGAAATACTAGGTCAGGTATTTCTTGGGGTGTGGGCCTCTGGTGTGCCAGGGAGGGCAAAAAATGCCTCCCCCATAGTAATCAAACTCAAGGAGGGAATGCAACCAGTAAGAATCAAGCAGTACCCCCTAAAGAAAGAGGATAGGGAAGGAATCAGCCCAATAATCGAAAATTTTCTGCGGTTAGGATTACTGAAAGAATGCCAATCTGATTTCAATACTCCCATTTTACCTGTTCGGAAATCTGATGGGTCATACCGGAGAGTACAGGATTTAAGGGATGTCAATAAAATAACAGAAGATCTGTATCCGGTGGTAGCCAATCCATACACTTTATTAACTTGCCTAACACCTGAGCTAACCTGGTTTACTGTTTTAGATTTAAAGGATGCCTTCTTTTGCCTCCCCATCCATGAAGCCAGCCAAAAAATCTTTGCATTCGAATGGGAAAGCCCTAAAAGTGGGCGCAAAACCCAGCTCACATGGACCAGACTACCCCAAGGCTGGAAAAATTCCCCTACTTTGTTCAGGGGGCAACTTGCAAAGGATCTGGAGTCCTGGGAAGCTCCACAGGAAGGAGGGAGGCTTTTGCAGTATGTGGATGACCTTCTAGTGGCCACTCGGACGAGGGAAGCATGTGTGGCCTGGGCGGTAAGCCTTTTGAATTTCCTAGGACTCCAAGGATACAGAGTATCAAAGAAAAAGGCACAGGTAGTGAAACAGAAAGTTATCTACCTGGGGTACAAGGTGAGTGCTGGGAATTGGACTTTAGGGCAGGCTCGCAAGGAAGCCATATGCCAAACCCCAAAACCCCAGACAATAAAAGAGCTCCGAACCTTCTTAGGCATGGCAGGATGGTGCCAGCTGTGGGTTTATAATTATGGACTGCTTGTCAGACACCTCTATGCTATTATTGCCGATGGAAGCAGAGATCTCCAGTGGACAAAAGAAGCAACACGGGCCTTTCACCAGCTAAAGGATGCTCTCATGTCAACTCCAGCTTTGGGACTTCCAGATGTGAGTAAACCATTCTTCCTATTTTCCCATGAGAAACAGGGAATTGCCCTGGGAATACTGGCTCGGGACTTGGGTCCATACTGGAGGGCAGTTGCTTACCTCTCTAAGCCACAAGATGCAACAGCCAAAGGATGGCCAAGTTGCCTCAGAGCTGTAGCAGCAGTTGTGCTGAATATTCAAGAGGCACGCAAGTTTACCCTGGGACAAAAATTGACTGTGCTAGTGTCCCACACAGTATCTGCAGTACTGGAAGTAAAGGGTGGCCACTGGTTTTCACCACAGAGGTTTCCGAAATACCAGGCCATCATAGTAGAGCAAGATGATGTAGAGATCGTGGTGACTAATATTGTCAACCCAGCTTCCTTTCTCAGTGGAAATCAAGGAGAAGCAGTACACCATGATTGCCTGTAGACCATTGAAGCTACCTACTCCAGCCGCCCAGACCAAAAGGACACTCCTCTGGACGATGCAGAGATCTGGTTCACTGACGGGAGCAGCTATGTTGCCAATGAGAAGCGATATGCTGGGTATGCAGTGACCACCTGCAGAGAGGTAATAGAGTCTGGACCCTTACCAACAGGGACCTCCGCGCAGAAGGCTGAGATAATTGCCCTGACCCGTGCCCTGGAAAGGGCAAAAGGGAGGAGAATAAACATCTACACAGACTCGAGGTATGCATTTGGAGTTGTACATGCACATGGGGCCATCTGGAAGGAGAGGGGACTGCTGACCTCACAGAGAAAGAACATCAAACATGCACAAGAGA
Organism: Melospiza melodia melodia; assembly: GCF_035770615.1. Classification (NCBI taxonomy): domain Eukaryota; kingdom Metazoa; phylum Chordata; class Aves; order Passeriformes; family Passerellidae; genus Melospiza; species Melospiza melodia. Next base: position 5,931,485 of record NC_086218.1, on the reverse strand, counting down.
TAATCCAGCTGCTGGAAGCAGTACAGCTGCCTGAAAAGGTAGCAATTATGCACATTAAGGCACACCAAAGAGTGAGCTCAGAACTGGAAGAAGGAAATGAGCTGGCGGATAGAGAGGCAAAAGAAGCAGCAAAAGGTGAGGTAGCTACTGAAGGAGTCCTTATTCCAGATGGACAAATTTCCCTTGAAGGTAAGCCAGAATATAACAAGAGAGATAGGAAATTAATTGAAGGTCGAAAAGGGGCGTATAACCAAGAAAGGTGGGCTACCATTGAAAAGAAACTGGTAATCCCTTCCCATTTATTGTGGTCACTAGTAAGGGAAGAACACCAGAAAACGCACTGGGGAATAAATGCCCTATACACATACCTGATTGAAAGGATTGTTGCTAAGAATTTATATGCCACTATTACTCAGGTGACCCGACAGTGTGATCTTTGCCTCCAGACTAACCCCAAAACTACCCCCAGACCAAAACTCGGTCAGATTGGGAGAGGTCATGGGCCTGGACAACAGTGGCAAATTGACTTTTCAAAACTCCCAAGGAAAAGGGGGTATCGGTATTTGCTGGTATTGACAGATACACTTTCAGGGTGGCCAGAAGCATTCCCCACCAGAACTGTCAAAGCTAGAGAAGTGACCAGAGTATTATTACAAGAAATAATACCCCGCTTCGGAGTTTCAGCCACAATATCCTCAGATAGAGGATCACATTTAATTTCCAAAATAGTGCAACAGATTAGTAGCCACCTGGGCATAGACTGGGAACTCCACACCCCATACTGCCCCCAATCAAGCGGCCAGGTGGAGAAGATGAATCATTTGATTAAACAGCAAATCATAAGACAGGGGCAAGAAGCTTATCTACCCTGGCCCCAAGCTCTTCCACTAGCACTATTGCGAATTCGAACAAAACCTCGAGCTAAAGAAAAGTTGAGCCCTTTTGAAATACTCTATAGAAGACCATATGGAATACAAAAGGGAGTGTCCACCCACATTGGAGAGGTAACACTAGCCACCTACATGGTGGCCTTAAACAACCAGCTCAGAGAAATTGAGAAACGTGGCTAGAACTCGGAGCCGGGAATTAGATGGGCCAGTACATAACATACAACGTTGAGATTATGTATATGTTAAGTCTCTTACAGAAAAGACCTTGGAACCACAGTGGGAGGGACCGTTCCAAGTGCTTCTCACCACCTTCACTGCAATCAAAATCAAGGAGCAGAATGCCTAGATTCATCACTCTCGGGTGAAGAAGGCCCAGAAACCCCTTGAGGAGTGACGCCAAGAAACAATGAACTAAGATTAAAACTTACTCGGACAAAATGAGTATATTGCAGTCGGGAGTAGTTCATACTTTAATTTGTAGAATTGTTTTGTGTGTAATCATAACTGAAGTTTTACAACTTGAAAGTACCTCTATTCAGAGCAATGCTGAATGGCCTTGGTCCCAGGCGTTTAATCAGTATACTGGATCCATGGGAAAACCTTCTGAGATAAAGGATTTAAACCTATCCACTGTAGGAATTCATGGAGATCAAGTATATGAAGAGCAGGAATGGCAAGAACAGAAACTGTGGACACTTCAAGGGATCAGAGGAGAAGAAATCAAGGTAGGGTGCCGGATGATAAATGAGACAGCTTATGAGAGACCAAATGAAATTAGTGTCTCAACCTCTCCTGGCGTATATGAACACCAAGAAATCTGTGATAGCCTAAATGAATCAGACTGCTGGTGTAATTTCACCTTAATACAGCCTGTAGAAATAACTTGCCTTTGGGCACAAGATGATATCAGGCTTTCATTTAAATTCAAAGTAGACACTACACCTTTTACCACAGCAGGACCCTTTACAGCCCACACCAAGACTCAAATAGTTCAGACTCAACCCAAACTTAAACCTGAGGTGTATGGAATAGGCCCCTACGTAGTAAGGAATGTGGGTGAGCAACAACTATTATTCAATCCAGAATGGTCTCTCAAACGTGTGGAATTGATAATGCAAATGAACATCTCAAAAATCCAACCAGCCTGCTCCTCCTTCCTAAAAACTTCCTTTGAGGGCTGGACAACATGGTTACAAAAACAGGCATACCTCAAGAGCAGAACAAGAAAAGATCTAACTGGCATATTAGGGACAAGATTAGGAGTTTTAAATGGAATTGATTCAGACATACTGATGAATAAACTGGCTGCTGCAGCAAGTAGCCTAACAAAATTGAAGCAACCCTTACAGTCATCTCTATTGGCATTAGGAACTAGCCAGTGGCAGATTTCAAAAGTACTTTCAAAGTAAGAAACAGACGGAGACCAAGACCACAAGCTAATTGTAGAAGCACATAGTACAGTTCAAGATAATGTGTCTTGAGCTTTCAGTTGTATACAAGCACAGTTATAGGTGCAGACAACAGCAGCTCTGATCATACGAGAAGGGAGTGAAAGTAATTTTCCAGCTGAAATTTGGAAGATTGTGTGGGATAATGCAACAGATTTTGAAAGGAAGTTTCAATCCTGGTGGACTATGGTGAATTTTACCTATGATCCTGTTTCTAATGTGGCAACTGCCTTTGTGCTTACCATACGTAATGCCACTGTTTATGTTATCCATCCCATCATTGCCCTAGGATTAAACCATGAAAAAACAATACTCTATCCTTCAGAACATAGAGTGTGGGCACGAAAGATGAATGGAAAGTGGCAGACAGTAAACTTAGAATCCTGCATTACTAGAGAACAGATGGGATTCATTTGTGAAAGCAATACTATTAATGCTCAGGATGTGTGTTTGGACACTGAACAAAGTATTTGTCACTTTGAAATTCATCCAGTCACTTACCAGAAAACTGTGCTTGTATGTACTGGAAAAGGGTGCGTGTGTCTGAAGACTGCCTGTGCTGCTGTAAAAATTGATAGCAATGATGTTATTCTGTCTAGTAGAAATCATTCTAATTTCTGTATTTGCAATTTTGTTAAGATGATCGGGTGTGATTTTTCGTACTTAGCCCCAGTGACATCCCACCAGCTGATTAAAGCTAACTGCACGATGTACCACAGACTACCACCTACTCCTATTGAGATGAACCTTACATTGGTAAAACAATTAATTAAGCACCAAGACCTGTTGGAGATCTTGAAGGAAATCCAAGAAAGTGGAAAGAAAACCTTAATTACTGTCCAACACGATACAAAGGAGATAACCAGGGTTCTACAAAGAATAAAACAAAATATGGATCATCACTGGTGAGATGTGATCTTTGAGTGGTCACCAACTGCAAATGGAATCTTTAATAAGTTGTGCCACCCCATTGTAGTTTTACTAATATTAGTTGAGATAAGCTTATCTATTATATTGTTAATTTGGAACTGTAGAATGCTACAATGAATAGCTGTACTAACCTCTTCGTCAAACGTACATGGTGAAGCATTAAAAGACACTTATTGTCGTGAAGGTTTTTATTAAGTAAAAGAATTTACTTATTTCCTAGGAAAGGGGGGAATGAGACAGAGTAGAGATCCATTCTGAATTAGGTGAAGTGTCTGGGAGAGGTGAAAAGTCTGAGGCCAAAGCTGAAGGAAAAGCCGCATTCCAGAGACAACAAGGAGACAGAGAAAGAAAAACAGAAATGACCACAAGGTCAATTTGCCCCCGACCTAGAAATTCCTTTTGTAAAGAAGAACTGGTGCTAAATGTCATGCAGAATGAATATGTATGAACCTATTGTGAAACTGTATGCATATGCATTTGAAAGGGGGATAAAAGGAGACCTGAGGTCTTCAGGGGTAGGCATGCTTTTTTGGGAAGGCTTGCATCCGGTGCGCATCGTAATAAAAGCATACCGGGCTTTACAACTTTTATAACGTTGTGAGGTTTCTTCTTTTCTCTGAAAACACTGTTAAATAAGCAAACCAATGCTACCTCTCTCTCATTGAGGGAGGGCCTGCTCTGAGACATAAAGACCATCAGACATGCCACCTTGCAGAAATGCAATAGAGTTTTTACTCTGGGTACATGGGTATGGGTGTGTAGACTCTGAGGGCATGTGTTGCATGAACCTCTCCAGCCGCAGTGAGTAAATCCACAAGAGCACTCAGGTCCTGAGGGAAGAAAGCTTCAAGAAGCTTCACATGGAAAACAAAGACTGGTTCAATAAACACTTCCAATCCTAGAGATTAAAGGGTTGGATGATGTCTAGCTAAAACAGGACTATTAATTCTCTTCGCGATTGTTGTTGTATTGTTAACTGTCCCATGTTTGTTTCAATAATCCTAGAAAGTCTTACAAAATTCTTTCAGTTCTATCTTTTTTGTAAAATAGAAAGGGGGAAGATACCCAACACAGGATCCTCATGGACTCCTTGGAGGAGAGAACTGGAGGCCAGGATGGCACAAAAACCTCTCAGAGACTCAGTGTGGGAAGGAAACACCTTAAAGGTACCTAAAAGTATTCTTAAATCCATAAGGTACCTTAAAAACCTTGATCATCTAAAGGCATTAATGAGCCCCACTGAGTGTCAGTACAAAGCTCTCCAGGGGCTCATTAAAGCAGATAATTGGGGCCATGATTGCACAAACCTCTCACAGAGTATGTATCAAAAGGGAAACACCAAGTACCCTAAAATAACTGAAGTACCTTGAAGTAGCAATGAGCCCCACTGAGTGTTGTTACTGACAAAGCCTCTCCAGGGACTAATTACAGCAGATAATTCAAGGCCGTGATTGCACAAATATCTCAGTGACTCCAAGGCAAAAGCAAAATCCAAAGTCCTTTGAAAAATCTGCAATCCCTGCAGAGAGCATTCAGGAGCCACCAGGGCCATTCCTGACCAGGACTCCCCAGGGACTCCTTCCAGCAGATCCTTGAGGCCACTGGAATGTGGGCTAGGGGGGGATGCTGAGAGCAGGACGAGGGGTTGACAGTGCCCAGCCTGGCTGGGGCTGTGCCAGGAGGCCCCAGTGCCTCAGCACAAGCCCTTGGTGGCACAGACCCTGCTGCTGTGCCCCAGGGCACCAAGACTTGGCTTCTCTTTGTCTCCACCTGTCATCACTGCCTCCAGTTCTCTGCTCTGCCTGGGGCCTGGGCACACTCTCTCAGTGGTGTCCCTCGGTGGGACCCATTAAAAATCCAAGAATTTTTGGAGTTGGATTCTGACTTGAAGTTCTCGAGAGGTTTCTTCAGCTCCCTCTCAGGGACTGATGTTCAGGGCCTGAGCACAAAGCCCTGAGAGGCTCATTAAAGTCCTTGTGCTGTGTCTGTGCTGCTGAGCTGGGCTGGGCTCCTGGCCCAGAGGCAGCTCCTGGTAACCAAGAAGAGCTTCAAAAGCACATTTCTCTTGATGAGCAGCTCTTCTGCCAGCCCAGCAGGGCTGGGGCACTGCCTGCAGCCAGCCCGGGCACAGCACAGAGGCACAGAGAGCTTCAATCATTCAGGGCTGGGAAGGTGCTGAGAAGTGCCTGGGGCAGAATCACTGCCAGCCCTTGGCACAGGAACCTCTGGCTGCAGGACAATGCAGCTGCAGCTCCTGGAGCCATCTCCTACAGCTGGAACATCCCAATGCCTACAGACCCTGTGAGTACATTGTCTGATTGTCTCTTGTGCAGAGCAGCCAGGGAAGCCCAGGGTCCTGCAGCCCAGGGTGCTGTGCTGGGGCAGGGACTCTGCTGCCTTCCAGGGACAGCTCTCAGCCAGCTCTGGCAGCTGCTCCCAGCACTGGGGGATGAGATCTGGGTGGTAGGAGACAGCTGGTAAGGCTTGGAAGTGTTCTGCTTCTGTGGAGAGGATTCTGCATTGTTCAGGACTGCTCCCAGCATGGCATTTAACTGCAGAACATTTCCAAGTAGATTATACAGGGAGCACAGGCAGGCAGGGGCTGCATATAAGGGAAAATCCTGCTTTTTAATCTACTGTTCTGGGTTGCCTGGATGGAAAATTGCATGTAGATTTTCATCTCTCAGTTAAGGTCAAGAAAACTTTAAAAATTTTCTCTCTGATCTGAACAAACAGGGCAGTGATAGAAATCAGCACAGGGCCCCTTAGAGGCAGTATCAGTGTCGCTTTTCCAGCCTCCTCAGCGTTTCTCTGGTTTTTCCATCAGAGCCTACAGAAGCAGAGCTGAAAGGTGTCTGCAGGGCAGAGATAAGCCCCCTGGGCTGGGCTGGTCTCTGGCAGCACTGGCAGGGCCCAGCCCTGGGCACAGGGAAGCAGCTGCTGGCAGGGACAGCTCCAGGCAGCAGAGCCCTGGGTAGGCAGTGGGGGGAAAGTGCCCCCAGGCTGTGCTGGGATATTAAAAGTCCTCCTCAAACCCAACTATTCCATTATTACTTTCTTACAGTTCTCCATGTGCAGCCCCAGCAAATGTCCAACAGCAGCTCCATCAGCCACTTCCTCCTGCTGGCATTGGCAGACACGCGGCAGCTGCAGATCCTGCACTTCTGCCTCTTGCTGGGCATCACCCTGGCTGCCCTCCTGGGCAACGGCATCATCATCAGCGCCGTAACCTGTGGCCACCACCTGCACACGCCCATGTTCTTCTTCCTGCTCAACCTGGCCCTCTCTGACCTGGGGACCATCTGCACCACTGTCCCCAAAGCCATGCACAATTCCCTCTGGGACACCAGGAGCATCTCCTACACTGGATGTGCTGCACAGTTATTTATTCTCATCTTCTTCCTTGCATCAGAGTTTTATCTGCTGACCATCATGTGCTACGACCGCTACGTGTCCATCTGCAAACCCCTGCACTACGGGACCCTCCTGGGCAGCAGAGCTTGTGCCTACATGGCAGCAGCTGCCTGGGCCAGTGCCTTTCTCACTGCTGTCATGCACACAGCCAATACATTTTCTCTGCCCCTCTGCCATGGCAATGCCCTGGGCCACTTCTTCTGTGAAATCCCACAGATCCTCAAGCTCTCCTGCTCAAATTCTAACCTCAGGGAATTTGGGCTTCTTGTAGTTACTGGTAGTTTAGGTTTTGGTTGTTTTGTGTTCATGGTTTTCTCCTATGTGCAGATCATCAGGGCTGTGCTGAGGATACCCTCTGAGCAGGGGCAGCACAAAGCCTTTTCCACCTGCCTCCCTCACCTGGCCGTGCTCTCCCTGTTCATCAGCACTGCAGTATGTGCTTACCTGAAGCCCCCCTCCATGTCCTCCCCATCCCTGGATCTGGCCCTGTCAGTTCTTTACTCGGTGGTTCCTCCAGCCCTGAACCCCCTCATCTACAGCCTGAGGAACCAGGAGCTCAAGGCTGCAGTGTGGAGACTGATGACTGGGTGGTTTCACAAACATTAAACTGCTGGCCAATTTGTGCAACTCACTTGTAATAAAAGCCATCTTTGATACTCCTTGTTGGAGTCATTTTGGAGGTTTTTTACTGTTGTTTTATTTTTTTCATATTGTCCACAGAGAAATGTCATCGTTTGTGCTATTTCTCATTTTGCTTCTCTCCACCTTCCCTGTGGCCACAGACTGTGTCAATGAGGAGCTATTCCCTTGGTGGGTTTAAAGGAACTAAAGGTACTCCCAGCAAAGTTTTCTGCAAAAATACCCTTTTGTTGCCTTCTCTGGAGCTGCAGCAGCTATGTCTGTGTGCAGAGCTGGGGCCAGATCAGTGCTGGCACAGCAGCAGCAGCAGCACTTGGTGTTGCCAGTGCTGCTGCCGTGGCCCTGCCCCGCTGCCCTGGTGGCCCTGGTGTTGCTGCAGGGCCTGAGTGCTCTCGGGGCCGGGCACAGTCCTGGGGGTGGCAGTGCTGGGGCTGCAGCAGGGACAGGCCATGGGCACTGCTGGGGCAGCGCTGACGCCTCAGGCCAGGCCCTGGGGGCTCCAGGCTCCTTGCCCAGGCTCTCTCAGGAACATGCCCAGGCCGATGCTCAGCAAAGAAAAGCCCCGTGAGCATCCTCAGGCTGGCCATGGGCAGGCTGGGTGCAAACAGCATGGCTGGGCCTCTGCAAGGGCCCTGGGGCAGACTGGAAGGAGCAGCAGAGCAGGGGCTGATCCATCCCCAGTGCACTGGACAGCCCAGGGCAGCGTCCCAGAGCATCCTCATGGAGCTGCCAACAACATCCCCCCTCTGCAGCCCTGGCCTCTCCCCCAGCTCACACAGGTGCCCCATCCTTGCAGGCACAGACACGGCAGCACTGGCTCAGCAGCCCCTGTTTGCATTGCACAGAGCAGGGGGAGCACCCCCATGCTGTTGCTGTGGGGACATGAATCTGAGGCAACACAAATGCCATCAGCCACTGGGGCCAGCAAGGGCTGGGGGACACCAGGGAAACCACTCAGCTTTGTCCTGGCCTCTGCACTCAGCCAGAAAGTTTTTTCCCATCTGCTGGGAGTTTCCTGTCCCACTGCAGACGCTGTTGCTCAGAGCCACGGCTGCCTGGCAGCCATCCCCAAATTGCCCTCAGCATTTTCTGGGCTTCACCTTTGCTTTCTTTACACTTCCTGCTGCAAATTTCTTCCCATTGCCCACCTCTGTTCACTGCCCTGCAAACAGCCCATCTCTGTTTGCCCTTTCCTCTCTGGCCCCACTCCCCATTGCAGTTCCTGACTTGGCACCATGGGAACGTCCCTTGGGGAGCAGGATCATCCTACAAGTGCTGCAGGAATTGTCTGCAGGCTCCTGCAGTGCCTGGTGCTGCTCCCTTGCCAGAGGCACCCCAGGCCAGGGGGGCACATCTGGGCTGCTCTGTCTGGCTCTGGGGCTCCCTGTTCTGGGCAGTGAGGAGGAGCTGCAGAGGCTCTGCAGGACTGACAGGATGGGCTTTGGGGCTGGCAGGAGAAGCTGAGGGACCTGGGCTGCTGGAGCTTCTGAAGAGGAGGCCTAGGGCTCATCCTGCAACTGCTGCAAGGGTGGTTCAAGAGAATCCCAGAATCAGCAAGGCTGGAAAAGACACTGGAGATCATGAAGCCCAACCTGTGCCCTTACACTGCCTTGTCTCACTGAGCCTCCTCTTCTCCAGGATAAACAACCCCAGCTCCCTCAGCCACTCCTCACAGCTCCTTTGTTCCAGACCCCTCCCCAGCCTTGTTGCCCTTCTCTGAACACACTCTGGCCCCTCCATGTCCTTCCTAAATTGGGGGGCCCAGAACTGGACACAGCACTCGAAGTGTGGCCTCACCAGTGCCGAGAGCAGGGCAAGAATCACTGCCCTGCTCCTGCTGGCCACACCATTTCTTATCCAGGCCAGGAGCCATTGGCCTTCTTGCCCACCTGGGCACACTGCTGCCTCATGTCCAGCCTTCTGTCCATCAGTCCCTGCAGGTCCCTTTCTGCCTGGCCACTGTCCAGCCAGTCTGTCCCCAGCCTATAGCACTGCAGGGGTTATTGTTGGCAAAGTGCAGGACCCGGCACTTGGTGTTGTTCAACCTCACCTTGTTGGATTTGGGCCTTGGATCCAGCCTGTCCCAGTCCCTGTGCAGAGACCTCCTACCCTCCAGCTGATCTACACTCACACCCAGTTTGGTGTCATCTGCAAATTTGCTGATGATGGACTCAATCCCCTCATCCAGATCATCAATGCAGACATTGAAATCCACGCTGGCTGGCTCTGACTCCTTGGCCATCCTGTGGGTGCCCTGTGATGGCACTCAAGGTAATCTGTTCCATAACCTTGCTGGGCACCCAGGTCAGGCTGACAGGCCTGGAGTTCCCCAGCTCCTCCTTCCAGCCCTTCTTGTGGATGGGCTCACACTGGCACCTCCAGTCCTCTGGGCCCTCCCTGCTGAGCCAGCACTGATGGTAAATGATGGAGAGCAGCTTGGGGAGCTCATCCACAGCTCCCTCATCCCCCTGGGATGGATCCCATCTGCTCCTAGAGACACCTGTGAGCATCTGAGTGGCTTAGCAGGTCTCTAACTGCTTCCTCCTGGATTACAGGGGGCTGTTCTGCTCCCTGTGCCCATCCACCAGCTCAGGTTCTCACCAGCTCAGGTTCTCACCAGGAGAACACTTGTCCTGAGGAAAACTTCACTTATTATTGAAAATTGAGATACACAAGGTGTTAAGCAGCTCAGCCTTTTCCTTCTCTTTAGTTACTGTATTCCCCTCTGCATCCAGTATTGAGTAGGGGTTATCCTTATTCCTCCTTTTGCTATTATTTTGTTTATAAAAGCTTTCCTTTACTACTTTTTGCAGAAGTGGCCAGGTGAAGCTCTAATTGAGCTTTCATCTTTCTACTTTTCTTTCTGCATGACCCAACAACCTCCTTAAACACTTCCTGAGTTGTCTGACCTGTTTTTTCTGAGTTCCCACAAAATGCTCGTGATCAGCCAGGACAGTCATTTTCCTCTCTGGTTCAGCTTTGGCACAGAGGGACACGTTGCTCCTTCCCCCTTAAGATTACTTTATTGAGGTGTGTCCACCCTTCCAGGATACCTTTGTTTTTAAGGACTGTTTCCCTTAAAAAATCAGTACCTGATTCAGTACTCTCCATATCTGCATCCCAAACAGGCCAAGGTCTGCCCTGAATAATTCCAGTGATGAAGTTTTGTTGCTGCCCCTCCTTCTTTCACAGAATATTGGAAACTCCAGTATTTTATGGTCACTGTGCCCCAGGCACCCTCCGACCACCACATCTGCCCCATGCCCTTCTCTGTTTGTGAACAGCAGCAGACAGAGCTTTCCTTGGCAGTGGGATTGTTACCAAAAATTTGGCAAAATAATTAAACTCCATAAACCAAATGTAGCATTAAGAAGCAGCATTCTTTTTTTGGCTGGATGCATGGGGGACAGCTCCTCCCAAACCTGTGCATGCTGAGTGCTGGAAGGTTTCTGTTTATATTCTGTATTTTGCATACACATTCATTGATTGTCCTTGACTAAACACATATATGATAATCATTTCCCCAGAATCATTAACATATATCCCCTCCCCTTTACCCATGCATTCTCCTGTCCTTGAGGTCTCTCTGGTGGTCCCTGGTGCTCGTGCACCCCAATGTTCCAGCCAGCCTGGCTGAGCTGGCAGGACACTGAGGCTGGTGAATTTCAGTTCCCCTTCTCACACCATGGGCATTGTGTGGTTTCTATAGGCCTGGGGTTTTGGAGAACAAGCTCCAAATGTCAGCTCACCTGGTGGAGACAATTGATCATCTGGGTACATGAGGTCACAGAGTGGGCTATGACATCACAGAGTGGGTTATGTGGGGTCATTGAGAGCTATGACATAATAGACTGCCTCTGTGACATCACAGACCCAGCTGTGATATTACAGGGCAGAGGTCTGACATCACAGAGCAGACTATGACATCAGAGAGTTTTCTGTGACATCAGAGACCAGCTGTGTGAAAGTAGAGAATGGGCTGTGACATCACAGAGAAGGCTGTGATGTCAGAGGGAGGCTGTCTGACATCACAGGGGGGCTGTATGAGGTCACTGGGTTGGTCACTCTGCCCCAGTTCCCCCTCACAGTTTCTCCCAACAACTCCAATGCTGTTCATGCCCAGCAGGGTCCCTGTCCCCCGGGATCCCCCCGGCCCACCTGGAGCCACAGCCTCCCCCAAGGATGTTCCACAAGATCAACCCCAAAACCTGACACAGGGACAAGGGGCTGGGCTGTATGACCAGGATATCAAGGACATGGATTATCCAGGTCACTGTGGCCTGGGTTGAGTTCCCCAGGGCAGGAAAGATGTCTGGCAGCTGGAGCAGGGTCTGGGAAAGGCCTCCAAGGTGGGGCTGGAGCCCTTGGGCTGTGAGCAGAGGCTGAGGGAGCTGCGCTGGTCCAGCCTGGAGCAGGGAAGGCTGAGGGGCTCCTCATCCCAGCCTGGCAGTGCCAGCGAGGAGGGGAAGGAGAGCACAGAGCCAGGCTCTTCACTGGAAGGCTGGTGGAAGAGAAAAGCCAATTGGTGGAAGGGGAAAGAGGAGAGATCAGGACAGGAGGAGATGAAATGAGTCAGGCTGCTTTCAGCATTTTCTCAACACCAAAAGCAGCCTGACCCCATTCTCCATCCACCACTGAAAGCTTTGCAAATCAGGAATTTTTCAGGCTGTTTGGCCCCCAATCCTTGATGGACATCCTGAGACAAGAACTTCACTGTGTTTATATCTATCACAGAACCATATTTTTCTAAAATTAATTTTATTATGGAAATCATTGTGGATGGTGGACATGTCAGACACTGCTGGGACATTGCACATAGCTAAGGGAAGAGCATGATTGTTATTGAATTGTATTCTGTTCAACCATGGACCGTTGGCCATGAAGAGAAACTTCCTGTGCCTCTGAGTCCCACCAGTTCCTGGCCTCCAAAGGACACAAACCTGCTGAGTTCTGGTTCCCACTCCAGTGGTGGCACCTGCACCTCCCTCCATCCCCAGAGCAGAGCTCCCTTGTCCCAGAAAGTCCCTGGCAGTGCAGGGATGAAGGAACCAGGACAGGCTGTGGGGATCAGGGCAGGGCACAGCCAGGGATTTGGGGGGGTTGTGAGCCCAGGGCAGGACGTGGCCCTTGGCCTTGGTGAACCTCATCCCATTGTCCTGGGCCCATGGCTCCAGCCTGGCCAGATCCCTCTGCATAGCTGAGGCTTTTCATCTCCTAAATGTATCTCATGGCTGTCCTTTTTAGTGTCAGCTGTCTTCATGGGCTCCTCTCTCAGCTTCCTACCAATGTGAGCTTCCCTTTGCCCCTCATCCTCACATCACAGGAGGCACAATGTCCCTACCACTTGTGCCTAATTCCAAGTCCTTGGCAGAAGTGCCAGGGCTGAAGTTCCAGGTGCTGCTCCTTCCTGGTGTGTGGGGCAGTGCCAGGCAGATGGGGCTCACCAAGCACACCCTCCATGCCCTGGTCCTGGTCTGGGTAAGAGGGACAGTGGTGTTTCCCTCCAGCTGTTGGTGAGAGGACAGGATTGGGGCTGAGGAGATGCTGGGACAGTGAGCAGACAGGGGTTCCCAGCCCCCTGCTCCAGCAGGAGGATGTGTTTGAAGGATGACAGCTCTGGTCAGGGAGACAGCACGAGTATGTTCTGTCCTGCAGCTTGGTTTCAGCATTTCTGTACAGAATTGGGACCCCCAATTCCATGAATTGGGAGCCATCTTTTGCTCCCCAAATGCAGGTAAAACTTCTCTTCTGTCATTTGCAGAAGTGCCAGTGTCCTGGCAGCACTGGTGTGGTGAGGAAAAGCCCACAATGCTTGCTTAGGTTTAGGAGCAGAGTGGGCTTGGGGTGGGTTTTTGGTGTGTCAGGTCAGTCCTGTGCCTTACTGGCCATGATGTTACTGGTTTCAAACTGGCTACAAAAGACTTTGGCAGTGATGCTCCTTCTGCCAAAAACTAACTGTGCTTCTGAGCAGCCAGAATAAAATCTGAGCTTCTGTAACACAGAGCCATGGGCTAGGCTGTGGGCACTGCCAAAACAAGGGTGCAGTGCTGTGTTGTCATGAGCCAAGCCATGACTCCTGCTAGTGGTTTGTGGAATTCTGAGCCCTGCAGGGTATTCCAGGTGGTCAGGAGTGGCCACAAACAAGGGGATGAGGTGCTGAGAGTCAAGCAGTGGTTTTAGTGCAACAGGAGGAGGTTAAGCTGCAGCTTTCAGAATAATTTCAAACTTCACTTAAATGGTGCTCAGGCTGCTGGTGGTGTAATAGCAGCAGACATCAGCAGTGGGAGCCATTCCCGTGGTTAAATGTACATTGTTTGGTGGAAGAAAAGTGCTTTGAAAGAAGAGAGACTGTTTCCCAGGGAAGACATCTCTCATTCCTTGCTTTTATCTCCTCCCTGCCAAGCTGGGGATGCTGTGAGCCTGTGAGCTGCTGAGAGGTGCTTAAATGTGTGCTGGGTGATGAGGAATATCTTGCTCTGGTTTTTATATGCAAGTAGGCTGGATTTGCTGCAATAGCTCCAATAACCTTCACGTGGCTGTTTAGAAGGATGAACCTCATTAATAAAGAAGAGGTATTTAATAACAGGCCTATTTTTATCTCTGTCTTTATCTAACAGTCTGCACATTTATTTCAAGCTTGTAACAGTGCTTTGGAAGAAAAATGTTTTCCTTTCTCTGAAATGTGTTGGCAGTGCCTCCAGCCTTGGTTATCTTGAATTTCCAGTTTGACTAGCATCCCTCCTCCTTCCAAAGCCAGCAAGCCACAGCAGGCCCACAGCTCCAACCCTTTCCTTGGGAAATGGGAAATTTCTGGGGGAATATGCTTTCAAAACATGGGACTTGTGTCCCAGGGTCACTGAAACAGTTCTGAAGTTTTGATCAAACATAATCACAGCAACTGCCTCAGGCTTCAAATGTGTGATCTTGTGTGGGACAGGCACTGCAGACACTGCAGTGTTTGGTGTTTGCTGCAGGATGTGACTGACCACACACTCTGGGAGAGGCTGGCAGCTCTGGGGGTCAGGCATTTCTGAAGAGATTTTTTTTTCCTAAATTTGTCAGTTTTATTCTGTAATTTCATAAATTAAACCCTGACCTATAGATATCTTGCAGACATTGTGTTTTCAGCCCATTTTCCTGTGTTTGCTGTCATTTGCTGGTGGTGAAGGAGGCAGCCCCAGCCCTGAGGGGATGCACCATCTTTCCAACTCCTTCCACATCTGTCCCTTTGGCATTGCTGTCTCTGTACCCAGACCTTGCCAAACAATATTAAAAGTAGTAACAATTTTAATTGAATAGTTAAAATGAAAAATATAAAATTGGATACAATATAATTAGATTAAAATAAGGGACAATTTGGTTCAAATAATAGCGCATAAGCAAGAGATACCGCGTGGTACGGAGTGCAGGGTTCAATGACCCTTGCCACTTGACGTACAAGCTTGCCAAGTGGAAGTCACCCCTTTTATGCCATGTGTCAATTCCATCTCCTCCTATTTTCGGTTCGTCACTTTTCTGTCTCCGCCTTTATTTCTACCTTTACCGAGCATGCGCCACCACTCGGTTTGGTGGTCGCACAAGTCTTTGGGGGTCGTCACTGATGAAGGCCCTGTAGTCTTCTTCGTTGTCCTTTAATTCACCTTTGGGTTACACATGCGCACCAAGCCAGTACAATGTAAGCCAAGACTAATGTATCACTGCATCTACATATCAAGGCAATAAATCCCTTATAATAAACATTTTCTGGGACCGAACCAGGTTCTTTGATCATTTTTAGCAACTTCAGCTTCTTTCCTGTGGTCCTTGAAAACATATGCTGAGAAGGGGAGTGGGTGGAGCCACTCCTTTCCCTCTCTTCTTTGGCATTACAACTTTTAACTATTAACTATTTTATTATTCTCCAATATTAATTACTGTATCAATATTGATTACTGTTTCAATTTTTATCAGCACGAATCATACCTATTTATCACACCAGGATACTTGTGGCCATATACTCCAGGAGATGCTGGATTTGGGCCTTGGGATGTGTGTGGCAGTTGTTACAAAAGAACTTGGCTCTAGGGGCTAATCCCTGGTTTTTCCTTGCTGTTCAGCCTGAATCATGTACATCCCTTAACTATAGTTTTGCAGCATTATCTTTTTCCATAATTAGGGAGTGTTTTCCATGGTCTTGCTCAGGCCCTTCCTCCCTGCAGTTTCCCCCGTGGGTTAAGGCCTGACTTACTGAAACTTCCACAGAGCTGATTCTGGGCGGGCAGGGACAAGACCAGAGGGTTTTCAGCAGTCAGCACAGTCAGATGGCTCCTGTGAGGAATATTTCACTTGCTCCTTCACAGCTCTTGCCTGCAGATTGTCCTCTTGCTCAGATGGGGCTCCAGTTTCTTTTTTTTCTCCTTTTTCTTTCCTAAGTTATTCAGTTTTCCATACATTTATTTATAGGTCACACAAGCAACAGGTCTGCTTTTTCCGCAGATCCTTCCAGAGCCACGTGCTGTGCCTGCTCCATTCTGGTACAAAAGCACCTTCTCCTCTGAGAAAAACTCAGAATATCCATCCAGCTGTCTTGACTGAGCAAGGCATTTTCTCTGAACCCTGCCCTCTGTTCATTTCAGAATCTGCAGGGAATTTGGGACATAAATTAAAAAGCTATTTGATGCTCTTTGAGGTCTAGAAGCTGGTTTTGCATTTGTTCTTACTTGAACGCACGCTGAGACAAATGGCTCTGCTTTACTGAAGCTGCTTCCTTTGGCATCCTGAGGAAGCTTCCCATTAAAAAAATAAATATGGCTCTGTTTTTCCAGCCCTGCTTTACCAGCAAAAGCTGGGGAAGGAAATGTAATCTCCTGGGGTCTGTCCTGATGTTTTGTACAGCTAATTCCCATTTATTGAAAGAACTCTTCCACGCCATATTAACGTTTAATTTTTTATTATGTGTTTACATTTTGGAAGGAGTAAGGGTGGTGGTGTTAGAAATTCTAATGAGGGACAACATTTCTGATTCAAAAGACTCAGGCTCCTCTCTTCTGATTTTTCTGCCTGATCCTTCAGACTGCAGGAAGTTTTGCTCGGGTCATTCACTTGCAACAGGATGTTATGTGAATACAGAATTAATGTGTGCAGCCTGTCACTTGGAATTGCTGCTGTTCTGCTGCTGGGGAGCTCCCGGGGTTGCAGAGTCCTTGCAAGCAGCAATAACAGGAATGTGCCAGTGATCCTGCAAAGCCAGAGGAAGAGCAGGGAGCTGCAAGTCTCCCCCATCACTGCGGGCTGTGAATAAATAGATCTAATCAACAATTTACATGTTAGCCGTGGACCAGGGTTTATTTTTAGGATGTGTCATTCAGCCCAAGCGAAACCTCTGCATCTCAGGCTGGTGGTGTTTCTAAAAGCACCTCTAAGTGATCACTGAGGCTGGATTTTGAGCTGCATTTACATTTTGATGGAATCTGCTGCTTTCCTTATCTGAAACAAAGCCTACCTGATCTTCATTAATTACACTATCATTTCACCTAACCAGGGTGCTACTAATTACAGTTTTCTGTCTGTTCTTCACCAGATAATACACAAAAAATTGTTATCCCTGGCTGTATCTGGATTAGCTGGAGCTGTAAGGGGGGTGCACATGGTGATGGGTTTTACAGGTGGAGCGCAGGTATTTATAGACTGTCTGAGGAAATGCTGGATGAGTGGCTGCTGCCCCACTGGCTGTGCTGCCATCCCAGCAGCAAAACATACAGAAAACACTGCTTAAACACAGAAAAATGGTTACTGCAGGGTGGCTGGAGCAGGCCATCTCCACAAGAGAGGTGATGGAGTCCTGGGACATCCCAGACCCTCCTGAGCACAGCCCTGGGGCTGGAGGGGACACTGCTGGAGCAGGGGTTGATCCCAGAGGTGTTTCCAGGCTCAGCTATCAGGGACTCTCTGGCAGTGCCTTTGAGCAGGGGTTGATCCCAGAGGTGTTTCCAGGCTCAGCTATCAGGGACTCTCTGGCAGTGCCTTTTTTGAGACAGAAAATCTCACAGTGGCTTCACAGAGGGCTGCAAGCCCTGGTGGTGGTGCTGACTGCTGCCCCACTAACATCAGCTGCAGTCTGAGCAGGGCAAGCACAGAAAGGGCTCCTCTGAAAAGAGGCAGCAGGAAATGTCTGAGCTGCTGGGGAGCTGCGGGTCCAGAGGGCTGGAGCCAGGAGCCACAGGCTGCAGGGAAGGGGGTCCATGAGGGCAGAGACTTTGCTGGAAGAGAAGCCAAGGGGCTTTCACTTGACTCCTATTTCATCATCCTTCCACACACTGATCTCTTCAGATGCTCTCCAAACGTTTGGTTTGCTTTCTGAAGGGGAAAGGACTTGTCCTGGAGGAGGAGCAGAGCCAGGCTGCTGAGGACAGCTGGTCACTGTCAGCTGGCAAGAGGGGAGGGACACGGAGACCAGAGGGGGGGACACTGGGTGAGGAGATGTTCACACTCAGCTCCATCCGCTGCGAGTGCCAAACACACCTGCACTCCTGTTTGTACTGTTTGCTGTACTTGATAAACTGATAGATGTGAGTTTGGGGATTTTTGTTACTTTTTTGTATTCTGAAGAGAACTAAAGATGTTTCACATGATTTTTTTTTGTGCCTTCTCCAGTGCAGGTGATACAGGCAGGGATGGAACAGCAGGATCTTTATACTTGTCAAGTCTCCATCCACACCCAAGGCACTGCCTGAAGATCAAAGTGATTTTCTTGCAGGCTTAGAACACTACACCAGCAGGGAGAACAAGAAACTCAGTGGAGATTATGCTCCAGAAAAACTGTATGCGTGGCCCAAAAGCTAAATATGGAACCATGGAAGTGCACACTGCAGTGGTAGGGGAGGTGGGAATGCTGAATGGGGAGGTTTCCTGCCCTTCTGGCACCAGGAACCAGGGGTCCTCTGGTTCTCTATGGTTCTCCTTGAGGATCTCTGGTTCTCCATGGTCTTCCTTGAGGATCTCTGGTTCTCCATAGTCTTCCTTGAGGATCTCTGGTTCTCCATGGTCTTCCACGAGGATCTCTGGTTCTCCATGGTCTTCCATGAGGATCTCTGGCTCTCCATGGTCTTCCATGAGGATCTCTGGCTCTCCATGGTCTTCCTTGAGGATCTCTGTTCTCCATGAGGATCCGTGGTTCCCCATGGTTCTCCCCAGGGCTGTGCTGGTGCCTTTTCAGAGCTTGCTGTGTCAGCAGGCAGCAGTTTCAGGTGGGGCTGCTCTGCTGGCAGGGCCTTGGTGTTCCCAGCAGGGCAGGGCAGGGATGCTCCTGTCCCAGCAGGACACTGGGCATGCAGGTACCACCCCACAGCAGCTGCTCCTCCTCTGCATCACTTCCAGGGACAGAACTCCTGTCCTGCTGCGTGGCAGGGAGCCCTGCAGAGCCAGCACGGAGGGGACAGGCTGGGCAGCAGCCGGGCAGCACTGGTTTAATCCTTTTTGCCTGTTCCTGCCATGGAAGCTGTGTACTGGGTGAGATGTGTGTTTGGGGAGGGCTGGCCTGACCATTAGCCTGTCAGGGTTTGCAGCACTGGCAGCTGGGGAGAAAACTGTTATTAAGTGTAACGTGGCACCTTGGAGATGGAAGCATGGGGAGACAATAAATACAGCCTTCCAAAATGCCATTTTATGGTGTCACTCTTCAGAATTTATTAAGACTTAGTTGCAGCCATGCCTGCAGCCTCCTGTGCTGGAATCCATAAATTGTGTTCATTATCTCCAGCACTTGCTCTGACCTGCTGTGTTTTACAAGGGGGGAGACACTGGAGGCATGGGGACACCCCAGCTGCTTTCTGCAGCCATTCCCCTGGTGCCAGTCCAGCTTTTCTGGGATTGCTGGGACACCCCAGGCAGTGCTTGGCTGCGTGGATGGACTCCAAGTGTGATGTGGTGGTTGAAGAGAGCACTGAGGGACTGAGGAGCTGCCAAAATCACCACAGCTCCACAGGGAGCAGGGAAGGAGCTGAGCAAGGAGGGAGCCATGGGCACCTTGGAGCACACTGGCACATTGTCACTCCACTGTGGGACCACTCCAGCAGTCTTGGATGTGCTGAGGATGCTGGAGGTGGAAAAGGGTTCACAGGAGCTCCCTGAACTGCACACAGGGAGATGCTACACCCCTGCTAGGTGTCCTCTTGCACCAGTGTTCTCAAATGAAAACACAAATGAAATTGTGCTCCTTTCACCCACTTTTTGTCATGACATATCCCTGCAGCAGCATGTTTGTGTACCTTCATCCTTATCCTCAGCATTTAGGTCCAGGATGGAGGAAAACAAGTTCAAGCTCAACCTCCTGTTAATTTATTATGTTCCTTGTGCTTAAGGGCAAAATTTAAGTTGCCAAAAGCAGATGTTTTCATGCTCTTTTTTTAGCTCTCAAAGTACTTTCTGTGTGCTTGATTGATGGATGTCCCTGTTACATTAATAGCTGGGCTTTGCAGAAAGCTGTTATTACCAGGAGAATCTGGTGTGGGTTTCAGTTTTTCTTCTTGCATTGAAAATCCATTATTAATGTCTTTCTGAGGTAAAAGAAAAAAAAGGTTTCAATTCAGGCATTTTGCTTTGCTTTCTCAGGCTTCTTCTCAACTTACAGTGGTGCTTTTAAAATCAATATTACAATTATTCTTTATATTTTACTGTGTGGTTGAGGATTTCTGCATCTTGCTATTGATTTCTGATTGTATTGCAGGACATGTAGGTGCACACAGGTTGCTCTGTGATGGATAACTTTATATGTGTCTTCCTAATCATCACTGAGTTGCCTTCTGCATGTTCCCTCTTGCTGGATGCTGCTGCTGAGCGTGGAAGGCACCAGGAGAGCTCTGAGTGCAATCCTGAGACACCAAACTTGTGACTTCTCATTTAATTCAGTTTGGTTTTCAATCAGACACAGGGGTCACATGAGGCTTGTGGGGTCTCCTCTTTTGTATTGTCTTTGCAGAGTTCTTCTGCCCTTGCTTTTCAGGCAGCTTCATGTTCTGTGTTGTAGGAGCAAAACAAGTCATTGTCCTGGCTTTGTGTGGGGTGGTCATAATGCACCTTTAGCTTCCAGCACTGACCTTGGCCCTTGGGGCAGCTCTGCAGGCAGATCTCATTATTTCAGAGGTGCAGAGTCATTGGGTTCCAGAATGGTTTGGGTTGGAAGGGAACCTTGAAGCTCATCCAATTCCAATCCCCTGCCATGGCAGGGACACCTCCCACTGTCCCAGGCTGCTCCAGCCCCAGTGTCCAGCCTGGCCCTGGGCACTGCCAGGGATCCAGGGGCAGCCACAGCTGCTCTGGGCACCCTGCCAGGGCCTGCCCACCCTCCCAGGGAACAATTCCTGATTCCCAATATCCCATCCATCCCTGCCCTCTGGCACTGGAAGCCATTCCCTGTCCTGGCACTCCAGGCCCCTGTAAAGGTTCAAGTCTCAATGAAGCAATGCAGACGCCCAGTGTGCATTGGTAACTGCTGTAAAGCTGGATTTGCAGACTGAGGCTCTTGGAGCACATCAGCACTGATGGCACAATCTGTGTGAGAGCTTGTTGGCACCAAAGGAACCTGTGAGGAGTAACAGGACTGTGGCCAGCACGGGTGCTCCAAAATGCATCCATGGCTCCAGGTGGGTGTACAGGGGAAGAGCTCTGTGTGTGGGCACAGTCCTTCCCAGCTCTGCATGCCCTGGCACAGGCTCCACATCTGCCAGGGGCTGTGGCTGTGCCAACAGGCACTCGGGAGAGGGCTGGCTGTGCACAAACCTCTGCTGGCTGGACTGGGCTGTTTGCTCCTCACGCTTATCCTGGACAAGCTCCTGCACCTTCACACATGGAGGCTACACCTGGCTTCTGAGGAATTGGTTGTTGCAGTTTGTCTGTCCGTGCTAGGGACCAGGACAAACACTGGCACAGGAGCTGGTCCTGTGTCCCCAGGATAGCAGGGCTCGGTGGTGGCAGCACTGGCAGGAGATGCGGCAGAGCTTGGGAGGGGATGGGGCTGGCATGCATAACAATGGGCAGGCTCTGACCTTGCTGCTGGAACTCACTTAGCAATTCTGTTGATGTTCTGGAAACGAAAATATAATTCAGGCCACCTTCTCCTCCAAGCTGACCCTGAGAATCTGGGAGAAGAGCTACTGAATAATTAGGGGCTTTTTTTTTCTCCCCCCTTTTTGCTGGAGTTACTGCTCAGTGTTGAACTGTCCTCTACAGTGTCATCAGTTCCCTTGAACTTACTGCTCCGAGTGTACTTAGCATTAATGTTATTACATAAATTGCAATCCCCTTAATCACCGGGGGCTGCGGCACATCCTTGTTGTGCTGTTTTGTGGGTGGCTTGGCTGGTGGGAGCCCCTGGCCAGGGATGGGGGCTGTGGCTGGAGCACTCCCCCTCTGCTCCTGAGCCTGGTTTAGCTGAGCTTTGTGTGTCTCACCCTGCAGGATCTGGAGTGTTTGCCAGCACTGCCATGATTGCAGCCTTGCTGCTGCAGAGGAGAAAAGGGAAAGGTGGGTTTGTCCCAAGGGAGTTTGGCTGGACCACATCCCTGCTGCTGTCCCTGTGATTTGGGTCTGTGGGGTCCCAAAATGCAGAGCCCAGCCTTGTGGCTTGGCAGTGAGCACCCAGAGCCCGAGCTCTGTGCAGGGTCTGCTGCAGGGCTGTTTGATGATGCTGTGCTTCTGTCTCTGTGGCAGAGCTCTCAGCCTTCGTGGCAACGTAAATTCTCCTGGCTGCATACTAAAATTACACTGAGTTCTTGATTTATCTTTGAGAGGATTTCCTTCCCGAGGGACATTTCTGGCTGCTGTAGTGATTTAGTTCTCCTGCAAGGGCAGAATCCGTGGCAGAGCAGAGCCACCCTCCTGCCCTCGAGCCTGCAGCTCAGGGTCGCGCTCTCTCAGGCTTCCTCTGCAAGTTGATTTCTGTTCCAAGGCTGGGACAAGGTTACATGGCTGTTATTTCTGTGTAACAACTTCAAAAAAAGGGCATTTTCAACTTTCCACTGCAGAAGCTGCAAGTCTGGGACAAGCCTTTGTGCCGTGGCACCAGCATTATCTTGGGCATGTCTCAAACCCAGCTCCAAGGCTGGCACGTGGGACTTGTGGAGCCATGCCAGCCTTAATACACTTGGACTCCTGGGAATGTTTTAGTTCCTCAGAGTGGGATATGATGGGAGCAGGAGCTTGCAACACTTTTCTCCTAAAGCTTCAGGGTACAGCCTCTCTTTTCTTTGCTTTCTATTGACTCACAATGGAGCATCTCTGAAAACCAGGCCAGGTGAGTTCCTGCTGCTGGTCCTGAGGAAGCCAAGACAGTTCTTTTCTTCTATCCCCAGTTTTCTCCCCTTGGCCCTGAAAGCCCCCCCACCAACTATGGCTCAGCTGGTGAGCACCATCAGTAGAAGGACCTGACTCTTCAGGACATTGCCCAATATTTCAGATACTCTGTGGCTGGAAAATGCCCAGCTCTGTGTCCTTGGGTGCCCATTTGAAGCATGTCCCTGTGGGTTCCTGTATCTAACCCCACTTTCTAGTGGATTTGGCACCAATCTCAGCTGCACACTGATAAAATGGGAGGCTGCTCGTGCATGTGGTGTTATAAAACAGCATCCACCAATTAGGCCCAGGGAGAACGTCAATTTATTTTCCTGTGAACCAAGTGTGGCACAACTCCTTCCTTTCCCAGTGATCTATCTGTGAGATAAAACACATCTTTAGTGTCTGTCTTAAATACAGCAGTGTTGGCAAGTTCTCTTGACAGAAATTAGGCTAATGTCCCTTACGGCTGCGTTAGCTGTAGAAACAAGACTTTAAATTGAAGCTTCGCAAAGCGCTATTCCAGCGCCCTCTCCAAGGCATCTCCTTATTCCAGCTTTTATTATCCAAATTTGTTCTCACTGCCTTGGCAGCAGGGCTGGCAGGCAGCTCTGCCCATCCATCCTGCTGGTCTGGCAGCCAGGGGTGGGAGCAGCACCTCCAGGCTGGCCCAGGCAGTGCTGGCCAAGCCCTGTGGAGCCCTCGGCCCCGGGATGCTCCGGCTTGGGGGGCACCACTGCTGGGACAGGGCTGGGGCCTGGGTGAGGGGAGGCAGCTGACACCCATCGAGCAGAGAGGCGATCCAAGGCAGTCAGCCGCACGCCCTGACAGCGGCACAGCGTGTTCTGAAACGCTCCCACTGTGAGCTGGAGCTGGGAGAAGGGAGTTTGTGTCATGCATGTCTCATCCTTGCAATTTCAGCACTGAGTTACAGACTCAGAAGCTGAGGACAGGAACAGAGAGTGCTGAGGCCTGGTCATGAATCCCCTTCTTGAGCTTCCCAGCCCTCCCCTGGAAAATAGTTTCCTTTTTAACTCCTTTACCCTCCTCAAGTTGAGCCCTTTTAGCCTTTAACTCCTTGTTTCCAACAACAGATTAACCATGGCTGTTTTAAACTTCCTGATTCTCACACTGGTGTTGGTCCTGATGGATTATCCCTCCCTATTGTGTCCTTTCTGTGCCTCCACATTGCCAGGTTCTTTGGTGGCCCTCTCCTGAGTCGCTGAGAGAGGAGGAGAGGCTGAGAGTGACACATGTGGGAGACATGATGGTTGATGATGTTCTGGAGGTGCTAACCTCCATCATAGTAAAGAAGCCTCTCTCAAAAGGTATTAAATGCCTAAAATCCCACAAAATTAATATCATCCTCAGTTCCTTTTGTCAGGTTCTCAATTCTCCTGGTCAGCTGCCTTGTTCTTCTCTGTCTACATCCTGCATTGATCTTCTCTGAACGTAGCCAAGCCTTCAGCATCCCAGATGGTCTTTCTGGAGTAACAAATAGACCTGAGGAATGACAATTATTGAATGGATTGTAGCATTGGCTTGGGGATAAATATTGTAGGGAGTTGGAAAGGGATTAAAACTGGCATTTGTAAGTAAGCTTCTCATGGATGTTGACTTGGGGACATGGTGAGACAAAGGTCACTGCAGTGTCTGTGCAGCCTGGTGTGCCATTTGAGAGATGAGATATCAGTGTGGCTGGATACGTTTGGTCTCTCTGTTTCTTCTGCTTGGACCTTTGTGGGATTAAACTCTCTAAACTGCTGCAGTTCACAGACTTCAAGCCCAGTATCAGAGGAAAAAATAAATCAAGTGCCTTGTATTAAATCCTGAGCACATGGCTCCTGCTGCACCCAGGGCTGTGGTAACTCACTGAAGTGCCTGCCTTGAAGCTGGGGAGAAGGCTTTGCTGGCAAAGTGAAAACAGGTTGTGCCCACTCTACAAAAGGACACTCCTTCTTTTTCCTGCCCTGTGGTTATTTTTTCCTGGTGTGTTTGCTGCTGTTGCACTGAAGGCAGAGCAGCCCTCCCAGCAGGGAGGTGGAGAATGGAGCACTTGTTGGATGAGCTCTTTGCCACAGGAAGCATTTCCCTCCTGCAGCAGCAGCAGCAGCAGCAGCAGCAGGTACATCAGCAGATGCTGCAGCAGTGCCCCCAGCAGAGGCCCTGTATTTCCCCCTGGAGCCCTCCTGTCACCCCTCCTTCCCTGAGATCTCTCCTCCCCAGGCTCCTCGCTGGCTTCCACCTTCAATTCCATCACTTCCAGACTTCCCAGGGGGCCCAGTCACCTCATGGGAGGGCCACGCTGTGCCCTGTGTGTGACAGACACCCCTCCTGTCCTTGTGGCTCCCCTGCACGGGAGGGATGAGGTTTGTTGTGTGTTCAGCAGGCTCAGCTCTGGGCATGAGGCTGGGCCCCCTGGTGTGCCACCACCATCATCATCGTCACCTTGGCTGCCATAGAGGGTGGGTGGCAGTCACAGGGACCTGCTCTGGCACTGCCAACCATGGCCTGCTTGTCCCAGGGGCTCGCCTGCCCCTCCTTCCCCCTTGCTGCAGGAGCTGCAGGAGAAGCCAAGTGGATTGGGCAGGCGGTGTGAGGAGAGAGCCCAGCCCAGCCTCCCCCACAGGGTGCCTCTGTTTGAATAGCAGCATTCAGAGCACTCAGTACCCACTGATCAGCTGGGAGAACATAAATCCCAGTGCCACAGGAGAGCCCTGGCTCAGGGAAAAGGGCCAGTTGTGAGCGCCGTCCAGCCCAGTGTCCAAATGGAATGGTGCTTTCACATCTCTTATCAAGGGTTACTTAGTGGAGAGCCCCTTCCTTGTGAGGCTTTGTTCTCTGCTAGCTGTGCATTGAATCACAGGAGGAGGGATTGGATTCTGGCATCATTTTAAAAATGTTTTCATTCTATTTGCTGAGGGGAACAAATTACAGAGAAGACCTCTCAGCACTGTGACAAAAGAGTGGCTCTAAAATCCTTTTCAGCCAAACAAGTGTTTGAGCTGAAGGCTGATGGATGGTGCTTAAAGATGTGGTTACTGCAGCAAGGTTGGCATTAAAAATCCCTGGGTGCAAGAAAGTTCTCCCAAGGTTACTGTGGGGGTGTGTCTCCCTGTAATCCTGGTGTGAGCAGCCCTTAACACCCTGAGTCCACCCAGTGAGCTCTGTGGCATCAGCCATGGGAGAGCAGCAGCACAGCAAGCACCAGTGGGTCACTTGTCTCTTGCTAAATGAGAAACTGCAACGGGATCAGCCCTTTTGGGGTGGCATCACTGTGGCAGGCGGGCAGGAACTGGACGATCTTTGAGGTCCCTTCCAACCGAACAGTTCCACAATTCTTTCCCTGTCCCTGTCCAAGTGGGGTTCAAGCAGAAAGCAGAGCTGCTGCTTTGGGACCTGTGAGGAGCCTGGGCAGGAGCGCACCTGCTGTTGGGATGTACCAGAACAGGGTGGCTTTGGGGCTTTCCCAGGCATGCCTTTGCTGCCAGCAGCTGTGCTGGATGTTGGACAGGGGACAGATTCACCCTTGGCAAGCTTGAAAGCATTTCAGATGGCTTCTGTCCCTGCTCCAGTGCAGCACAGAACAAAATCAGATGTTGGAGAAGATGTCATACTTAGACATCACCATTCTGACAGGTTGATTTCCAGGATGTTTATTAACATAGCTTGGAATGTCACAGAAAGGTTTTTCAGATAAACTAGCCAACTGAAGTTCTTACATGAGACTTCCTTGGTTTTATTCAGGTGCTTTGAACTCTTCATTCAATCTCTCAACAATTCATTCCCTTCAGGCCTTTCTGGAAGAGCCTCTGCAAGGTGTGTGGCTGGGGGATCAGGCCCTGCCTGCTCCCTGTGTGTCTGGGTGTGGAATCCTTTGAATCCCTCAGGGCAATCCCCAGGGCCTTGCCCTAAATTATGCTATAGAGTCTCCACCTAGGCTGCAAGAGAAAACTTCCCCATGGAGCCTTGCACAACATTATGAACCACTCCAGTTCCTTTCCCATATGTCCCAAACTCTGGTAGTTTCTCCTTTCCCTGTTC
Source organism: Melospiza melodia melodia (assembly GCF_035770615.1). Lineage (NCBI taxonomy): Eukaryota > Metazoa > Chordata > Aves > Passeriformes > Passerellidae > Melospiza > Melospiza melodia. Next base: position 5,904,814 of record NC_086218.1, on the reverse strand, counting down.
CCTTATTGGCTGTGATATCCCTGGTGGCTGGCTCTGTGTCTCCCCTGTAGGGCAGTGCCCTTTGCCCTGCCCTTTGTGCCACCCCAGTGCCTTTGGAGCATTGGCCACTGACCCCTAATTAACCCTGTGCACACCACATGGCCAGCTCTTTTGTCTCTGATTCCCCTTTGGCGTGCTGGAATAAACCTTTGCTGGAATTTGTCATACAAAAGGCCCTTCTGCCTCTCGTGGCTGAACTGGCCATGGTGAGTGTGGTGTGTGGGCTTGGCTACTCTCCCTGAATGTTCACCCAAGCAGCTTTTCCAAGGAGATGCTTATTGGGAAATAGGCAACAGCACCCACCATCTAAACCACTGTGTTGCTCCATCTGGGTGCCCTGGGAGGCAGAAGGAAGCAGCAGCGCCAATTGCTTGCTCATGCTGTAAGGACAGAACTCCTCTCTGAGGGTTTCCTCTGCAACCCCAGGAAGAGAAGGACATCTCTGTCCTTGTCAGCCCTCTGGGCAATGATCAGACAGAACAGTGCTGAAACCAGGCTGGCAGCACCAGGACTGGTCACTCGCAGGCAGAGGCAGCCCAGCTCCTCCAGCCTGAGCTGGGCAGCACCTGGGAGAGGTGGCACCGTGGCACTGGGCATGGTGCATCACCCCAGGGGTTCCTGCTGCATCCCATCCCCTGCAGAGCCCCTGCTGTCCCTGGTTACCTGAGCAGTGGGGAGGCAGTGCCCAGGCTGGTGCTGCTCTGAGGAGATGCTGCACTCAGCAGGCAGCTCTGGCTCCCCAGCAGTACCATGGGAGGAGGAGCTGCCCAGGGAGTGCATTTGTAAAGCATTTCTTCCCCAGGAAGAGGAGTTTGTCACAGGAGTTTGTACTTGGGATGTGCACACAGGTGTCTGAGCTTCCTCCCTGCCTGAGGTGGGGAATGCTGGGGGTGCTGGGGCAGCTGCTGGGGGAGCTTCCAGGCCTGGTGCTGTGAAACCTCCCCACCAGCTATCAGGAGGAGGTGACACAGAGCATATTAATGACATTTTCCAGTGGCACTTAATTGGGAGGAGCAGTAAAAGCCAGACAGTGAACTAATGCAAAAGGCTGAGTGAAGAAGGGACAGAAAGAAATGAGATTCAAGTTCTGGGCCTCTTCTTCCCATCAGTAATCCATCTCATTCTTACCTGTGTCTGTTACATGTCTTCCTTTTGCATGTGTAAAAATGTTCTGTTTTGAAGTAACAAACAATCTGGAGAGTGGTAGACTTGCCTTTGTAGGAAAGAAGGGAAAGAAAAATGGAGGCAGGCTTTGCTGCTTCCTTGCTCAGCAGCTCTAACCAGAGTCTGGGGTCAGGGTGTGAGCTGAGCCCCCAGACTGGCTCTGGCTCCTCTGCTTTCCTCTGAGCACGCTGGTGTGGGACATCCCATCCACCCAGGCACAGCTGGAGTCAGGCACAGTGTCCCCATGTGCCACCAGCACAGGATGCCCCAGCCTCAGCCAGGTCCCCAGCCCTGGCACTGGTGGCTCTTGGAGCTGGGGACGCAGCTGTGGGGAGCTCTGCTGCTCGCTGGGATTTGTCTCCTGGTGGTTTTTAATCATTATTTTATTAAGGGAGAAGGTGTGATGCCGTCAGAGAACTTATTATGGATGCTCTGGCAGTGTGATTATTTCAGTACTCCAGCACTGCTGGTGTGTTTTGCTGGAACATTCACATATTGATTCCAAATTCCTTTGTTGCCTGTACTAGAAAGAAAGTCCCTTTTCCCTCACTCCCTGCATGGAGAGAAACAAAGAGTAAAGGAAGGCAGATGTTATCTGAGGCTTGCTCACACACAGAGGTAATTTTTGAGAGCTGCAGAGCCACTTACTGACTCATAACTGGGGCTTGTTTTCAAACCCTTGATAGATTTTTGAATTCTCTTACAATGGCAAACAAGGATACTCACTTGGGGACAAGCCAGGAATCTGCCTCAGTGAGCTGGATCACCTTTGTTCTGCTTGCTCCAGCCTTCCCAGGGGACATTCCTGTGCCAAGGGGGCAGGGTGGTGCTGCAGGGGGAGAGTCTCCTGTCCCTCTTGGGCTCCTCTTGATGGGCAGTCAGTGGCTGTCAGCTTTGTCCAAGGGGTGGGGATGGGATGGGATGGGATGGGATGGGATGGGATGGGATGGGATGGGATGGGATGGGATGGGATGGGATGGGATGGGATGGGGATGGGATGGGATGGGATGGGATGGGATGGGATGGGATGGGATGGGATGGGATGGGATGGGATGGGATGGGATGGGATGGGATGGGATGGGATGGGATGGGATGGGATGGGATGGGATGGGATGGGGAAACCACTGCCAGGAGTGCAGTCAGTTACTGCACAACCTTGGTGGGAGGTTTGCAGGTCAGTGTGTGATGTACAACTTGCCAGCCTGTAGCTGTGCAGTGAGTTGGGGCTCAGCCCTGTCCCCATGCTGGAACACAAACCCACCTGTGGAATATGGAATGATGTGCTGGAAAGGAGCCCAGGATGAGACCTTTCTCCTTTAGTGAGGAAACACAACTGGTCATTTGGTTGCTCTAGAAGAAGAGAGATGGGGTTCTTTGGTTATCACTGCGTGCTGCATATTCCACACAGCAGCCCTCTGCTTTTACTAATGTGGTGCACAACGTGCCTGATCCTCCCTCAGTTGTGAGCCTGGTGGAAGCATGTCCTGTTTTCCATTTGTTTATTAATTTATAATCTTGTTTTTAGCCTCTGCAAAGCTTGATATTGGTATAGAGCCTGGGAAAGGTGCACAGAGCAGAGTAACAGATAGTTGTGATTTGGTTACAAGGCAGTAATTTAAGTGGACAGGTTTAGCTGATAACATAAAGCACACGAGAGAAATCGCTTTGGTTTATAAATGTCAGCAGAGCCCCTGTGAGGGAGCTGCTGCCTGGTGCTGCTGCTCCAGCCAATATATTATAAGGAGATATAAAGAGATGTCTGAAAAAATCTGGCTGACCAAGATTAAAAGAATGGGGCTATAAATTAAAGTTTTCCTCGGCGTCTCTTTAGGCATCTTTATGGACAGAGTGCATCCAAATGGAGGACTGCCAGTGCTCAGAGGGACCTCCAGGTGCTTTGGGCTGCAGAGGCAGCACCCAGGGGTGGGGACAGCTTGTGGGAACAGCAGTGTCTGTCAGAGCTGGCATGGGAGACCAAAGCCTGTCCTGGTGCTTCTGCAGCTGATAAAGGGATTAAATCAGGAGCAGGAATAACACCATCCCTGCAGCGTCGCCAAAGGATCAGTGTCTCCTGTTTGGAAAGTAAACGCTGTTGCTCTGCTTTGACATTTATTCCCAATAAAGACCTTGTCATTTGTGCAGTGGCAAGGGTTTCATCCTCTGGGAGTACTTTTCCTGTTGGACACAGTCTTTTTGGCTGTGAGGCAGCTGAGTGACTGAGGAGCAGGTGGGTGGCACGTCCCCAGCAGCGGCACTGGGAGCTCTGCTCACACCCTGGGGCTTTCTCCTGATCCATCATGCCAAGGCAATGCAATAACACCTATTCCAACTGAGAGCAGGTTCAGACTGGATATTAGGGAGGAATTCTTCCCTGTGAGGGTGGGCAGGCCCTGGCACAGGGAGGCCAGAGCAGCTGTGGCTGCCCCTGGATCCCTGGCAGTGCCCAAGGCCAGGCTGGACATTGGGACAGTGGGAGGTGTCCCTGCCATGGCAGGGGGTGGCACTGGATGAGCTTTAAGGTTCCTTTCCACCCAAGCCATTCTGTGAGTCTGTGATCTTATTTTTAATTGATTTTAATTTATTTTAGTTGTGGTTAAAAAAATCCCAAGAGTGGGATATTTTTTAATTGGTAAGGGTTCCAAACCAATTGTGGGAGCAGGAATTTTCTGCTTCCCTCTCCACAGCTGGAACCCTTCTGGCAGGTTTGTGGAGGGGATTTCACAGCTATTTCTGCTCACTGGGTAGTTGATTTAAAGCTGGAAAATTAACGAGAATGGAAACTCTTCTTTCCCTTTATGAGGAGCAAGGGATGAGGTCTGGCAGCTGTAGGATTTGCAGCTCTCAGGGAAAAGGGACTATTCAGTAACACATCTATGCAGTGCCTACCTGTGGATACACATATTTTACTTGTCTGAGGTGTCAAGGAGAAAAAATGTTACAAAATGGCTTAAATGAAAGCGTGGTTTTGTATTTTTAAAATTGAGTTTTATTTCCCAAATGCAACTTAAGGCAAACAATAAGTAAAACATTAATTTCTCTCGGGAAAAAGGTATTAACAGAATGGTTCTGTTTTAGCAGCATGTGAAGCTGTGTAATTGCTTACACATGTATTGCTCCAGTGTGTGCTCCCAGTTGTTGAATAGTATCAAATTATAGGAATCAAAGAGAATCAACTATTTTTAAGGGAAATGTCTAGAAGCTACATACTGAAACATGATTAAAATTCAGTATTTCCAGCTTACTTGTCTAAATCAGCAATTTTAATCACATTATTCAAGCCAACCCACCCTCAAACACACTTTTGACTTCAAAATACCCCAAACTAAAGAAGACAGAAGACCTTCCTTGAGCAGCTGTAACATTTTTATGTGTCAGTGTCAATCTTTTTGTTGAAAACAGAGATGTTTTTCATGGTTTATTTATTAAAGCAGCGCATTTGTCCTGCTGTGCCATGAACCTGGGTCGCTGTGCTGGGTGGGGAGGGGAAATCTCTGGAGCACCAAGAGCTGCTTAAACACATCAGGGCTGTGAGTTTTGCTCTGGGGTTCAGATGCTCCTGGTTAAATCCCATTTACTGTGCAAAGGAGGAGCAGGAAGGGTTTGTGCCTTGGCTGATGCAGCCTCGGGGATTTGGCTGTGCTGGGGGTGCAGCTCATGAGCACCAGGCCTGGTTTTAGTTTTGTTTTCTGCTTGCTGATTAGACAGATGAGTAATGCCATGGTTGACTCTCACAATTAAAAAGAAAATGTTCAGAGAAGTTTTATAGTTATGTTTTACCCCCTTGTATTGTTATCAGGGATCCCTGGGTTTGGGACATTTGGGAGGGTCACTCATTCCTGTGGCAGCACCTGAGCCCCACTCACGGTGTCAGGAAGGGATTTCCACCCCTGGGCAGGGAAGGAGGAGTCGATGGACAGAACTTTGAGGGGGCTAAAGGGTTAAAAGATGAAACCTCCCTGGTGTGGGTGAGCACATGGTGGGGAAATCCTCTGCTCCCAGCGCTTTTCTCTATTCCATCTGCTGTTGTATTTCTGATAAGGTTTTAATAAACCTTTTAAATTTTTTGGGAGTGAGTAGCATTTCTCACATTGAGAACAGAAACAGGAGGGCTGGTCCCCCCAGCCCCCCACCCTTCTGGAGCCTGCTCCTGTGCTTTCCCTTTGGGTGATTCCCTCGATGGGATTCCATCCACCTCCTTCCCCTCCCTGGCAGGCTGCTGTGGCTGGATGCAGCTGGAGCTGTGCTGTGCTCCCTGTCAGGGGCCATTCCCGGCTGTGTGACAGCCCAGAGCTGCCACAGCCACTGCTGGGGCTGTGACCTGGCCTGCCCAGCGCTGGTGGCACGGTCAGGAACGCTTTGGGCTTTTGGGGGAGGCAGCCAGCCGGGCCCTGGCTGTGTCTGCGGAGGAGGGGATCGTCCTCCCGCCTCCCGTTCAGCCCGCGATGGCATTTCATCCTTCAGAGCCTGGCCTGGAAGGGACCTCACAGCTCACCTTGTTCCACCTCCCTGCCGTGGGCAGGGACGTCTCCCACTAGAGCAGGTCAGCATTGGCTGTGTTTTCCTTGCTGGCAGAGCCCTGTCCTGGTGTTGCCCGAACCAGGGACGGGAGATGTGATGTTGCCCTTTTCATGGAGATCCTACAAACTCCTTTCTGACCAGCACTCCACCACCAGCAAGGGGCACACATTGGTGAGGGCACCGAATTCCTGCAGAGCCCGATCTCTCAGCGTGGGAGGATGCTCCCATAGATAGACAGAGATTAAACGTCCTGTGTATCACAAATTTGAGGAGAAGGAGAAGGTTGGGATCTGTCCATGGAAAGCATTCCAAGTGTGGAGGAGGCACATGTAGCCTATCCTCCCCTAAAATGGGGAGATAATCACACCTGTCCTCTCACATATGCAACCAATGCAGCTTCCAGTGGACAGGACTGATGGAGAGAGAGTCTACCAGAAATACAAACCTTGTTTTAATAGGAAATCCTCCAAGATGGATTTTCCTGCATTTTCTAAAAGCATTTATACCTATTGGATGACTACAGGCTTTGAAATGTTTCTGTCTGAATTGTGACAAACATCCCAGTCTTACACAGGAGGGACCAGGTCCTTCGATCAGGGAAATGTCTCTTTGGTCTTGAACAGGGAGGGATCGATTCATTTGTTCCCAAGATCAGAGTTTTTATCTGTGAGTACATGTACTTATTCTACAAAATAATTACCCTTGCCTTCACTTACCTTTGGTAGGAGATGCTCCCTGTCTCCTGCAAGCTGTTACTCTATCCCAGGTATCTTTTTAGGTAAAAGGAAGAGAGAAAGGAAAGGCTGAATAAGAAATCCTCTTCAGAAGGGGGAAGATGAGCAGCTTTGGTCTGTCTGTCCATCTGTGAGCAGCTCTGTGGCTGTTCACCTGCATCCTTGCTGTCCTGGGCAGGCAGAATTCCTGCATTAGGAGAAGAAGAAATGCCATCAAGAGGTAGCAACAAAATATTGCCTCCCCTTGACCCCAGTGCTGGGCTGGCCATTGAGATGTGTTTGGTGAAAACCACTCTGAATTTCCTATCTTTTCTGCATTTAAAACTGAAGCTTAATGTATTCTGTGTATTTTTGTTGGCAGATAGTAGTGATCATAAATTCCTTTTAATACAGTATTTCTACACCAGCACAGCCTTGATGTGCAGCGTACCTGGCTGTACTCTGCGGGATGCTTTGATTTCCCTTTGGCAGCTGCATTTTATTCTGTCTGCCCCAATCAGACACAATTCCCCTTTCTCCATGTAGCCTCCAAATCCACTCCTGGTGTGGAGTTTTAGTGCTCTGCTAGGACCTGGGCTAGAAGGAAAGGAATCAGTGTCTGCTGGGCTCAGGGTTCCACCTCCACTGTGGATCAGAGCCAGCCTGGCAGCGGAGGGACACCTTGGGTGGCTCAGGGTGGCAATTCTGGGAGGGAAAAGCAGCACTTCAGGGGTGCTGCTGCATGGGAGGAGGTCAGTGGTAGATATCCCACTCCTCACTGTGTGGGATGGGGAGGAGCTGCTCCCAAGGAGGAGCACATGTCTCCAGTTCCCAGTTCCTCCGCAAGCTGGAGCAGTGCAGTGCTCTGAAATAACGTGACCTTTGCTTGCAGGTCAGGCTGTTCCTGCAGAAGTCACACGTGCGGCTGAACCTGCAGACAGGATAGAGAAAAGCCAAACTCCCGGACAGAGAATATGGGGAAGATGACACGAGAGAAGAGAGAAGAAGAAAAAGGTACAGATATATTTAAGGCTTTGGGTTGGGTGGGCAGTGGGATTAATGCCTTTTGTTAGAGGCCAGGTTCCCTGGTACACTTAATTCCTGCATCTTCCTGAGACTCCATTGCTGGGTGAGGACCTCACCAGTGCTGAAAGAAGAGGCCTGTCCTTTGTGTTCCATTTGGGATGGCAGTGGAAGTGCCCTGAGTACACTTTCAGAGCACTTCATGGCTTCTCATGCCACGACATCAAAACAGCTTCCACGCAGCCTGTGGAGTTCTGGCAAAGTCTTTGGATTGTCCTTGATTTGCTGTGTTTGGAGTGTGATGGTTCTCTCTGCGCTTTTTAGGCTGAGCTACTTCCAGGAGTCTGTCTTTTGGAATTTATCTGCTGCAATCTAAAAACCTTTCTCCCGTACTGCGGTGATGACATCTTGTACTGCAACATGCAAAATGATTTGAGCTTCTGCTCAAACTAATGTTGCCTTAGCTAGGCTGGCATCATGGTGTAAGGATATCCTAATGGTTGCTGCTTCGGCCATTTGTGCAATGGTAGGTTTTGGGGAAAGTGACATGAGGGATGAGAGAAAGAGGAAAAAGAGACATGCAGGTCATTGGGTTGGATAGCCTGTGGAATTTATGCCATTTATTGGAGTCCAGAATCTCTGGAGCACATAATTCCTGCCTCTTCCTGAGATTTCATTGCTGGGTGAGGAGCTCAGCAGTGCTGAAAGCTGAGGCCTGTCCTTTGTGATCCCTTTGGGATGGCAGTGGAAGTGCCCTGAGTGCACAATCAGAGGCACCTTCATAGCTTCTCATGCCATGACACCAAAACTAAATGTGCAAGGTGGCTTCCTAGAATGACATGTAGTCCTTTGAAATATCTGCAGACAGTGGTCTGGAAATGCTTTCTGAGCCTGCTCCTTGGGATCAGCTGTGAGGGGCTGAGGGCTGGCCTGAGCCCGGTGCTGTGTCCCCCTGGGAGCAGCCGCACAGGCTCACGTGCAGAGCAGGCCCTGCCAGAGGCCCTAGAGATCTCACCTGCCCTGCAGCCATCATTGTCAAGGTGCTGTAAACATCAGCTGGTGCTGACTTTCCCCTTGGACCCCTTTGGTTTAGTCACTATGGGGAATTTCTTTCCTGAAGCCTGTGGGATTTTCCCCTGGCAGCTGTGATGGGGATGCTCGGGGAGTGTGGGGCTTTGGGGGCAGCTGCCCGGGCAGGGGATGAGCTCGGGGCCCTGTTGGGCCCATGGCCCCCAGCAGCAGCTGCAGCAGCAGCAGCAGCAGAAGCAGCAGCCCCAGGGGCCAAAGCCCCATGCTCCCTGCCCAGCACAGGCTGCCCTGTCCCTGCAGCTGTCACCCGAGTGGGGCCCAGGGGCCAGTGGCTGCTGGCAGTAGCAGGAATGCGGGCAGGGTGAGGATGCCCTGGCTTGGCTTTTGTCTCTGGAACAATGTGGGCTCAGGGCAGTGCAGAGCACGCTGGGAAGCAGAACCCAGGGCCTTTGGAGGCACCAAGGCTTAAAGATCGGTCCCTGCAGCAGCCCAGATGCAGGTGGCCCAGTTGCCAATGCTGTGGTGGCCTTGAGAGCGTGCAGGTGGATTTTGCAGGGCTGTGGCCTGCTGGCGGCTCTGGGCCCAGGAGTGCCTGTGGCTGCAGCAGGAAGGGTGGCTGAAGGTTTGCTGCCTGTGTTGGTGGCATGGCTGCAGGGGCCAGTGCTGTGAGAGCCCCTTGTGTGAGAGCTGGTGAGAGCTGAGCTCTTGGTGACAGCGCTGTGCCCCAGGCCAGGAAGAGCAGCAGTGCCCAGTGCCAGGAGTGGTGTCAGTGGGAGCCCCTGTGCACAGGGACCCCCAGCCCTGGGGTGCCCATGCCAACACCCCCAGGGACCTCCAGCCCTGGGAACGCGGAACACGTGGAACCCACAAGTGTGCAAAGGCTGCCTGTGCCCAAAGGAATGGCCAAGTGAAGTCAGGCTTTAAAAAGAAACAGTATTTATTTGCCGAAGATCGGCAAATCTCAGATGTACAGAAGAAGTTTCGTTGTGACAATCGTTATTACAACAACAGGAATTATGTACAGAACATATTTACATGGGATCTGATGGGCTAACAATCTTCGAAACCTATTTACAAAGAACTTCCAACGCAGTCAACATATTTACAAGCAACTTCTGAATTCTCAAACGTATTTACAAAGGCATCGGAGCAGTGCCATCATGTGCATGAGTCCTGGGAGAAAGGAAGCAACAGAGCTGGACTCAGCTGCCTGCACTGGGCCCAGCAGGGCTGGGAGCTGGGCCCCAGGGACTGGGCCAGGGCTGGCAGGGGTGGCCCCAGGCAAGCACAGGGCAGGCCGAGGCTGGTACTTGTGGCAGCACAATCCAGGCCCCCTGCAGGCACCGTGTCCCTGTGTGGGGCCATCAGCCCAGCCCCAGCCTGGTGTCAGGGGTCACAGTGTGTTTGTGGGTAGGGCGTGGGAAGCATCTGCCTGTCTTACCTGTGGGGCTCCATCTTCATCCAAGGACCATGGGCTCCTCATTCTCCTCGTCAACTTCCATGTCCTTGTTGTCATCCTCCTCATCTACTTCCATCTCCTCGATCGTGTCCTCCTCGTCTACTTCCATGTCCTCAACAGTGGAGGACATGGAAGTAGAGGAGGTGTCCACCTCCATCATTTCTACCTCATCCAGCCCCTGGTCCACATCCATCGCCTCCACAGTGTCTCTGGCAGCCTGCAAGGGGCAGCACAATCTCTCAGTGGGCTTCCCGTCCCACACCATCCATTCCCACATGGCTGCAGCCTGCCCAAGCCGGGTGCCCCCTGCCTGGCATGGCACTGTACCTCCATGGGCACAGCAGAGCACATTGTGCTGGGATCGGCGCTCCAGAGCCGGCGGCAGGGAAAGCCCAGGCAGCAGCAGCAGCTCTGTGCTGAGGGTCAGAGTGCAGGGTGAGCAGCAACTGACCCTTGGCAGCCGGTGAAGTATCTGCTGTGCTCGTTTCCAGGTCCTGGACGTTCCACCTGGAACCCTCTGGGATCTGTGATGTCACTGAAGCTTCAGGGGTGCTGTGCAGTGGGAGATGGGCATGGCAGAATGATCAAATCCTTGAATGGTTTGGTTTGGAAGGGACCCTTAAGATGATCTGGTTCCAAGCTGAGCAAGCTCCCAGCAGAGTAGGTTGCTGCGGCCCCTCTCCCACCTGGCCTTGGATGTTGCTGGGGATGGGGCATCCACAGCCTCTCTGCACTCATCCCTGTGTCAGGGACAAGCACCCTGAGAGTGAAGAACTTCTTCCCATCATCAAATGTGTTCTACCTCTTACAGTTTGATCACATTCCTCTGTGTCCTGTCACTACAGTTCCTGACCATAAGTCCTCTCCCACTTCCCTGTGGGTCAGGCTCTTCCTGCAGGGTCACACGTGTAGTTGAACCTGCAGAGAGGAGAGAGAGAAGCCAAGTACCCAGTCAGATAAAGTGGGGAAAATGGCATGAGGACTGAGAGAAGAACGATAAAGAAGAAACATACAAGGCTTTGCGTTGAGTGTGCTGTGGGATTAATGCCATTTATTAGAGGCCAGGTTCCCTTGTGCACTCAGTTCCTGTGTTCCAGCCTGCCCACAGCCAGCCGCTTTGAGCGACCTGCACTCCCAGAGCTGGGAGCTTGCTTGCTTAAGCTGCTAGTGAACGAGGTGAGAGAGGGATCTTTGTGTGGAACTGCAAACACTTCAGTGGATTACACTGAAGAGGGTCCAGGAAGGGAGACAAAATGGGGCTGCGCACACAGCGGGAAAATGGGGGGGCGAAATCGGGGTAGCATTGCAGTAAGCCAGGTCCAAAATGGTATAAGAGAGGGGAGAACATTGTCAAGTGAGTACATATAAGAAAAATATAGCAGTTGAACTGGGTGATACCAACAAAACGGGCTGCATCACCATGAGGCAGCAAATGCCCATGGGCGTCATTGTTGCATTCAGAATGATGTCTCTCTTTTACCTTGGTCACTTTACCCAGAGGTATTACAGCTCCAATGGCTGGCCCCTCAGCCCCCAGAACTTCCCCTTTTTGTTGTCTATAAAAAAGGCTTCAGCCATAGTGTTTCGCAGGCATTTAGCATAATGGATAAAATAACCAACACAATGAATACACTAAACAAAGTCTTAACTAAACATGAAAGTCAGCCTTTTATCCCCCAGTGTTTGAAAAGTCCAGTGAACCAGTCGTAGTTGCCTTCCATCTGGATCTTGTTTCCTTGATCTTTTAGCAGCTGGATGCCCTGATATACTGACTCCCTATGTGACAGCAGGTTGAAAAAACACATGTCTTTAAGTTCCTGACATCCACGGCCATGGCCATGAAATTGTGGCTTGTCTGTGGAAGCGTCCTTGATTTGCAGTGTTTGGGGTGTGATGGTTCTCTCTGTGCTCTTTAGCCCGAGGTACTTCCAGGGGGCTGTCGCATGAACTTTATCTGCTGCAATCTCAAAACCTTTCTGCTGTACCACAGTTACGACATCTTGTACTGCAGCGTCCAAAATGATTTGACCTTCTGCACAAATGACTGTATCGTCCATGTAATGAAAAATGATAGCATTAGGATGTTTTTTCCGTCTGGGCGAGAGAATTTGGGCTCAAAGCCATTGACAAATAGTTGAGCTACCCTTCTTGATTTGAGGCAATGCAGTCCACTGGAACCTCTGTAAAGGTGTTTGCCGGTTTAGGGGCGGAAAAGCCCCTAAAAACCAGGGGGGTGTCATTTGGATGCATGTGGGCATCAAAAAAGTAGTTATTAAGATCTATAACAACCCTCTGCCAATAACTGTGCAATAAAATTACAGTTGGACTAAACCTCCCTGAACTAGCCTTCCTTCACATCTCAAGCCACGCAATCTTCAAAGCAATGCTCTTCCTATGCTCAGGCTCCATCAATCACAGCCTAAATGTCGAACAAGATATCCAAAAAATAGGAGGACTCCAAAAGATGCTACCCACAACTACGGCATGGTGCACCATCGGCAATCTCGAGGTAACATGGAGGCTGAGCGCAGGCTGGACTGGAGGGAACCCCCTGTCCTTGATGACCTCATTGATTTTCCTGAGGTCCTGCAGGAGCCGCCTCTTGTCCTTGCCAGGCTTTCATATGATAATGAAAGGTGCATTGCAGGGGCTAGTAGAGGGTACAATGTGGCCAACAGACAGCTGCTCCTGCATGAGGGACTGCAGGGCCTTTAACTTTCTGCCTGGGAGGGGCCACTGATCCACCCATATGGGGTCGTTGGTCTTCCAGGTTGACTGAAGGGTGGCACGCTGCTCAGTGGCCCCCTCTAGAAATCCTAAGGTGTTGATAGGATCTCTGGCCCTGTCCCCCTTTGGGAAAAGAGGTCTTTTCCTCAAATTTTTATTGGTGCCTGGGTGACAAAATATCTTACTGTAGCAACTGTGCCCTCAGGACCTTCCATGCAGATGTTACTGTGACTCCAGAAGCTGGTAGTGGCTCCCCTGGTCGCTAATAATTACCCCAGCAGCTGGAACCAGGGGCCATTCTTTTAGTCAATCAGAGCAGGAAATTATGGTGGCATCAGCTCTTGTATCTAATAGTCCTGAAATACATTGCTATCTCCCTTTTCCTGAGAAAGCACACTTTAGAATGGGTCTATTTCTGCCTGTTGTCTGTGCCCACATCACCATTGGATCAGCTGGTGTGGTGATCATGTCCAGTAGGAGGTAGGCACTGGCTATAACTGTTCCTTTTGCAATGAAAAGGGGAGAGTCTAAGCATAGAGCCTGGACAGTTATCTTCTGCAAAGATGTCAAGGCGAGTACCTCAGGTAGTAGAGTGAGTGTCTCCATCCCTACCCTGGTGTTGGTTAAAATCAAAATGTCTCTGGCCTGTTCTTCAGGCCCGTATTTGCTGTAGGAATATGGTGAACATAAATATCGTGGATTGGAATAGAAAAGGCCCCTACTAGCTGCCTTTAGGTTTCAGGGCAGAGCTGTCTTCTGTCGAGTTTTCTGCAGCAATCGAGCTGTCCCGCTGGATCTGAGAAGGTCGCTGTGCTGGTTCTCCATGGTGTTGGGGAGAGTAGGGCGGAACGGCCAAGCATTTTGTATCATCGTGTGGGGCCTTTCTGTGTCTGTGTGGGGTTTCCCGCAGGCCTCCGGTTTTGTTGGTGTTGGAAAGCGTGTGGACGAGGGGGGCAGTGAGGACAGTGGCTGTGACACATAGAAGGTCCCCGGTAATAGTCTGTATTTTTACAATGGTGTTGAAAATGCCCCATCTCCCTACACTTAAAGCCCGGTCCTTTTTCATGCGTATGTAAGGGAATAACTTGGGAGGCTACTAGCACCTTTACTACACCCTGACTGGTAGCCTTAGCTTGGCTGGCGTGACAGTGTAGGGATGTCCTAAGTGTGCAGGCCTCAACCATTTGTGCAATGGTAGGCTTTGGGTTAAGGTGTAGCGAAGGAAAAATGTCTTTACAGGTGTTGTTAGCATTTGTTTCAGCAAGTTTAGGAGGCAGTATCTTCCTGGCTTTTGGATGTTCACCTTGCTTCTCTATTGCTTGTTTAAAGTGGTCAATAAATTTTAGAAGGCATTCCACAGGTCCCTGGAGAATGTCTGTGAAATCTAGAGTAGGTGTTTCTCCATTGGGTGTCTGCATGAGACCTGTCTTTGCAGCACTTTTATCTCTTCTAACCGAGCTCAGGGAAGGTCTATTGAATGAGATTTATTGAAGTCTTCCTCCCTAGATGGACTAGTGTTAGCTGTGCCTGCCTGTCTTCTCTAGCATAGTCTTTTAATAGCTGTTATATTAGTTTTTCCCCCATTCTTTCCCACAGAATAATTTCAGTGGGAGAAAGTAGGATGTGCATAAAATGGAGCAGATCGTGAGGTACCATAACATGTAGTGAAGGTGGCATTTAACAAATTATTAAAATATGGTGACCCCTGCCCATGGTGTTTGGCTGCTTTATAAAGATCTTTCATCTTCCGTGTGTGAAAGTTTCCCATCGAGGGTTAGCCCCCTTCTGGTACTGCACCGGTGCTGCTTGTATTTTAGCTACCAATTCCCAATCCCCCTCTTCTGCCGCCAGCTTCCGCATCCTTATCCAAGAATCCTCAGGCTCATGCTGAAGGTGGGATGAACCTTCCCTCTCCTCTCCAGAAGACAGAACTTGTTCTTTGGCAGAGGAGCGGGGCCTTGGGGTGCCTGGCCAGGCCCGGTGTTGTGGGCCTTTGGTAGCTAAGATGGCAGCCTTCCGGTTACCGCCGCTCACACTTCCGGCTCTGACAGTGTGGGATCCGCAAGGGGCTGAATTGGAGGGGCTAGGGCAGTGGGAGTAGGCAAGGAAGTGCTGGATCCCAATGCAGGGGTGGTACCTGACCCAGAGCTGGGACCGAAATAGGGGGAGGACCCGATGAGAGAGCTGGGGGTGGGAGGGAGTTTTACATTGACGACCCCCTCCAGAGGAGGGACTCCATTTTGTGAGCTATCTGAGGGGGATCCAGTGAGGAGAGGTACTGGAGAATGGGTGAGGGTAGCATCCAGGCCTGTGTGATCACTACAGACGTGGCTAGCAGGTAGAGAAGGAGGGGAGATGGCAGACAGAAGGTGGCTTGTCTGTGCTTTACAGCAGTTCCTGTCTCTCATCCTAATGGTGTCTGTGGGTTCAGGAATGCTGGGGGCAGAACTCCAACTCTGGGTTGAATATTAGAATTTTAAACCCTTGAGAAAACTCCATAAATCATATGAAAAATTGGGTAAAATTTTGCGACTCTTATCACTCTCTGAGTTTGCAAAAGATAGAGTCTTTCCCTAACTCAGTCTCAAAATGCTGCATGACAAACTGAATCAACAGACATGTCTGGGAGCTCCTTAAAAAGCCAATGAACAAATGACTTTCAACTTCCCTTAGTAAAAGTCTTCCACTCTGAAAGGAGAGACTACCTAACTGGAAGTTATATATCCCTCTAAGGATTGGATAATTTGTTACCCAGAGCTGCCCCTGATGTAAAGGGTGGCCCACCCACAGGACTAAAATATCACCCAAGGATCCTGCACTGCAGGTGGCTGTCCCCCCATTCACTGCTCTGGTTGCTCTGGATGCAGGTGTTTCAAAATGTCCCTGGGCTTCACCAGCTGAGCCGGCCCTGTTGCTGCTGCATGGTGCCAACGCTGCCTTCAGCAAGCCCATATAAAACTCAGGTCCCAATCCAGGGTGCTAGCTGAGCCGAGGCGTCTTCTGTCCCGTGACAGTGGAAGAGCCGCATTGTCACTGGAGTGGCTCTCAGGAATTCTCAAAGAAGGTCCCTGTTTGGGCAGCCCTTGTGACATGCCCACAGCCAGACACTGTGAGAGACCTGCACTCCCAGAGGTAGGAGCAGACTTGCTGGAATGCATGATGGATGAGGCAAGAGAGGGATCTATGTGTGGAACTGCAAATACTGTGGATTGCGCTGGAGAGGGTCCAGGGAGGGAGACAAAGGGGGGGTGGGCACACAAGGATTTCCATGGGGGAAAAAAGGACCTTGTATGCAGTAATTCAAGACTAACAGGTGTTAAGAGAGGGGAGAACATCCTAGAGGAGTATATATAAGGAAAGGAGGAAGTTCATGATACCAAGAAAATGTGCTGACTCTGCATGATCCCACAAAAGACAATGAGCAAGATCATTGTATTCAGAGGGGTTATTCACCTTGCTTTAATTCCATATCATTGTCATCAGGTATTATTATTCCAGTGGTAGGCCCCACGGCCTGCAAAACATTGCCTCTCCCTCAGACTTCATTGCTGGGTGAGGAGCTCAGCAGTGCTGAAAGCTGAGGCCTGTCCTTTGTGATCCCTTTGGGATGGCAATGGAAGTGCCCTGAGTGCACAATCAGAGGCACCTTCATGGCTTCTCATGCAACAACACCAAAAATAAATCGTCAGTTTGGGTTTTTGAATGCCATTTTGTGCTTTGAAATATCTGCAGGAAGTGGTCGGAAACTGCTTTGTGAGCCTGCTCCTTGGGATCAGCTGTGAGGGGAAGAGGGCTGGCCTGAGCCCAGTGCTGTGTCCCTCTGGGAGCAGCCGCACAGGCTCACGTGCAGAGCAGGCCCTGCCAGAGGCGCTGGAGGTCTCACCTGCCCTGCAGCCACCATTGTCAAGGTGCTGTAAACATCAGCTGGTGCTGACTTTCCCCTTGGACCCTTTGGTTTAGTCACTATGGGGAATTTCTTTCCTGAAGCCCGTGGAATTTCCCCCTGGCAGCTGTGATGGGGATGCTCAGAGAGTGTGGGGATTTGGGGGCAGCTGCCTGGGCAGGGGCTGAGCTCGGGGCCCTGTTGGTCCCATGGCCCCCAGCAGCAGCTGCAGCAGCAGCAGCAGCAGAAGCAGCAGCCCCAGGGGCCAAAGCCCCGTGCTCCCTGCCCAGCACAGGCTGCCCTGTCCCTGCAGCTGTCACCCGAGTGGGGCCCAGGGGCCAGTGGCTGCTGGCAGTAGCAGGAATGCGGGCAGGGTGAGGATGCCCTGGCTTGGCTTTTGTCTCTGGAACAATGTGGGCTCAGGGCAGTGCAGAGCACGCTGGGAAGCAGAACCCAGGGCCTTTGGAGGCACCAAGGCTTAAAGATCGGTCCCTGCAGCAGCCCAGATGCAGGTGGCCCAGTTGCCAATGCTGTGGTGGCCTTGAGAGCGTGCAGGTGGATTTTGCAGGGCTGTGGCCTGCTGGCGGCTCTGGGCCCAGGAGTGCCTGTGGCTGCAGCAGGAAGGGTGGCTGAAGGTTTGCTGCCTGTGTTGGTGGCATGGCTGCAGGGGCCAGTGCTGTGAGAGCCCCTTGTGTGAGAGCTGGTGAGAGCTGAGCTCTTGGTGACAGCGCTGTGCCCCAGGCCAGGAAGAGCAGCAGTGCCCAGTGCCAGGAGTGGTGTCAGTGGGAGCCCCTGTGCACAGGGACCCCCAGCCCTGGGGTGCCCATGCCAACACCCCCAGGGACCTCCATCCCTGGCAACGTGGAACAAGTGGAACCCACAAGTGGGCAAAAGCTGCCTGTGCCCAAAGGAATGGCCAAGTGAAGTCAGGCTTTAAAAAGAAACAGTATTTATTTGCCGAAGATCGGCAAATCTCAGATGTACAGAAGAAGTTTCGTTGTGACAATCATTATTACAACAACAGGAATAATATACAGAACATATTTACATGGGATCTGATGGGCTAACAATCTTCAAAACATATTTACAAAGAACTTCCAACGCAGTCAACATATTTACAAGCAACTTCTGAATTCTCAAACGTATTTACAAAGGCATCGGAGCAGTGCCATCATGTGCATGAGTCCTGGAAGAAAGGAAGCAGCAGAGCTGGACTCAGCTGCCTGCACTGGGCCCAGCAGGGCTGGCAGCTGGGCCCCAGGGGCTGGGCCAGGGCTGGCAGGGCTGACGTGGCCCCAGGCAAGCACAGGGCAGGCCGAGGCTGGTGCTTGTGGCAGCACAATCCAGGCCCCCTGCGGGCACCGTGTCCCTGAGCGGGGCCATCCAGCCCAGCCCCAGCCTGGCGTCAGGGGACCCAGTGTGTGTGCGGCAGGGTGTGGGAAGCATCTGCCTGTCTTACCTGTGGGGCTCCATCTTCCGCCAAGGACCATGGGCTCCTCCTCATTCTCCTCGTCCACTTCCATGTCCTCGTTGTCATCCTCCTCATCTACTTCCATCTCCTCGATCTTGTTCTCCTCGTCTACTTCCATGTCCTCAACAGTGGAGGACATGGAAGTAGAGGAGGAGTCCACCTCCATCATTTCTACCTCATCCAGCCCCTGGTCCACATCCATCGCCTCCACAGTGTCTCTGGCAGCCTGCAAGGGGCAGCACAATCTCCCAGTGGGCTTCCTGTCTCACACCATCCATTCCCACATGGCTGCAGCCTGCCCAAGCCGGGTGCCCCCTGCCTGGCATGGCACTGTACCTCCATGGGCACAGCAGAGCACATTGTGCTGGGATCAGCGCTCCAGATCAGGCGGCAGGAAAGCCCAGGCAGCAGCAGCAGGTCAGCGCTTAGGGTCAGGGCGCAGAGCGAGCGGCAACTGACCCTTGGCAGCCGGTGAAGTGTCTGCTGTGCTCGTTTCCAGGTCCTGGACGTTCCAACTGGAACCCTCTGGGAGCTGTGATGTCGCTGAAGTTTCAGGGCCGCTGCGCAGTGGGAGGTGGGGATGGCAGAATGATCAAATCCTTGAATGGTTTGGCATAGAAGGGACCCTTAAGATGATCTGGTTCCAAGCTGAGCAAGCTCCCAGCAGAGTAGGTTGCTGCGGCCCCTGTCCCACCTGGCCTTGGATGTTGCTGGGGATGGGGCATCCACAGCATCTGTGCACTGGTCCCTGTGTCAGGGACAAGCACCCTGAGAATAAAGAACTTCTTCCCATTGTCTAATCCCTTCTGCCTCTTGCGGAAGTTTGATCCCATTTTTCCTTGTCCTGTCTCTAAATTTCCTGACAAAATGTGCTCCTCCACTTCTCTGTGGGTCAGGCTGTTCCTGCAGGGTCATACGTGTGGCTGGACCTGCAGACAGGAGAGAGAGAAGCCAAATTCCCAGTCAGAAAAAATGGGGAAATTGGCATGAGGACTGAGAGGATAAGGAAAAAGTAGAAACATGCATGTCTTTTCTTTGGTGGGTTGCGGGATTCGTGCCTTTTATTAGAGGCCAGGTTCTCTGTTGCACTCAGTCCCTGCATTGCAGCCTGCCCACAGCAACCTCTGTGTGTGACCTGCACACGCAGAGCTGGGAGCACGCTTGCTTAAACTGCTGGTGAACGAGGCGAGTGAGGGATCTTTGTGTGGAACTGCAAACACATCAATGGATTGCCCTGAAGAGGGTCCAGAACGGAGACAAAATGGGGCTTGGCACTCAGAGGGAAAATTGGGGGGAAAAGCTGGGGAGCAGTGGAAAGAGCCAGGACTGAAACGGTACAGGAGAGGCGAGGAGATTCTAGGGGAAATACATATAAGGAAAATACAGCAGTTGAACCGGGTGATACCAATAAAACACCATGAGCCTGCAAATGCCCATGGGTGACACCATTGCATTCAGAGCGGTGTCTCTCTTTTACTTTGGTCACTTTGCCCTGAGGTATTACAGTTCCAGTGGTTGGCCCCTGGGCCCTCACATCTCCTCCTTTTTGTTATCTATAAGAAAGGCTTCTGCTATCGAGTTTTGCAGGCATTTAGCAAAAAAGGACAAAACAACCAACACAATGAATACAAAAACAAAGCCCACACTACAGTCTTAACTAAAGATGCAAGCCAGCCTTGCAAACCCCTGTGTTTGGAAAGTCTAGGGAACCAGTCGTTGTTGCCTTCTATCTGGATCTTGTTTCCTTGATCTTTTAGCAGCTGGATGCCCTGGTACTCTGACTCCCTATGTGACAGCAGGTTGAAAAAACACATGCTTTCAAATGCCTGACAGGCATGGCCATGGACAGGAATTTGTGGCTTGTCTGTGGTGGCACCCAGCTGAAGGCATGTGGCTCAGTGAGGAGCATTCAGATTTCTGCTGCAGCAGCAACCAATGGCAGCATCCTCTGACTTTGGTAATTTAGTATCTGGAGGCTTGGGTGTCCTTAAAGTAAACAGATGAAGAGATTAGAAGGTGGAACTTAAGTTGTGGTCCCACTAAACTTTCTCTACTGTAAGGCAAGGGTGTGAACACAGCTTATTAGAAGAACCATATATCAATGCTAAAATATAATTTTTACAAATGTTAAGTCATATATCCTGGTTAATGATGTCTGAGTGTCCTGGTTTAGGACAAATTAGGGGAAATCTCCAAAAGGGAGCCCCCCAAACAAAACAAACCTCCAACCACCCCTCCCCCAACACTGGGTTCGGGAAGGAATTTCTCAGAGGAGCAAAGTGGAAAACAAAACCTATTTATTTACAAGTAACAAAAGAACACTCCCCAACACAAGAAAAGGAAAGAAACAGACTGTGTGTGGTGAGGGCGCCAGGCTTCTCTTGCAAGCTCCAGGTGTCCTGGACGTCTCAGGTCAGGTCTGGAGCCAGTCCAGTATCTTCAGGGGAGGGTAAGAAAGAGGGAACAAAAGAAAAGAAAAAAACAGCGCAAAAAGCAAAAAGCAAGCAAGCAAAGCGGCTAGCCAAGCCAAGCAGCAAAAAGCTCAAAGGCAAAAAGACCTGGTCAAACACTCCCCCCCTCTCTTCCCCGCCCCGCCGCAGCAAGACGGCCGGGGAGGGGGGGAAGAGAGAAAAGGCACAGCTGCCAGACACAACACACGATATTGGGATAAAGGCTGTCAACCCACGACACTCCACCCCTTATCCCATATCGTGAATATACAATAAAAACTTTCATTTCACTTACTCACACCTTTGACACTTATGCATTCCTCTCATCTTACTTGCTCAGACCTTTGACACTTACTGTTTCCTTCTGTCTCACATTCAACAAACAATGACATTCATATATGAGTCTCATCCCACAATCAGGTCTCCCTGAGGTACACACCGTGTTGTTCCATCTTTCTGCATTATCTACCATGTATAACCTGGTCCTTGAGCAAAGACAATCCCACGGATGGGTTTGTCTGTACTCGAGGCAGGGTTGATCCATACTGTCTTTCCCAACAAACCTCTGACATGGGCCACTGGGGCTTTATCCCCATCTACTATATTAAGGAGCTCAGACTGAGCAGGACCCGCTCGGTTGGTGGAACCTCGAGTGTTAACTAACCAGGTAGCCTTTGCCAAATGCTGCTCCCAGGTTTTTAAAGACCCCCCACCCAATGCTTTTAAGGTGGTTTTTAACAATCCATTATACCTTTCCACTTTCCCTGCAGCTGGTGCATGATAGGGAATATGGTATATCCACTCAATGGCATGTTCCCTAGCCCAAGTATTAATAAGATTGTTTTTAAAATGAGTCCCATTATCCGACTCAATTCTCTCGGGAGTACCGTGCCTCCAAAGGACCTGCTTTTCAAGGCTCAAGATAGTGTTACGGGCTGTGGCATGAGACACAGGATAGGTTTCCAACCATCCCGTGGTGGCTTCTACCATGGTTAGTACATAGTGCTTGCCCTGGCGGGTTTGAGGCAGTGTGATGTAATCAATCTGCCAGGCCTCCCCGTATTTGTACTTAGACCACCGCCCCCCATACCAGAGGGGCTTCACCTGCTTGGCCTGCTTAATGGCAGCGCACGTCTCACAGTCACGAATAACCTGAGTGATACTGTCCATGGTTAGATCCACCCCTTGGTCTCGTGCCCACTTATAGGTGGCATCTCTACCCTGGTGGCCTGAGGCATCATGGGCCCATCGTGCTAAGAATAACTCTCCCTTATGCTCCCAGTCGAGATCTATCTTCAACTCCCCTATCTTTGCAGCCTGATGTACTTGCTGGTTGTTTTGCTGCTCTTCATTAGCTCTACTTCTGGGGACATGGGCATCTACATGGCGAACCTTCACAGGTAACTTCTCTAACTGAGTAGCGATATCTTTCCACTCTTCCGCAGCCCAAATTGGTTTTCCTCTTCGCTGCCAGTTCGCCTCTTTCCATCTCTTCAGCCATCCCCATAGAGTGTTGGCTACAATCCAAGAATCGGTATACAAATAGAGCCTTGGCCACTTCTCTCTCTCTGCAATACCTAGGGCCAGTTGAATAGCTTTGATTTCAGCAAATTGACTGGATTCGCCTTCTCCTTCAGTAGCCTCTGCAACCCGTCGAGTGGGACTCCATACAGCTGCTTTCCACCTCCGTTTCATCCCTATGACGCGACAAGAACCATCGGTGAATAGAGCGTAATGCGTTTCTTCTGCTGGTAACTGATTGTATGGCGGAGCTTCCTCAACCCGGGTCACTGGCTCTTGTTCCTCATCTGCGGCACTAAAGCTTTCACCTTCGGGCCAATTTGTAATTATTTCCAGGATCCCAGGGCGATTTAACTTCCCAATTCGAGCGCGCTGCGTAATGAGGGCAATCCACTTACTTCAAGTAGCATTGGTGGCATGGCTGGTAGAGGGAACCTTTCCTCTGAACATCCATCCCAGCACCGGTAGTCGGGGTGCCAGAAAAAGTTGTGCCTCTGTACCAATCACCTCCGAGGCGGCTTGGACTCCTTCATAGGCGGCCAAGATTTCTTTTTCTGTTGGGGTATAGTTATCTTCAGACCCCCTGTAGCTCTGACTCCAAAATCCCAATGGCCGGCCTCGGGTCTCGCCAGGCACCTTCTGCCAAAGGCTCCAGGACAGACCATGGCTCCCGGCTGCAGAGTAGAGCACATTCTTCACATCTGGTCCCGTCCTGACTGGACCAAGGGCTACAGCATGAGCGATCTCCTGCTTGATCTGGATGAAAGCTTGCTGCTGCTCAGGGCCCCAATGGAAGTTGTTCTTCTTGCGGGTAACCAGATAAAGGGGTCTCACAATCTGACTATACTCAGGGATGTGCATCCTCCAGAAACCTATAGCACCTAAGAAAGCTTGTGTTTCCTTCTTATCAGTTGGTGGGGACATAGCAGTGATTTTGTTAATAACATCCGCAGGAATCTGACGCCGTCCATCTTGTCACTTCACCCCCAAAAACTGAATTTCTCGGGCAGGTCCCTTGACTTTGCTCTTCTTAATGGCAAATCCGGCTTCCAAGAGAATATGAATTATCTTCTCTCCTTTCTCGAACACTTCTATTGCCGTGTTCCCCCAAATAATGATATCATCAATATATTGTAAATGTTCTGGAGCCTCACCCTTTTCTAGTGCAGCCTGGATCAGTCCATGACAGATGGTAGGACTGTGTTTCCACCCCTGGGGCAGTCGGTTCCAGGTATACTGCACTCCCCTCCATGTAAAAGCAAACTGGGGCCTGCATTCTGCTGCCAGAGGGATGGAGAAAAACGCGTTAGCAATATCGATGGTCGCGTACCACTTTGCTGCCTTGGACTCCAGCTCGTACTGCAGTTCCAGTATGTCCAGTACAGCCGCACTCAGTGGTGGAGTCACTTCATTCAAGGCACGATAGTCCACAGTCAGTCTCCATTCTCCGTCAGATTTTTGCACAGGCCAGATAGGGCTGTTGAAGGGTGAGTGGGTTTTACTGACCACCCCTTGGCTCTCCAGCTCTCGGATCATTTTGTGGATGGGGATCACGGCATCTCAATTCGTCCAGTACTGCCTGCGGTGCACTGTTGAGGTGGCAATTGGCACTCGTTGTTCCTCTACCTTCAAGAGTCCTACTGCAGATGGGTTCTCTGATAGTCCAGACAAGGTATTCAATTGTTTAATACCCTCTATCTCCACTGCAGCTATTCCAAAAGCCCACCTGAATCCCTTAGGATCTTTGTAATAGCCATTCCGGAGGAAGTCTATGCCCAAAATACACGGAGCCTCTGGACCAGTCACAATCGGATGTTCCTGCCACTCCTTCCCAGTCAAGCTCACCTCAGCTTCCAACAAAGTCAACTGTTGTGATCCCCCCGTCACTCCAGCAATGGAAACAGGTTCTGTCCCCACGTGTTCCGATGGCATTAAGGTACACTGTGATCCAGTGTCAACCAATGCTTCATAGTCTTGTGGCTCTGATGTGCCAGGCCATCTGATCCACACCTTCCAGAAAACCCGGTTCTCCCGTGCCTCTTCCTGGCTGGAGGCAGGGCCCCTCTAAGCCAGATTGTCCCTCTTTCCTTGGGCATATGCCTTAGAAGTTCCTTCAAGGGGATCGGACATGTCATCGTCATCAGCATACTTAACATCTCGGCTACGAGCGACCGGAGCTGCTATCGTTTTGGTGATACTTTCTCTTTTCTTCAAATCACGCACCCGTTGTGCCAAAGCAGCGGTGGGTTTTCTGTCCCATCTCCTCATGTCTTCTCCAGACTCACGCAGAAAAGTCCATAACTCAGCCCGTGGGATGTACCTTCTCTCACCATCAAAGGAGCGCCAGCGTTGGACACCAGGGCCTCTAATTTGTACAGCTGAGATTTGAATAAGGTCCTCCTTAATCTCTTCCCGGAGTTTCTTATGATTCTCCTCTATTTTGTCCTCTAGTTTCTGCAGTCGGGTTTCCACTGCTGCAATTCTGGCATGAGTTGGGCCATGCACAGCATCTGCATACGCTCAAAGCTTCTTTGCCATATCGAGCACAGTCTCATATGTATCATCCCGCTTCATTATTGCTAGGGCAGAAGTGTATTCAGGTGGCCCAAGTCGCACAAGTTTCCTCCACATTACAGGTGTGCATGGTACCAGGTCCGGATTCCTAGTTGTTGTATCATCTGAGAAAATGAGCTCTGCCACCGCCATCTCTCTCAGGCGTTGGATCCCCTGTTCTATGGTCTTCCACCGTGTCTGCTGCATATAGAGATCATCCGTACACAGGTATCGTTCTGCTATGCTTCTTAAGACCCGTTCCCAGAGGCTGTGAGGGTTAGCCCCCCTCATCATACCTTGATCGATGACAGGATCATGTGACAGGGATCCCAAATGCCTCGCTTCAGTACCATCCAAAATCGTAACCTCCCCTGCAGCATCCCAAAGGCGGACTAACCAACTAATTATAGATTCGTCAGGTTGTCGTCTGTAATCCTTTCTTAGGCCTCTGAGGTCCTTCAGAGAAAAGGAGTCAATATTAGCTCCAGATTCTGTGCCCCTTGATGTGGCCTCTGATTTTGGTGAGGGTCCTTCTCCTGCATCATCATCATCATCCTCCACCTTTCGATTGGTCTTGCCTTTACACTTTCCACCTCTTGTATTAGCTGCAACAGCCATGGTTTGGGGCCTATTGTCTGATTCAGCTGCTAGCCTGGAGCCTGGGATGTTAGCTGCAGCCTGGGTCACTGGGATAGTAACTAACTTATCTCCCTGTTCCCTTTCTGCTATCTGCTGCTCCACAGTATCTAGCAGAGTACGGTAAACAAACGCCAAGGCCCAGCTCACTGCAGTAACCCTTTCCTCCTTAGTATTACCATGGCACTTCTCCCTCAAATACTTTGCCACCTCGACTGGATCCTGAATTTGATCAGATGGAAAGTCCCAGTCTATAGGATCGGAAAATTCCTTTAAAGTCTGGCCCATGTCCTCCCATTTCCCACTCCAGTCAAGATTTTTCCTGCTTTGTCTTACTCCGAAGTCAGGAGTGTCTCTAACCCCTCTAGAAATCTCAGTCTTCATTTTATACACACTCCAGACAGTATAGAAAAGGCTTAATAAATTAAATGCCAGAAAGATGTTTTCTTTCAAAATCAGGGGAAATTCAGTATTTTCTAATAGAGATGTCAACAATTTGGAGGAGAAGAAGGAAGACAAAGGCTGAAAAGCCCCTTCCCCTTCTTCTCCCCAAACAAACTGAGTAAACAACCATAACAACAATCCATACATTCCTGAAATAAAGTCCAGCATTTTTATCCGACACATCATCACACATAAGACCAGCACAATGACTATTCTGGTTAGTGCCCCCCGCTTACAAAAGCTACTTATTAGGGACAACATCAGAGCTATTTTTGGGTAAGGAAATAACCCCAGGGACCATAAAAGTATTAAAACTTCAAAAACCCCTAGGGACCAGAAATACCGGCAAGCTTCCACTCCAAATGACATTATGAATCACCAATATGCCCACCAAAATAGCCAAAACCAAATATTATTGTTATAGGTTTTTTTCCCACTGTTTTTTGGCCTCCGCTTCCCGGCCAACGCACCAAGTAGTATATTGTCCTGGTTTAGGACAAATTAGGGGAAATCTCCAAAAGGGAGCCCCCCAAACAAAACAAACCTCCAACCACCCCTCCCCCAACACCGGGTTCGGGAAGGAATTTCTCGGAGGAGCAAAGTGGAAAACAAAACCTATTTATTTACAAGTAACAAAAGAACACTCCCCAACACAAGAAAAGGAAAGAAACAGACTGTGTGTGGTGAGGGCGCCAGGCTTCTCTTGCAAGCTCCAGGTGTCCTGGACGTCTCAGGTCAGGTCCGGAGCCAGTCCAGTATCTTCAGGGGAGGGTAAGAAAGAGGGAACAAAAGAAAAGAAAAAAACAGCGCAAAAAGCAGAAAGCAAGCAAGCAAAGCGGCTAGCCAAGCCAAGCAGCAAAAAGCCAAAAGCCAAAAAGACCTGGTCAAACACTCCCCCCCTCTCTTCCCCGCCCCGCCGCAGCAAGACGGCCGGGGAGGGGGGGAAGAGAGAAAAGGCACAGCTGCCAGACACAACACACGATATTGGGATAAAGGCTGTCAACCTACGACACTGAGCCATCTTGGTCTTGGTGTGTGTGGTCAGCGCTGCTTAGGAGATCTTCTGTCCTTCTCCTTTTTCTTTCCCAGGCTGCTGCTGTCTCTCTTAGGCTTCCATTCTGTTCTTCTGATGGTGGCTCTGGTGTTTGCCTCGCGGTTCCCAGAAACAGTTTTATGTATTTTGCTGGGATCCATCTTGCCAGTGTTTCTGTAGAGACAAGGGCATCTTCTCTTCCCCAAGTAATCAATGGGAAGGTGCCGATAATTTGTTTAGATTCAGGGTCTTTGATCAACACAGGTGGCTGTTCTTTTATTTGGGCTGCAGCTGAATTAGTAAACTGCCTGATGACTGGGGGAGTTGGCTCCATAAATGAGTGTTGTGGTGTGCTGTAATGTCCCATTTTGGCCTTCCAGGTCATCCCCCCGGGTGTGCCAATATCTCTCTCCCTTCCCCCTTGCCCCAATGCTGAGTGAGTCCTGTCAATCAGGCTTAACATTCCAGCAAGGCTTCGTGTGGTTGGTCAAGTTCAAAGGATGCCCCTATGCCCAGAGGTCATTGGCCTTTCTGGGTGTCATCTTCCCCTGAGACCCTGCCCCTCTCACCTGGTTGGTGGCTCACCTGTACCTCCCCTCCCCCTGTCCCTGAGCTTAAAAAGGTGATCAGACCATGCGGCCGAGGTTCTGTTGGAGCAGTTGCTCACGTTCGGACCTCTGTAACTATGGAATAAACCTCTGGACATTAAACCCTCCAGCAGAATCCTCTCCTTTTTCTCTTCACCATTGCCTGAAGCTATTCCTCCTGAGGTAAATGGGGTTCCTAACAAGCCTGGACTTGTTCAGTGCCCAGCTGAAACCACCAGCAAGCCAAGGTATCTCTGGGGTGATACACCGCAGTTGCTGCCTTTGGCCCAGAAGCGACTGGCTCAGGCAGAATCAAACTGGTAATATTGGGAGCCTTTTTCCAATATTTGGCGTCCCTGGGTGTGCTAAGCGACTCTGCAGCCCGAGACAGACCCGCAGCACCTCGGAGAAGCTTCTGGCAGCCATGCATCCAGCTGAAAGGGGCTTTGGTTGCATCGCCCTCAGCTAGAGACTTTGGGAATATTCCTAGAAGAAGTTTCGTGGACTGTTCGGCACCTGTGGAAAGCCCAGCTCCTTTCTGGTGAGCAGATTTTCCAGAGGGACGACAGGGTAGCCTCTCTCGCCCACAGAGAGGTCCTGTCCCGGTGAAGAGACCTGCCTGTACCCAGCCAGCTACAGCTTCCATTTTGGGTGAGTATCTCTGCTCTCGGTAGAGCCAGAGCTCAAAAACAGACTCTGCCGTGAGTTCTGTTCCTTTTTGCCTTTGCATTTTTGGCTGCGCAGCCCCACAGACGGGAATTCATTGCGTTCTCACTTTTAGCTTTCTGCTGCGTGTGTTACTCTCTTTTGAAATTCGTGCCGGAGTGGGAGCTCTCTGCCCTTCCCCCCGGCTTTGCAGCGCAGCGTGCTCAGCTCTCTCCATGTGGTTGGGAGATCTTTCTCTCTCTCTCTCTCTGTGCGGAGGAGGGGGGGCTCTCGGCTCTCTTGCCGCGGGGGACTCTCTTTCTCTCTCTCTGTGCGGGGGAGGGGGGTTCTCTTCACACGCGGCACGGGGGGGGCCCCGGTTTCGGCTTGCCATGTGGCGTGGCTGCTCTCTCTGCTTCGCGGGGGGGCTGCATTCCACGGCGGGGGAGGCTTTGTTTCTGCCTCAGCTCGGCAGGGCATGCCCTGCTGCTGCTGCCCGGGAATTTTAAAAGCAGTATATACAGCTGCATTGTGAAGCTTTTGTCGGCTCGTTATCGCTTTCCTATCTGTGTTTTTTTTTTTAGAAATCGGTAGCTGATTTTAGCTTTGTTTTTGGTCAGGCGGGATTTAGTACTTTGCTTTTTACATCTAACATGGGTTTGAAACTCAGCATTGTGCAAAAAGGAGTGTTTTATAATATTTTTAGCATTTTAGACAGTGGTAATGTGAAGTTCTCAAAGGGAAAATTGAAACAGTTTATAAGATGGCTTTTCCTCCACTTCCCACAAATCTCCCCTGAAGAAATCCACAATATTCAATTCTGGGATAAATTTGGGAATGAATTGATAACCTTAGGACAATCTGGCAATGCCCCCTCAGCTAAATTTGTGTTTTGGAGTTTACAAATTCGAACAGCATTGTTCAAAAAAAAGGAAATGCAGAAAAAGCCAAATTTAAAGCCATGTACCTCTGCTCTCCCTGTTTCTCCCTCTCCTAGCTCTAAAACCCCTAAACCTCTTTCCCCAAAACTTGGTATTTTAAACAGATCAAACTCATTGGGAAGTCGACTCCCGGAGTCTGTTGAAATGCCTGAGTTGCCCTGTCCACAAGGCCCTGGCCAGGCTGCGTGGAACCTTTCCCAATCCCCTGTGTCCCCTCCTCTGAAACCCACAGCACGTGTTAGATTTCCAGAGAGCAGTGATGCCCAAAATGGCCCCCAGTCCCTAGGGGGTCCACAAGATGGTGGATGCCACGTGGCATCTTCCCAAACCTGGTCTTCTTCTTCCCAAAATCCTCTTAAGCATCCCGAAACTCCAGCCCCATCCCCCTCTCCTCCTGTTCCTCGTGACACTTTCCCCCCTCCCCCTCCCTTTCCTGCAATACCCTCAGCTCCACCCCTCTACTCCTCCCAGGGGGCGTCTTCTGACGTGATGTCACCATGTGTCCCTGCCTCCTGCCAGCCCCTTGACCCCGCCCCTTGTTCCCACGGTGTCCCTGCCCCCTGCTTGCCCCCGACCCCGCCCCCTGTTTCCATGGTTTGCCCGCCCCTTGCTGGCTGTGGTAGCTAGGGAAGAGGCGCTGCGGAAGATTTCGCAATGTCACGGAAAGCTAGGACCCTCGGTTCCCCATAGATAAGACCCTCAGGTACTCATAGATAAGAAATTAACATAGGAATGTGGTCCCACTAACAATAGGAATGTTGCCCCACTGAAGCCAGTAACTTTCCATCCCTTACCCAGTACTTTTCCATTCCCTACTAACCATAGGTAAGAAGGACAAACCCCTTTTTTGACGTAGAGACCCCTAAGACTATAAGACCCCATGAGAAGAAGTAATAAACGCCTTTTGACCGTCCACCACATTGGTGTCTGCGTATGTCATTGGCCCGAACGGCCCTAGAGAGAGGGCTGTCGAGCTGTACCTCAGAACCAGGTCGCCTGCCTTGATCCAGAAGGCAACATTTGGTGCCGGAACCCGGGACAGCGGCTTGCGCCCGGGGAACGGGGAACACTCCTGGAATGAGGACGGCGGCTGCGGCAGCAGGACTGACCGCAGCGGGGGGGGACGCCCCCCGGACCAGCTTGGACAATGGAATCCACAGCGAAGGTCGTAAGTCAGGCTCATGAGCAATGGGGAATTAAAGGTGAGCTCAGGAACTCTAATCTTGCTATTGCAAGGCTCCTAGAGCTGGGGACGATCGAACGTCCGGTAAATATATTATATTGGGAAGCGCGGGAGAAGTGCACTGCCGCCTCAGCAGAGGACTCAAAGTCCGCAGGCAGTGGTAAAAACCTCAAAGCGTGGGGGGAAGTAGAAGAGGCCCTACGCAAGACGTTAGAAGAACAGGAGACGTGGGAAGCCGCGCGTATACGTTTATTAGCTACACCAAAGCCGGGGGTGGGGGCCGCGACGCAGACCGCCTCTGAGAGCGATCGGATTGAAGGCGGGAATACTCGGGGGCCAGGCGCGTTCCACCCCTTCCCGAGCCCGAGCCCAGACCCCCCAGAGCCCCCAGGAGACCCCCCAGAACCCCCAGGGGACCCCCCGACCTTCCCGCGGAGCCCGCCGGGTCCTAGCCCCCCCGCGGAACCGTCCGAAAAAGCCGCGGTTTCTCTATCCGTCTCTTCCCCGCCGGCCGCCGGTCCGGCGCAAGAAGCAGAGCAGCGCGCACGATGCTTCTGGCAGGGACTCGCGGAGGAGGCGCGGAACAAGGCCGGATTGTCGGACTCCGCCGGGATTGGTAAAAACTCGTCCCCGCCATGTGCGTTTAAAAATGGCGCCGAACCACATGGCGAGGGCGGAAGGGAGGAGGCGGGGGGCGGAAACGGAGTCAGCCTGCTTAACATCGCATGCGCGGGCGAGCGGGGAGACGGGGCGGCCCCCGCGGAGGAGCGTAAGAACAACCAGAGCGCTCTATTCAAATTAGGTCCTTATGGGGCAAGGACCTCCCCCGGCAGGAGGCGGGGGGAGCCCAGGGGGAGGGAGCAGCACCACCCCCGAAGGGAGGAGCGAGGTCGAAGCCGAACAAAACGGCACGGAGCGCCGGAAGTGTACCGGCAGTCAGCTTCCGGCTCAGAGTCAAGTTACAGCTGCTCAGACAGCTCAGAAGAGCTGACCGAGTCCGGCTGGGACTCGGAAACCGAGAGAGCAAAATTAATGCGGTTTCGAGCGAAACCGAATAAAGCTTTAAACAATATCGAGAAACAATCGCAACACAAACTCAGCAATTGGGGAAAAATAAAAGCAGCCTGTGGGGACCGGGCACCGGCAGCCTCCATGCACACTTTCCCGGGGGGGGTTGCCGGAGCGCGGGGGAACCAACAAAGGGCATATACTCCGGTTAACCCAAAAGAAGCCAAAGCGATTTCAGAAATAGGGATCAACTCAGCTGTAGTACACACTCTTGAGGATGACCTTTCTAGCAATAACGATCTGCTCACTTTTGATATTAAGCAAATAAGCCGCATGCTTTTTGATGGGTCGGGGCGGACTGTATTTAAGCAGGAATGGCAGGACGACCGCGTTAGTCCAGGCTTCCGGGGAAGGGCAGCAACTCAGCGAGCTGTCCCCAGCCGGCACAGCTTTCCCTGGCAGCACCCTCACTCCAAGCATCCCGGCCCCGGGGAAACGGGACGTCCTTTCCATGCTCGGATTTCGGATTACAAACCTATCCTGAAGGCCACTGCCGTGCACCCCCTGCTGCCAATCAAATTGACTTGGAAATCATCAGACCCTGTATGGGTTGAGCAGTGGCCCCTGACAGAGCCTCGAATGGCAGCCTTGCTGGAACTGGTCGACCGCGAACTGCAAAAGGGTCACATAGAACCCTCCACCAGCCCATGGAACACCCCTGTATTTGTGATCCCCAAGAGGTCCGGACAAGGCTATCGTCTCGTCCACGACCTGAGAGAGGTGAACAAGACGATCCGACCCCTGGGTCCAGTCCAGACACTGCTACCCGCGAACTCAGCCATCCCCGAAGGGCAGCCGTGCGCAGTACTGGACATCAAGGACTGTTTCTTTTCAATACCCCTGCACCCTGAGGACAGAGAACGATTCGCCTTTTCCGTGGCGTTTCGGAACGGCGAGCGGCCCAACCTTCGCTTCCAATGGAGAGTGCTTCCACAAGGCCTAGTCGACAGCCCGACCATATGCCAGATCACCGTGGACAAAGCACTGACGCCAGTCAGACACTCCAATCCCACCGCAACCATCATCCAGTACATGGACGACATCCTGGTTGCAGCACCATCAACAAGCCAAGTAGATGACCTGGTGACCACAATCACAGAGACCCTTCAGGCCAACGGCTTCGAGATCGCGAGCGCAAAGATCAAGAGAGGACCCTGCGTGACCTTCCTGGGAGTAGGAATCACAAGCTCCTACGTGACACCCCCCGAGATGAAGATCAACCGAGAAGTCGAGACGCTCCACGACGTGCAACGCCTGGTGGGATCGCTGCAGTGGCTTGGCAACATCGTTCTGATTCCTCCCGAGGTCATGGACCCTCTGTACGAACTCCTGAAAGGGAAGAACCCCTGGGAACCCAAGGAGCTGACGCCGCAGGCAACGAGCTCCCTCGACTTCATCGAAAACCAGATGTCCGCTGGCACGCTTGCCAGGTGGAACCCAGCCATGCCACTGGACCTGTATGTCCACTTCACACCGAAGGGGGGAGTGGGAGCACTGGCCCAAGGACCTTCCGAAAAGGCCCGACCAATCCAATGGGTGGTCCTCGGAAGACTCGCTCGTGCATTTTCCCCAGGAATCGAATGCATCGCCAGCCTCATCATGAAAGGCAGGAGACTCGCCTTGAAACACCTAGGGACAGAGCCGACAAGCATCCACCTTCCGTTTCGCAAGCAGCCGACCTCGGAGTCAGCCACAATATCGGAGTACCTGGCCCTTGCTCTCTCCGGCTTCGGAGGAGAAATCTCCTACTCCTCCAAGCCACCCTGGACGAAGCTGCTGACCATGGTCGACATGGACATGCCACCGAAGGTCAAGGACAGACCGCAGCCGGGACCAACGGTCTTCACAGACGCTTCCTCCACGACTTCAACCGCAGCAGCAGTGTGGCAGGCAGAAGAACAATGGCATTGCATCAAAGCGTGCGACCCCACACTGTCAGTGCAACAACTGGAGGCAGCAGCAGTGGTCTTGGCGTGCGGACTCTTCCAAGACGAACACCTCAACATCGTAACGGACTCTATATTCGTGGCAAGGCTCTGCCTGTCCATGGCAGGACCAGGAGTGTCGACATCAGCAGCAGCCCTAATGCTGGAAGAAGCACTTTCCTCGCGACAGGGCACCGTGTCAGTCATCCACATCAACAGCCATGACCCAGTCAAAGGCTACTTCCAGACCGGCAACGATAAAGCGGACGCCGCAGCAAAAGGCGTTTGGACCCTGCAAAGAGCTCGTCAGCTGCACGAGTCGCTCCACATCGGAGTCAAAGCACTGGCGAAGAGATGTGGAATCCCGACAGCGGACGCGAAACATGTGGTAGCCACTTGCCCTTACTGCCAGAAGTCACCCCTTTGGACCTACGGAGTCAACCCGAGAGGTCTCAAGCCCTCAGAAATCTGGCAGTCGGACTTCACCTGGTGCGAGCTGATGAAGCCCCGAGCATGGCTTGCAGTGACAGTAGACACTTATAGCGGGACGATCATAGCCACACAGCACTCCAAAGCAAACTCCAAAGCCACAATTCAGCACTGGCTGACAGCCATGGCTTGGCTTAGTATCCCCAAGCAGATCAAAACTGACAACGGTTCCAATTTCACCTCCAAACAAGTACAGGAATTCGCTGCGAAATGGGGCATCACGTTAGTGCAAGGCATCCCACACAACAGTACCGGGCAGGCCATAGTTGAGAGAGCAAACCAGACCCTGAAAACCAAGATAGAAGTATTGGCAAAAGCAGAGGGCTTTGCCAATGCCATTCCCCCAGGAGATCAGGCACGCATGCTGGCAACCGCTTTGCTGGCACTGAATCAATTCCCTAGGGGAGACGAAACACACAGTCCCGTCCAAAAACACTGGGCCACTCGAACGCTAGAAGAGGGCCCACAGGTGGTAATCAGAAACGAGTTAGGCGAGTGGGAACGGGGCTGGAGGTTGATGCTCACGGGGCGAGGGTACGCAGCTGTCAAAAAGGATGGCAAAATCAGGTGGTGTCCACTTAAGTCAATTAAACCGGACCTTCATAGTGAGCAGAATGAGACTGACGAGAATTGCGAGTCTTTGTTTACAGGACCTGCTCGTGGGACGTCCTCGGGACGCGTACATCCCGGTTCCAGATGAAAGCGACAGACCACCAAGCCGTCAGGCAGCACCCGAGAGACCCGCACGGGTGAGACCCAACCGCCAAAGGTGTTTCTGTGTGATTTTGCTGTTGGGGCTTGTCGCCAGAGGGAAAGCCAGCCCAGATCACTACCCCCATCGGCCATTCAGGTGGGTCATGCGACACCTTAGTAGTGGCAAAGTACTCAGAGAAATCACCACACCAAACACCCCATCCTTCGTGCTCCGCATCACCGACCTGTTTCCAGGACAGCCAAGGGTAAACCCCTATTCCCCACACCTCACACATTCGTACCTATCCTACTGGTGCCCAGCTTCAAACCCTGGGAAAAGCTACTGCAGTCACCCAGGGTGGGGATATTGTGGGCACTGGGGCTGCGAAACCATAGTTACAGATGCCAGACCGTCGGGGCCTGGGTGGGATCCACAAGAGCCAGACAAATTCTTACAGTTCACCTGGGCACCCATCGGCTGCAAAATACCCTTCTTCTTTCGCGAAAACCCCCATCGAAACCAAATTAAAATCCCTAACTTTCGGGCATGCACTGATTACAACATGACGGTCTTGCAGCCAGACCACTCTAGCTGGGCCACAGGCAGAACGTGGACAGTGGTCCTTCAAGGGTCAAAAGAGAGGGTGAACGTGCAAATTATCAGGCTCCAGCCGTCAGCACCCCGAGCAGTCGGACCCAACAAAGTGATTAAAAGCGTGCCGAAAGGGAGAAACATAACCTACCCCAAAACCTTACCCACAGGGGTCAGCAATGTCCCGACCGGTCAAGCGGAAACCTTCCAGATGAGTCGCTTAACCGGGTCAGACGCAGACCCAATCCTTCGTATGTTAGAGGCTACCTTTGTATCCCTGAATGAATCCAACCCTAACCTAACCGAATCCTGCTGGCTTTGTTACGACGTCAAACCTCCCTTTTACGAAGGAGTCGCTTTAGACACTCCCTTCAGTTATTCCACAGCCGACGCCCCTCACCAGTGCAGATGGGACACCCCTCGCAAAGGAATCACCCTGAGTCAAGTCACAGGCCGAGGCAGATGCTTTGGCAATTCAACCCTAGCTAAGCGGGGAGGTAACATCTGCACCAAAATTGGCAGGCTGAACAGGAAAAACAATAAGTGGGCAGTCCCATCCACATCGGGGATGTGGGTTTGCCAGCGATCCGGAGTGAGTCCTTGTGTGTTCCTTCCCAAATTCAATGACTCTAACGACTTCTGTGTCCAAGTTCTGATTGTTCCTAGGGTCTTGTACCACTCAGACGAAGAGATGTACCATCTTGAGGGACCCAGCCGGATCCACAAAAGAGAAATAATAACAGGTCCATTGGCGATGCTGTTTCTAACAGTCACCCTCGGACCATGCCTGCTGAACAAGCTGGTCTCATTCGTTCAGAGCCGCCTGGAACGGACCAACATCCTGTTCATAGGGCGACGACAGTTGCTGTGAATTCAACCAGAGAATTCAACCAAAGAACACTGCCAGTCACAAGATTTTCGAAACTTGTCTGGCAAAAGCTTACTCAGGTTTCCCAAAATCCCTTTCCCTTGTCAAGTTACAACCTTATACCTCAATTCAGTATCTATGTACACGACTACCTGATTCATTTGTGAAAAGGGAGGGGGAGATGTGGTAGCTAGGGAAGAGGCGCTGCGGAAGATTTCGCGATGTCACGGAAAGCTAGGACCCTCGGTTCCCCATAGATAAGACCCTCAGGTACTCATAGATAAGAAATTAACATAGGAATGTGGTCCCACTAACAATAGGAATGTTGCCCCACTGAAGCCAGTAACTTTCCATCCCTTACCCAGTACTTTTCCATTCCCTACTAACCATAGGTAAGAAGGACAAACCCCTTTTTTGACGTAGAGACCCCTAAGACTATAAGACCCCATGAGAAGAAGTAATAAACGCCTTTTGACCGTCCACCACATTGGTGTCTGCGTATGTCATTGGCCCGAACGGCCCTAGAGAGAGGGCTGTCGAGCTGTACCTCAGAACCAGGTCGCCTGCCTTGATCCAGAAGGCAACACTGGCCCCCTGTCCCCGCCCCCTCCCCGGGTTCCCACGGTGGGGACACACCCACTGCCATTCCCCAAACCTGTAGCTGTGATCCCAATGCTTCTGTTTCAAGGGATACAGAGCAGGGAACAGCAGATTCAATGCATAGTCCCATGCTGTCACTGGCTCCTGTTACCTTTCAGCCTGCAGCTCAGGGGGGAGCAGCTCCAACTGCTAATTGGAGTTCTTTTGGACGACAATTGATTAAAGAGGTCTGTAAATCTCATCAAGAATATGGTCCACACAGTCCATATTTCCGTGGCCTTTTAAATTCTGAACTGAGTAGGACTGTAGTGATCCCACATGATTTAAAACAGCTTTTTTCCTGTCTCATGACCTCCACGGAATTTAAATTATGGGAAATAGCATGGAAACAAATGCTAAAAGATGCTCTCCCAGGCTTGCATGCTGATCCAAACACAGCCAAAGACAACAGTGGTAACCCTATCACCATTGAGCACCTCTGTGGTGAGGGCCAATGGTCTTCTCCCTCAATCCAAGCTACTGCAATTGCTGCAGAAACACTCGAGAAAGTAAAAGAAGCAGCTGAAAAAGCATTCTTTTCCCTACAACCTGAGGGGCCTTTTGAGCCCTATAGTAAAATTAAACAGCTACCATCAGAGCCTTTTTTGAAATTTGTAGAAAGGCTAACTAGAGCTATTGAAATACAAGTTAAAAAAGAGAAGGCTAGGGAAGCAATTTTAGAAGAAATGGCATTTACAAATGCAAATGAACAGTGTCAAGCGGCAATCATGAGCCTTCCTATAGAACCTTCTCCAACCATCAAAGATATGCTTCTAGTGTGTAACAGGAAAGTGCCTCTGATGAGTGTGGCTGAAGACACCAGACCAAGGCTGCTGCCAAGACCACCTCAGCGTGTTGCCGTTGCCAGCCCTGCGCCTTTTCCCTCAGCACAGCAGTACCCTGGGCAGCAGCGGAGACCAGCACTGGCTGAGCCCACAAAACCATGCCTGCTTTGTAACAACCTAGGCCACTGGAGTAACCAGTGCCCCCTGAAAAGGAAATTTTATGAATTTAGAAATGGCAGGGGAGGAGAACTACAAGCCCTCCCTGGCGGTCAACAACAACAAAAAAACTGAAAGGGGAGCGCCGGCCTGCCAGGCGCGCAGACACAAAAAGAGCAGGCCAAGGGAATAAGGGTAGCAAAGCAAATCAAGCGCGCGATAATATTAATGTTTGTGTAAGTGAAGCAGGTGCTTCAAAGACTGTGTATGATTTAAGTGATCCTGTGTTAACCACATATTCTGTCAATGAGCCTTACAGGTTGCAGCTGACTGAGTCACTCCATCTGGAGGACACTGATTGGCATTTTGTGTCTGTAAATCCTGAACAGAAAGGTACTTGGAACCGGATTCGTTGTAAGTACATCGTCATTGGGGACACCAAACACACACCACAAGACATCAGAATTGCTCCGGGAATGACAACATCAGATCCTGAGCAATTTGTTCTTGGCCTGCATTGTTTCCACCCACCCCTGTTTCTTCCCAAGGGACAAATTGTTGCACAAGCTATCCCTGTGCCATCTTTACCTGAAAATATCAAAAAACAAGGGCCCACAGTTGCCCGAGTACAAGTTATTGGGAAAGACAAACCCAAATTATGGTGTAATGTCAGTGGGGGTGGGGAGTCTAAATGCTTTGAAATGCTTGTAGACACTGGTGCAGACTGCACAGTGATTCCAGTAGAAGACTGGCCAGCACATTGGCCTTTGCAAAATGTTGCTGGTCATCTTCGAGGTGTAGGAGGCCTGCAATTGGCAAGACAATCCAAAAGCATTATTCAATTTGAGGGACCAAACGGACAATTGGCAAATATCCGTCCATTTGTGTTGGATTATTCAGAACATTTGTTAGGGAGAGATTTAATGGCCAGGTGGGGTGTCACAATTGACATTCCAGACTCTCCACAGCATATTTGTACAGCAGTCATTGAACAACAGCGCCCCACCCAAAAACTGAAGTGGATAACAGACAAACCAGTTCAGGTGAAACAGTGGCCGCTCAGTAAACAAAAAATAAAGGTGCTTGAGGAACTAGTGGAAGAGCAACTAAAAAAGGGCCACATTGTGGAGACCATGTCCCCATGGAACTCCCCAGTGTTTGTCATCCAAAAAGCTGACAAAAAGAGATGTCGACTCCTCTGCGACCTCCGACAAATTAATAATGTAATTGAAGATATGGGTTCTCCCCAACCTGGTATGCCATCCCCAACAATGCTTCCCCAAGATTGGAAATTAGCTGTTATTGATATTAAAGATTGTTTTTTCCAAATCCCCTTGCACCCTGACGATGCACCGCGTTTTGCATTCTCAGTTCCTTCTATTAATATGGAATCCCCTATGAAAAGGTACCATTGGACCGTTCTTCCTCAGGGATTAAAGGTATCTCCAGCTATCTGCCAGTGGTATGTGTCTTCCCTGCTTTCCACAGTAAGTGCAGCCACAGAGAGGGCCATCATCTATCATTATATGGATGCTATCCTCGTGTGTGCCCCCAATGATGATTTACTCATGCATGCGCTTGACCTAACGATCGATGCATTGATTGTTGCAGGGTTCGAGCTCCAGGAAAAGAAAATTCAAAAGATGCCACCTTGGAAGTATTTGGGCTTAGAAATTGGAAATAGGACCACTGTTCCTCAAAAACTAGAAATCAATCCAAAGATCAAGACCCTTGCGGATGTCCACAAGTTGTGTGGGTCTTTGAATTGGGTAAGACCATGGCTCGGTCTGACTAACGAAGACCTTGCCCCTCTTTTCAATTTGTTGAAAGGGGGAGAGGATCCAGGTGCTCCTAGGTCCGTTACCCCAGAGGCACGGAAAGCTCTAGAAAAGGTTCAGATTGCAATGTCCACAAGACAGGCCAACCGATGTCGGCCTGACCTGCCATTCAAATTTATCATCCTAGGTAAGTTGCCACACCTCCATGGAATTATTTTCCAGTGGGAGGAAAAACAAACACCTAAGGCAAAGAACACACCAAAAAAGGACCGGGACCAGAGGGACCCTCTCTTGATCATAGAATGGGTTTTCCTCAGTCACAAAAGGTCCAAGAGACTGACAAAGCCTCAGGAGCTGGTAGCAGAACTGATCCGAAAAGCAAGGACCCGGATCAGGGAGTTAGCAGGATGTGATTTTAAGTGCATTCACATTCCAGTTGAGTTAAAATCAGGTCAAAATACTATGAAAATACTGGAACAATTGTTTCAAGAAAATGAAGTGTTGCAGTTTGCTCTGGATTCCTACTCAGGACAAATTTCGGTAGCGCGGCCCGCTCACAAATTGTTCGAACAAGATGTTCAATTTACCTTAAAACTGAGAAGTGCTCTAAGTAGGAGACCTTTAAAAAGGGCTCTAACTGTCTTCACAGATGCATCCGGGAGGTCCCACAAGTCCGTTATGACTTGGAAGGATCCTCAAACCCAGCAGTGGGAGACTGACATTGCTGAGGTGGAAGGTTCACCTCAGGTTGCTGAATTGGCTGCGGTCATTAGGGCCTTTGAAAGGTTCTCAGAATAATTTAATCTGATTACAGACTGCATATGTGGCAGGAGTAGTATCCAGGGCAGATCAAGCAATACTGCAAGATGTGTCTAACATCACACTTTTCGAATTGCTCTCAAAACTGGTAAAGTTAGTCACTCACTGAGAGCAACCTTTTTATGTGATGCATGTCAGGTCACACACTGACTTGCCAGGGTTTATCGCTGAAGGCAACAGAAGGGCAGATGCTCTTGCTGCACCTGCAGTGATGGCCACTCTCCCAAATGTTTTTGAACAGGCAAAAATCAGCCACCAGCTTTTCCACCAAAATGCACCTGGCCTGGTTCGTCAGTTTAACATCACTCGAGAACAGGCCAAAGCGATTGTGGCCACGTGCCCAAATTGCCAACAACATGCACTCCCTACAGTGAGTACGGGAGCAAACCCAAGGGGACTGAACAGTTGTGAACTGTGGCAAACAGATGTAACACACATACAGCCTTTTGGACGGCACAAATATGTTCATGTTAGTGTAGATACCTTTTCTGGAGCGGTCTATGCTTCTGCCCACACAGGAGAATCATCTATTGATGCTATTAAGCACCTCTTACAGGCTTTTTCTTTCATGGGCATCCCCAAGGAGCTGAAAACTGATAATGGGCCTGCTTACAAATCCAAGGAATTAGGGAGCTTCCTGCAGCAATGGGGAGTAGAGCATAAAAACTGGCATCCCCTACTCCTCTACAGGTCAAGCCATTGTATAAAGAACTCACCGTGATATTAAAAGG
The DNA here is from genome assembly GCF_035770615.1 of Melospiza melodia melodia. Lineage (NCBI taxonomy): Eukaryota > Metazoa > Chordata > Aves > Passeriformes > Passerellidae > Melospiza > Melospiza melodia. Next base: position 5,864,252 of record NC_086218.1, on the reverse strand, counting down.
GTCCTGGACCAGCAACAACAGGTTCTGAAGGTGGAACCTCCCCACATCCGGTTATCTAGGGTGCTATTCACAATCAATTTTCTGAATTGTTCTTTTGAAAGCCTGAACCCACCCATCCTACGCCACTTTGGGGGCAGCAATCGTAGGTTAATGAAAGAAAAACCTCCAGTTTTAGTAAAGGACCCTGAGACTTGGAAAATGGTGGGACCCTACAAATTGGTTACTTGGGGACGTGGATATGCCTGTGTGTCCACCCCCTCTGGTTTAAGGTGGGTTCCTTCCAAATGGGTAAAGCCCTATGTTCCCAAGGTCTCAGAGAAATCTGCAGAAGCACCCCAGGTTGCTCATGCTGCCTGGAGAAGAAAACGCCGCCCGTGTTCTCTGGAGGAAATTCCATTTAAGCCTCCTATCTGGAATAGTTTATAATATATGTTTGTTTCAGGTTTTTGTACCAGTTTAGATCCCACTGTTCGTGTGTAGCCTCGAGACGCCATGAGACCGAGCCTGCTTCTCGTCCTACTCGTGATCATCCCACCTGTGACCTCCTGCATAGTGCCTCCGCCCAAACCACATATGGACTACTTTGACAAAGGCTCCTGGACATCAACAGGGAAACTGACAACTGGCTGAATGGACTGTTCAAAGGCTGGGGACTCTCAGGCTGGTTGGGATCTATTCTGAAAACTGTGTTTTTAGTGCTGTTTATTTTAGTTATTGTAGTTGTTAGCATTGTTTTTGGACTAATCAAATGCATGGTCCTCAAGTTAATTTCAAGCTCATCTCCCCCTCCTGAGGTCTACCATTTGGAAGCCCTCAGTGCTCCAATGGATGACCTGGAAGCCTCAGTGGAAAACACTGACCCTCCTTTAGAGGAAGAACTGATTTACCAACCATGGTTTGGCAATCATTCTGCACCACAAACACAGTCCTCTTCTTTTTAAACAAAACTAGGGGGAGATGTTGTGGCGTGCTGTAATGTCCCATTTTGGCCTTCCAGGTCATCCCCCCAGGTGTGCCTATACCTCTCTCCCTTCCCCCTTGCCCCCATGCTGAGTGAGTCCTGTCAATCAGGCTTAACATTCCAGCAAGGCGTCGTGTGGTTGGTCAAGTTCAAAGGATGCCCCTATGCCCAGAGGTCATTGGCCTTTCTGGGTGTCATCTTCCCCTGAGACCCTGCCCCTCTCACCTGGTTGGTGGCTCACCTGTACCTCCCCTCCCCCTGTCCCTGAGCTTAAAAAGGTGATCAGACCATGCGGCCGAGGTTCTGTTGGAGCAGTTGCTCACGTTCGGACCTCTGTAACTATGGAATAAACCTCTGGACATTAAACCCTCCAGCAGAATCCTCTCCTTTTTCTCTTCACCATCGCCTGAAGCTATTCCTCTTGAGGTAAACCAGCAGAATCCTCTCCTTTTTCTCTTTACCATTGCTTGAAGCTATTCCTCCTGAGGTAAATGGGGTTCCTAACAAGCCTGGACTTGTTCAGTGCCCAGCTGAAACCACCAGTAAGCCAAGGTATCTCTGGGGTGATACACCGCAGTTGCTGCCTTTGGCCCAGAAGCGAGGGTCAGACTGGCCAAGGCACAATCTAACTGGTACTATTGGGAGCCTTTTTCCAATAAATGAGTTGTTCAAAAAGTTGAGTACGTAAAAGGCCTTGGCCAGTGTCTCAATGGGAGATAATATCTGGACTTCCCCTCTCAGTTGATCAAGGATCCTTTTGATGGATCAGTGGGCCTTCTCGGCTTTGGACTGTCCTGTGGTTGAGTGTGGTATGCCTGTGATATGTTTTATACCCCAGTGGTGAGAAACTTGTTGGAATCAGTGCAAGGTATAAGCAAGAGCATTATCAGTTTTAAGTTCCTGTGGATATGCTTAGGTGGAAAAACTTAAAAATTAATGCTTATAGCGTCTTTTATTTTTCACCAGCATGGGCAGAGGCAAAAATCCCAGTGGAAAAGGTTTTGATTGAGAGGTGGATGTACTTTAGTCTGCCAGAAGGGGCTTGGTGTGTGGTGTCTGATTGCCAGATGTGGAGACTCTCTAGTCCTCTTGGATTGACTCCAGCTCTGGCAGAAGCAAGGGCATGTTCCTGACAATTTGGGCAGGTGGCTACAATGGATCTTGCTGGGTCTCGGGTAATTTTGAACATCCTGAGCAGCGCAGGAATGTTTTGATGGTAGAATTGGTGGCTGATCCTTGCCTGTCCAAAATCTATCTAAGGCGTATTGCAGTGGTTCAGATGTTTGAAGTAGGCAATTGAGGTGCTCTTGAGTGAGAAGTAAGTATATATTCACAAGGTCTGTTCCTGCAAGGGAGCACAGACGCTCTCTAGGTTTCCTGCAATAGTTCTGCAATAACTTTCTGTTGGGTTGTTATCATTTTAGTAGGTTGGTGTGCTCTGAAAACGCATTCAATTTCTATGAGGGGATCTGAGATAGTTGAGTCCCCCTGAAAGAGTCATGCATGGAATTTTGGACTTACACCAAGGATTGCCAGGGAGAAAGGAAAAGTAGTGTGGTATCTGTGTGCCTGTTTAGTTTGAATCACCCAGGATGCCTTTTGTACAGCTGCTTTTGCCTGTGGTGTCAGTGATCACAGGAATCGAGTCCTTCACTGCCTTTAAGGAGCAGGAACAGTGGCATGAGATCTTCTGTGGTGATTCCCAGCAGTGAATGTACCCAACTGATGCTTCCACAGAGCATTTGGGGTTCTGGCTGAGTCTTTGGGTTGTCCTTGATGTGCAGTGTTTGTGGTGTGATGGTTCTCTCTGCAGTTTTTAGGCCGAGACACTTCCAAGGGGCTGTCCTTTGAACTTTATCTGCTGCAATCTTAAAACCTTTCTCCTGTACCACAGTGGTGACATCTTGTACTGCAACATCCAAAATGATTTGAGCTTCTGCACAAACAACTGTGTCGTCCATGTAATGAGAAATGATAACATTAGGATGTTCGTTTAATGGTCCATATAACGAAAAGCGATTAGCATTAGGGCAAGCGAATTTGGACATCAAGCCATTGACAAATATTTGGTCTCCTCTTCATTCGTTGAGGCAATACAGTCCACTGGTACCTCTGTAAAGGTGCTTGTCGATTTAGTGATGGAAAAGGCAACCCAGGAGGGTGTCATTGGGTTGCATGGGGGTGTCAAAAAAGTAGTCATTAAGATCTATAACAACCCTCTGCCAATAACAGTGTAATCATAGGTACAATTGGACTAAACCTCCCTGAACTAGCCTTCCTTCACATCTCAACCCATGCAATCTTCAAAGCAATGCTCTTTCTATGCTCAGGCTCCATCAATCACAGCCTAAATGGCAAAGAAGATATCCGAAAAATAGGAGGACTCCAAAAACTGCTACCCTCAACTACGGCATGGCGCACCATCGGCAATCTCAAGGTAACATGGAGGCTGAGCGCAGGCTGGACTGGAGGGAACCCCCTGTCCTTGATGACCTCATTGATTTTCCTGAGGTCCTGCAGGAGCCGCCTCTTGTCCTTGCCAGGCTTTCATATGATAATGAAAGGTGCATTGCAGGGGCTAGTAGAGGGTACAATGTGGCCAACAGACAGCTGCTCCTGCATGAGGGACTGCAGGGCCTTTAACTTTCTGCCTGGGAGGGGCCACTGATCCACCCATATGGGGTCGTTGGTCTTCCAGGTTGACTGAAGGGTGGCACGCTGCTCAGTGGCCCCCTCTAGAAATCCTGAGGTGTTGATAGGATCTCTGGCCCTGTCCCCCTTTGGGAAAAGAGGTCTTTTCCTCAAATTTTTATTGGTGCCCGGGTGACAAAAGATCTTACTGCAGAAACTGTGCCCTCAGGACATTCCCTGAAGATGTTACTGTGACTCCAGAAGCTGGTAGTGGCTCCCTGGTTGCTAATAATTACCCCAGCAGCTGGGACCAGGGGCCATTGTTTTAGCCTATCAGAGCAGGAAATTACAGTGACATCAGCTCTTGTATCTAATAGTCCTGAAAGACATCTCTTTCTCCCTTTACATGACAAAGCACACTTTAGAACAGGTCTGTTTCTGCCTGTTGTCTGTGCCCACATCACCATTGGATCAGCTGGTGTGGTGATCATGTCCCGTAGGAGGTCTGCTCTAACTGTAACTGTTCATTTTGGAATGAAAAGGGGAGGGAATAAGCATAGAGCTTGGACAGTTATCTCCCGCAAAGACGTCAAGGCGAGTACCTCAGGTAGTAGAATGAGTGTTTCCATCCCTTCCCTGGTGTTGGTTAAAATCAAAATGTCTCTGGGCCGTTCTTCAGGCCTGTATTTGCCTGTTGGAATATGGTGAACATAAATATCGTGGATTGGCATTGAAAAGGCTCTTACCAGCTGCCTTTGGGTTCCAGGGCAGAGCTGTCTTCTGTCGAGTTTTCCGCAGTGATCAAGCTGTCCCGCTGGATCTGAGAAGGTCGCTGTGCTGGTTCTCCACGGTGTTGGGGAGAGTGGGGCGGAACGGCCTTGCGTTTGGTGTCATCATGCAGGGCCTTTCTGTGTCTGTGTGGGGTTTCCTGCAGGCCACTGGTTTTGCTGGTGTTTGAAAGCATGTGGACGAGGGGGGCAGTGAGGAGAGTGGCTGTGACAGCTGGAAGGTCGCTGGTAATAGCCTTTATTTTTACAATTCTGTTGAAAATGCCCCATCTCCCTACACTTAAAGCCAGGTCCTTTTTCATGCGTATGTCAGGGAATAACTTGGGAGGCCACTAGCACCTCTACTACACCCTGACTGGTAGCCTTAGCTTGGCTGGCGTGACAGTGTAGGGATGCCCTAAGCGTTTTTTTGAGGGCAGCGGCCCGGGCAGGGACTGAGCTCGGGTCCCTGTTGGCCCCATGGCCCCCAGCAGCAGCTGCAGCAGTATCCCCAGGGCCCAAAGCCCCATGCCCCCTGCCCAGCACAGGCTGCCCTGTCCCTGCAGCTGTCACCCGAGTGGGGCCCAGGGGCCCGTGGCTGCTGGCAGCAGCAGGAATGTGGGCAGGGTGAGGATGCCCTGGCTTGGCTTTTGTCTCTGGAACAATGTGGGCTCAGGGCAGTGCAGAGCACGCTGGGAAGCAGAACCCAGGGCCTTTGGAGTCTGCAAGGCTTAAAGATCAGCCCCTGCAGCAGCCCAGATGCAGGTGGCCCAGTTGCCAAGGCAGTTGTGGCCTTGAGAGCGTGCAGGTGGATTTTGCAGGGCTGTGGCCTGCTGGCAGCTCTGGGCCCAGGAGTGCCTGTGGCTGCAGCAGGAAGGGTGGCTGAAGGTTTGCTGCCTGCTTTGGTGGCATGGCTGCAGGGGCCAGTGCTGTGAGAGCCCCCTGTGTGAGAGCTGGTGAGAGCTGAGCTCTTGGTGACAGCGCTGTGCCCCAGGCCAGGAAGAGCAGCAGTGCCCAGTGCCAGGAGTGGTGTCAGTGGGAGGCCCTGTGCACAGGGACCCCCAGCCCCGGGGTGGCCGTGCCAGCACCTGCAGGGACCTCCAGCCCTGGGAACGTGGAACAAATGCAAACCACAAGTGTGCAAAGGCTGCCTTTGCCTAAAGGAATGGCCCAGAGAAGTAAGGTTTTAAAAAGAAAAAGGATTTATTTTCCGAAGATTGGCAAATCTAGGATTTACAGAACATGTTTCGTTATAACAATCGTTATACAACATCAACAGTAATATACAGAACATATTTACATGGGGTCTGAGGGGCTAACAATCTTCAAAACGTATTTACAGGAAATTTCAAACGTAGTGAACGTATTTACAGAAATCTTCTAAACTTTCAAACGTATTAACAGAAATCTTCAAAACTTTCAAACGTATTTACAACGGCGTGGCATCTGTGCCATCATGTGCATGAGTCCTGGAAGAAAGGAAGCAGCAGAGCTGGACTCAGCCGCCTGCACTGGGCCCAGCAGGGCTGGCAGCTGGGCCCCAGGGGCTGGGCCGGGGCTGGCAGGGCTGGCATGGCCCCAGGCAAGCACAGGGCAGGCCAGGGCTGGTGCTTGTGGCAGCACAATCCAGGCCCCCTGCGGGCACCGTGTCCCTGAGCGGGGCCATCCAGCCCAGCCCCAGCCTGTGTGGTCAACGCTGCTTAGGAGATCTTCTTCTGTCCTTCTCCTTGTTCTTTTCCAGGCTGCTGCTGTCTCTCTTAGGCTTCCATTCTATTCTTCTGGTGGTGGCTCTGGTGTTTGCCTCGCCGTTCTCAGAAAGAGTTTTTATGTGTTTTGCTGGGATCGATCCTAGGAGTGTTGCTGTAAAGACAAGGGCATCTTCTCTTCCCCAAATATTTAATGGGAAAGGGCCCATAAATTTGTTTAGATTCAGGGTCTTTGATCAACACAGGTGGCTGGTCTTTTAATTGGGCTGCAGTTGAATTAGTAAACTGCCTGATGACTCGGAGAGTTGGCTCCATAAATGAGTTGGTCAAAAAGTTGAATACATAAAAGGCCTTGGCCAGTCTCTCAATGGAAGATAACATCTGCAGTACCCCTCTCAGTTGATCAAGGATCCTTTTGATGGAACATTGGGCCCTCTCAGCTATGGACTGTCCTGTGGCGGAGTGTGGTATGCCTGTGATATATTTTATACCCCAGTGGACAGAAACTTTTTGGAATCAGTGTGAGGTATATGCAGGAGCACTATCAGTTTTAATTTCCTGTGGAACTGCTAAGGTGGAAAAAACTAAAAAATAATGTTTTATAGCATCTTTTTATTTTTCACCAGCATGGGCAGAGGCAAAAATCTCACTGGAAAAGATTTTGATTGAGACCTGGATGTGTTTTAGTCTGCCGAAAGGGGCTTAGTGTGTGGTGTCTGATTGCCAAATGTGGAGACTCTCTAGTCCTCTTGGACTGACTCCAGCTCTGGCAGAAGCAAGGGCATGTTCCTGGCAATTCAGGCAGGTGGCTGCAATGGATCTTGCCGGGTCTCTGGTAATTTTGAACATCCTGTGCAGCACAGAAATGGTTTGATGGTAGAATTGATGGCTTATCTTTGCCTGTTTAAAGACTGTCTAAGGGGTATTGCAGTGGTTCAGATGTTTCAAGTAAGCAATTGAGGTGCTCTGGAGTGAGAACTAAGTATATATTCATAAGGTCTCTTCCTGCAAGGGAGCACTGATGTTTTCTAGCTTTCTTGATTAGTTGTGTACTAACTCTCTGTTGGGTTGTTATCATTTTAGTAGGTTGGTGTGCTCTGAAGACACATTCAATTTGTATTTGGGGATCTGAGATTGCTGACTCCCCCTGAAACAATAATGTATGGAATTTTGGACTTACACCAAGGATTGCCAGGGAGAGAGGAAAATCAGGGTGGTGTCTGTGTGCCTGTTTAGTGGGCTTCCCTGTCCTCATTGTTGCACTCACTGTGTACTGTCACTGTAACCCTCTTCTACATGCTCCACTTTGTCGCCACATTGCTCACCGGGCCCTCACAGTGGTAGTTGCCGCTGTGGTGCTGCTGCAGAGGGGACAGGGACAGCTCGGTGCCATTGTGGAGCCCCTCCAGTTTCTTCCCCTCATGGTAAAATGACACCAAGATGACCGTGTTGTTCCTCCAGCCCTGTCAGCGCAGTGTCACCGTGTCCCCCTCCAGCAGTGTCCCTGCTGGCACCTGCAGCACCAGCCAGTCTAGGGGACAGAGGAGTCCTGTCATACCTGATGGCACCAGGACCCCCTCATTAGGTGCACCGGGATTCCCCAATTCCAAGAAAGGGTTCCCCCAGACTGGATCCTCTGGGATGTCCCCAGAGCAGGGGTCAGACTCTGGCCACACAGGAGGTAATCCATGGAGCTGAGCCCACCCAGAGCCCTTGGGGTCCCTGCAGGTGCCAGTCTGGAGACACCTGAAGCCCCCTCACCATCTAAGACTCTCACAGCAGGGCTACGCCCAGTGCCGGGTCTGTCACATTTGTACGTGCCAATCTCGGTGACAGTGAGGCGGTCAGGTCCCTCCTGCCCCCAGCGCCGTCTGTTCTTGTACCGGGTGGTGGCACTGGCGGTCCCCGAGCCCTGGCAGGTCAATGTCACCCGGTCCCACAGCACCGCTGGCCTCCAGGGAGGCTCCACCAGGAGCTGGGTGGTCTGGGCACCTGTGGGTGACAGGGGACACCAGCCTGCCAGGGCCAGTGTGGGGCTGGGGACAGCATGGTGGGGCCATGGCATCCCCCGAGGACTCACCAGCAAGGCCAAGGGTCTGGGCTGGAAGGAAGGACAGAGCTGGGTGGGGGTGGCCCTGCAGGGAAAACAGCACAGGGGCAAGGGGTGTGGGGACTGTCCCCAAACTGTCCCTCTGGGGACAGCAGTTCTTGTGGGAAAATGTGTCTGGGTGGTCCCCAAAAGATTTCACAAGGCAGGGGGACATTTCTGTGTCACAGCCACCCGTGCACCACATCCATGTGGCACAGACACCTTGGGAACAGGGACACTGAGGCCACCCCGGGCTGAGGCAGAATATGGGGACACCGTGGACATCTCGGGGAAAAGATGCTTGTCCAGGTCACCCCAACCAGCTCATGATCCCATCCCCATTAGCCCATCCCCATGGCCACATCCTCACCATTCTTGTCCCCTTCTGTCCATTCATCCCAGTTCCCTTGTCCCTATGCCCAGAGCTCCCTAAGCCAAAAGGTGCCAGTCCCCACATTCCTGTCCCCCCATCCCCATCCCCACATTCCTGCCCCCCTGTTCCTGTCCCCAAAGCCACCCTACATCCCCAGTCCCACCAAGGTCCACTGTGGGTAACCTGGCTCTGCTGGCATTGGGGACCTCAGGGGACCCTGCAGCCCCCCTGTGCCCCCTGCCCTCCCCATCCCCGGGGTGTCAGGCCTGTGCCTGGGGCACTCACCCCACTATTGCAGCGACTTGATGAGGGTTTCTCAGGGTCAGAGAGATGGAAGAGAATCTTGGTTCATGATCAGAAGGCTGGATTTATTGACATATGAAATATAATACATTATGACTATACTAAAAGGAATAGAGAGAAAAGTTGCAGAAGCTGCTAAGCTAAGAATAGAATAGAATCCAAAAACAAGAGAGTTCTCTGTGACTCTGTTCCAGAGAGCTTGCCCTGTGATTGGCCCTTAATTGCACACATGGAACATGAGCCAATCTCAGGTGCACCTATTGCATTTCACAGCAGCTGATAATTATTGTTTACATTCTCTTTCTGGGGCCTCAGCTTCCCAGAAGATGAAAAAATCCCAAAGAAAGGATTTCTATGAAAAAATGTCTGTGACACCCCACAGGAGCAGCGCCACCTTCCCGGCCATGCCAGTGTCCCCAGCCATGTGCACTGGCTGTCACTCGCTGCTGTGGCCACCGCTGCCCTGGCCGGCAGCTCTTCGGATGAAGGAGAAAGAAGCGAGGTCACATCCATCCCCTTGGTGGGGGCAGGGTGGCCACAAGCTGGGCACAGGCTGGGGACAAGACTGTATGGCACATGGTGGGAAATGGGGTTCTCATGAGTGGGGAGCTCAGGGGGTTTAGGGACCTGAGGATGGGTGTCCAGGGGAATGGGGGATCCCAGGGAGGGGGTCCCTGGGAATGGGGGTCCTGAAGATGGGGAAATCACTGAAGATTGAGGTGCCATGGGAATGGAGGTTCCTTTTGATGTTTCTTTACTTGCTACTTCTCAATGTGTTCTTCTCATACAGATCAGATACCCCACCAGTACATTAAATCAACATTAGCTATTTCACAAAATTATCTGAGTTATTCTCATCATTGTCACTTAGTTACACAAATAAAGGCATTAGCTACTTCTGCAACAGTTAATGTTATAACACACAGCACATTGTCTCTATCTTGATCTTTTGTGAGAGCCTAAACTATAACATAATATTCACACTGAAATATATATTCTACACAGGGATTAGGGTAAAAAGGTGAAAAATAGTAGTGTATCAAAAGCAGTTAAAAATAGATTACAAACTGTATTATGTCAAAATAATTGGGGGAAACCAATATACTGAAAGCCAATGACTACATAGTTGTTCATAATGGGGAGAAGGTGTATGGAAGGGTTTATTAGACTTCTTATCTGCTCTGATTTTGACAGCAATAAATTCAATTCATATCTCTAATTCCACGGCAGTTTTACCATGACAGGATTTGATGAGTGATCTCTCCTGGACCTTGTCTCAACCCAGGAACCCTTTGCTCAATTTTCTCTCCCATCCAGGTGCGGAGGGCAGTGAGAGAGCGGCTGTGGTGGGTGCGGGGCATGCGGCCACTGTCCATCCATGGCAAGGCAGGGAGGAGGAGGAGGGTCCAGGTCAGGCTGTTGAGCAGATTGGTATGGGATTTGCAGTAATGCTGGAGCTCTCTCAGTCCCTTGGGCACAGGGACAAAATTATATATTGCTGCATTTCCAGACTGGTTTCCCCACAGCTACCCCTGCAGGGTGGGTTTCTAGCCTGCCCTGCTCTGAATACCAATAAAGGCCCTCACAGAGCCACTGCTTGGACTCCCTTTGGGGTTTGTGCTTCTTGCAGGGCTGAGAAAACCACAGGCAGGCCTTTTTCCACCCACAGAATTCTCACCTCGGCAGCAGCTCTAGAGCTGCCAGAATCAAAGCCAAGGGGGCAGGGGGACCCTCAGGTGCTGGCTGCCACCTGGGGCTGGCCAGAGCAGAGCTGGACAATGGCCATCCCTGTGCAGTGGGGCTGGGCCATGGCTGGGCCCCACCCTTGGATGGCCACTGGCTTCAAGGATCCGGAGTTTGGGAGCTCCTTCCTGGCCAGGGCTCCATTCCCCAGCTGCTCTTGCTGGCTCAGATCCTGCAGGGGACGAGCAAGAATGGAGAAGTCTGGAGCCCCCCGGAGTTGCCATGCTCCAGGACAGGACCCTCTTGTCCAGCATGTGTCCCCCCTGGGACAGGATCCCCCCAGGACAGGAGACCCCTGGATGTGCCCCACCATGAGAGAGCCCACTCCCCCCTTCGCCCCCCCCACCCCGTGTGACACTCAGCACAAACGGCGTATTCCTTCTGTGCAGGAGAGAGAAACTGAAAATGTTGGGGAGGCACAGCCGTACACCCCCATCTCCCACAGCCTCCTCAGCCCTCCCTGCAGTCCCTTCCCCCACCCTGGGCTTCCCCCAACCCTTTCCCTTCTCAGATGTCCCTCAGGATCATCAAGACACAAACTGGGGGGTTGTGAAATTGAGGGGTAAAATGATGGAAATGGAAAAAAAGAGAGGGAAAAGTCCTTGGGGACTGAGGAGCACAGATCCAGAGAGGGGGCTGTGATGGGCCCTGGGTCACCCCAAAATCTGAGGCACCCAGGGAAGGAGCTGTGAACCACAGGTCCACCCAGCCACTGCTTATCTCTGGCACCCCCATTCCCCAGGGAAGCCAACCATAGCACCCCCATTCCTTCAGCCCCCTGTCCCTGGAAGCCCCATCCCAGTACTCACATTCCTCAGGATTTCCTTGGCCCAGGAACCCCATTCCCAAGGAACCCTCTCCTGTTGCAGTTCCTGTTTTAGCTATCCCAGTTCCTCCCTCAGGTGTGCCAGCAACCTCTTCCTTCCCCTCCCCCTTGCCCCCTTGCTAAGTGCTCTCTGTCAATCTTAACATTCCAGCTAGAGCATTGTCTGATTGGCAAACTTCAAAAGATGACCCTCAGCCCTGGGGACATTGGGCTATCCAGGTGTCACTTTTCTCCTGAGACTTCCCCCCTCCTACCTCCTTGGTGGCATACCTACCCCTTCCCTCCCCCTCTCCCGGGCTTAAAAGACAGGGGCGACCACAGGGTTCTGGGTTCTGTTGGAGCTGTTGAAACATTCAGAGGTCTGTGACCTAGAAATAAAGCTCTGCATGAAAACCCTCCAGCAGGACCCATCTCCTTTTTCCTTCACCATCGCCTAAAGCCTTTCCACCAGAGGTAAAACTGAGTTCCTGCTTTCCTGGACTTGTCCCAAGCGCCAGCTGCAATACCCAGCTAGCCGGGGGTGTCTCTGGTGTGAGACCACCACAGCTGCTGCCTTTGGTCCAGCAGCAAGGCCAGACAAGCCCATGCACGTTTCATCCAGCAATACTGGCTCCCCCATTCATTCCATCCCCAAAAATCCCCTTTCCCACGCTACCTTGAAATTCCCAGGACCCCCTATTCCACCAGCACGTTCCTCCCATGAGTCTGGAGAACAGGTTCTTCTGGGACTCTCATATCTGAGTCCCCCCAGCCCTGGAGACCCCCATTCCCCTTGCACCCCAATCTCTGGTGACTTCCCCTCCTCAGGACCCCCATTCCCCTGGGCACCCATCCCTGAGATCCCCTCAACCCTCCACTCCTGAGAACTCCATCTCCCACCTTTTGCCACCCAGTTTTGTTTCCAGACTGCCTCCATCCTGCCCACAGCCTGTCCCCAGCTTGTGGCCACACTGCCTCCAACCGGAGCCATGAACACGTGAGGATGAGACGTGACCTCCCTTCTTTCTCCTTCACCCTTAGAGCTGCCAGCCAGGGGAGCAGTGGCCACAGCAGCAAGTGACAGCCAGTGCACATGGCTGGGGACACCGGGATGGCCGGGAAGGTGATGCTGCTCCTGTGGGGTGAGTGCCCTGGTCACGGGCCTGACACCCCAGGGATGGGCCCTGGTGAGGCAGAGACTTGTGGGGAGGGGGCACAGGGGTGCTTCAGGGTCCCATGAGGTGCCCAATAGCACCAGAGTCAGTGCAGGTGGTGACCGGGGCCATGGGGTGGCCATGGGGACAGGACAGCGGGTATGGAACTGTAGGGACAGGAATGTGGAGAGAGGCATCCTGGGGCTGGGGCAGCTGTGGGCAGAGGGACAGGGACACAGGGATGCAGGGACAAGGACAACAGCCCCTGTCACCTTCACCTGGCTGTGGAATGGCTAGAAGGTGGCCCAGGGTCCCTTTCTGGAGCTCGGGGCTGTGGCTGTGGGACATTGGGGCACCTACCAGTGCATGGACATCAACCAGCTGGATGGGCACTGTGTGTCCTCAGAGCTGGCACTGGAGGTGACACTGCATGGTCGCAGGGATACAGGTGGGGTCACACAGGACCCCTTGTGGGCTGCAGCAGCCCTGGGATTCTGGGTGACCCTGATGTGTCCCTCTGTCTCCAGCAGTGGCAACAGGGGTCATTGGGTCACTTCCATTCCTGGTCCTCCTCGTGGGTGTCACTGGGGGCTGGCACAGGTGTCACTGCCTGGGTGGGTGACAATGGATATGGATGGATGACAATGGATATGGATGGGGATCCTCTGGTCAAAGGGAGGTCCCCAGGTAGGGGGCAGACAAAGGGACAGCGACAAGTGACTTTGGCTGGGGATTCCAGAGGATCTTCAGGTGCTCCTGTATCATTCCAGGAGGGTCTTGAGGAATATTATGATGGGACTCGGAGCTCCTGGTTTGGCTCGGGAGGTATTGGAGGGTCGTGCAGAGATTTTGAGAGGGCTTTGGGAATCCTAGGACAGTTTACGGGGTGCCCCTCCCTGTATGGGGAAGCTTGGGTTTCTGGCGGTTCAGCAGTAAAAGGGGGGTTGGTGGTACCAGGATGATTCAGGGGTTCTGTGGGGCTTCAGGGTGCTCAGGAGTGCTGGGGACATTCAAAGGTCCAGTGGGGGTTCAGGAGTCCCAGGGAGGTTTGGAGGTCCTGAGGACCCCCAGGGGTTCAAGGGCTCTGGGGACTCCATTGTCACCTTCTCCAGCCTTTCCCTTGCAGCTGCCAGGAAGCTCCAGGAGAAGTGAGTGAGACACTCCAGCCAGGACCCTTTTTTCTCCCTCTAGAGATTCCTTTCGACACCCCCTTTTCCCCACAGCCCCCCCCCAAACAGCTTTGGAGGAGGGGAGGTGCTGGACACCAAAGATGTGATCACCAAGAGGGCAGGAAGTGAGTATGGGGGACAGGGACAGCAAGGAGAGAACAAAACCAACAGCAACAGAATTCAGAATCCAAAGGGTCAGAAAAGGAACAATTTCCAGGGAATGCCCCTTACAAGAGACCCTCATGGTCAGAGCGTGAATCCAGTGGAGAGTGGACACAGACAGGGACTGTAGGGGCTGGAACCAAGTGCCAGCACCACTGAGAGAGGCTGTGCAGGACCTCCAGGACAAGCTGGAGTCTGAGGCAAACAAGTGGTGTCCCCATGGACATTGCCAAAGCCTTTGTCACCATTCCTTTGGCAGAGGGCAGGACACAGCTTGCCTTGACCTGGAGAGGTGTCCAGAGCTGCTGGAACTGACTGGAAACTCAGCCCCACCCTGTGCCATGGCCTGATCCTGACTGCCCTGGAAAAAGGGGAGACTCTGGAACCCCCACAGGACCTTTGTGACATCCTCGTGTGGGGAACACGGCAGAGGAAGGATTTGGGACAGGGGACAAGAGAATCCAGAGCCTCCTGAAGGCTGCTTTGGCCATCAGAGCAAGGAAGGTCCAGGGCTCTGCCAGGTTCGTCTGGTGGAGGAAATGTCCTGGGGGAAATGTCCAGGGCTTGTTCCCTTTTGGTGGGTTTCCCTGGAAATCTTTCCTTTTGTGACCCTTTGGATTCTGAATTTTGCGAACTGAGAAGGATTGGTTCAACAACCTGACTGGGACCCTCTTTCTTCCTGAGCTGAACAGGGCAGAGCTGAAGAAACAAAAACCATTTCTCCTGGTTTAATCAAAAAGCTGAGTTTAGGTCCTGTAAGAGGGACAAGGGTCCTGTGCCCCCTGGCACTGGGGGAGGGAATGGGGAGCCCCTGGGGGTACTGGGAGCACGGGGAGAACTGGAACGGGGAGCTCTGGGCAGCCTCACATGGGAGCCCCCACTTGTGGCCACCCCCTGGGCACAGTGGGCACCCATGGGAGCTGGGGTGGGGGGGACACACAGGGGGTGCTCTTGGATAAGGACCTCAGTGTCCCCAGTGTCACAGCATGTACTCGCAGATGTCACTAGGGTCCCACTGTCATCCGTGGGATCCCGGCACCTCTGAGCAGGTCACCTGGGGGATAAGGCACAGGGGGGCCCTGCGAGAGACACTGGTTGTGGGGAACTGGGTGGGGTGACACCCGTGGGTGATATGTCCCTGTCACTCCCCGTACTCACCCTCTGCCCACTCGGTGCCCACAATGTGGGAGTCCAGCACTGCCCCCTCCTCTGCGGGGGGTTCTGTGGGGATAAGGGGGGTCTGGGTGGTGTCTGAGGAGGGGGAAAGGGGAGTCCCAGCCTCAGCCCCCCACTCACCTGTCCTGGGGCTTCCTAGTGGCTGCAAGGGAAAGGGGAGGGGGTGACTGAGGGGACCCCAGGAGCCCTGAACCTTCCTGGGACCACAGCAGCTCCAACCACCCATGGGATCCCCAAATCCCCACTGCAGCCCCGATTCCCAATGGATCCAAGATTCCCCAGGACACTCTGAGCACCCCTGAACTCCCCAGAACTTCTGCACCACAGCTGGGTCCCCAAACACCCCAGTGTCCCTGACCCCATGAGCCCCAAGAACCCCAAGCCCGGCAGGGACGGGCACACCAAAACTTGCCCAGGACCCCAAAAATATTCCCAAACATCCCTGCACAGTCCTCCAGCAGCTCCCCAAACCCTCCAGGAGCTCAAAAGGCACCACATGGTTCCTCAAAGCCCAACTGGGGACAGCCCTGGAGCCCATTCAAGACTTTCCAAATTCCCCCCAAACTCCCCCAGGATCCCCAGCTGAGGTCACTGAGGGCTCAGTGTCCCCCAGCTCAGGTGCCCTGGGTGCTGCTGATCTCTGCCCCCACTCTGGGGGATTCCCCTCACTCCAGGACCCCCATCCCCCCCATTGTCACTCACCCCGGTGGTGCCACCAGTGACAGCCCCCAATGACAGCCAGGAGCAGGAGCAGGAACAGGAGGGTCCTGCCAACATTCACAGCCACTGCTGGGGACAGAGGGGGACATATTGGGGTCACCCTGAACTACAGGCATCCTGAACTTCCCAGCAACCCTGTGTGGTCCCACCTGTGAGCCAGGGTGAGCCAGGTGTCACCTCCAGGGCCAGATCTGGGCTCAGTGCCTGGAACACGTGGTGCCTGTCGTGTCCCAGCTGGTTGGTGGCCATGCACTAGTATCTGCCTGAATGTCCCACATGGATGTCCCTGAGCTCCAGAAGGGATCCCTGGGCCACCTCCTGCCCATTGTGCAGCCAGGTGAAGGTGACAGGGGCTGAGCCCACCTGCACCGAGCAGCGCAGGGTCATGGGGTCACATGCATGCAACTGGTGTGCCAGGGGACCAGGGGTGATGGTGGCATTGGCCACGGGCACTGTGGGGACAGAAACAGGGCTGGTACTGGGCAAGGTGGGATGGGGATGTCATGGGTAGGGTCATCCCCAGCCCGAGGGTCCAACTCACTCAGGACAGTGACATTCAGGGGGTCACTCTCAGCCACGCTGTCCCCATCACTGACCCGGCACCGGTACTGGCCGCTGTCATTGTCCCCAATGTGGCACAGCTCCAGGTGGGGGCTGGTGCCCAGCGGTGCCCCTGAGCCCTCCTGGTGCCAGGAGAAGGACAGGGGACCTGTCCCCATGGCCACTGCACAGCTCAGCACCAGTCGGTCCCCCAGTGCCACCTGTACCCTGGGGGGCTGTGCTGACAGGGACACCCCCGAGGGCGGGACCCCTGTGGGAGAGGGGGACACCAGGGGACAGTGAGAGACCCGGGGGGTGTCAGGGAGGGGCAGGAGAACTCTAGTGAAGGAGAGGGTGTGCAGAGATTGGGGGAGGGAGGGTTAGAAAGGAACATCGAGGGATGATGGGGGGTCAGGGAGGGAACACGTGGAGAGGGAGATGAGCAACACCAGGAAGGGTACAGGGACCCAGGGAGGGGGTGGTGTCACCTGGGGAATGTGTGGAGACCTCAGAGAGAGGTGAAGAGACCCAGGGTTCGGTGAGGGACCCGATGAGGGATGGAGAGAAACACGAGCCAGGAACGAGGAGACCTGGGGAGGGACCTGCAGCAGGGATGGCGAGACATGGAAAAGGTGTCAAGGAAGGATGGGAGTACCCATGTAGGGGCTGGGAGTCCCGGGGAAGGCCCCAAGAAAGGATATTGGGAGCCAGGAAGGGATCCGGGAAAGGTTGGGTACCCCAGAGCAGGTGTCAGGGAGGGCTGCGGGGTGCCAGGTAGTGTAGGGGACCTGAGGCATCTGTGGGGGTTCCCCGTGCCCATCCCCACACTCACTGTGCACCGTAACATGGAGCTGGGCGCTGCTCTTTCACATGGCCCCACCCTCGGATTGCACCTCACAGCTGTAATTCCCTGAGTGGGAGACCCCCACGGCAATCACCAGCAGCTGCGGGGACCCCTGAAGGCCCCCCAATACCTGCCTTCCCAGCAGAACACGTGCAGGAGCGGGGCTCGGGGCCGCAGGGGGCTGGGGGTGCTGAGGCAGCTGAGAGTCAGGGGGGACCCCACGGTGAGCTCGGGGGGACCCTTCAGCACTGGCACCGAGAAGAGCTCTGGGAAGGAGAGGGGCGGGAGATTTGTGAGCCTGAATCCCTGGGGAGGGGCTGTGGGGGTGTCGGGGTGGGGGCTGTGGAGTGCTCACCGTGCACTATCACTGTCACCGGCACTGATCGCAACAACTTCTCTGATGTGCCGAATTTCATCCGGCCCTCGCAGCTGTAGCTGCTGCTGTGGTTCAGCTGCAGAGGGGGCAGGGACAGCTCGGTGCCATAGCGGAGCCTCCCCAGTTCCTTCCCCTTTCGGTAGAAGGATGCTGAGGTGACTGTTCTATTCCAGGAGCCCCGGCAGTGCAGTGTCACCGTGTCCCCTCCAGCAGCACACGCCCCGGCACCTGCAGCACCAGCCAGGCTGGGGGACAGAGGGGACCTGTCACACCTGATGGCACCAGGACCCCCCCATTGTGTCACACCCAGGGCACCAGGGGTCCCCAGTTACCACACGGTTTCCTCCACTCTGGGATGCTCTGGGATATCCCCAGAGCAGGGGACAGGCTCTGGTCACACAGGAAGTGACCCATTGAGCGGAGCCCACCCAGAGCCCTCAGAGTCCCGTGGGTGCCAGGCTTACGTTGGCACCCAAACCCCCCTTACGTTGTAAGACTATCACGAGGGGGCTGCGTCCGGTGCCAGGTCTGTCACACCAGTAGGTGCCACTCTCGGTGACAGTGAAGCGTTCCTGTCTCTCCTGCCACAAGTGCAGCCTGTCCTTGTACCAGGTGGTGGCACCGGAGGTCCCCGAGCCCTGGCAGGTCAGTGTCACCTGGTCCCACAGCACCAGTGGTGTCCAGGAGGGCTCCACCAGGATCTGGGTGGTCAGGGCACCGGTGGGTGACTGGGGACACCAGCCTACCAGGGCCACGAGGGAGCTGGGGACAGCGGGGTGGGGCCATGGCATCCCCTGAGGACTCACCAGCGAGGCCAAGGGTCTGGGCTGGAAGGGAGAAGGGACAAGGTTGGGTCAGGCTGCCACTGCAGGAACAGTAGCACGGGGGCATGGAGTGTGGGGCTGTTCCCGAAAGGTCTCACTGGGGGCAATGGTGTGGCACAGATGTCTTGAGGACAGGGACACAACAGCCAACCCTTGCTCAGGCATGGAGATGCTGTACTGGCACAGGTCACCCCTGCCAGCCCCACAGCCCCATCCCCATGGCCTTGTGCCCATGGTCCATTTCTGATGGCACCTGTCCCCATGGCCCATCCACATGGTGTTTGTCCCCTTGTCCCTGTCCCTGGATTCGTGTGTTCCTGTCCTGGTCCCCACAGCTGCCCCAGCCCCAAGGTTCCTTTTGCCACATCCTTGTCCCCCCCCCATCCTCATCCCTCTGTCCCCTCATACCTGTCTCCTGTTTCTGTCCCAAAAGCTACCCCACAACTCTGATCACACTTGGCTCCATGCCCTGCTGGCTTTGGGGACCTCAGGGAACCCCACAGCCCCCTTTTCCCCCTCCTCTCCCCGTCCCCGGGATGTCAGGCCCATGCCCAGGGCACACACCCCACAGGAGCAGTGCCACCTTTCCAGCCATCCCGGTGTCCCCAGCCATGTGGACTGGCTGTCACTCACTGCCAGGGGTGGCTGTCCCCTGGGTGGTGGCTCTTTGGCAAAAGAAAGGAAAGGAAGCGAGGTCAGGTCTCATCCTCATGCGTAGGTGGCACCTGGTGGAGGCAGCGTGGCCACAAGCTGGGAACGGGCTGTGGGCATGGTGGGGACAAGGCTGGGTGGGACACAGTGGGACATGAGGTTCCCAGAAGTGAGAGGCTCAGGGGGTTTGGGGATGTGGGGATGGGTGTCCAGGGGAATGGGGGATCCCAGGGATGGGGCCCGTGGGAATGAGGGTGCTGAGGAGGGGAAGTCACTCGGAATGGGGGTCCCCAGAGCTGAGGGGATTCAGGGATGGGAGTGCCAGAGGAACATGAGTTCCAGGGATTTGGGGTCATGGGATGGGGATGCTGGGGGAATGGGGGATGATGTGGGAATGGGGTTCCTGTGAAAATCATGGTCCTGTGGGAAGGGAATTTTAGGGATGGGATGAACAGCAGAGGGTTCCTGGGAATGAGGGCTCCTGGGCCATGGAGATCCTGGGGAATGTGAGTACTGGGATACAGGTTCCAGAGAGGGGGAGACATAAGAAATGGGGTACCCATGATTTGAACTCCAGGGGAATGGAGGTGCCAGGGATGGGCAGTGGCTGGATGGGCCCACAGGTTCCAGCTTTTTCCCTGGGTGCCTCAGATATTTGGGTGACCCAGGGCCCAGCACAGCCCCCACAAGGGGCTGGAAGCCTGGGTATCACCCCAGACAGATTCTGAGGGGCTCTGGGTCTGTGGAGCTGCTGCAGAGGTGAGAATTCTGTGGAGGAAAAATGTCTGCCTCTGATTTGCTCAGCCCTGCAAGAAGCACAAACCCCAAGGGGAGCCCAAGCACTGGCTCTGCAAGGGCCTTTGATGGTTTTCAGAGTAGGGCTGGCTGGAAACCCACCCGGCAGGGCCAGCTGTGAGGGAACCAGCCCGAAAATGTAGCAATTGATCATTTGTTCCTCTTTGTAAGGGACAGAGAGAATCACAAAACTACCGCACAACCCGCAACATTCTGCTCAACATCCTGACCTGGACCCTCCTTCTTGAAGAAAGCCTGCAGCCTTCTGGAACCTCATGGAAAGAATGTTTGGGTTTGGAAGGTGTCTGCCAGATAAGAGGGAAAAGTGTGGAAATACCAAGCAGGGGCTCTGCCCCCGGCCATGGTGGGGCTCTGGGGAGTAACTCTGTGTGGATTCCAGGTGTCCCCAAAGCTGCTCCATCCCTACTGTATCGATATCAATTACTGTTCCAATTTTTATCAGCATGAATCATACCTATTTATCACACTACCCTCCTCACCTGAGTGAAAGGCTGAGGGTTGGCAGGAATTCTGGTGTAAATCCAGCAGAGGTGCTGCTGTGGACCCAAGACCTGCCTGGGGTCAGGCGCTGCCTTCCTTCCATTCAGGATCATGGAGAGCGGTCGCTGGTGTTGCGCAGGGCGTGTGCCTGGCCCTGGGACACTGCTACGCTGCCAGTGGGCACTGGGATCCAACCTGCTGCCTTGGCAGCTTCTGCCCACTGCCAGTGGTGGTGCCAGGAGCGATTGGTGCCCGTGAGTTTGCAAAAGGAGCGATTTCCCCTCCTCCCTCCCGTCCCAGGCCGCCATGGTCCCTGAGGGGATGGAGCTGGACCGCGGCGCCCCCTTCTGGCCGGGAGTGCTCCCTGCAGCCCCCCCTGCTGGCCACGGTTATAACTGCCACAAAAACCAACAGCCCTGAGCGGGAGGGAAAGTTCTGGGTCTCTGTTGTTTGTTCTGTTCTGGTTTATAAATTTCCCAGTAAAAAGCTGTTATTCATTCTCCAACACTTTGACCTGGTATCCCCATAATCTTGGAAATTAAAAGAAGTTTAGAGATGGGTCTTCTTTCCATTCCAGGAACATTCTCATTTTCCTTGGCAGATATTCCTCATTTAAATGAGTTACCACCTCCTGGGTTCCAGCAGGGATGTGACAGACACCCCAAGAAGAGACAGGGTCAGGGATTTGGCCACCTCATGCTCTGCCTTTTAAGCCAGTTGGGACACCAAGGGCCCTCTCCTCAGATGGCACTTCTGGTCCCCCGACCACTCAGGAGCTGGCTTTGTCAAAGCGTCACACTGTCCCCGGTGTGCCACGGCTGACAGACTGATGGACAGATGGGGCCCTGTCTCACCAAAAGCAAGGACTGACCCACCCCTGCCGCACACAGGTGTTCCAAAATGTCTCCAGACATGAAACTTCCTGTCTCTGACACCCCACCGTAGCCCATGGCCTGAACCCAACTGCCCTGGCAAAAGGGGAGGCTCTGGAACCCCCACAGGACCTTTGTGACATCCTCGTGTGGGGAACATGACAGAGGAGGGGTTTGTGACAGGGGACAAGAGAATCGAGAGCCTCCTGAAGGCTGCTTTGGCCATCAGAGCAAGGAAGGTCCAGGGCCCTGCCAGGTTCCTCTGGTGGAGGTAACGTGCTGGGGGGAGTGTTCGGGGTTTGTTCCTTTTTGGGCGCTTTCCCTGGAAATCTTCCCTTGTGTGACCCTTAGGACTCTGAACCTTGTTGCTGTTGATGTTGGTTTTATTCTCTGTCATTGCTGTTTCAGGAAATTGTTCTTCTCTCAGCCCTTTGGGATCTTTGTGCCCCCACAGGGAGGCAGAGGGGCAGTTTTAGTGGCAGCACACACACAAGTGGGTGTCCATGGGTGGGGACCCCCAGTGCCCCCCAGTGTCACAGCACATTCCCGTAGATGTCACCGGGTTCCCGTGGTCGCCCCTGGCATCCCTGCAGCTTCACGTAGGTCACCTGGGGATCCTGGACGGTGGTGGTACAGGAGGACGCTGTGAGAGACACGGGCTGTGGGATCTGGGTGGGGTGACACTTGTGGGTGACGTGTCCCTCTGTGTGTGTGTCCCCCGTACTCACCCCCTGCCCTCTTGGTGACCACAACATGGGTGTACAGCAGCTCCCTCTCCTCTGTGGGGGCCGGGAGATCCGGAGGGGCCCTGAGGGAACAAAGGGGTTGTGGGGAAGGGGATGGGAGGTCTTGGGGGTTGGGGTAAAAGGGCAGAGTGTGGGTTGAGCCCCCTACTCACCTTTCCTGCTTCTTCCTGGCGGCTGCAATGGAAGCAGGGGAGGACTGACTGTGGGGTCCCAGGGCCCTGACCCCTCTCAGGATTCCTGAACCCCTTCAAAACCTCCAAGTATCCCTGAAGCTCACCAGAATCCATGAGCCTCCCCAGTGTCCCCAAACAACTCACACTCAAGAACCCAAATCCCAGGAGGGACAGGGACTCCCCCAAAATACCCCAGGGCCTTGGAAAGAATCCCCAACATCCCTGCAGGACCATCCAGCACCTCCCAAAACCCTGCAAGACCTCTAGCCAAAGTCACAATTGTGGTGCTGTGGGTATTTCCCTATGGTTTCTCCAATTCTGTGGGCCTCTACAGCTCCCTGTAGAGGATCCCCCCATTGTCACCCACCCACACTGTGCCACAGGTGCCAGGCCACAATGACACGCAGGAGCAGGAACAAAAGGGCCCCACCGACCCCTGAGGCCACTGCAAGAAACAGAGGGGGTCACATCAGGGTCACCCATCACCCCAGGGGTCCTGCATTCTCTGGTGACCCCACCTGTGTCACCCCACCTGTGACCCAGGGTGAACCGGTGTCACCTCCAGGGCCAGCTCAGGGCTCAGTGCCCGGAACACGCGGTGCCCGTCCTGTCCCAGCTGGTTGGTGGCCATGCACTGAGAGGTGCCCGAATGTCCCACATTGATGGCCCTGAGCTCCAGGACAGGACCCTGGGCCACATGGTGGTGGGGGAAGGGTCTTTCCTGGGGAGCACATCCAGGGGTCTCCTGTCCTGGGGGGATCCTGTCCCAGGGGGGACACATGCTGGACAAGGGGGTCCTGTCCTGGGGGCATGGCAACTCTGGGGAGCTCCAGACTTCTCCATTCTTGCTCGTCCCCTGCAGGATCTGAGCTGGCAAGAGCAGCTGGGGAATGGAGCCCTGGCCAGGAAGGAGCTCCCAAACTCCTGCTCCTTGAAGCCAGTGGCCATCCAAGGGTGGGGCCCAGCCATGGCCCAGCCCCACTGCACAGGGATGGCCATTGCCCAGCCCTGCTCTGCCCAGCCCCAGGTGGCAGCCAGCACCTGAGGGTCCCCCTGCCCCCTTGGCTTTGATTCTGGCAGCTCTAGAGCTGCTGCAGATGTAAGAATTCTTTAGAGGAAAAAGGCCTGTCTGTGGTTTTCTCAGCTCTGCAAGAAGTAGAAACCCTGATGGGAGCCCAAGCAGTGGCTCTGTGAGGGCCTTTATTGGTATTCAGAGCAGGGCAGGCTAGAAACCCACCCTGCAGGGGCAGCTGTGGGGAAACCAGTCTGGAAATGCAGCAATATATAATTTTGTCCCTGTGCCCAAGGGACTGAGAGAGCTCCAGCATTACTGCAAATCCCACACCAATCTGCTCAACAGCCTGACCTGGACCCTCCTCCTCCTCCCTGCCTTGCCGTGCATGGACAGTGGCCGGATGCCTGGCACCCACCACAGCTGCTTTCTCACTGCCCTCCACACCTGGATGGGAGAGAAAATTGAGCAAAGGGTTCCTGGGTTGAGACAAGGTCCAGGAGAGATCACTCATCAAATCCTGTCACTGGTAAAACTGCCTTGGAATTAGAGATATGAGTTGAATTTATTGCTGACAAGATCAGAGAAGGATAAGGAGAAGTCAAATAAACTCCTCAGTACACCTTCCCCCTGTTGTGAATGACAGTGTAGTCATTGGCTTTCACTACTATATTGGTTATTGCAAATTATTTTGATATGATACAGTTTGTAATCACTTTTTAACTGCTTTTGATAGACCACAGTTTGTCAGCCTTTTTAACCTAATCCCTGTGTAGAATATATATTTATAGCATGATAAATATATTATACTTTAGACACTCATAAAATATCAAGATAGAGACAATGTGCTGTGTATTACAACATTAATTATTGCAGAAGTAGCTAATGCCTTTATTTGTGTAACTAAGTGACAAAGGTGAAAATAACTCAGATAATTACATGAAATAGCACATTGTGAAATGTTCATATAATGTACTGATGGAGTATCTTATCTGTATGATAGGAACACATTGAAATGTAGCAAGTAAATAAACATCAAAAGAGAGAATGGGAAGACGAATTTACCACTGACCGTTCAGTTATCAAGAACTGTCAAACCACAGAACAGGGGGGCCATGTGAGGACATAAAATATATAAATTTAATCTGAAGTATGGCATGTATTTTATGAAAATGAATTAAGGGTCAAATCCAGCAAAAAATTCCCAGAATATGTAAATTGGAAAGAATGTTTGAATATATATAACCCTCCTGAGTATGTATTTACCAAATACAAATGAAAAGGTACATAAGGAGAATTGTTGTAGTTAACTGTGTGCCTCTGGCAGTTGCCAACCACCCAGCATGCTGTTTGCTGTCATTTTTATCCATTATTAAACATTTACAAATTTTAAAGAGTGAGTCCTGTTTCTCACACAGTTTAATCAAAAACCATTTTTTTGGGTACAATAAGAGAGAAAAATATGTGTGTACTTCCCCAGCACTGGCAGGGGGAATGAGGAGCCCCATGGGGAGCTGTGAAGAGGAAGAAGGGACCCCTGAAGGGAATCAATGCCCCCAGTGCCCCCAGTGCCCCCAGTGTCACAGCACGTCATCGTAGTCACAGGGGTCCCACTGTCCCTCATGGGGTCCCAACAGCTCCGCATTGGTCACTTGTGGATCCTGAGGTGGGGCAGCGCTGAGGGACACCCATGGGGGCACGGAGAATGACACCAGAGACCTGGAGGGGGTGACACTCGTGGGTGACATGTCCCTGTTCTCCCCCTGTACTCACCCCCTGCCCACTCAGTGCCCCTAATGTGGGTGTTGAGCACAGCCCCCTCCTCCGGGGGGGGTCCTGTGGGGATAAGGGGGGTCTGGGAGTGTCTGGGGAGGTGGGAAAGGGGAGTCCTGATCTGAGCCCCTCACTCACCTGTTCTGGAGCTTCCTGGCAGCTGCAAGGGAAAGGGGAGGGGGTGACCGTGAGGACACCGGGACCCCTGAACCTTCCTGGGACCACAGCAGCTCCGACCACACATGGGATCCCCAAATCCCCACTGGACCCCAATTCCCACTGGACCCCTTACTCCCCCCGGACACTCTGAGCACCACTGAACTCCCCAGAACTTCTGCACCAACGCAGGGTCCCCAACTCCCCCATGTGCCCTGAATCCTCTGTGTCCCCAGAACCCCAAGCCTGGAAGGGAGGGGCACCCCCAAACTCCCCCAGGCCCCCAGAAAGATCCCCCAACATCCCTGCACTGCCCTCCAGGACCTCCCCAAACCCTCCAGGAGCTCCCTGTGTCACCCCAATATTCGTCAAAGCCCACCCAGGGAAGGCCTTGGAGCCCAATGAAGATTCTCCAAATTCCCCCCAAATTCCCCAGGACCCCCAGCTGTGGTCACTGCGGGCTCTGTCCCGCAGCACAGGGGCCTCGGGTGCTGCTGATCTCTGCCCCCACTCTGGGGGCTTCCCCTCATTCCAGGACCCCCATCCCCCTCATTGTCACCCACCCTGGTGGTGCCACCAGTGACAGCCCCCAATGACAGCCAGGAGCAGGAGCAGGAACAGGAGGGTCCTGCCGACATTCACAGCCACTGCTGGGGACAGAGGGGACACACAGGGACGAACTGCAGGCATCCTGAACCTCCCCACAACGCTGTGTGACCCCACCTCTGACCCAGGGTGAGCCAGATGTCACCTCCAGGGCCAGCTCTGGGCTGAGTGCCCGGAACACGCGGTGTTCATCCTGTCCCAGCTGGTTGGTGGCCAAGCACTGGTAGGTGCCTGAATGTCTCACATCGATGTCCCTGAGCTCCAGGAGGGGACCCCGGGCCACCTCCTGCCCATTGTACAGCCAGGTGAAGGTGACAGGGGCTGAGCCCACCTGCACTGAGCAGCGCAGGGTCACGTTGTCACCTGCATGCACCTGGTGTGCCTGGGGACCAGGGGTGATGGTGGCATTGGCCACGGGCACTGCGGGGACACAGACAGGGCTGGCACTGGGCGA
This sequence comes from Melospiza melodia melodia, assembly GCF_035770615.1. Classification (NCBI taxonomy): domain Eukaryota; kingdom Metazoa; phylum Chordata; class Aves; order Passeriformes; family Passerellidae; genus Melospiza; species Melospiza melodia. The sequence continues at coordinate 5,838,170 of NC_086218.1, read as the reverse complement.
GGAGGGTTAGGGTTCTGTGGGTGGGGTGACAAATCTGGGTGGGACAAGGTGGGACATGGGGTTTGCAGGAGTGGTGGGCTTAGGGGTTTGGGAATGCGGGCATGGGTGTCCAGAGCAATGCGGGGGGGTCCATTGGGAATTGGGGTTTCTGGGAATAGGGCTCCTGATGAGGTGATGTCACTGGTGATGCTGGTGCCATGGGAATAATGCTCCCCAGGGCTAGGGGGACTCGGGGATGGGAGTCCCAGGGCAACGTGGACTCCAGGGATTTGGGGTCATGGGATGGGGATGCTGGGGGAATGGGGGATCCAGTGGAATGGGGGGTCCTGGGATAATCAAGGTGCTGGGGGAAGGATCTTTTCAGGGGATGGAATGAATGGCAGAGGGTTTCTTGGGAATGGGGTGCTGGGCCATGGAGATCCAGGGGAATATCAGTATTGGGGTAGGGGTTGGAAAGAGTAGGGAGACATCAGGAATGGGGGGCCCATGTTTCAATTCCCAGGGGAATGAGGTTGCCAGGGTTGAGCAGTGGCTGCGTGGGCCCTTGGGTCAAAGCTCCTTCCCTGGGTGGCTCAGACTTTTGGGTGACCCAGAGCCCAGCACAGTTCCCACAATGTGCCAGCAGCTTGGGGGTCATCCCAGGTGGATTCCAATGTGCTCTGGATAAGTGTCCCCCCAGTCCCCAATGACTTTTCTCTCACTTTTTTTCCATTTCCATAATTTCAATCCTCAATTTCACAAGTTTGTTCCTTGACAATCTTGGGGGTCATCTGAGCAGGGAAGGAGCGGGGGAAGCCCAGGGTGGGGGAAGCAGGGGTGAGGGGTTGGCAGGGAGGGCTGTGGAGGCTGTGGGGGATGTGGGTGTTCAACTTTCCCCCCTCAAGACTTTCACTTCCTCTCTCTTGCACAGAAGGAAGAGGCCATTTGGCACGTTTGTCACGCAGTGCAGGGAAGCAGGTTCTCTACTGGGGGCCACATCCAGAGGGCTCCTCTCCTGGGGGGATCCTGTCCCAGCGGGGACACATGCTGGACAAGGGGGTCCTGTCCTGTGGCATGGAAGCTCCAGAGAGGTCCAGATTTCTCCGTTCTTGCTCATCCCCTGCAGGATCTGAGCCAGTGAGAGCAGCTGGGGAATGGAGCCCTGGCCAGGAAGGAGCTCCCAAACTCCTGCTCCTTGAAGCCAGTGGCCATCCAAGGGTGGGGCCCAGCCATGGCCCAGCCCCACTGCACAGGGATGGCCATTGCCCAGCCCTGCTCTGGCCAGCCCCAGGGGGCAGCCAGCACCTGAGGGTCCCCCTGCCCCCTTGGCTTTGATTCTGGCAGCTCTAGAGCTGCAGCAGAGGTGAGAATTCTGTGGGGGGAAAAAGGCCTGTCTGTGGTTAGCTCAGCCCTGCAAGAAGCACAAACCCCAAAGGGAGCCCAAGCAGTGGCTCTGTGAGGGCCTCTGGTGGTTTTCAGAGCAGGGAATGCCCCTGCAGGGGCAGCTGTGAGGGAACCAGTCCGGAAATGCAACAATTGTTCGTTTGTTCCTCTTGGTAAGGGACTGAGAGAACCACAAAACTACTGCAAATCCCACAGCAATCTGCTCAACAGCCTGACCTGGACCCTCCTCCCTGCCTTGCCGTGCATGGACAGTGGCCAGATGCCCGGCACCCACCACAGCCGCTCTCTCACTGCCCTCCACACCTGGATGGGGAGAGAAAATTGAGCAAAGGGTTCCTGGGTTGAGACAAGGACCAGGAGAGATCACTCATCAAATCCTGTCACAGGTAAAACTGCCTCGGAATTATAAATATGAATTGAATTTATTGCCGACAAAATAAGGAGAAGTCAATTAAACTCTTCAGTACACCTTCTCCCTGTTATGAATAACTTTGTAGTAATTGGTTTTCACTATTATATTGGTTTTTCCAAATTATTTTGATATAATACAGTTTGTAATCACTTTTTAACTGCTTTTGATACACTACAATTTTTAGCCTTTTTACTCTGATCCCTGTGTAGAATATATATTTTAGTTTAAGAAATATATTATAATTTATGCTCTCTCAAGATATCAAGATAGAGACAATATGCTGTGTATTACAATATTAAGTGTTGCAGAAGTAGCTAATGCCTTTATTTGTGTAACTAAGTGACAAAGGTGAAAATAACTCAGATAATTTGTTAAATATCTAATGTTCATTTAATATTCTGGTGGTGTATCTCATCTGTATGAGAAGAACACATTGAAAAGTAGCAAATAAATAAACATCAAAAGACAGAATGCAAAGAGGAATTTACCACTGACCCTTCTGTTATCAAGAACTGTCAAACCATAGAACAGGGGGACCTTGTGAGGACATAAAATATGTAAATTTAATCTGCAGTATGGCATGTACTTGATCAAAATGAATGAAGGGTCAAACCAAGCAAAAGAATTCCCAGAATACATAAACTGGAAAGAATGTTTGAATATGTATAGCCCTCCAGAGTATATATTTAACCATTACAATGAAAGGGTATGTAAGGAGAATTGCTGTAGTTATCCATGTGCCTCTGGCATTTGCCAAGCACCCAGCATGCTGTTTACTGTCCCTTTTATTCCTTAATAAACATTTTTAAATTTTAATGAGCGAGCCTTTTTTCTCACGCAGTTTGACTGGAAAACAGAATTTTGGGTACAATAAGAGGGAAAAACATTGTGTGCTTCCCCAGAACTGGGAGGGGGAATGAGGAGCCCCATGATGTGCTGTGAAGAAGGAGAAGAGACCCCTGAGGTGAATCAATGCCCCCCAGTGCCCCCAGTGTCACAGCAGGTCACCGTCATCGTAATCACAGAGGTCCCACTGTCCCTCCTGGGATCCCGCAAGCTCTGCGTTAGTCACTTGTGGATCCTGAGGTGGGGCATGGGTGTGGGACACCCATGACGGCCCTGAGAGAGACACCGGTGGGGTGGTGCAGACCTGGGTGGAGCTGACACCAGTGGGTGATGTGTCCCTGCCTCCCTTATACTCAGTCCTTGAGCACTCAGTGCCCCTGATGTGGGCATTGAGTGCAGCCCCCTCCTCTGGGGGGGTCCTGTGGGAATAAGGGGGGTGCTGATGGTGTCTGGGGAGGTGGGAAAGGGGAGTCCCAGCCAGAGTCCACCACTCACCTCTCCTGGAGCTTCCTGGCAGCTGCAAGGGAAAGGGGAGGGGATGACCGTGGGGACACCGGGACCCCTGAACCTTCCTGGGACCTCGGCAGCTCCCATCACACATGGGACCCCCAAATCCCCACTGCAGCCCCAATTACCAATGGACCCCTGACTCTCCCCAGACACTCTGACCACCCCTGAACCCCCCAGAACTTCTGCACCAATGCAGGGTCCCCAACCCCCCGGTGCCCTGAACCCTCTGGGTCCCCAGAACCCCAAGCCTGGCAGGGATGGGAGCAGGAACAGGAGGGTCCTGCCAACATTCACAGCCACTGCTGGGGACAGAGGGGGACATATTGGGGTCACCCTAAACCATGGGGGTCCTGAACACCCTAGAAACCCTGTGTGACCCCACCTGTGACCCAGGGTGAGCCAGGTGACACCTCCAGGGCCAGCTCAGGGCTGAGTGTCCGGAACACACAGTGCCTGTCCTGTCCCAGCTGGTTGGTGGCCACGCACTGGTAGGTGCCTGAATGTCCCACATCGATGTCCCTGAGCTCCAGGAGGGGACCCCGGGCCACCTCCTGCCCGTTGTGCAGCCAGGTGAAGGTGACAGGGGCTGAGCCCACCTGCACCGAGCAGTGCAGGGTCACATTGTCACCCGCAGGCACCTGGTGTGCCTCGGGACCAGGGGTGATGGTGGCATTGGCCACGGGCACTGCAGGGACACAGACAGGGCTGAGGCCACAGGGAGGGCCTGGCAGCCAGTGTGGGGGGATAGGGGTGGGGGGGATGGGTGTGATGGGGAATGTTTGGGATGGGGTCATATCAGGTAAGGATGAGGAGACACAGGGCAGAGGTGGGGGAAAACAGGAAAGGTGTCTGGGGGATATGGGGATCCCCAGGCAGGGGACCCAAGGCATCTGTGGGGGCTCCCCGTGCCCATCCCTGCACTCACTGCGCACCGTGACCCGGAGCCGGGTGCTGCTCTTCCGCACTCCCCCCCCTCGGAGCGCACCTGGCAGCTGTAATTCCCCGAGTGGGAGACCCCCACGGCGGGCACCAGCAGCTGCAGGGACCCCTGCAGGCCCCCCTCCACCTGCCCGTCCCGGTGGAACATGTGCAGGAGGGGGCTCGGGGCCGCAGGGGCCTGGGGGTGCTGAGGCAGCTGAGAGTCAGGGGGGACCCCACAGTGGGCTTGGGGGACCCTCCAGCACCAGCACAGGGAAGAGCTCTGGGAAGGAGAGGGGAGGTGAGGACTGTGGCTCTTAGTGCATTGGGAAGTGGCTTTGGGGGTGTCAGGAGATTGGAGTTCTAGGCATGGGGGTGCTCACCGTGCACTTTCACTGTCACTGGTTCCGACTGTGCACATGGTGACATTTCAGAATCCACCAAGCCCCTGCAGCTGTAGTGGCTGCTGTGGTTCAGCTGCAGAGGGGACAGCAACACCTCAGTCCCATTGAGGGACTCTCCACCTCTTTGTTCCCACAGTAGAATTGCACTCCAGTGACCGACATGTCCTGCCAGCACCGGCAGCGCAGTGTCACCGTGTCCCCCTCCAGCAGCGCCCCCAACGGCACCTGCAGCACCAGCAAGTCTGGGGTACAGAGGGGTCCTGTCACAACTGATGGCACCAGGACCCCCCATTGGGTCACACCCAGAGCACCAGGGGTCCCCAGATCCAACATGGGGATCCCCCCACACTGGGATGCTCTGGGATGTCCCCAGAGCAGGGGACAGGCTCTGGTCACAGAGGAGGTGACCCCTTGAGCGGAGCACACTCAGAGCCCTCGGGGTCCCTGTGTGTGCCAGGCTGGGGACACCCAAACCCCCCTCACCATCTAAGACTCTTACAGCAGGGCTCCTCGTCCTCAGGACCCCAATTCCCCATGGACCCATTACCTGGACCCCCATTCCCTGGACCCCCCATTCCCCTGGACACCCATCCCTGGCTCCCCAAACCCCCTGAGTGCCCCCCTGCTCCTGGGAAGCCCATGTCCCACCGACTTAGCGACCTCCTTGTCCCCAGCTTGTCCCCACCCTGCCCACAGCCTGTCCCCAGCTTGGGGCCACCCTGCCCCCACCAGGTGCCACCAGCACATGGGGATGGACTTGACCTCGCTTCCTTCCCCTTCATCCAAAGAGCCACCAGCCAGGGGAGCGGTGGCCACAGCAGCGAGTGACAGCCAGTGCACATGGCTGGGGACACCAGGATGGCCGGGAAGGTGGCGCTGCTCCTGTGTGGTGAGTGCCCCAGGCACGGGCCGGGCTGGTAGTACCCCGGGGATGGGCGCTGGTGAGGCAGAGTGGTGGGGAGGGGGCAGAGGGGGGCTGCAGGGTTCCCTGAGGTTCCCAATGCCAGAAGAGCCAGAGCTTGAAGTGACCGGGGTCATGGGGTGGCCGTGGGGACAGGAGAGGGTGAACAGGGCTGGACGGATAGGAATGTGGGGAGAGACATCCTGGGGCTGGGGCAGCTGTGGGGACAGGGACACAGGGATGCAGGGATGCAGGGATGCAGGGACAGGGAAAAGAAGACAAGCACAATGTGGATGGGCCATGGAGACAGAGGCCATGGAGCTGGCAGGGGAGACCTGTGCGAGCACAGTGTCCCCATCCAGACATCTGTGCCACACCAATGTCACCATGGGGATAGTTCAGGGGCAGCCTCTACGACCCATTCCCCACGAACACAACTGTCCCCATTGTGCCACCCCAACCCAGTCCTGTCCCTTCTCCCTTCCAGCCCAGACCCGCGGCCTCACTGGTGAGTCCTCGGGGGATGCCATGTCCCCACCCTGCTGTCCCCAGCCCCACGCTGGCCCTGGCAGGCTTGTGTCCCCTGTCACCCACAGGTGCCCAGACCACCCAACTCCTCATGGAGCCCCCCTGGAGGCCGGCGGTGCTGTGGGACCGGGTGACACTGACCTGCTAGGGCTCGGGGAACACTGGTGTCACCACCTGGTACAAGAATAGGTGGCGCTAGAGGTGGGGGGGACACAACCACCTCACTGTCACTGAGAGAGGCAACTACACATGTGAGAGACTCAGCACTGGGCTCAGCCCCACCGTGACAGTCTTAGATGGTGAGGAGGGTTTGGGTGTCCCCATCCTGGCACCCGCAGTGACCCTAGGGCTCTGGGTGGGCTCAGCTCCATGGGTCACCTCCTGTGTGACCAGAGCCTGTCCCCTGCTCGGGGGACATCCCAGAGCATCCCAGTGCTGGCAGACCCTGTTTATGGATTTGGGGATCCCTGGTGTGCTGTGTGTGAGCCAATACGGGGTTCGTGGTGGCATTGGGACCCGCCAGGTGTGACAGGACCCCTGTGTCCCACAGCCCCATTGGTGCTGCAGGTGCCAGTGCGGGCACTGCTGGCGGATGACATGGTGACACTGTGCTGCCGGTGCTGGCGGGGCAACCCGGTCAGCTCAGTGTCCTTCTACCATGAGGAGAAGAAACTTCAGGAGCTCCGCGATGGGACTGAGCTGTCCCTGTCCCCTTTGCATCTGCAACACAGCGGCCGCTACAGCTGTGGGAGCATGGTGAAATCCAGGCTATCATGGGGATGGGAGAAGTCAGAATCAGTGACAATGACAGTGCATGGTGAGCACCCCACAACTGCCACTCCAACCCCCCCCACAGCCCCTCCCTAGTGACTCGGGCTTGCAAATCTCCCTCCCCTCTCCTTTCCAGAGCTCTTCTCAGTGCCGGTGCTGGATGGTCCCTCTGAGCCCACCGAGGGGTCCCCCCTGACTCTCAGCTGCCTCAGCACCCCCAGCCCCTGGGGCCCCGAGCCCCCCTCCTGCAAGTGTTCTGCTGGGACGGGACGGTGGTGGGGGGCCGGCAGGGGTCCCTGCAGCTGCTGGTGCCCACCGTGGGGGTCTCCCACTCAGGGAATTACAGCTGCCAGGTGCGGTCCGAGGTGGGGGCCGTGCAGAAGAGCAGTGCCCGGCTCCGTGTCATGGTGCCCAGTGAGTGCAGGGATGGGCACAGGGAGCCCCCACAGCCTCCTTTGGCCCCCTGCCTGGGTACCTCTATTACTGCCCCATTCCCCCCATCCCTCACTGGGTCCATTCACCCATCTCTGAGTCAACCCCACCCCTCTCTGCTGTTTCTCTGCAGTCTCCAAGTCCCACAATACCCTCTCTGGGTCTCCATATCTGCACTGGGGTCCTCCCATCTCCTGCTCCATGTGTCCCCTCATTAAACCCCCCATCCTTCCTTGGGGTACCTATCCAAGCCTCCCCCCCCGCAGCTCTGCACCTCCTCTCGTCTCCCTCACCGGGATCTCCCTGCCCCTCCCTGACCTTCCCCCAAGTCCTTCAATGTCCCTGGTGTCACCCCCTCCCGCAGGGGTTCTGCCCTCGGGTGTGTCTCTGTCAGCGCAGCCTTGTGCTGAGCGGCACGATGGCCACAGGGACAGGTCACCTGTCCATTTCCTGGTACCCGGGTGGGCTCAGGGGCACCGCTTGGCACTGGCCCCACCTGGAGCTGCACCACACTGGGGACAATGGCAGCGGCCACTGCCAGTGCGGGGACAGCATGGCTGAGAGTGTCCCCCTGAATGTCACTGTCCTTTGTGAGCGGGGCCGTCAGGCTGGGGGTGACTCCACCATGGCACCCCCATCCACCTCACCAGGTGCCAGCCCTGTTTGTGTCCCCACAGTGCCCATGGCCAATGCCACCATCACCCTCAGTCCCCTGTCACACCAGGTGTGTGCAGGTGACCCCGTGACCCTGCGCTGCTCGGTGCAGGTGGGCTCAGCCCCTGTCACCTTCACCTGGCTGCACAATGGGCAGGAGGTGGCCCAAGGTCCCCTCCTGGAGCTCAGAGCTGTCGATGTGGGACATTCAGGCACCTACCAGTGCACGGCCACCAACCACCTGGGACAGGACGGGCACCAGGCAGTCAGCCCTGAGCTGACCCTGGAGGTGACAACACAGGAACAGGACACAGGTGGGGTCACTTGGGGTCACATGGGGGGTGCAGGACCCCCGGGGTTCTGGGTGACCCTGATGTGTCCCTCTCTGTCCCCAGCAGTGGCCGCAGGGGTCTGTGGGTCCCTCCTGTTCCTACTTCTGCTCCTGGCTGTCATCAGGGGCTGGCACTGGTGGCACCACCTGGGTGGGTGACAATGAGGGGGAATGGGGGTCCCAGGGACTGGGGTGAAACCCCCACAGAGTTTGAGGTCCAGAGGGTAGCACCAACAGCTCCTGACTTGGGTGAAGCTGAATCCCTAGTGATCCCACCTGGGGGTCCTGGAGAATTTGGGGAGGTCCTGCAGGGTCGTGCAGGGACATTGGGGGTTCTGTCAGGGGTTTGGAGGAGTTTGGGGTCTCAGTGGATTCGGTGGGTGATTCAAGGCTCATTAGGGGCTTCAGGGATGCACCAGGCTCCTGGGGGCAGTCAGAAGTCTCAGGGGTGTCAGGGGCCCTGAGGACTCCACAGTCACCCCTCCCCACTTTCCTTTGCAGCCCTCACGAAACAGCAGAAAAGGTGAGTGGGGTGTGGGTCCAGGCCTGAACCCCCATTTTATGTTCATTACGACCCCCACACCCCCACAGACACCCCCTTATCCTTGCAGGGTCCCCCCAGTGCCCTCGGTCCCTCCAAAGGCAGGGGAGCTGCTGTACAGCCAGGTCGTGTGAAAGAAGAAGGCAGGGGGTGAGTACAGGTGGGGGGACAGGGACATGTCACCCTAGAGGTGTCACCTCCCATCCAGGTTCCCCCAACCGGTGTCTCTTGCAGTGCCTCCCTGTGCCACATCCCCCCAGGTGACCAATGCAGAGTTGTCAGGACCCCATGGGCAACAGCAGGACTCCAGTGACATCTACGAGAACATGCTGTGACACTGGGGGCACAGGGGGCACAGGGGGCACTGGAGATCCCTGCCTGAGGGCACCTCCCACTGTGTGTCCGCCCCCCAGCTCCCGTGGGTGTCCACCGTGCCATGGGGGGGTGGCCACCAGTGTGGGGTTCCATATGGGGCTGCCCAGAGCTCCCCGTTCCAGTGCTCCCAGTACCCCCAGGAGCTCCCCATTCCCTCCCCCAGTACCAGGGGGCACAGGACCCTTGTCCCTCTTATGGGACCCAAAACGCAGCTTTTTCATTAAACCAGGAGAAATGGTTTTTGTTTGTTCAGGTCTGCCCTGTTTGGCTCAGGAAGGAGGAACCTGGTCAGGTTTTTGTGCAAATATTTGTGGGATTTGCAGGATTTTTGGGGCTCTATCTTGGTTTGAAAGACAGGTGTCTGTTAAGGAAGGAAGGAGCTTCTCTGGAAATGGAAAATATAAACCCCTTCCCTCTGAATTATTAAAATTTTGGAATTAAGGGGCTCTCAGGTAAAGATATGGGAGTAGGAATAGGAAAATGTAAAAATAAAAATAAAAATTGTTATAGATGAATAATGAGATGATTTGCTCTAACAATTAAGGAATTAATATTGTGTGAATATTAAGAGAAGTTTTATTGATGTATAGGTATGTAATTGTAGTTTATTGTTTAGATGTCCTCTGTTCTCCTCACAGTCCCCTTTCCCCATCCTCTGTATTGTCGCCACCGGACAGCCTGGGTTATTTAGGAGAGGTAAAAGGAAGGCGTGTACCTGTGCCCCTCCTACAGGGCAGCTGAGAATGAAAAAGCTCGTTGCTACTGGAGGGCCCAGCATGACCACACCTGACCCACCAATCAAGTTGCAGGAAAGCAATCTCCACCAATAAACGGCAAAGAAGAGTTGACTGACAGACTTTGGGAGGGGCCAGGGTTGGCTGATGCAACCCCCAGAGGTATAAAAGGTGAAGCGCCTGTCTCAAAGATGAGCTGTGGTAAGCAGTCGTGAGGGAGGCTCCCAGGTGTGTTTTTCCATATTGTTATGTTTGCTCAATTATCCCATCATCAAAAAGCCTAATATTAGAGGTAGCAGCAATTTTAATTGAATAGTTTAGAAAACATATAAAATCAGATACACTTGAAATATTAACAACATAATTTGATTAAAAATAAGGGATAATTTGGTTCCAATAATAGCGCATAAGCAAAAGATAACTGCGGGATACAGAGTGCAGGGCTCTTGGATCCGTGCCACCTCATGTACGAGCTTGCCAAGTGAAGATTCCCCCCTTATATGCCATGTGTCAATATCATCTCCTCCCATTTTCGATTCATCACACTTCTACCTCCGCCCTCATCACCACCTTTACCGCGCATGCGCCACCACTTGTTTTGGTGGTCACACAAGTCTTTGGGGGTCGTCACTCATGAAGGCCTCTATTCTTCATCTATGTCCTTTAATTCACCTTTGGGGTACACATGTACACCAACCCAGTACAATGTAAGCCAAAACAAACATATTCCTGCATTTAAGCATCAAAGCAATAAATCTCTTACAGCTGGCCATTTCCTAGGATCCAACAAGATTTCCCCTTATTTTGTTAATTATTAGTAATTGTTACCTCTTGCTTTTTCCTCCTGTCATTGAACATCTGCAGGGAAGAGGGAGGGAACCCATCCTATCCCTTTCCTTTTTGGCATTACAACTTTTAACTGCTATATTGTTTCCAAATATTAATTATTGTATCAATATTGATTACTGTTTCAATTTTACCAGTAGGAATCAAACCTATTTATCACACGTGGAATCCTTTTGTTTTCACTGCTTGTTAGGACTATAAAAAAGAATATTGGTGCTGGGTGACTCAGACACAGCCCGTGTGTGTTAAGTGTAGTCTACAGGGGATAAAGAGAAGGAAAAGAGAAGTACTAATACATCCTGATAAGTTTGGAAATTTAGATACCATGAAGAATGAATAACATAAGAAGTAAAGATGGTATTAAAAAGAGTCCACTAGAATGTAATTTAGCAGATGAGAAAGATTTGGGAGGAATCCCAGAGGGTAATTTTTCAAGGAAAGGTAATCGGATGAAATACTCTTCCCAGTGGTAGGCTTGGTATCCATTAGAAAGTGGTGAGAAGTCACCCCCTAATGGAACTTTATGATCCATTGTTACAGTTGATGTTATTTTTAAGACAAGAAGAAAAATGAGATCCAGTGATATATGCAGACAGGTTTTTTACCCTGAAGAATAAATCTGAGTGGCACAAAAAATGTGGCTTTGATTTGGCCCCATGGGACCTTTAGTCCTAACTTTGGAAAGAGATAAGAGGCAGAAAAGAAAGAGATGTCGTTTAGCATTAAGCATAGGGCAGAGATGTTTGAATTTGGCTCAAATGCACCAGGAAGATTGTGTTCTAGGTGTCCAAGACTTACAGTCGAGTTAACCCAGGCCAGCTCAGGTACCCTCCCCCTCAGGCAACCACTCCGGCCCCTGAATGAAAGCCAAATGGCAGTGAGGATGAGATGAATAATTCTCCCCAGATGAGGGGACAATTTCAGAGACCCCCAGTGACAAGTAACCCAAGGAATAAAACCAAGAAAGCTTTGCCTTTAGTCACCCCCTTAAGGCAAGTCTTGAGTCCCCCAGGAGAAGCCATGGGGGTGAACATCTGCTTTTCTACTAGTGACCTGAACAGTTGGTGGGAAAAAGTTAAAATGGATAGAGAAAACCCTAGTAAAGTAGCAAAAAGATTGACGTTCATAGTCAAGAGTCAAGAGCCAGACTAAGGTGATAGTGATTTCATATTGACAGAGTTAACCAAACCAGCAGAAGAGTTGGTGATCAAGGTGGCCAGAGCATGTGTGCAGGGACAAATTGCTAGTGGAGCCTTGCAAGGTACAGTGGACCAGCTGTGTCCTATTGTAAGCCCTTTGTGGGACGTGAACGATGCCGGCTGCTGTGCAATGTTAACCAGATACCAGGAACTAGTCACATTGAAAATAAAAAATGCCATTCCAGAAGCAATAAATTGGTCAGTAACAGATAACGTTACACAGGGACAGCACGAGTCACCCACTGACTTTGTGGACAGGCTCTGAGCAGCTGCATGTAAATGCACAGCCCTGGATCCCAGTTCGGATATTGGAAAGCAGCAGTGGGTTTCCCTGATGTCAGGGCAATCTAGCCCAGATGTCAGGCAGAAACTTGAGAAGCTGAAAGAGCCTGTAAAGAGAGACTTAAAGGCATGAATGAGAAAAGCATAGAAAGTGTGTGATAATCAAGAGAGAGGAAAAGAAAAAGAGCTCCCTGCAGCCATGGTGGCAGCTCTGGACCAGCACCAGTGAGAGGACGTGGGATGCCTCTGGATGGAGCAGAGGCAGGGGCGAAAATAGCAGAGGCAGAGGAGGTTCAAAGCAGCCACATACCACGCTGGGGCCAAATCAATGTGCATCTTGTAAGAAATCAGGACACTGGAAATAACTCCAGTGCCCAGATTTAGCAGACAAAGTACACAAAACTCTTGCAGCCACTCTAGATGATAAGAAATGACTGAGACTGGCAATTCTTACCCTAGCAGGCCACCGGTTAAAATACAGCTAAAGAATGATGAAGAAGTTGAATTTTTAAGAAATTGTGGAGACACATTTTCACTCTTGAATCAAGCACTGATAGCCAAAAGTGAAAACTATCTCAAGCAATAGGAGCCACTATAGGCCAGCCAGAAAATGCATTCTTCCTGAAACCACTTCAATGTAAAATCCAGAAGAAAATGGGAATACATCAGGTTCTTTATTTACCAAACTCACCCAAATCTGTCCTAGGCATGGATTTGCTTGAAAATTTAGAAGCAACAGTTCCGTTTAAAAAAGAAAACTAACATGGAAGGTACCTGAAGACAAATGAGTGGTTTTACCAGTAAGACTGACAAGACCAACAAACAAGAAGAACTATTTAGAGCAAGTATTGAATCAAGTATACCCCAGAGTATGGGAGACTGATAGCCCAGGAAAATCAAAACGAGCAGACCCTATGAAAATTGAGCTACAGACAGCAGTTGAGCCAGTAGTCAGAAAGAAATACCCTTGAAGATTGGAAGCTAGGGAAAAAAAAGAACCAACAATCAATAAATTCCTGACATCAGGATTATTGGAAGAATGGGAGTCAAAATTTAATACTGCTAGATTAGCAATAAAGAAACCTAATGGAACTCAGAGACTAGTGCCAGATTTCCAGGCAATTAATGGTTTATAACTTACTAGCTTACTAGCTAAGCTTGGAGATGATTTTATTTGGTGCGGGGAAGGTCCATGGGCAGGTGCTGTGGAGAGCCGTTCCCTCTTGGTCTGAGAGATCAGCTCCCCCAGCCCACCTTGCTCTCATGCCCGGAGGTTGTAATGTGCGCTCGACCGGCAGCCGAAGGAGGGCTCTTGACACCGTGTCTGATGCAACAGGGTTTATTGAAGGTAGGTCAGAGGGTGCAGGTTGGGTGAGGGTGAGAAGAGGGACAGGAAGAGGCAGGAGCACAAGCACTGTAACATGACACATAAGGCACCTGCAAGCTGCTGGGGAAGCCTCAAGTCTGCTCAGTGAGCCACGTGTGCCCTCAGCATTGGGACAGCCACCTTTCCCTCAGTGAGCCTCACATCCCAGGGTGAGCAAATCAAGAGGCACCAGCCATGCTGTAGGTGACTCAGAGCGAGTGCAGTGGGTCGTGGTGCCAGCGGCCAGAAGCAGGCAGAAAGCCAGCGGGGCTGGGGAAAAGGCTCTGCTCTGCTTACAGCATGGGCTGAGAGTCAGGAGAGCTCCATTTCCCCCGTTGAGATGTTGGAGACGGGGCCTTTCACCCTCCTGACAGGGCTGCCCCTGGCTGCAGGCAGCCAGAGGAGTACGACGACACAAGGCCGAGAGCAGCAAAGCAAAGAGCCAGCCGTGCACAGCACAGGGAGGTGGCCCAGTGCAAAGCCAGCGTGGCACCCTGAAGGTGCCCGCTGCACTCTCATGTGTCCCTGCCTTGGGAAGGACAGGAACGCTCGTGGTCCAAGAGGGCCTTTCTGTGGCCCCTGTGGGCTCAAAGCTGCTGCTCTTCTGGCTCAATGGGGCCTAAAGCCACAGAGCTCAGCCTCCCCCACAGCAAGAGGAACAAGACTTGGATATCAGACAGTGGAGATCAATGCCTAAGGCTGAGGGGCAGGGGCCTCCAGTCTGGAGCCCAGGGAGGGCACATGCCCAGCCCCACAACAGCTGGCCTCACAGCCCTGAAAGGCCAGGACCAGGGTTCCACACCTGATTCCAGGGGGTCCCTCCAACTGGCCACAAACCTGGAAGTGCCAGAGCAGCCGGCTGTCGGGATCAAGGCGGCTGCCAGGGGACTGCTTATGGCCTCTGCCGGCCAATTGCTCAGGGCTTAGCAGTGCCTCAACCCCTCAGGGTCTCCCCCAGCCTGGCCAAGCTTGCCGGCAGCAGCGCCACAGCCCCACAGCAGCTCCAGAGGAGCCCCATCCAGAGGCACCTGGGAGCCCTCAGCAAGGCAGCCAGCAGCACACGGGCAGGAGGCCACGGATGGCCCTTCCTCCCTGGCACAGGGCTTGTGGCCATTGCCAGGCACCGCTCTGGCAGGGGATCCCCACAGCTCCGGCCCCTGCCCAGCCGCTCTGTCAGCAGCACAAAGGCTTCAGCAGAACCACCAAAGGCCAAGGGCTTCTGGCCATTTTCCCTGCAACACTGCACGCCTGGACAGCTGGCTGAGCACAAGCACCTATTTCCCCCTCTCCCCCTATGCCCTACAGACCCTGTGCAGGAAAAGAAAGATCCTGGGACTCTGTGTATTGTAAGATATTCTATTCTATTCTACGGTATTCTATACTCAACAAAAACGAAAATACAAACAGAAAAATCTTGAAGAAGAAACAGAAAATCCCTGCTGGCTTAAATGGCCCCAGCAGACAGAGTCTTTCAGATCATCTCTCTGCGGAGCTCCAGCAGAACAGCACGGCAGTGCTGCACAGACGAGGCCGTTTCCTCCATGCACTGCGGAATCGATCTCGCAGCTTATGCCATGGGGAGTAGGGAGCTCTCTGTATGGCCCGGAGAACTAAACAAAATTCAACTGCAGCATCTCTGATTGCAGGACTGCTGTCACATGCCATTTCTTCAAGAGCTGCAAGAGAGCGGAAAAGAGGCAAGGTCAGATCCCGCATGTGCAGGGAGCCGAGCAGAGCCCCTGCCGGCGCTATTCCGGCTGGCTCTTGCTATGGCCCGCAGGGAGAAGGGAGCAAGGGGATCGGCCCGAAGTTGCTGGCCATGAATGCCACACGTGGCCCTGAAATGTCTGTGTGCTCTGCCCACGGGAGCAGAGCCCTCCGCAGCCGGGGCAGGGCTTGCAGCTGCCCCCTCCAGCCCCCGCGGTCAGCCGGCTGCCCTCACACACTCACCAGTGCAGATCAGCTACAGCTCTTGCTGCTGCCCCCTCAGGTGCCGCCCGGCCATGCCTGTGAACACAGAGCCTGTCGCGGCCCCAGCGGCACAGCTCCCTGCCTGCGGCGCTGCCGGCGCTGTGGCTACACGGGCTGCTGGCCTGGCAGGGCTCAGCCCGGCCCTTGCCGCACGCTGCCGCCCCAGGGCACGGCTGCCAGAGGGCGGCAGCAGCAACGCCCAGGCCAGGCGGGGCTCCACGGCGCCGGGCCCGGCTAGCACTGCCGGGGGCAGCAGGCGGGGCCGGGGCCGAGCTGCGGTGGGCCGGGCAGAGGAAGGGCAGCCCTTCCTATGAACCTGATGGCTGTTTTGCGGAGAAAAGAAGAGAACCCCACAATTTTGTAAAAGTTTTAAAGCTGGTATGTTTATTACAGCACTGGACGCATTTGGAGATTGCTCTCCTCAAAAAAGGCATGCGTACCTCTGAGAACTTCAGGTGTCTTTTTATCTCAAACACATATGCATACAGTTTCACTACAGGTTCATACATGCTCATTTTTATGGGTTTCGCGTGACATTTACCGCTAGCTCCTTATCAATAAAAATTCCAAGGTCAGGTTGACTTGCCCTTACAACAGTCCCTGTCTCTATCATCTTCTGTCTCCCCCCCCTTTATCACTGTCCTTCACTGAGCTTAGAGCTTGCAGTCTGGCTAAATAACTATGGTTTCTAACCACAGACTCAACTCAAAATTGTAAATTTCACCTAAATTAAAATGGATTTCTATCCTGGAAAATTTTCACTTTGCCTCAGCGTCCTGATGGGATTAGAGTACACTGTGCACCAGTGTTGACAATAGACTTGTATATCTATGGCTCTGGTGTGTCAGGGATCCATGCAGCCCAAGAGACACAATTTTCCCTGGCCTCTACCTGGCTAGAGTCAGGGCCTCTCTAGTCCGGGGTACCATTACCTCCAAGGGCGTATATTCTGAATGTTCCTTCAAGGGGATCTGACGTATCATCCTCCATTCTGCTATATGTGCAGGTCGGTCACAGGGAGCTGGGGCTTCATTCTTTTGGGTGTAAATCCCTCTCTTAGCAGTTTCCTCCTTTAGCTCACATACCCATGCTGCTAGGACAGAGATGAGTTTTCCATTCCACCCTCTCATGTCTTGCCCATGTTCATAGAGGAAGAACCACAGGTCCACTCATGGCTGTACTCCCTCTCCCTAGCTGGGGGATGTTGGGCTCTGACACTGGGGCCTCTGGTTTGCACTGGTGCCACATGGGAACTGTCCTTGCTCATCTCCTTCCTCATCTTCTCTCTGAATTTTTCCTGTTCATCCTTGAGACAACCACAGCAGAGACATGAGTGTGCATCAGGCCATGGACAATGGTCTCATCATTCCTGAGTTTGCTTGCTACAGAACTCACTGTCTCTTGGTTATCCACAAAATGCATTGTTCTCATGAAGCTGGAGTATTCAGATGGCCCCTGTTGTGAAAGGCTCCACCACATTTGCACTGGGCACCTGACCTTCTCAGGCTCAATGTGTTGTCCATCCCCTGCAAAAAGTTATCTCCAATATTGCCATTTGTTTTAGTGTTGGAGGTCAGAATTATTCCTTTATTTTTTCTTGGGCAGCACCCAGCCCTCTGCCCCCTCCAGAGCCCGGCCCCAGGGGCTGCTGGCTGCCTCACAGGGCTGTGGGGCAGGGGAGGCCAGTGCTGGCTACAGGGAGAGTCCGGCCTAGGGGCTGAGCCGGCACCAACTGCACCCTCCTGGCACTCTGCAGCTGGCAGAGGGCAGGAGCAGAGCGGCTGAGCACCTGCGCCGGGCCCTGCGGTGCCAGGACAGCCCACAGGAGCCCCTGCGAGAGGCGGCCATCAGGTTCATGTGTGACTCATGAGCCTGGGCTCCCTGCCCACCCCGCCCTTCTTAGCGCCACCCAGCCCTGCCCTACCCAACCTCTGTCTGCCCTACCCTGCCCAACCCCACAGTGCTCTGCCCTGTTCTGCTCCACCCAACCTGGCCTTGCCCTAAATCACCGTGCTCTGCCCTGCACTGCTCCCCACAATCCGGCCCCACCCTACCCCACCCTGCCCCACCCTGCTCACCCCTGCGCCATCCTGCCCCACCCTACTGTTATGTTTGCCCAATTATCCCATCATAAAAAAAAACCCCAATCAATATTAAAAGTAGTAACAATTTTAATTCAATAGCTTAGAAAATATATAAATAAGGGATAGCTTGGTTCCAATAATAGTGCATAAGTAAAAAGAACCGCGGGGTACGGAGGGCAGAGTTCTGTGACCCTTGCCACTTCACGTACAAGCTTGCCAAGTGAAAGTCACCCTTTATATGCCATATGTCAATACCATCTCCTCCTATTTTAAGTTCATCACTTTTCTATCTCCACCCTCATTACCACCCTTATCACGCATGCGCCACCACTCGGTTTGGCGGTCGCACAAGTCTTTGGGGGTCGTCACTGATGAAGGCCCTGTAGTCTTCTTCGTTGTCCTTTAATTCACCTTTGGGTTACACATGCGCATCAAGCCAGTACAATGTAAGCCAAGACTAACGAATCACTGCATCTACATATCAAAGCAATAAGTCCCTTATAATTAGCATTTTCTTGGGACCCAACCGGGTCTTGCTCATTTTTAGCAACTGTATCTTCAGCTTATTCCTGTGGTCCTTGAGAACATCTACTGGGAGGGGGGGGGGGGTGGAGCCCCTCCTCTCTCTCTCCTCTTTGGCATTACAACTTTTTAACTATTTATTATTCTCATTTATTAATTACTGTATCAATGTCAATTACTGTTTCAATTTTTATCAGCATGAATAATACCTATTTATCACAAATCCCCCATTTTTTTTTTGATCGTTATGATTTGTGCTGTATTTAAAAGGCTGTGCCCTGATATCTTTTATATTTTTCAAAATTTTGGTTTTCTCATTGTCTCTTTTCAGCTTCAAACTTTTCCAGCATTTATATTACTGCCTCTAGTCTTTCACACTCTCTTTCAAGTTTAGTTGGCATTTCCTGCTCTATTTCAATCTTTTTAGGTTCTTGTTCTTTACCAGGAGTCGATTTAGCTTTTAATACCTTTATAGATCCTGGTTTTCCTTTTTCCGCTGATTCTGAATCTAGAGACATTGTTGTAATCTGCATCCCCTGATTCACTGAATGAATTAACCAAATAAAACACAAAATCATACAAGGCAGAAATAGAAGTCCCAGAATTGAGCATAACAACATAAACTCTAATGTTTTCCTCCAAACACTTCCAAAGAAGTTACCCCACCAATCTGCTTTCAAGATTGAATTCCACTTTTGTACTGGTACATGAGCCAC
This sequence comes from Melospiza melodia melodia, assembly GCF_035770615.1. Classification (NCBI taxonomy): domain Eukaryota; kingdom Metazoa; phylum Chordata; class Aves; order Passeriformes; family Passerellidae; genus Melospiza; species Melospiza melodia. The sequence goes on along the minus strand of NC_086218.1, from coordinate 5,819,444 downwards.
CTTTTTTATTTCCTCTGTAAGTTCTGTGATAGCTTCCCCATAATCATCAATTTCTACACAGCACTCAAATTCATTAAATCTCCAAAAACTCCTCCTTCTTTTGCTAACAGATAGTCTAGGGCAATCTTGTTTTGGTACACAAACGCCCTCATTTGTGTATATTGCCTGGCAAACATTTTTAAAGCATCAGAGGTGTGATTTGACACCACCTCCACTACTGCTTGGAGCCTTATGAATCTATTCAAAATGTAAACTGGTGTTCTATATTCCCATGAGCCAATGTTGCTGGGTCATAATTTGCTAGAATTTGTTCTGTAGGCCAATCGTCCTTCTCCCATTTTGGATTCCCTCCTGCTGTTGGAAAATTTAAATTCCAATCTCCTTTATTCCACTGCAGGGTTTCATACAGTGGAGTTCCTAACACATTGCTCCTAGACCTCAGTAGAACAAAGAAGGAGGGTTGTATTACTCCCAAAGTACAGGTTCCTCCCCATTTTTGAGGTAACTCACTGTATACTCGTTGCCCACAAATCCAATATATCCCATCTGAGGCTTTCCCTTTCTTATCAGTTTTCCCCTGTTGTTCCCAATAAGACCTCTGGCCGTTGATGGATTGGTAGGGGTTAGCTCCAGGACTTTTGTACCAGCATAAATTAATCTGTTCATCCCATTCACAATTTATTTCTTTTATTGGTCCCCAATATTCAACAGGGTTGTTTGGTTGCCAGATGTTTGAACGATTATCCATATTAACCACCAATGTGGATATACAAGGAGTATGCCCTACTACTTTATTAAATTTCCTTTCGTCTCGAGTTATACAAATGATTCCAATTACTTGATGACTTAAAATCCATCCTTCAGGCCTCTTCAATGTTCCAGAAATTTGGGTGTGGTTCCACTTTAAAAATTGCTCTGGAGCTAAGCTCTCACTTTTCCACGACCATCTTTCAGCCATTTTTAGACCTCTACAAATCCCACATTTGGATAATCCCAATTCTGTAGCAATCTCTGGCATCAATCCCACAAACAGATTCTTATTCGAGGCTGGCAAATCCCAATTTTTGTAGTACTGTTTTAGCTGTTTATACAGTTCAGCCAATTCTGTTGACTCTTTTCTCCTGTTCTTTTCTCTATTTCCCTTTGTTTCTTTTTCTGCTTTTATTTTCTCTTTCAATTTTTCTTTTAGTGCCCAATTTCCCATATCTATACTTGGATCCTTTCCATTATCATCTCTTTCAAAACAAACGAATCTTTCATACTGAGGGAAAATTTGATCACCATGGGGATAAGGAGCTCGTCCATTATATCCCAAATTTTTCTCTACCCAATACATCTTTCCTTCCTTAATACAAACATCTATAACACTGCTGCAATTGTAGCAGGCAGAACTAACATATGGGTGTGTTACAAACACAGATTCCACCTTGTCCTTAATCCACACAGAGTGATTGCAATAATCACAAATGTTGAAATTGCTGGGACTTGGTTTTTGCCTTGTTTGCTTTTTCGTTGCTGAAACTCTGTCCAGTGTGGCTCTCTGGCTTTGGCCAACTGCCCAGGGTACCAGAATGATCACAGTGAAAATAATCCTCAGGAAATCTGCCTTTCTACCTTTCTCAAGGCCCCTTGGGTTGCAACCAAGGGCCGAGATGCCAGTCTTCTCGATAGCAAAGGTAATATCCCAAGATCTAGTCACTGGTGCTTTTAGTTTCCTTGGTACCCATAGCCCCACAGAGTTTGCATGTCTCCTTTTAAATGCCATTTCCCAATTCTAGCTGGTTAAGAAGAGATAATTAAAATGAAAAGAACAGGGAAAAGATTAGGCCAGAATATCATAAACCTGTATTTTTCAAAATTTCAGGGATGTGCCAACCACAATAAGATATTTCTAATTATTTTCTGCTTCAAGGGCGGGGAGTGCATTAAGTCGTCGCCTCCAATAGGCACACTCGCAGTGCCAATGTGCCCCTGGAATGTGCCTATTATGTGGTATATAGACTTCTTCTCCACCACAACTATCAATTTTGAGACACTGCTCTATAATATTATGAGCTGCTTGTTCTCTTAATTGTGCTATAGCCAATATAGCAAGAACCAATTGATCTAAGTTCTCTATTAATCCAATTGCTGCTGGAAGGGTCCAGTCTCCCAATCTCAAAGGTATCCAAAAAATCACTAGCAATGCGTTCTATAATTAGCTGACATAACCATAGCAAAACAAGCAAATAAATTGTCTCTCCTTCTCTTCTCTTTTACTCTCCACCATGAGTTAAAGCAAAGTGTGCAAACAATATATATCCAGGGATGACACCTTAAACCATGTTTACTGCACTCCTAATGTTTTACTTCTCCCTGAGCTCTTTTAACAACAGGTGTTATCAATCTCATTTTCTAAAATTGCAATTTTTTAATCAATTCTAATAATGTTGCTGGTGGGTGATCCTGGAGGAGATCTTCGATCTTTTTAGGCTGTTCCCACCGATTCAGAAAGTCTTTTATTCTTTTTCCACTGGCGTTCTTCTGCCTCCGAGCTCAAGGGAATTGCGGTCCGTAGCCACTCCAGAATGCTTAGTTCCTTCTTAATAAATCAGGGTTAATATAAATCCACTTAAATTCCACCATATTATCACATTCTTGGAATTTCATGTTCCAACAATATTTTAGCCACTGTTTAAACTTTAGCCCAAGCTGCTGGAAATGCTTCAGCTCACTGAGTTAATTGATCTATTATAACCAACAAATATTTTAACCAACCCACTTTAAGCAAGTCTACAAAATCAACCTGGATCTTTTCAAATAGCCTGTAGGCTGTTGTTTTTTTTTTTTTTTTATTTTTTGTCCTCCAGAGGGAGGGCTCTTTAACACTTTCTTATTTACCCGTTGACAGGTAAGACACCCTGGGTAATTTGTTTTCCAATTTCAAATATCCTTATACACCCATAAAATTTTAAAAAGTGATCACAAAAGGCTCTTGTTTCCCAGTGTGTCTGTCTATACAAGTTATCTAAGATCTAATGTGCCACTGGTTTTGACATCATAATCCTGCCATGAGGAAAAACTCACTTTCCCTCCTTAAATGTTGCTCCTAATTTCTTTATAGTTGCCAGTTCTGCTAGCGGAAGGGAAAGTGTCTCCTGCTGAATTTCTTTTTTTTTTTTTTTAAGGTCATTATTTCAGTATCTCCCTTTCTTAAGGTCGCTCTTTTTGCTTCTTCTTCAGCCAAATTATTTCTCTGACTCTAATATCCCTCCCTCTCTGGTGTTCCTTTACATGAACTACTATTATTTTCTTTAAGCCTTTTAAAGCTTCACATATCTGAATTATCAATTCCCCAGGTATTAACCCTTTCCCTTGAGTGTTTATAAGTCCCCTTTCTTTCCAAGTTTTTCTAAAAGTATGTACTACACTAAAAGCATATTTGGAGTCTGTATAAATAGTCCCTTCTTGCCTTTTTAGTATTAATAATGCACAGAGTAATGCATAAAATTCACAAGCTTGTGCTGACCAGGAGGGACTAAGGGGACCAGACTCCTTTATCCTAAACTTTTTCCCACTTCACCTGAATGCCAACCCATGTCATTAATTTCTAGATTATCTTCTTCAGTTAAAGAATAAATTTTAAGTTTTCCTTCACAGGGTTTTATCTGTAAATTTAAGACTATTATTAGATCTCGGCCTAACATATTATTCTCGGCCTCCGGTATCAACAATAAATCATTTACTCCAAATTTGTCATCTGTTTCAATTTGCACTCCTTTTATTACAGGAACAGGGAAAGCCTCTCCAGTAATTCCGATTACTGACACTTGCTCACGACTTATCTCACATCTCTGGGGTAATTTTGTAACTGTCGTCCGAGAAACTCCTGTATTGACTAAAAATATAACTTCTTCACTCTGAGGACCGACTTTGAGCTTTATTATCAAGGCCTCTTCTGGTTGTATTTCGGTCCTCTTCATTAAACAAAACTCTTGACTTCTCTGATTCTCCTGAGAAGTTTTCTCATCTTGCTGTTTCTTTCTGCAATTTTTTTGCAGGTGCCCCTTTTTATGACAATAAAAACAGGTGGGTCCCGCACCCTTCAAAGTGGGGCAAGAATTTTTTTAAGTGTCTTTTCTTGTGGCGGGAAAAATGCACAGCTCCTGTGTTCCTACAAATAGATCCTGACATCCGCTGCTTGTTTTTCCCTGCAAATTTTTCTGGATTCAAAGCTGCCTGCATTTCTTGAACTGCTGCCACCAAAATTCTGGCATCTGCTTTCTGCTTTTTCTCATTTCTCTTTACAAACACCCTTTGTGCTTCTCTCAGTAACTCTTGAAGTCCCCTGTCGTGCCAATATTCTAATTTTTCCAGCTTTTTCCTGATGTCACTGCAAGATCTGGTCACAAACTGAATTTTTAACAGAACCTGCCCTACTGCAGTATCAGTATCTATATCTGAATATAATTGCAAGTCTCTTTTTAATCTTTTTAACCATTCTGCCGGGGACTCATATTTTTTTCTGATGCTCACTCAAAGCTTTACCTATATTATGTCCCTTAGGCACTGCCCTCTGAATTTCTTGATTTTCTTCCCTTCAGGATTCCCATTCATCCTCAAACCGTATTATCATCCCCAGTGGGCTGTCCTGAGGAACGCCACCCCCTGAGAACCCCCCTCACGGTTCCCAGATACCTCAAACCACTGCGAATTTTTCCTACAGTCCACAGCCCCTGGGTCAAGGAACTTACTTTTTCCCTGACCCATTTCTGGTGGCAACAAACTAAGAAATCCCCGGTACCAGGAGAGTCTTAGTTTCCCACACTCACCTCGTGGCTCAACTTCCTCACCTACTACTCTGTCACACTGCCTTTTCAATCTACCTGTTCCACTCCTATGTCTCCCTCTGCAATCTACTTGTTCCACTCCTCTCTCCCTCTTTCTCAATCTATTAGCCCCGTCCTCTCACCATCTAATCACATACTAAATTGCCTGCTACCAACCTCTCCAAGGAAAATGAACCTATTCATTCACTCTCTCAGTCTCCCTACTGAATCAATCCCTCCTGCCCAAGGGCCTGCCCACAGGTGCCTGAACCAGGGATCCCCTCCTTGCCCCTGGGTCAAACCCTCCCGGCGTCCCCACTTGTTCACTCTTCTTTCACTTCCCTCCTTTCCCGGCCGGCCTCCTCTCGGACGGCGCGAAAACGCGGTACTGGGAGGTCCCACTTGCTTCGGGGGTCTGGGACTGCCCAGCCGCCGTCTCAGACACTCCACACACACTCACACATGCATACAGCTGCCCCCCGACCCAAAACCCCGTGATACTCACAGCCTCCTTTTCTCACGAGGGTCTTCGTGCACAAAGCAGTTTTCTATGGGTACTGTCTCTCCTACAAGCCGGCACTCGGATGGGAGCCTCTCTTGCACGCTCTTAAAAACTAATTTGCTTATGCGTTATTGTAATAAAACCTCTCTTTTCCCAAGGGAGAGTGGTCTAGCCTTGGGACCACTTAAAAGTCTGGTGGGGAGCTCCTTCCCAGAAGCTATCCACCTCCCCGGAGTTGAAAGAGTCCCGGGTATCGGCACCAAAATTGTTATGTTTTCCCAATTATCCCATCATAAAAAAAACCAAACAATATTTAAGGTAGCAGCAATTTTAATTGAATAGTTTAGAAAATATATAAATAAGGGATAATTTGGTTCCAATAACAGCGCATAAGCAAAAGATACTGCAGGGTACGGAGGGCAGAGTTCAATGACCCTTGCCACTTCACGTATGAGCTTGCCAAGTGAAAAGCACCCCTTGTATGCCATGTGTCAATGCCATCTCCTCCTATTTTCAGTTCATCACTTTTCTATCTCCACCCTCATTACCACCCTTATCACGCATGCACCACCACTCGGTTTGGTGGTCGCACAAGTCTTTGGGGGTCGTCACTGATGAAGGCTCTGTAGTCTTCTTCGTTGTCCTTTAATTCACCTTTGGGTTACACATGCGCATCAAGCCAGTACAATGTAAGCCAAGACTAACGTATTACTGCATCTACATATCAAGGCAATAAATCCCCTATAATTTGCATTTGTTGGGGCTGAACCAGGTTTTGCTTCCCTTTTTGCTCATTTTTAGCAACTGTATCTTCAGCTTCTTTCCTGTGGTCATCAAGAACATCTGCTGGGAAGGGGGATGGGTGGAGCCCCTCCTGTCCCTCACTTCTTTGGCATTACAACTTTAAACTATTTTATTGTTCTCAAATATCAATTACTGTATCAATATTGATTACTGTTTCAGTTTTTATCAGCATGAATCACACCTATTTATCACAGAGATAAGAGAAAACTCCCATTGTTCCTGACAGCCTGAAGCAACTGCCAATTCCAGATCATTCCATCCATATAGGAAAAGAGGCTTTTGCATTAAAGAAGAAAAGATTTATTGAAAAGGAGAGCAGGATCAAACAAAAAAGTTATTTGGACTCATGCTTCTTGTGTCTGTTAAAAAGGCCAAGAAAATGCACTCCTTGCTCTTCTGACACAGCTGTCTCTGTTCATGATGTGGGGCAGCGAGTGACAATGTGCAGGAGCTGATGCAAGGGACAGGGACGAGGATGCAGCAGGCACAGTGCCAAGCTGACAGAGGGATGATCTCTGGCAGTGGCACTGAAGGAGAAGAGTTTGCAGGTAGGACAGAAAATGGCTGTTTCACCTCTTCTTTCAGTGCTGCTAAGAATGTAACCTGGAGCAAGCTGGGAACACCAGAGCCTGGAGCCCTTTCCAAGCAGGGCTGCATCAGACACAAACCAGCAGGGGACTGAGGAGCCCCTGGGGTGGCAGTGAGCAACCTCGGGCTCTGCTCACTGTTGGTGGCATTTTCTATTGACCCATCTCCAAGGACTTCTGTTGTGCTCTGTGTTCCTAAGGGTTTCCCTTCTTGGCTTTTTTTGGTTGTCTCCTCCACCTTTTTTTCTCCAAATTCTCCTACCCTGTCAGCAGCAGCCCCTGTCCAGAACTGGCTCTAAAATATCAGCAAAGCAGCTAGGAACAACAATGGGTGGAATCCTGTGGCTCAGGAATTCGTGTGCCAGAGCCCTGCCTGTGCCTGTGCCTTATCAGGACCTCCTTCTCTGTGCATAAACTAGGGATTAGTGGAGTTTTTTGTGAAAGAGCTCCTGAGAAGCAAATGTTGTGCTAGGTTTCTGAGGAGTGTATCCGTTAAGTTCATTGCTGGCAAACAGAAAGTAAGGCCAGGGTAGCAGAGCAGCTGGGAGCTGGTCACTCCCTGCAAAGGGCTGCTGTATGATGTGGGAACACCACGTTCCAGGAGGGGCGAGCAGGGTCAATGTGCTCAAGGTGCTGCCAATGAGGTTTGGGTTCACTTAGAGAGTAGTCAGGGCTGGCGAGCACTGGAAGATCCAGCTGCAGTCCCCATCCATGTCCCTTTCAGTGCTGGCTTTAGGGTGTCTGCAGCCTGGATCCAGAGCACCCTGGGGGGCTCCTGTGGCTGCCTTTGCACTCAGGGTGAGGATGCCCAGGAGCCGCTGAGGCCGGCAGTGGGGACCAGGGCTGAGGCTTGTGGCCTGGCAGGTGTGGCTCTGGGGGCTGTGACATGCCAGGGCATGGGTCACTGTCACTGCCCTCCGCAGCCCTCGCTAGCTCTGTGATGCTCCAGGAACAATGGCAAGAGTGGGGAACTGGCTAGGTTAGGTTTTGCCTGAGCCAGAACCTCTAGGCCAAATGCTGAGCAGTAGAGACCCCTGGAGGGCCGACTGAAGGAAGCAGAGGAGGCTCTTCTGCGGTGTAAAGGGCAGCAAATTCATCAGGACAGGCAAGACTAAGGTTCTGCAGGGCATAATTCTCAAAGGGAACAGATGTTGAAAGAACCTCCAGCACCCCTGTGCACGGGTTTTTAAAATCATTCAAAACACGGAGTGGACCCCATATAGTAACCAATAAGCGACTCTTGGGGTGTGGTTTTGAGGGCTACAACAAATCAGAACAAGGGGAAGAGAGAGCTTTGGGATAGAAATTGGATCTTAGGGTGAGGGACAGGGAACTTTCTGGAACAAAGGGTAGGGTTTGGGCTGAGGGATGGGGCAAAGGGGCCGGGTTGTCTTGATAGACAGAGAAAAATCTGGTAAGGAGGGAGGGGATTTCCTGAGGGAGACTTGGGTAAGACAGCACAACATAGGGGAGAAGCTAACTGTAATAACTCAGGGAACACTTGAACATACCACTATATAACAGAACATTTGACTCAATAAACTAACACACTGCAACACAGAAATTCAGGCTTTCAGCAGCTGAGAGGTGGCACTATTAGAACCCACAGCAGCTGGTGAAAGCCATCTCTCTCCTTCAGGTTCTTGCTGTGTGGGAAGGTGCTGCGAGTTGTGGTGGCTGCACTCCCCCTTTGCTGGGAGGATGATCTGTACCAGGGCAGAGCAGAAAGCTGCCATGGTGAGCAGAACATGCTCAGAGCATTACAGTTAATAGAATGGCACTGCCCCTGAAGGGCAAAAAGCTTGAAACCATAGAATTCTGTACAGAACTGTTGCACAAATTTTCTCTTCTAGAACAATGCCCATTTTTGTAGATGAATACTCTGGGTTTTATAGAATACATGGGGGTTTTTTTTAAGGTTTTTGGGAGAAGTCTCAAGTTTATTTCTCTTTGTATTTTACATCCAGCATGCATACAGTTTTTTTAATTATTATTTTTTTTTAGTAAATACGGAGGGAAAAAATACCTAAGCATTTTTTAATCCTTTGGGATTTTGTGATTAATATTCTTAATAAGAAAATCTTGTTGAACAAGTGTGAAAACACAGAGAGAGGGAAAATAGCTGTCGTGGGTTGACAGCCTTTATCCCAATATCGTGTGTTGTGTCTGGCAGCTGTGCCTTTTCTCTTTCCCCCCCCCCCCCGGCCGTCTTGCTGCGGCGGGGCGGGGAAGAGAGGGGGGGGAGTGTTTGACCAGGCCTTTTTGCTTTGGGCTTTTTGCTGCTTGGCTTGGCTAGTCGCTTTGCTTGCTTGCTTTCTGCTTTTTGCGCTTTTTTTTTTCTTTTCTTTTGTTCCCTCTTTCTTACCCTCCCCTGAAGATACTGGACCGGCTCCGGACCTGACCCGAGACGTCCAGGTCACCTGGAGCCTGCAAGAGAAGCCTGGCGGCCTCACCACACACAGTCTGTTTCTTTCCTTTTCTTGTGTTGGGGAGTGTTCTTTTGTTACTTGTAAATAAATAGGTTTTGTTTTCCACTTTGCTCCTCCGAGAAATTCCTTCCCGAACCCGGTGTTGGGGGAGGGGTGGTTGGAGGTTTGTTTTGTTTGGGGGGCTCCCTTTTGGAGATTTCCCCTAATTTGTCCTAAACCAGGACAATATACTTTTTGGTGCATTGGCCGGGAAGCGGAGGCCAAAAAACAGTGGAAAAAAACCCTATAACAATAATATTTTTGTTTTGGCTATTTTGGTGGGCATATTGGTGATTCATAATGTCATTTGGAGTGGAAGCTTGCCGGTATTTCTGGTCCCTAGGGGTTTTTGAAGTTTTAATACTTTTATGGTCCCTGGGGTTATTTCCTTACCCAAAAATAGCTCTGATGTTGTCCCTAATAAGTAGCTTTTGTAAGCGGGGGGCACTAACCAGAATAGTCATTGTGCTGGTCTTATGTGTGATGATGTGTCGGATAAAAATGCTGGACTTTATTTCAGGAATGTATGGATTGTTGGTATGGTTGTTTACTCAGTTTGTTTGGGGAGAAGAAGGGGAAGGGGCTTTTCAGCCTTTGTCTTCCTTCTTCTCCTCCAAATTGTTGACATCTCTATTAGAAAATACTGAATTTCCCCTGAGTTTGAACGAAAACATCTTTCTGGCATTTAATTTATTAAGCCTTTTCTATACTGTCTGGAGTGTGTATAAAATGAAGACTGAGATTTCTAGAGGGGTTAGAGACACTCCTGACTTAGGAGTAAAACAAAGCAGGAAAAATCTTGACTGGAGCGGGAAATGGGAGGACATGGCCAGACTTCAAAGGAATTTTCCGATCCTATAGACTGGGACTTTCCATTTGATCAAATTCAGGATCCAGTCGAGGTGGCAAAGTATTTGAGGGAGAAGTGCCATGGTAATACTAAGGAGGAAAGGGTTACTACAGTGAGCTGGGCCTTGGCGTTTGTTTACCGTACTCTGCTAGATACTGTGGAGCAGCAGATAGCAGAAAGGGAACAGGGAGATAAGTTAGTTACTATCCCAGTGACCCAGGCTGCAGCTAACATCCCAGGCTCCAGGCTAGCAGCTGAATCAGACAATAGGCCCCAAACCATGGCTGTTGCAGCTAATACAAGAGGTGGAAAGTGTAAAGGCAAGACCAATCGAAAGGTGGAGGATGATGATGATGATGCAGGAGAAGGACCCTCACCAAAATCAGAGGCCACATCAAGGGGCACAGAATCTGGAGCTAATATTGACTCCTTTTCTCTGAAGGACCTCAGAGGCCTAAGAAAGGATTACAGACGACAACCTGACAAATCTATAATTAGTTGGTTAGTCCGCCTTTGGGATGCTGCAGGGGAGGTTACGATTCTGGATGGTACTGAAGCGAGGCATTTGGGATCCCTGTCACATGATCCTGTCATCGATCAAGGTATGATGAGGGAGGCTAACCCTCACAGCCTCTGGGAACGGGTCCTAAGAAGCATAGCAGAACGATACCTGTGTACGGACGATCTCTATATGCAGCAGACACGGTGGAAGACCATAGAACAGGGGATCCAACGCCTGAGAGAGATGGCGGTGGCAGAGCTCATTTTCTCAGATGATACAACAACTGGGAATCCGGACCTGGTACCATGCACACCTGTAATGTGGAGGAAACTTGTGCGACTTGGGCCACCTGAATACGCTTCTGCCCTAGCAATAATGAAGCGGGATGATACATATGAGACTGTGCTCGATATGGCAAAGAAGCTTCGAGCGTATGCAGATGCTGTGCATGGCCCAACTCATGCCAGAATTGCAGCAGTGGAAACCCGACTGCAGAAACTAGAGGACAAAATAGAGGAGAATCATAAGAAACTCCAGGAAGAGATTAAGGAGGACCTTATTCAAATCTCAGCTGTACAAATTAGAGGCCCTGGTGTCCAACGCTGGCACTCCTTTGATGGTGAGAGAAGGTACATCCCACGGGCTGAGTTATGGGCTTTTCTGCGTGAGTCTGGAGAAGACATGAGGAGATGGGACGGAAAACCCACAGCTGCTTTGGCACAACGGGTGCGTGATTTGAAGAAAAGAGAAAGTATCACCAAAACGATAGCAAGTCCGGTCGCTCGTAGCCGAGATGTTAAGTATGCTGATGACGATGACATGTCCGATCCCCTTGAAGGAACTTCTAAGGCATATGCCCAAGGAAAGAAGGACAATCTGGCTTAGAGGGGCCCTGCCTCCAGCCAGGAAGAGGCACGGGAGAACCGGGTTTTCTGGAAGGTGTGGATCAGATGGCCTGGCACATCAGAGCCACAAGACTATGAAGCATTGGTTGACACTGGATCACAGTGTACCTTAATGCCATCGGAACACGTGGGGACAGAACCTGTTTCCATTGCTGGAGTGACGGGGGGATCACAACAGTTGACTTTGTTGGAAGCTGAGGTGAGCTTGACTGGGAAGGAGTGGCAGGAACATCCGATTGTGACTGGTCCAGAGGCTCCGTGTATTTTGGGCATAGACTTCCTCCGGAATGGCTATTACAAAGATCCTAAGGGATTCAGGTGGGCTTTTGGAATAGCTGCAGTGGAGATAGAGGGTATTAAACAATTGAATACCTTGTCTGGACTATCAGAGAACCCATCTGCAGTAGGACTCTTGAAGGTAGAGGAACAACGAGTGCCAATTGCCACCTCAACAGTGCACCGCAGGCAGTACCAGACGAATCGAGATGCCGTGATCCCCATCCACAAAATGATCCGAGAGCTGGAGAGCCAAGGGGTGGTCAGTAAAACCCACTCACCCTTCAACAGCCCTATCTGGCCTGTGCAAAAATCTGATGGAGAATGGAGACTGACTGTGGACTATCGTGCCTTGAATGAAGTGACTCCACCACTGAGTGCGGCTGTACCGGACATACTGGAACTGCAGTACGAGCTGGAGTCCAAGGCAGCAAAGTGGTACGCGACCATCGATATTGCTAACGCGTTTTTCTCCATCCCTCTGGCAGCAGAACGCAGGCCCCAGTTTGCTTTTACATGGAGGGGAGTGCAGTATACCTGGAACCGACTGCCCCAGGGGTGGAAACACAGTCCTACCATCTGTCATGGACTGATCCAGGCTGCACTAGAAAAGGGTGAGGCTCCAGAACATTTACAATATATTGATGATATCATTGTTTGGGGGAACACGGCAATAGAAGTGTTCGAGAAAGGAGAGAAGATAATTCATATTCTCTTGGAAGCCGGATTTGCCATTAAGAAGAGCAAAGTCAAGGGACCTGCCCGAGAAATTCAGTTCTTGGGGGTGAAGTGGCAAGATGGACGGCGTCAGATTCCTGCGGATGTTATTAACAAAATCACTGCTATGTCCCCACCAACTGATAAGAAGGAAACACAAGCTTTCTTAGGTGCTATAGGTTTCTGGAGGATGCACATCCCTGAGTATAGTCAGATTGTGAGACCCCTTTATCTGGTTACCCGCAAGAAGAACAACTTCCATTGGGGCCCTGAGCAGCAGCAAGCTTTCATCCAGATCAAGCAGGAGATCGCTCATGCTGTAGCCCTTGGTCCAGTCAGGACGGGACCAGATGTGAAGAATGTGCTCTACTCTGCAGCGGGGAGCCATGGTCTGTCCTGGAGCCTTTGGCAGAAGGTGCCTGGCGAGACCCGAGGCCGGCCATTGGGATTTTGGAGTCGGAGCTACAGGGGGTCTGAAGATAACTATACCCCAACAGAAAAAGAAATCTTGGCCGCCTAT